>NC_136434.1:114724746-115395461 GCF_052849685.1 Lactuca virosa | reverse complement strand
CCTTTGGTTTTAAGTATTTCATTTTGGGTCCTTGGATTATAAAGATGTAGCCCTATAGAGCCCTAGTGGCAAAATGGTAATTTTGGGAGCAGGAGTAGTACGTTGGGCGTACATATGAGTACGCTAAGCGTATTAGGGCACGCCCTAGTACGCTGGGCGTACTATTGTCCAGGTGAAACCTAATTTTTAGTTTGAGGAGTAATTAAACATCTTTATGGACCATTTGCCCTTATCCTTTCAGCCTCCAAGTCCTTCAGTCGTTCTTGTAAAACCCTAGCCCCTTGTATGAGAGTGAGAGCCCTAAAGTGTATTCTTGGTGATTTAGAGGCAAATGAAGTGCATCAAGAAGCTTGGAAACTTGAAGCAAGGTTTGGATCTGGGAGTTTGGCTTCCTTCTCCATCATCTAAATGTATAAAGTTCATACCTTTATGGTTTAATTGATAAATCTCTTGTTGGGTTCTTTTTATGCTTCTTTTTGGTCCCAAATGCTCTATCTTGAGCATGGTATGTTCTAGATGTTTTGAGTCGTCCTTTAAGACCCTTGGAGGGGTCCTTAATACTAAAAATGAGGCCCTAATGGCTAGAAGTGTCCCATGCATTTGGTAGAAGGGTCTTAATGGATTAAGACCTTGTATTAAGAACTTTTGGACGTGTAAAGTCATAAAGTTGTAGACTTTATGACTCTAGGGTGCATTTGGACCATAGATTTGAAGTTTGGGCTTAAGTGCTTAAGCCATTAAGCACGAAATGGGACTTTGGCCCGCGTAAGGAGGAGTATGACCCGCATACTTGGTCAGCCACCCCGATGGGGGTCAATGCGAGGTTCTATGTACACCCTGCGTATCGAAGGAGTACGCCCCGCGTACGCCTTCTGTTGGATTTCAGACTTTGGGCTTCAAGTTTTGGGCTACCTTTTGGGCTCAAATGCTTGAGCCCATATTGGTTTATCTGAATATGAGTGTTTTGGGCCAAGTGAAGAGTTAGACCTTAGGATAAGGCCTAATAAGGAGTTTGGGCCCAATTTGGAAAATTGGGCCAATGATGGGCCTTGTATAACTTTGGACTTTTTGGATCAAGAATTCGGTCTGGGTCTTGGTCCAATTATGGATAGGGTAAAGTGGTCATTTACTCTAAGTTTGGGTTGTTAGTCGGGGATGGTAATCCAATTATTAATTGGATGTTTATTTGTTGTGTTAGTTCGTGATTTTAGTGAGCCAACAACCGGAGGTTTTCTGTGCGATTCATCAGTGTGAGGTGAGTTGTCCTCACTATACTCTCGGGTCGAAGGCACCAAGGTCGGCCATTTGGATTATTATCCTAGTTATTGTATGCTTGCTATGCTATAGTGATCTGTTAGATTGGCATCCTGATAGATAGGATGTGTTATGTTATAGTGATCTGTTAGACTTTTATGACTGTCTGTATGTGCCAGTTATGTTTGATTATGTTATATGTGGATATGTGAAGGATGGTTGGGTTGAGGCGGTCCTGCTGTGTGCAGAAGACCAACATACCCAGGGCAGCCCTGGATAGACTGAAGCCCTGTGAGGCGGACCAGTCAGACCGAAGGCCCGGAGAACGATCCAGACAGGCTGAAGGCTCGATGCGGCGGTCCAGACATGCTGAAGGTTCTGTATGCATGTTGTTTCTATGATATCTATGATTATGTGTTGTGGTGGTATTCTAGGGAAACTCACTAAGAGTTGGGCTTACAGTTTTGGGTTATGTTTCAGGTACCTCAGATGATCGTGGGAAGGCAAAGGTTTTCTCTTGCACCTCCTCATGTTATGTTTTTGTGATTTTGGGAATAACTCTGATGATGAACATGTTTTGAAAACTACAATGTAAACAATTATGATTTTGGTTGGTTTGGAAAAGTTTAAATTTTCTTGAAATTTTATGAATGTTACAATTTATATGTATTTTTTAAGTATTTTACATATTTGTTGTGTGTTTTTATGTGTTTTTTTATGTATTATGTATTTATATGTATTTTTTGTGTATTTATGTATTTTTTAGTTTTTTTTATATATATTTATGTATTTTTATTTATTTTAAATGTTTAATCGTATTATTTTTTCGTATTTATGTGTTTTTTTACTTCAAGTTGTCTTCACCATGTCATCTAATTCGTACAACTTCTTCGAGTATGTCTAGATGATTTTACTACATACTCATATATTTTAAGCTTTTCCCATTCGATGTTTAATTTCAAGGTAAGCTAATGGCAAAAACTTAAAATATATGGGTATGTAGGAAAAACATCTACACATACTCGAAGAAGTTATACGAATTGGGTGAAATGATGAAAACGACTTGAAGTAAAAAAATACATAAATATGTAAAAAAAAATGCAGTTATACATTTAAAATACATAAACATCTATATAAATTTTTTTTAAAATATACATAAATACATAAAAATACGTAATACATAAAAAAAACACATATATACCTATTTGTGTTGTAGTTATATTACATGTAAAAAATTTCATGTGTTAACATCAAAGGCCCTGTTTGATATGTGTCTGACCGAGTCATATCATACATTTTGGCTGACTCGGTCAGTTGAAGGTGTTTGATACACAAAAATTGGGCGTATGACTCGGAAAGCAAGGTCTGACCGAGAAAGAAGTTGACAGATGGTTGATTGATAAAGGAAGCAAGACTTTCCAATAGTACCCTTGCCCTTGGATAAAAATTCGCAGCTCAGCAAAGGCTTTCCAATAATGGGAATCGAACCGATGACCTCGCACTCACAACTCAACATCCTTATCATTAACCTAGAAGTTTTTTTGTGTGTTATATTTGCTAAAACATTTTATATAATGTGTAACACTGATGATTATTATTATTATTATTATTATTATTATTATTATTATTGTTATTATTATTATTAATCACTATATAGAGCACCAGAGTAAAATGATCATTTTGCATCAGTGAGCACATTCAGTAATATGTATAAACACATTCAGTCATATGTACAATCAAACAACATGTTTTCTTACTCAATCATAATTTATTACTTAAACAGAGTTTTCTCAATCGGCACCTTTTCAATCAACAACTATTAAACAGGACCAAAGTATTTGAGGAGGGAGAGGGAGTGTTCTTGATTTGAGTTAGGTTTTAGTGGAATGTAGATATCGGTAGTGGCTTTAATAATTGGCATTTCAATTTGTTATTAAGAAAATTTATCACATACAAATTTACTAATCGAGCAAAGATAACTACAAATATTTGATTCTTTTATTTAATACAAGGTTGTCAGCTTTGTTGATGATAAATAAATATAAAATAGAAACGATTAAATTGATCTATTTTTTAATAGTTACTCAGTTTATGATTAATAAAAATAACAAATATTTGGAAATGATTAATTTATTAACCATTTTATATAAAGAATGTAAATAAATAAAAAAATATGCTCAATTTTTTTGGTTACCCTTTCTATTTTAAATTGTACTTTGATGGTGCAAATAACTATTCAAATTGTGTTTGTTGGGTATTTATTGATTATGCATTATCGTGACTTTTCAGGAAATAAATTTCACAACAACCAAGACACAGTTGCAGCAGACAATTTAGGGGTAAAATGGTCAACAAAACATATTTGTATCACATGTAGTAGCAACCTAATGTTTGTATGGCGTAATAAATAATAAAAACATATACATTTAGGCAACAAAGAAGATAATAAATATATACATCATGGGAAAAATGAAACATAAAGTTTCATAAAATGAGAGAGAAATAAATTAGAAACATTTAAGGATAAAAATAACCGAAAGGATCTAAGGAATTAATTAAAGTTCAATAACTTCAAATCCTCAGCACAACTACCTAGCCTCAACACCAATTAGCTAAACAAAACCAACAATTAGATATGTCATTGACGGGTAATGCTAAGACTAATACTAACAACCACAATCCAACGTAATAGTAATAGGAAAAGAAAATATATTAACATAAATGGGTGATACTCTGGTCTATCCACCTACACTAGACGTTTGATGATCTGAACTTGAACCAAGAGTAACTTTGGTAAATCACATCATCGGCAATCCTTGCAAGGTTAGTGTGAATCTCCTTGAGCAATTTGTTATTCCTGACCAACAATATGAACCAAAAAAGCCCATATAACACCACTATGATTCTTTCTCTCTTTCATGGGAGTTACCCCATGTTGCTGCAAAATTGAGGAATTCGATAACATTCTCGAACATGTTATCAGGAATTCCGTACCAATTTGTTATCCAATTTCGAGCCTCCACTGCCACTAGGTCAATGAGATTTTTCCAATCAGGCATGATGATTAAATGTTTTAACTCGTCTATGTATTGATGTAGTTTCTTTAAAAAAACCAGGGTTACGAATTCCCAGTTTCCGACTTACAAATTTTTAGGGAACTGTAAAATTTTGGTTCTTCCAAGCCATGTCGACTCAAAGTATTATTGCTCTTTAATGATTCGATTACTGCTAAAATGTTTAAAGATAATAAAAATAGATGGGAAGAATATCTGAAGTGGGTTGAATGGGGAGACAAGATACAATCCGGCTTTGACAGGGTGGCGTGGATCAGAATTATGGGGCTTCCCATACATCTCTGGGGGGGGGGGGGAACAACTTTGCAACAATCACAAAAGGATATGGGGTCACTATTGCACCATATGAAGATATTCCACACCAGATGGATCTCTCTTGCGCTAAAATTGGAATACTTACGGATTGAAGGACGGGGATTAATGATGAGATATTCGTAGCCTTTGAAGGAGAACTCATAAAGCTGGGCATCATTGAATTTGACGAGGATTGGTTCCCCTTCAAGTTTGACCCCTCTGAAGATTACTATGAAAAAGGTGACGATGAAGTCGGGGAGTACGATGAAGAAGATGATGAAGACGAAGGAATTTCTGATACATGGATACATGATGTAGAGAGTGAAAAAGGGGAAGGATAAATACGGCAAGATGAAGATGGAAATAGTGTGGATGATACGATGGTCGTCAGAGAATCGATTCAGGTGGATGGGTCATCGCCGATGAGCTCAAACCGTGAGGAGAGGGTGCAGTCAAGGGAAGTACAAGAGTCTTTTAGGAAGATGCAACAGGAAACGGTAATTTTGAGGAGGCGGCTGAATCGACCCCTTGGAAGCCTAAAACAGTAATTGAAAATGGTAAGTTTTCTCTCCCCCAGTTTCGTGTTGAGATTGACGGATCCACCCAACCAGTACCCGAACCCATTGCCCCGATCCACAAGGTTATGATAAATGAATTACCCCAAGGATGCTTTGGGCCTTTTCTGTCGTCATTCAATGGTGATGGACTCCCTATTACCCCAACCCAAACCAATACTATTATTGGATCACTGGGTAAAAGAAAGTGGTACGATAATTCGAGGACGACATTTCCCCTCAACTCAATCACTCTGATGGCAAGTCTCTCGGAACCAGACCTCACGAAGGAATTATCTCAATTGCACCAACAAACGAATACGACATAAATTGTCATCACCCCTAGCACAACTGAACTTAACAGAAAACCTGAGGCTGCCTCCAACTGTCCCACCAGCAGTGTCCAGAGCTCCTATTCTCTTGAAATGGACAGAACAGCAGATGTTGGCAAGGAAGTAGGTTTCGAAATTGAATCAGGAAACCCGATATTAATGGAAGTAATGGGCGTTACCGGAGAGAAAAACATCCCCCAATGATTTTTCTAATCTTGAACATAAGGGGTATATGCGAAGATTATAAGATTGCATGGGTAAGGCGATTAACAACTAAATATCATACAATGTATTTGGGGATACAGGAAACTCAATTGACAGATACAAGCAAAATCAATGCTAGAGGCTGTTGTGGTAACAAAGATTTTGGGCATGTAGCAACTCCATCTACTGGGAGATCTGGGGGGCTACTCAGCATTTGGGATTCTAACTTTTACCAGGTAGATGAAATAATTAAAGCAAGACATTTTTTAATTACTATTGGTAGGTGCTCTGGAATTCAAGGTCAAATGGTATTTGCAAACATATACGGTCCTCACAATTCGCAAGAAAAGAAGAAGCTATGGGAGGAGATAAGACAGATTAGAGCAATGAAAAAGGGTGCTTGGGTAATTTTTGGGGACTTCAACGCTGTAAGAAGAGAATGCGAAAGATATAACTCCCAATTCGACCAATCTGAAGATTTTTGGTTCAACCGATTTATAAAACTGGAATATTTACATGATCTTAGAATGGGGGGATGTAGATACACCTTTTGCTGTTGGACCGATGTCAAGATGAGCAAACTAGATCGGTTCCTAGTTTCAAACAACTTCTTAAATCTTTTTCCTAATGCATCAGCCATCGCTTTACCAAGGGAGCTGTCAGATCATTGCCGTATCAGCCTTCATACTGTCGATGTTGACTTTGGTAAAGCGCCGTTCCGGTTCTTTAATTCCTGGATGAAACGTGAAGGTTGTGAGCAAACAATTCGGGAATCATGGGAGAAATTCAGAGGATATGGTACCCAAATGCGTACGTGGCTGCAAAGATAAGGTTTCTGAAAAAGGAAATAAAAATTCGGAGAGCAAATGATCATCCAAGAGAGATGAAGGAATTGAGGGAACTCAAAGAGAGGACACACAAACTGGACATCGAGGCTGAAAATCACATTCTCTCAAGTGCTGAAATTAATGAAATAACTCGTGGATTCCAAAGAATTGCAGAACTCAAGAAACCAACGTTGATGGATCTAAAACAACGGTCCAGAATAAGGTGGGTTGTTGATGGAGATGAGAATTCTCGGTTCTTTCATGACTATGTCAATAACAGGAGGTAAAAAAATCGCATACATGGTCTGATTATTGACGGATCATGGACCACGGAGGCAGATGCAATTAAACTTGAGGCGTTCAATTTCTTCCAGGGGAAATTCCAAGAGCGATGGCCATCAAGGCAAAAATTATTAGCAACAGTTTTAGTAGGCTTACTCCGAGTGCTAGTTATGCAATAGAAGAACCGTTCATAACCGATGAAGTCAAAAGGGCTGTTTGGGCTTGCGATGGAGATAAGGCACCCGGACCGGATGGGTTCACATTTGGTTTCATTAAAAAGTACTGGGGTATATTACACAACGATGAATTACATAAAACACTTTGAGAGATACGGGAGATTGGAACGGGGATGCAATTCGTCCTTTATCACCCTCATCCCAAAGATCAAAGATCCATTACATCTTCGGGATTAGAGACCAATCAGCCTAATTGGATGTCTATATAAGATAATTTCAAAAGTTTTAGCTAACCGGCTCAAAGGGGTAATAGATCAGAACATCGGAGAAGCCCAATCAGCGTATGAGGAGGGAAGGAATATCTTAGATGGACCACTAATAGTTAATGAACTATACGCGTGGGAAAAAAAAGTCAAAAAACAAGTGCTATTGTTAAAAGTAGACTTTGAGAAAGCCTTCGACCCCGTAAATTGGGAATATCTTGAATCGATTATTATTCAAATGGGGTATGGAGATAAGTGGCAAATGTGGATTAGAGGATGTCTTCACTCAACTAGATTATCGGTCCTCATTAGTGGCTCTCCAACGAAAGAATTTGAAATGAAAAGAGGTGTGAAGCAGGGTGATCCATTATCACCGTTCCTTTTTATAATAGCAACGGAAGGTCTTAATATTGCTATGAGGGTGGCTTGTCAGGAGGAGATTTTTCAAGGAATCAAAGTTCCACACTCGGAAACAACCATCTCACATTTGTTTTATGTCGATGACGCCCTATTTGTGGGTGAGTGGAATCAAGATAATATAAAAAACCTAGCAAGAGTGTTGAGATGTTTTCAAGTGGCATCGGGATTAAAAGTCAACTTTACTAAGTCAAGGGTGTTTGGTATTGGAGTTGATATGCAGGAAGTCACTCGATGGGCTGCACCATTAGGATGTGAACCTGCCTCATTGTCCTTCACGTATCTTGGGGTACCGGTAGGTGCAAATATGAAGTTAAAAAAGCATTGGAGACCCATAATTGACATATTCTATACCAAACTTTCTCCATGGAAAGCAAAAGCACTCTCATTTGGAGGTAGATTAACCTTGGCTAAGGCTGTTCTCGGCAGCCTTCCATCATATTACATGTCAATCTTTGTAGCTCCAATGGGAGTCATAGAAATACTTGAAAAAATCCGTAGACAATTTCTTTGGGGTGGAGGTGATAACAAGCATAAAATATCATGGGTTTCATGGGATAAAGTCGTTGCACCGAAGAAGAAAGGAGGTTTGGGATTAGGTTCCCTTCGAGCCTTTAACCTTGCATTAATAGTTAAATGGTGGTGGGATTTGAAGACTAACACATCAGCACTGTGGCGAAGAGTAGTTGTGGGTATTCACAATTTAAACGGTAAACCTACAGAGAGACTTTCAAAGAAAACCATCCCCGGTGTATGGAACAATATAGTAGGGGTAATACGGGAATTAGAAAAGGCGGGAATCAATTTTCGGGATATTTAAAAAAAACAGGTTAAAGAAGGTGATGACACTCTCTTTTGGATGGATGCATGGTGTGATAAGGAACCTCTAAAAAATAGATTCCTATAACTGTTCCAAATGGAGAGACGAAAGTCATGTACAATTAAGGAGAGGATTCAGGAGGCAGGTCCAATGTGGAAGTGGAGATCGCCCTTAACAACCGATGAACAGATACAAAGTTTGCAAATGCTCTTAACTGTCATAGGTGATTTCCGCCTGACATCCGGGATGGATAATTGGAAGTGTGCCATATCGAATGATGGAGACTATCACGTAGACGCTCTTAGATCAAAATTGGATAATATGGAACCGGCGAGTAACGATGTGATTATTCCATGGATACACGATATTCCAATCTAGGTCTCAACTTTCATTTGGAGAGCCAATCTTGGTCGAATTCCATCCAACAAGGCGCTGATAAGAAGAGGAGTGTCAGGGGTTGAAGCTAAGTGTTCTCAATGTTTACAGGAGGATGAAGACACGACACATATCCTGATTCGTTGTCCTGTGGCGGTTGCAGTTTGGGAGTTGGTGTTCATTCATAACGACCTCTCGGAATCCACCAAACTTCAGTTTCCAAATCCGATTCATGAAGTAACGAACACCGTCATCCTTGATTTCCAAGTTTTTCTCCATCACTCTTAAGGCTTCATCCGCCACATTTCCGGGCTTTAAGTCTTCCAACTGAGCCTCCTTGAGTTGTGTGGACAGATGCAAATGAATGGTCATGGTTAGTGCCTTCACTCTACGACCTGAGTACTCCTTTCGACTAAGGGCATCTGCTACTACATTGGCTTTACCGGGATGATAGTGAATTTTGCATTCGTAATCATTGAGTAGCTCTACCCATCGTCGTTGTCTCATGTTAAGTTCTTTCTGATCAAAGATGTGATGAAGACTTTTGTGGTCGGTGAAGATAGTGCACTTGGTACTGTAGAGGTAACGTCTCCAGATCTTCAGAGCAAACACTACTACTCCTAACTTAAGATAATGAGTGGTGTAATTGACTTCGTGTGCTTTTAGCTGTCTCGAGGCATAAGCAATAACCTTTCCTCGCTGCATGAGGACACAACGTAGGCCCAGATTGGATGCATCACAATCAGTGTTGTAAAACTCGCAGAGTTGGCCGATTACTCCTCCGAGTACTCGCTACTAGGCCCCTTTTCGAGACGAGTTACAGAATCTCGAGTACTCCCCGATCGACCCTTACTGAACTGAGTAGTGTTGTAAAACACGGTCAACGCAATGATTAATATGTATAATATACTTAATGATTTATTATTTAACACACACTTGTGATTATTATTACTACATATATATCTTAGATTTTTAGTAATTATTCATTAAGTGAGACCATTATGTGTTTTTTAGCTTTTTTGTATTCACGTGTATCTAATTTTGTTATATATTTCAATCAACTTATGATTTTAACTTATAATTTTGACATATATAATTTCCCAAAAAATATTTCTACATGAATTACCGAATCCAAGTACTCCCCGAGTACTCCCGAGTACTCCCGGGTACGCGCTACTCGGTAGTCGGCCGAACAGATACCGAGTAAGGAGTTCTACAACCTTGATCACAATACACCACGAAATCGTCTGTACCTTCAGGAAGAGACAAAATAGGCGCGCTGCACAAGGCTTGCTTCGGAGTTCGGAATGCAGTTTCTTGTTTCTCTTCCCACCTAAAAGTTACGCCCTTCTGAGTCAGGGCGGTAAGCGGTTTAGCAATTCTGGAGAAGTTTTGTATGAACCGACGATAGTAGCCAGTAAGTCCTAGAAATTGACTGATCTCTGAAGGCGTTCTGGGTGCTGACCAGTTCTCAATCGCCTTTATTTAAGAAGGGTCCACGTGTATTCCTTCTTTGCTGACCACGTGACCAAGGAAGTTTACCTTCCTAATCCAAAATTCACACTTGGAGAATTTCACATAAAGCTTTTGCGCCCTCAATGTTTCTAAGACTTGTCTTAGGTGCTGGCTATAATCTTCCTTACTCCGCGAGTAGATAAGTATATCGTCTATGAATACTATCATGAATTTATCCAAGAAGGAACAGCACACCCGGTTCATTAAATCCATGAATATTGCAGGTGCATTCGTTAGACCAAATGGCATCACTACAAACTCATAGTGACCATATCGCGTCCGAAAAGCTATTTTGGGAACATCATTCTCATGGACGCGCAACTGGTGATACCCTGATCTCATGTCTATCTTTGAGAAGTAGCTAGCTCCTTGAAGTTGATCGAAGAGGTCGTCTATTCCCGGGAGAGGGTATCGGTTCTTAATAGTGAGCTTGTTCAGTTCGCGGTAGTCTATGCACATGCGGAACGATCCGTCTTTCTTTTTCACAAATAAGACCGGTGCTCCCCAAGGTGAAGAGCTCGGCCTGATGAATCTCTTACTGAGCAATTCATTCAATTAGCTGGACAATTCTTGCATTTCCGCTGGCGCTAGGTGATACGGGGATTTGGCAATGGGGTAGCTCCGGGAATTAAGTTGATTCAGAATTCGACTTGGCGTTCAGGAGGAACTCCTGGAAGGTCTTCGGGGAAGATGTCAGGAAAATTACAGACTTCGGGGATGCTCGCGAGGACTTTTACTTCTTGTTTTCCGTTGACTACATGGAATAGGAATGCATGACACTCTTTTCGTAGGAATTTTTGGGATTTAGCACAAGAAATGATGCGAAGGTTCAAACTGAGTTTGTCGCCGTAAATAACGAGGGCTTCGCCATTTGGCAGATTGAGGCGAATGGCTTTTTCATAGCAAAGAATGTCAGTATGATAAGGACTCAACCAGTCCATGCCAATAATTACGTCAAAGCTTTTTATGGAGACTGGCATAAGGTCGAATTGGAAAGAATGGTCATTTAGAGTGAGGGTACAGCCTATGAATATGTCGTTAGCGCTCTCTTTCTTCCCGTTAGCCATTTCGACATTGAATGTTTCGTGTAGTGGTTGTGGTTTGTGTTTGAGTAAATGCTTAAATTTGTGGCTAACAAAGCTCCTCTCTGCACCATTATCAAATAGTATGCATGCATAAGAGTTATCGAGAAGGAACGTACCCGTAACTACTGAGGGGTCTGCTACTGCCTCTTCCTGGCCCATTGCCAACACTCTCCCCGTGTTGCCAATGTTTCTTGCTTTAGGGCAATCTCTCTTGTAATGCCCGGTCTCACCACAACCATAACAGGCCTGGCCTATTCCATCTCCGGAGGTCTGAGCTTTAGGCTATGCAGGCGTCTTGCAGAAGCGGGCTATATGCCCTTTCTTGTTGCAGCTAGTGCATTTCATCTCCCGACAAGGTCCGTGGTGATGGAAATTGCATTTGTTGCACATCGGGAGGGTTCCAACATATCGACTGGTAGGTGTTTGAGTAGTGGGAACAACATCAGGAATGGTAGCAACGTGGACTGCCACTGTTTTCTGCTTCCTTGAGGGCTCTTGAGATGTCTGCCCTTTCCTCTTGTTCCAGAATTTCTTTTTTCCACCACCTTCTTTAGGTGGTTCGGGAGCGGCTGACACATATTCTTGGCGATCTTCGTGATCTATTAATGTATGTGCCATACGTTTGGCACTGTCAAACGTGAGGGGATTGGCAGTTAAGACATTTCCTTGCGTCGGGGGAGTTAGCCCCCATATGAATCTTTCCACTTTCTTGCTCTCCGGGGTGACCATACCGGGACAAAGAAGAGTCAGGTCACTGAACCTAGCGGTGTATGCAGCAATATCAGAGCCCTTCATCTTCAAGCTCCAGAGCTCCTGCTCTAGTTTCTGCATCTCGCCCTACGGGCAATATTCTGCTAACATGAGTTCTTTTAAATCATCCCAACTCATAGCATTGGCTATCCGAAGAGTCAGGGACTTGACTTGGCTATTCCACCAAGTGAGGGCTCGATCTGTGAAAGTGCACGCTGCAAATTTCACTTTGCTCGTTTCGAGACATGCGCAGATCTCAAATATTGATTCGGTCTTCTCGAACCAACGGGTTAAAGCAATGACACCTCCTGTGCCATCGAAAGATTTAGGCTTAGCATTCGTGAAATCCTTGTAGGAGCACTCCCTTGGGTGCCCATGACTATCGCCTTGGTTGGAAGGGTTGGTACCACTACCCGCCCCGCTAGTACCACTTGCATGGATTTGCGACATAACGGCAACCACGGTGGCTGTCACTGCTGCTTGGAAAACAGCGGGGTCATACCGAGGAGGTGGCGGCGGCGGTGGATTTGTTGGAGGGTTAGTTTTCTTCCTGTTGGACTTCTTCGGAGGCATCTTTTTCTAAAAAGATTCAAGAGGAAATGACGATAAGTCCTCTATAGTGGTCGTGAGTCGGGTGATATTGAACAAGATATATCTTAGTCCTAAACGCATTATAACCTAACTTTATAGTGTACTATCAGCAATCTACAATAAAGGTTTACTACACAAGAAAGTAATCGCATGCTTTCAATTGTGAGAATTAGTAATACTTGTAATGAATCTGCATAGTGTTATAGTGACATAAAATACTCCTATAGTATTTTAACTTTATGTTTGGTTCTAGTGTTTCTCTTTGTATATAGCGTTGGTAAGTTTTAGACTTGTCGCAACACCACAGGCACTCCCAAACACATGTTGGTTATATCTCGGATAAATATAGTTGATCAGGTTATATTTATCCCAAATATATTACATAACTATCCAGGTTTAACTGCAGTGTCCAACTCATCCTAAATACTTTTATGTAATTCTTACCGTGATACTGTTTCTAGTGTGTATGCATATTTGTATACTTCTTGTAAAATACTTATATATTTTAAAAGTATACTTCTAGTTCAGAGTGCTTCGGCCCCATTGTGTTTATAGTTGTATATCTTGTAAGGTTTGATATACTTAGTTCACTATAAACAATGCTCTGATACCAATCTGTCACACCCCTAAACCAGAATGGCGGAAACGTTCGGGGGCGGAGGACGTCATGTTCAGTATCATAACAATTGTATAATAGTAATCAAAGCAAACACAACCATTACATTAATAAAAGATTGTATTTACATCTGTTCATAACATAATTTGTATGACATCAAAAGTGTATAACAAAAGTATAAAAGACGAGACTTTATATCGCTCCGTCTTCTCAAAATCCCGCGGGTGTACCTATCTACTGGTTCCCTGAGAATACAAGTGATTTTAAAAGTGTATCAACATTTAAGTTGGTGAGTTCATAAGTATGTTTTAGTGATAGGAAACTTGTCTTTGTACTTTGAAAATGCTAGTATGTTTCTTCAGAAAATCCAATATTTTCTATAGTGAATGTAATGTAGTATTGTAAATAGATAAACTATTTCATGTGTATTCCTTATAATTGTTAGAGTACCATGTGCTAAAAAATAGTGTACTGTATCTGTATTTGTATGAAAATCTTTGTATGTATGCCTGGATACCACCAGCTGTAGTGTAAAGTAGTGTATCATAGTAGTTTTATTAAATACAATAAAACCATTGAAGTAATGTTAATTCCGTAAACATATGTTTTAGTTATACTTTTGTGAGTTTCATATAACCATGCTTGATATGACCTAGTGACCTCTATGACGTTCTTCAGGCGTCTGATAGTTATGACATTTGTCACCCCAGGCCTGCTGGCCTAACTGTAGCTAATAGTTTAGGTGTGAGATTGTCAATCCCGTATAGATCTATACACAAATCTCACGCTCTCCCTCCAGGAGACTCTGGTTATATTGTATAGGATTTAGTTTCGTACCCCGAAGGGTACATTTGAAGTAGTGCCTCACAACCCTGTATTAACTAATTTACATGTAGTGTTGTAGTGTTCTCTTGTACTAGTAACTGAATGCATTGCCTTGAGAATAATGTACTTTGTAATGTAAAATAATTATACTTAAATAATTATTTTAGTAGTGTATACTTGTATCAATGTATTAGAGCAGTGCTTCCCAAACTATACCTACTACAGTTTGAATAAATGTTCATGTTCTGTGTATTGTACTTAGTGAAATAGTGTAATGATTTCCAAACTATACCAATTATAGTTTAACTGTAGTGTTTTGTAGTGTACTGAAAACGTTTTCAATTTAATTGTATGAAAGTATAACACCCTTATGCTCGACATGTTACAAAAGGGTTAAATATAAGAATATTTTTATGAAATGTAGCGAATACTCGGTTTGAATTGATTGCAAAGGTTTTAAAATTGTTTAAAAAGAAAAAGTCTGTATAAACACGAAGTCCTTGCATTTTTCTTGTATTCTCCCCCCAAAAAACATTAAAAACGTTGAAAATGTAGGGGTATGAACTCACCTCTAGTATGTGTTTGTGTAATGATAGCGGTGCTGTAGAGATGATCCTCGGATTGAGGTGCGCAGAATTAACGGTATCCTAAAAATAGTTAAACACATAATCGTATTTAAATTAGCGAAACCATAAATTAAAGTGTTAGAAAACACTTGTTTTGTGTTAGGAATAATTACCGAGAATTGTATAAGTGTTGAAGAGAGTTTTCGGTTCCAAGGGGGGGGGGGGGGTTCTCGGCCGAACACAGGTTCTCGGTCCTGGGTGTTTTCGGTCACTTGAATGTTTGAAGGATCTTCTTGGTGTTGTTGGTGTTCTTGGTGAAAATATGAAGATTTGAAGGCTTTCTCTTGAAGGTTTGAATGTGCTTGGATGATCCTTAGGAGCAAAATGAGAGTGTTTTCGGGTGTAAATGGTGAGAAATGATTAAGTTTTCGAAGGAAAAACTTATATACGGTTGGGTTTTCGGCCGGAGAAGGGTTTTCGGCCGAAATCAGTTTTCGGTCCAGACGTTTTCGGCCGAAAACGAGTTTTGGTGCGAGGGTTTTCGTTTCTGGTGGAAAAGATGCTGATTTTCGAGTGTTTTGATTCAGAAAACTTATATAAATATTATTTATATAATATAAATTATTTTCTAACCCTTACGAACTTTAACAAAATAAAATAAAACTCGAAATTTTATTTATCGGATTTGACTTTTGTTGACTTGAAAATATCGGGTTGTCACACTTATAGTTTTCAGTTTTGGTTTCAGGTACTTCCGGTAGCAAAGGGAAGAGCTTGGGATGACTGCATTGCACACACCACGATGTTTAGCCTGGGATGTTCACTATGATGTTTTGATATAATACTCTAATTTGATACTTTGACTTATGTTTTTGAATGGAATGATTTTAATAACTATGGTTTCTTTAATAATTAAAAATGAAATTTTTGGTCATGATTTTTGGGATGTTACAGTATGTATACCGGGCGGGGCCCGATGCCAAGCGGGGCCTGATGAAAGCGATGAGGTGGGGCCCATCTCTTGCTATTAACAAATCTGTTCCGAGCGGGGCCCATTATAAGTATAATATGTGCTATTTTGGGGAACTCACTAAGCTTTGTGCTTACGGTTTTATGTTTATGGTTTCAGGTACTTCTGTTACAAAAGGGAAGGGCTCGCATGACTGCACTGTATCCACCCATGTTTCCGTAACTTTATGATTATGGTATTGTACTCTGATAACTATTTTTACTATGATATATTTTTTTATGATTAAAAAGGCTAAATGGTATTTATGGTTGAATTAAAAATGAAAATTTTACCTTATAATTTTTAGGACATTACAAGTTGGTATCAGAGCCTTGTTTTGATGGATTCAGGCATACTCTCGGGTGTGTCTGAACTCAAACTGAGGGTTTGGTAAAATTTTCATAAAATAAATGTTTTATTAAAGGATTTTCTACTAAAAGAAAGGGGTATGATGCGTGCAAGTGATTCCTAGAATACCCATACATGTTTGTGATGTTATATGTTATGAGAATTACATGCTAGATTAGTGCTAAGGATCTGCTCAGGATTTTATGCTAGGAGAGTGGTGGTTGTCGAGGCCAACAAAATAAATACCCTAAATATTACACACTAAAATAGTGTATAGTGGCAAAGGGATCGTATCCACGGAGATTGGTTCAATTTAAATCTCTATGTAAATCACTTGGTCAAGTACTTGTAAAACAAAAATAAAAGTAAAATAAGGGGGGGGGGGTTAGTTCTTTTTGATTGGTTGACAAAATTAAGACTAGCTAGAATGTAAATATGACAAGTGAACAAGTAAAAGATTTGATTAAATTCAATGAAGTGCAATTGGTTGATTTTGGGTACACCACATGGATGATATAGTTGACTTATCATTAGACTTTATGGAATAATACTTGTGAATTGGTTTAACTTGGCTATAGCAATTCATAAGCACAAATTGCTTCAACTCTTCTTGGATATTAAAATGGCTAGAGGAGCTCTTAACACATTTCCTTAATTAAAGTCACAAAATCAATGAAGCATAAAATCTTGTGAAAATCAATTAGCTTTAAGTTCTAAGAGTTACCAAGTCCAAAAGATAATCAAATGCTTACATTATCATTACGGAGGAGACATTTCCATGGTTTAAATGAAATGAAAACAAACATATAAACCATTTGTTGCTTACTAATTTGAGAGTCCATTACTTAACCAAGAAATTAGTCAACAAAAACAAGCATTCATTCATCCAAGCTCATGATCAAAGATAAATAAACACAACAAGATGTTTAACTAGAAAACATTTCCATAAACTTCAAAAACAAGATAATAATAAGTCTTCAAAGCAATTAATCATCCATGGGTTAAACCCTAATCAACCAAATGAAAATCTAGCCAAGCATGGCCAAGGTAAAAGAAATGTAATATAGTTTAGTGGTACCAAACATTATTCTAGTTGCAAGATGGAAAGAAATTACACTAATCTTCAAAAATCTTCAATTCTTCCAAAACCTTCTTGAGAGAAAATTGTGTGTGTTCTTCAAGTGATAATCCCCAACAATACCTCCAATCTCCAGCAAAAAGGAGCTGATTTCCGGATTCAAAAAGGTGCCAAAAGCCATCCACCAACCTTCCACAAATAGAGTCAACAAGTCAAAACTCGGGATCAACTCAGCACAATTCACGCGGATTGCGTATGGGTCCACGCGGACTACGTGGGTCTCGCTGATTGTGGGACTTGGGCCACTTAAAATATAATCTAGCCCAATCTTCTCATTCACACTTCAGCCCACATGCATGACTCTTTAGAGCCCATTTGTGTCATTCCAAAGCCTCTAATTATTGATCCAATGTTCCTTCAATCTTCCATAGGTCGAGTACTCGTCCCCTCGTCATCATTCTCACCCAAAAATTAAGTCTAACTCGATTTCTTGTTTATGTTGACACCAAGTTCAATCGCACCACTTCAAGTCCACAAGCAAACCGCAAGCCTCCAAATGTCCAGCACTCCTTCCATACCTCCAATGACAAATAGTCTTCGATAAATCCTGCAAATAAGCTCAAAAGACTGGAAAACACCCGGTAAAGGAGAAAAATAACAAAAAGAGAAAATATGCATGAGGATTAACTAAAATGAGATGATTTTAACTAAAAATAAACTATGAAAAGAAGTAAATAAAATGAAACTATCAAATCACCCCAAGCTTAAACCTTACTTGTCCTCAAGTAAGACAAGACTAAAATGAAATCGGGATGAACTATCCTAAGAAAATAAAAGGAATGGATAGAACCACGGAACCTAATCACCGTTAGTCAACATGGTCAGAATTAATCTTGTTATTATCTCATGACTTTTTCATCCGATGACAATGGAACCATAAACCACAACTAGGACAACTCCTCTAGGTGAGTAAGGAGGGATGGTCAGTCGCAGCCCCAATGTAACATGCATACAATGAAGAACATCTGTAGTAGGGAGAAAGCAAATGGATGGGCTCGCGTGGAGCTCTTCTTTTTAAGTGTACACTCTTATCATGAAAGTTGTGTGATCTCATGTCTGCCGGCCTCTCTCAAGTGTGATTGGGTTTCATCGCTCGGGCACCGTTGTAGGAATCAGTTTACTTAGTGTTGGCCCAAACCTCCCGTAGTATCCGACTCGACAGTCTGCCTAACATCACCAATTTGCGAAAACAACTCGATCTATATACAATAAAACATTCCTAAATAAATAAATAAGTATCAAACGGCGGGTGACCAAAATGTAGGAAAATTTGTTCAATAATTGAACCGGTCACCTATCTAAGATTATTACAGCCATGAACCTTTCTCTCTCTCTCTCTCTCTCTCTCTCTCTCTCTTTTAAACATGAAGGTAATGCACTAACATATCGATTTTTTTATGAAGAAAACTTTTTGACTCGAAATTTGGTTCCCAAAATTATGTAAGTGGAACCGAAAGATAATAATAACAATTCGAATGGTCTAAATTGTGAAAATGACCATGTGTGGAGCATAAAGATGTAAGCTCCTTTTCAAACTTATGATTTTCCAAAAATAAAGAAAATGTCCAAATGTGGACCAAAAGACTCTCTAAAATCCTAAGAAAATCGCAAAAAGAATATGGTGATGTAAAGAGACTGGATATGGATTCTACTCAGGGACAAGCACCCGTACTTCATCCTAACGATTCAAACATGATCAAGTGTGATCTTCTCGGCGGCATGGACCGTGGGGCTAAGAACACCCGTTGCTATAGTATATCCTACAGTTGTTAGTATTGCATGCATAATTCTTCGTGAAACTACCTGGCCATGATCACTTACCCCTTTAAGCTTCCAGCATCTGATCCCAAGTATGAAGTCCCAACTGCAACCAATGGTCCCGGTTCGATGGGTGAGATAGCAACAAGATCCTGGACCAATAATGATACAATAACTGTGAACCTGTTCCATGGCATCCAAGGGGGTGAGAATAAACAGATAACAAAAATGCATGAATGCTAATGCCCTAAGCTAAATGTCATGCAAAAATAAAAGTGAAAAAGAAGAAAAATAAAATCTTTTTGGAGTTTTATAAAAATAAAAATAAAAAAAATGAATGCAATTTAAGGCTAAAATGCTATGCAACCTAATTAAAATGCATGAGAAAGCAAAAAGAAAAAAGGAATACCCCACCCCAAGCTTAGAAATAAGCATTGTCCTTAATGTTTGGGGCGAGGCGAAAGTACCTAAACCGGGGGATCGGGAAGAGGATATGGGTATTGATTCTTGAGAGAGAAAGAATGCATAGAGAGGGGGAAACAACTGGTGCGCTAATGAAGAAGAGAGGTTTCATGTCACTTAAGTTATTTGGTCAACAAGTCAATGGAAGTCAAAGTTGGTCAAAGCTGGTCAACACGTCACGCGGACGCGTCTGCGGTCCGCATGAATTAGCCTGGAATTCTTCTGTTTTCCTTATTTACATGCGGACGATTCGAAGCACCACACACGGTCCGTTTTAATAACCCACACGGACGGGACCACGAGTACACGCGGTCCGAGTGAATTGACCTGGAACCCTTCTGTCTTCTGAAGATGGACGCGTGTACTCGAGGTCCTGTTTAGGGGATGGACGCCAATTTTTTTTATTTTTTTTTCTTATCATTTTTTTAAATTATATTATACGGGTATTCCCTTTTTCTTTTACTTCTTCCCATTCTCCTTGTAAATATGGACATATATCGGAATGATGTCCATTTTGGGCACAATTATCGTAAGGAAGAGTTGTGGGTTGCACACTTTGGTCACTTCCAATCATCATAACTAACTGAGCTAGCTCAGAAAGTTGGTCTTTAATGAATGGATTGTTCATTTTCAAACCATACTTTTTTTTCTCAATTTTTGAGTTTTAAACTAAAGTACCTGCACAATGAGATCTAGGCATAGAGACACAAATTGATTAAAAATAAACCAATCCCCGGCAACGGCGCCAAAATTTGGTGGTTGTCGAGGCCAACAAAATAAATACCCTAAATATTACACACTAAAATAGTGTATAGTGGCAAAGGGATCGTATCCACGGAGATTGGTTCAATTTAAATCTCTATGTAAATCACTTGGTCAAGTACTTGTAAAACAAAAATAAAAGTAAAATAAGGGGGGGGGGGGTTAGTTCTTTTTGATTGGTTGACAAAATTAAGACTAGCTAGAATGTAAATATGACAAGTGAACAAGTAAAAGATTTGATTAAATTCAATGAAGTGCAATTGGTTGATTTTGGGTACACCACATGGATGATATAGTTGACTTATCATTAGACTTAATGGAATAATACTTGTGAATTGGTTTAACTTGGCTATAGCAATTCATAAGCACAAATTGCTTCAACTCTTCTTGGATATTAAAATGGCTAGAGGAGCTCTTAACACATTTCCTTAATTAAAGTCACAAAATCAATGAAGCATAAAATCTTGTGAAAATCAATTAGCTTTAAGTTCTAAGAGTTACCAAGTCCAAAAGATAATCAAATGCTTACATTATCATTACGGAGGAGACATTTCCATGGTTTAAATGAAATGAAAACAAACATATAAACCATTTGTTGCTTACTAATTTGAGAGTCCATTACTTAACCAAAAAATTAGTCAACAAAAACAAGCATTCATTCATCCAAGCTCATGATCAAAGATAAATAAACACAACAAGATGTTTAACTAGAAAACATTTCCATAAACTTCAAACACAAGATAATAATAAGTCTTCAAAGCAACTAATCATCCATGGGTTAAACCCTAATCAACCAAATGAAAATCTAGCCAAGCATGGCCAAGGTAAAAGAAATGTAATATAGTTTAGTGGTACCAAACATTATTCTAGTTTCAAGATGGAAAGAAATTACACTAATCTTCAAAAATCTTCAATTCTTCCAAAACCTTCTTGAGAGAAAATTGTGTGTGTTCTTCAAGTGATAATCCCCAACAATACCTCCAATCTCCAGCAAAAAGGAGCTGGTTTCCGGATTCAAAAAGGTGCCAAAAGCCATCCACCAACCTTCCACAAATAGAGTCAACAAGTCAAAACTCGGGATCAACTCAGCACAATTCACGCGGACCGCGTATGGGTCCACGCGGACCGCATGGGTCTCGCTGATTGTGGGACGTGGGCCACTTAAAATATAATCTAGCCCAATCTTCTCATTCACACTTCAGCCCACATGCATGACTCTTTAGAGCCCATTTGTGTCATTCCAAAGCCCCTAATTATTGATCCAATGTTCCTTCAATCTTCCATAGGTCGAGTACTCGTCCCTTCGTCATCATTCTCACCCAAAAATTAAGTCTAACTTGATTTCTTGTGTATGCTGACACCAAGTTCAATCGCACCACTTCAAGTCCACAAGCAAACCGCAAGCCTCCAAAAGTCCAACACTCCTTCCATACCTCCAATGACAAATAGTCTTCGATAAATCCTGCAAATAAGCTCAAAAGACTGGAAAACACCCGGTAAAGGAGAAAAATAACAAAAAGAGAAAATATGCATGAGGATTAACTAAAATGAGATGATTTTAACTAAAAATAAACTATGAAAAGAAGTAAATAAAATGAAACTATCAGAGAGATGCCTTTATATGCCTGATTGATTGAACTTTTGAGTTGCATGCTAATATGGATTTCAGATGATTGTATGGATTGGCCTGATATGTGATGCCTTGTAGCCTAAGAGGAATTAAATGATGTCTTATATTTGAAATCTTTATTGGTAGTAAGTGAGATTAAAATGTCCTCTGTTTGGCTAGTGGTTTGGAGTGTTGTTGCTCGAATGTTGCTTGCTTTGTACTTTGTGTAGCTCTTAGTGATGTGAGTTAACCATTAAGTGAATACGTTAAGTCACATTTTGAAAATGTTAAATAATATCATAGTGATCAATTTGTCCCTATTGCGCAGCTCTTGTCTGAGTCCAACCGTTATAGGGATGGGTCTTTTACTCGAAGGATTATCTAAGCTTTGTTACATGTGATTGTATTCATGAAGTAGTTAAGTGACATTATTGGGAGTTCTTCAGCAGCTGATGGCAGCGTGAGGTCGGAAACCTAGGAGAGCCTAGGATGTGCTGTAGTGGATTAGTTGCGCTGTTTAGCAGGTATATGGAGTATCATTTTGAGAAGGTGACTTAGAGGATTCAGGATGATTCTTGAGAAAAGTATGGATAGGTGTTGAAGGTAGTATTGGGCCCGTACTACTGAAAGCACAAGATCCATACTCGACTCAAGGAGAGTCACGAAGAATCTAGGAAGCCGGTGGGATGAGGATTATTTGGGTATGTTTTGATCATGTGCATGATTGATTTTCAAGAATGGTGATGAGCACGCATGGATAAGGTTCAGGATTTGGTTCAGGCTTGGATGATGAGCCAATTGGTGGGAGGACTGCCAGGGATCTGAGTTCGTGTTGGATTGTGGAGCTGGAAGGTGTCTTCCGCACTAGTCCCTATCCTATAGGATTTAATGTTCGGTTTTCCTTGGATCTCTTGCATCATGCGGCAAGGAGTTGTTGGGAATTGATTTCAAACTCTATTACGCTTACAAAGTTGGAGATTATGTCTTGGGAAGTGTTTATGACGCGCTTTAGGGCGGAGGTTGCACCGGTTATCGTAGTGCAGCCGTTGGCAAGGGAGTTTGTTAGCATGTGAGGGTGCAAGACCCTGAATAACGTGATTATTGGCACCCGTGAGCGGGAGATTGATTTGGAGCACCTCGAGAAGATGAGCAGGTTTAGATCATGGGGGGCCAGGCGAAGAGGCCCAGGACTCAGGATCAGCGAGTAAGGGGTCAGCGGGGCCGAAGTCAATGCAGCACATGCAGGAAGATGCACGGTGGGGTTTGTCAATCTAGGGGTATGGGTTGCTACAAGTATGGCAAGATTGATCATGTCGGCAAGGACTGTCCCCAAGGGATGAGCCCGTTATGTTTTCACCGCAACCAAGTGGGCCAAAAGAAGGTCGATTGTCTGGAGTTGATGAGAGGAGCAATGAGGGCACCTGCTCCATCCACTCTGAGGATTATTGATGGTCGCGATGGCAAAGTAGAGGTTCCTGTGGTGAGGAGCCGAGCATTACAGTTACAGGCTAAGGGATCCGAGTTCCATCAGTTGACGTTGCAAGCATGTGTTGTATTCACTTCCTTCATGCTCTTAATTAATTGTGTTTATGATTATATGATTGTGTGTGATATTCTATATGTGGTTTATCTAAGTCTCCACTAAGAACATAGAGCTCTTTTCATGATGGTCTAGACATTTTATCTTGAGAATCTTCATATGCCATTTTTCATTCCGAGGACCGTTTTTAGGGGATTTCGGGTGAGTCAGTTTTGGATTTTGATGTGGGAGGCATCAACCATCATTTGAAAAAGCTTAAAATGAGAAAATATCAACAGTCAATCTGATCTTTGGTGTTATCAACAATAATTGAAGGAAACCGCAGGGTGGGCATGTCGAATTTGAATGCAGGATATATAAAGGTTCTTCATGGTTTTGAGGCGGTGAGGAATAGGTATGATCACGGGTGTAAGATCAGTAGTCGTCAAGTTTATGGGAATATTAAAACTCGAGCTGGTAAAAATCTGTCGCGATTGATAGGTATAAAGGATTGTTCAGAACGCAAGTGCCAGATGGGTACTTGTCAAATTCATGTATTTTGGATGCAAGTGTGGTACTCGCAACATGGGATTTAAGGAAACGATCTAGTAGAAACTGGATGTCCCCACCTGGGACAACAAAGTCAGAAGTCAAGAGCGTTTGTATCGCTCACGAGGGATGTCAACTGATTGTTGACAGGCTTTGAATCGATTGCTACTGTTGGTAGGGCAAGAGCCGAAGTGCACCATCACTCCAGGGTGTGAATGATGAATTAATTGCATGGGTTTGTCTAGATGTTTGGATTGTCGAGAGGATTTAAATGGACATTGACAGAAATATAAAGAGCACATCGATTTTTTTCGATAAGTGGGTAGTTGGATTGGTGATTCGTCTGTTTCGGTCAAGCATTATAGTTCTTTGTCATGAGCTGAAGTGGCGTAAGGATTTGGAGTTGTATCATGGGAAGTACTTGGGATTATTATGCTCGTTGAGATTTCGGGAAGTATATATCTGGTTTTGGAATGTGTGTGATCGCTAAAGATTGGTTAGTAATGGAATGCTAGTTCTTGTGAGCCCAGGTTGTTGACGGTTTGAATTGTAAGGTTGTGAGATGGATTTGGAATCCATAAATTTTGTGGATTGGGAGAGTGTAATCGAATCCAAGTGGGGGAGAAGCGTTTGGTCTAAGGGTTGCACAAGAATGGATATTCAGGTTTCATTGCACATCAGTAGTGATGCATGGTGGGTATATGGACAGGAGCAGGTTAAGGGTTGTGTTAGGGCCTATTTTCTTGTTCTTTTCTGATCAAGACTTTGGGGTTCTAAGCATAACCTAAACACCTGGTTGGGGTATAGTCGGATGCGGTTTCGACTCAGTATGATCACAGTTGGTATAGTAGATGAACGGTAAGGCCATTGGTGGGACCATGGTTGTATGGAAGTGTTGTAAGTCTGCGATGTAGTCGTAGCATTCGCCAAAATGAGGTTGGCCATTGTAGGAGTGACCGTTAGACTAAAAGAGGATCGACATATGCATGGGAAGAGGTGACCAATATTGTCGGAGGATTACGCTTTTTTTAGAATGAGTACCGTTGGATCCGAGGCGAGGATAGGATTGTACAACACTCAATTGGGTGAGAACTGTGGGCAAGGCCCGTTCATTTTTGCAGATTAGGTGAGACCCGTGGGCGAGACCCGTTTGGTTGTTGTAACGCCCGTGTTTCTAGGCTAGGCATTAATATTGACATAATGGTCTAGGTTAACATTTGTAACTCATTT
Organism: Lactuca virosa; assembly: GCF_052849685.1. Lineage (NCBI taxonomy): Eukaryota > Viridiplantae > Streptophyta > Magnoliopsida > Asterales > Asteraceae > Lactuca > Lactuca virosa. Next base: position 115,370,257 of record NC_136434.1, on the reverse strand, counting down.
AGAAGAAATGAAAAGGAATTATGTGAATTTTATGTGAATTATGTGTTTTATGCTTAATTATTAGGGTTTAATTAATTAAGAATAAACATGAGCGTCAAAAATTAAATTTTAGATAAAGCCGATATCTATTAAGAAACTTGTAGTGGGCGTGACAAGGATTACGGATATATAAAGAATACCAAAATCCGAGTTATAACGAAGAAGTTATGACCTGTCGAAGTTTCACGATAAACCGGCACGGTGCCGAATGTCGTAAAAAGTGAGTTTTTTATAAAATACTTTTTAGCCTTAGTGATCTAAACGAAACTCGTCGTGTTCGTTAAACCGAGAGTAGATATAAAAAGAACGCCCAAATCTGACTTCGTATTAGGAAGTTATGATTTTTCGAAGTTTCAGCTTAGTAGTAGACAACTAAAAACTCGAATTTTAGATCGAGTGATTTTTAACCGACACGACCTAAACGATAATCGAAGGTCTCGTCATTTATAGCACAACGGTAAAAAGTCTGACGAAAACGGACGTCGGATGAAGAAGTTATGAATTTTTAACGGATTTCCTGTCCCGGTCTGTTAAAAATAATAATTTAAAAATTAAAGTCAAAATTAGCCAACGAAGTCTAAACGAAAGTTGTAGAGCATAATTTTACCTACGCGTGCATATAAAAAACGTCAAAAACGTAGCCCGTATGAGAAAGTTATGGATTTTACAAGAATGGGCACAATTTTGGAGAAAATTCGCAAGGAATGGTGCTGGCCACGTGATCCTCGCATGCATAGCCCGTGCGCAACACGCATGTCGCTTCCTGATTCGACCGAAGGCTCGGCCCTCGCACGTCCGACGCGTGTGCAATGACTCCTCGTATCCGAGGCGCTGGACCAACCGCGGAGCAACGCGTGTCCGAGCTTCGCATGAGCCGCGTGGCCTTCGCTGCTGCTGCCACCTGCTGCCTTCGCATGTGCGACGTGTGTCGCGTTCGAACCCTCGCTGGCACCGCCTTTCTCTCGTCCGACTTCGGATCTCACCCAATAAATAGAAGGGTTATGCGAGATTGCCCGGGTAGTTTTGGAAATTGGGCATTTTCACCCCTTTTTCAATATTTTGGTTCTTTTGACCTCCCTCGATGCCCCGAGATCAATTCCAATGCCCGGAACACATCCCGGAGTGCCCGAAGGCCCGGAAAATTTATCTTTTCGGTTTTGAAGCCCGACCTTTCGCAGAGCCCGGTTTCTCAATAAAACTCCCGGTTTTATTAGAAACGATAGTTTTAGGAAACGAATTGCTGCCCGATTTTCATTAAATCAGGTGAGTGTATAGTCACTTTCACCTTACACATAGATATGAAGTATTTACCTTAAAATACATGCTATGTGTAAATATATTAATTGTTTATTTGAGGTGACTGTTGAATTGATGTTTTATACAAGTTTTAAACTGTATATATATATATATATATATATATATATATATATATATATTGATCTACAAATATGTTGGGTAAAACATGGGTAGATTAATTAGATGATGTGTGATGAAATAAAAGTGATGAGAGGTATCGATGTTTAAGATGATCTAGTCATCTAGCAGAGTATAGACAACGGCCACAAACTATTTTAGATAGCCCAGTGGAACGTTAGTAGACTTGTAATCGGTACGTATGTTTGAACTATATGTTCATTAGGTATTTTTGAACTATGTGTTGATCCATTAATTCTTCCTTTTGACACTATTACGTGTCAGGGTACGGGAGCGTACGGGAGTACTTTATCAATATTTTCCCTATACTTTTATTTGGAAGAACTTTGGAGTCTTTGTTCTTTTATGAAGTGATTGGGCAAGGTTCATGAGTTAGTGATATAGATCATGAGTTAAATAGTGGGTGTGTGATGAAAGGTGAGTTGGATAGATGATATGATCAGTGATATAGATCATGAGTTGAGAGTGAGTGGTGAAATATGGGAAAAGCTTTTACCCAGATGTTGGCGTGAGTGGTGCAATATGAGAAAAGCCCTTACCCAACGTTGACCCCCGTCATTCAGCAGAGTATGGATGACAACCATGGACTGTTTTGATGGTCTGTGGAACACTAGCAGGCTCGTAACCTGTAGGTGTTAATGGACTTAAGTGTTCATTCGTTGTACTCTAAAACCCCCGTCATTCAGCAGAGTATGGATGACAACCATGGACTGTTTTGATGGTTTGTGGAACACTAGCAGGCTCGTAACCTGTAGGTGTTAATGGACTTAAGTGTTCATTCGCTGTACTCTATTCCCCTCATGAGTGCCTTTAGGGCAAGTAAGGCTGGGGAAAACCCCTTAAGTATGTTCATCAGTTGTATGGAAAACCCATTGACATGTATTGCGGGGGAGAACTCCTGTGGGAAATACCGTCGATGAATAAGAGCTATGGACTTAGTATATGGAAAACCCATTGACATGTATTGCGGGGGAAAACTCCCATGGGAAATACCGTCGATGAATAAGAGCTATGGACTAGCACATGGAGACGATGTGACTTCGTGCCTATTTGACATAAATTGTTGAAGGAAAGCAATGTTGTCACCTTGTTGGTTGTTTTATGTTAGGATGTCTTGTTTGACATAACTTGCTGAGGGAAAGCAGTGTTGTCACCCCGATGTTTGTTTTATTTGACATAACTTGCTGAGGAACCCCCAAAGCAATGTTGTCACCCCTAGTGATAATCCTTAGGCTAGGTCCCTTATGATAGTTGTTTTAGGGACGTAAAGTGAGGATAATGGGAATGGGCAATTAGGGTTATTTTGGTTGATGGAATTAATAAATTTATTGTTGATTGAGAACTTAATAAGTTTATTATTTATTGTGGGTTGAAAACCCTATATGCTCACCAGGCTCCCAAGCCTGACCCACTCAGTTTATTTGTATCACAGGTATCGATACGAAGTTGCTTTACACTGAGAGATTAAAAGAGAAGTAGATCACTAGTGTAAATGAATGTAAGTTTTGTTTATGCTTATGTTTTTGTATTGACAATGACATCCCAATGGTTTAAGTGATTAAAATACATTTCTTCGGAAATGATTTGATAACATTTTATCATGTTTGGTTTTGGGAACAAATTCCGTAACACTTTTAATCAATTGATTACTCTGATTTTATTTTAAAAAGCATAAACGAAATCGGTCTTTTCTGGCCGTGAAATTGGGGATATCACAGTTGTGATAGAGTGGGTGATGTTGGATTAGGTGTTTAATCTCATAATTATAATTGGTATGTACTTGAACCGATAGTAGCATGGTCCATTTGGGTTGCCTTCACCGGAGCAATTTGATAGGATGGATATTTGAGAAAGAGGTTGTTTGTGATTTATTAATATATTATAAGTATAATATATTAATTTAGAAATCATATTATTTAATTGGTATTGATCAAGAATTAATTTGGAATTAATTTAGTGATCAAAAGAGACTAATTAAATTAACGGGGACTAATTATGTAAATCAGTGATACATATAGTTTGGGCTAATGAAACATGATTGATTAGTGATGGACTAAGCTTATGTAAAAGTTCATGAAGTGTTAGTCCAAATGAATTATTGGATCAAAAAGCCTAAGTGAATGGATTAGGGTTTACAAGTGACCCTTGGAATTCTACACTATATATGTAACCCCCTAAGCCCTAAAATCGAATATAAGGGTATTCTAAGAAGAGTATAGCCGATTTTTGGTGCCTCCAAGCTCTCTCTCATTGTCCTCCATTGTTCTTGGTGTTTGTGATACATTTGAGGCATAACACTTGAGGTGCTAAGCTTTTGTAAGGCCAAGTTCTATAAGCTACAACAAAGAGGTAATCATCTTACTTGTTTTTATGTTTTAATTATCAATGTTGTATGCTACTTAGGCTTCATGCTTTGGAAAATGAAAATTACATGTATAACTAGAGAACACTTAGATCTAAAGCATTAGGGTTGTATTTGCCCCATAAGGATGTTATAGTGCTCAAAACCCAACAGTGGTATCAGAGCCTAGTATGTTTTATGTTGTATTGATGCAATTGTTTGATTTTCAAAGCTGGAAAAATGTCATTTATGGCCACTGACAGCTGGACTCGTCGAGTCCCATATGGGAACCCGACGAGTTAGATAATATGAGATGAACTCGTCGAGTCCATGCCATGAACTTGACGAGTAGGATCTACTGTTTGCAGATTTTCGAGTTTTTTTGGCCAACCTTGGATTAGGATCATTACCACAAACTGTTTTGATTAATAAAATTTGTTTTTTTATGATATGGTAATGATTATTGTCATCCAAATAAATGATGATTGTCAAATTTTAATATAATTATTTGATTTTGTGAAATGTTAATTATTTGTAGAATTTGATTTGAATCATCTTGATTTGTGAAATTATATTAGGTCAATTCTGTGATATAGTTAATTGTATGATATAGTTAATTGTATGAAGAGTTTCAAAACTTGACCTCAAGTTATGGAATTTGAAAAGTCTCATTTATGAAACATTAAATTCTAAAATTCAAGAGGTTTTGAAGAGTTTCAAAACTTGCCCTCAAGTTTTGGAATTTGAAAAGGCTCATTTATGAAACATTAAGTTCTAAACCCTAGAATTTTAAAAGTTTAAAATTCAACCCTTATACTATTATAATATTAAAAGATTAATACTTATATATATGTATAAGACAAGTCAGTCTTACCGTTAGTAGGCCTCATTCATGAAGCTGGTCTATAAGGGGGGTATAAGGAAATTGTCTATAAAATGGCGATTGAATGGGTGTCCAATCTCACCCACCGCTTCCTTAACTAGTGGAGGGCCGTTAGCCGAACGGGTAGGACAAGACATTAATTATTGTTAAAAAGTATAATGATAATTAAAAGTAACTAAATGTTTTATAAATTCCCAATCTTAGTTACTTTAAAAAAAAATGTGAAATTGGTGCTATTCTATGAAATTGCACTTTGCACCTTGCCAAGTCATTAGTGGCGCGTGTGTGGTTAACCGTCACACTAACTTGGACTAGCAAGGGTGGCAAAGGGTAGCTCGATATTTCTCATAGATCAATGGAGCGTGTGTGGTTAACCGACACATTGATTAGGTTATAAATGACATCGAGAGTACCAAGCAAATTTTCATGGTTATTCACACCTTGTTTGTGATCCTCGGTATTCCATTCACAAACTTGAAGGGCATAATCCAGATTTAAACATGCCATTGAAAAATTCAATGAATCTCAAAATTATCTAGGAATTTCAATTCATTTAAAACTTAATCCTCAATTTCGTTTTACATGGTGGAAATTGGTAAATCGCCATTTACCTACCTTCAAATATTTTGCAATTGGATTATGACATCCCTTTTCCGAATTGTGAAATATTGTGTTGGGACCTAGCCTTAATATTTCATTTGGGTGTTATATTAAGGATTCTTATCTAATCTAAACTTTGTCTTTCTTTTCAGATGTCTACCCCAAACGCTGCTGGCTCCAACCCTTCCGACTCTTTCTCCCTCATGAACTTATGTGGGAGGGTGATTTTCGATGGGTCAAATTTCAATGACTGGATTCGAAACATTCGGATGGTCACTCGTTACGAGGATAAGGAATATGTCCTCGATAAAGAGCTAAAGGAGGTTGATGAAGCGACTGCTACTCCTGAAGAAATTGCTGAATATAGGGCTCATGAGAAGGACGCGACAAAGGTGTCGTGCGTCATGCTTGCCACTATGACAGCGGAACTCCAAAAGTCCTATGAGGACTACTATCCTTTCGAGATGCACCAAGACTTGATGGAAATGTACCATCAAAGTGCTCGATAGGAAAGGTATGAAATCTTTTCCTCCATGATAACAACAAAAATGAAGGATGGAGAGTCCATCACAGCCCACTTGCAGAAGATGCAGAGATATGTGGACCGCTTGCTTAAGTTGAATGTAAATTTCGACGAAGAGTTGGCTATTGACATTATCCTACACTCTTTACCTTCTTTTTATGATTAGTTCTGTATGAATTATCATATGAACAAGGAGGAAGTCACTTTGAGTAAGCTTCAAGGCCTTCTGAGAACTGCTGAAAGTAGTCTAAAAGGCAAGTCTGTTGTATCCACTCCTACTGCTGCTACCCCAGTCCTGGCAATTGGACATGGTAAAGGGAAGAAAAGGAAAGATCCTACAAAGAATCACAAGGGAAAGTCTTGTGATGGATCCTCTTCTAGTGGGTCCAAAGGTGGTTCTACTGCTCCCTCTTCCAATCCAAAAGAAGCAAAGTGTTTCTACTGTCATGACAATGGGCATTGGAAACGAAGCTGCCCCAAATACTTGCAGGACATTAAGGATGGGAAGATAAATCCCACCTTCGTAGGTATTTACATGATTCATTCTAATAACTCATCACATGATAATTCTTCGGTCCTTGATACAGGATGTGGTTTACACATTTGTTCTGATTTGCAGGGTCTAAAAAGAAGTAGGGATGTGGAGTACGGGAAGATGAACCTGATCATGGGGAATAGGAAAGTGTCTCATGTCACCAAGATTGGAGTTTATTCTTTATTGCTTAGTTGTGGGTTAAAGTTAGATTTGAATAATTGTTTGTAATCGTCTGATATGGCGAGAAACATTATTTCTTTTCATGGTTTGAATAAGCAAGGTTTTAGATTTTCATTTAATAATGAAATTGGTTCTATTAATGCTTTTTATAATGGTAAAATTTATTTTGAAGCATTGCCTTGTAATGGTATATATGAAACTGTGATGGTTGTAGACAACTTAGGAAATAATGTATTGCATATTGATTCGTCCAATGGTTTGGATAAGGCATGCTTGTGGTATTGTCGTCTTGGATATGTCAACAAGAAGCGCATAACTCAACTCCAAAAGGATGGAGTGTTGGAGTCATTTGACTTAAAGTCGGATGACACATGTGTTGTTTGCTTGGAAAGATGACCAAGTCACCTTTCACTGGTACTTGTGAAAGAGGTGAGGGTTTGTTGGATCTCATACACACCGATGTATGTGGGCCCTTCAGATCTGCCACAAGGGATGCTAACCGCTTCTATGTGACTTTTACCGATGATTATAGCAGATATGGGTATATCTACTTAATCAAGCATAAGTCAGAAACTTTTGAAAAGTTCAAGGAGTTTAAACAAGAAGTGGAGAATCAGTTGGGCAGGAAGATAAAGATGCTCCGATCCGATCGAGGTGGTGTGTATATTAGTATTGAGTTCCACGATTATCTTAAGGAATGTGGAATTGTTTCACAATTGACGCCACCTAGGACACCGCAGCTTAATGGTGTGGCTGAGAGGCGCAATCGAACCTTGTTGGACATGGTTCGTTCCATGATGATTCGAGCTTCGTTACCTATCTCATTATGGGGGTATGACTTAGAGACTGCTGCCCATATCCTTAATCTAGTCCCAAACTAAGAAGGTTACCAAAACACCTCACGAAATATGGACAGGGAAGGTTCCCTCGTTGGTACATATCAAGGTTTGGGGTTGTGAGGCTTTCGTAAGACGAGAGACTCACGACAAGCTCGAACCTCGTAGTGAGCGTTGTATTTGTTGGATAAGGTGTCTAAGTCCATAACTATTTCTGGTATGTACTTGACCCGACCCGACATGGTCCATTTGGGTTGCATGGCACCATGCAATTGGATATACTAAAATGAGAGAAATAACACTTATGGTTTATTAATATATTATAAGTTCTAATATATTAATAATATTATTTAATTAGTTTGATCAAGAATTAATTTATAATTAATTAAGTGATCAAAAGATAACTAATTAAATATATGGGTAGATTATGTAAATCTTCCATATCTTATATAGTGGGCTAAGAGGCTCCATGGATTATCAAGTTGGGTTCCACCCATAGGATGCTCCATGGATGCTCCATGGAGTTAACCCATGGATCATGAAATGAAGATTCATGTTAATGCAACACACTATATAAACAAAGGTGTTCTCCCCAAAATCGGCGACACTAAGAAACAAGAGGGCTAGAGCCGATTTTGCAAGTGTAAGATTCTCTCAAAGTTTACTCCTTTGCATTTGGTGTTGTGTGAAGCATTTGAGGCATCACACTTGGGGTGCTAGGCTCACAAGGTTTCAAGGATCATAATCAACAACAAGGTAAGTTATTCTATCTTTCATTCAAGTTAAAAAAATGTTCCCCATGTATGCTAGATAGGAATATAACCTTGGAATTCAACTTTGCATGATAATTAGACAAACATAGATCCAAGGTTATTAGGGTTGCATGTACACTTAGGAAGTGTTAGAATGCTCAAAACCCATCAGTGGTATCAGAGCCTAGGCTTCTTTGTTGTTTTTTTTTGTGCAAACTGGTTGAAAAAATCGTTTTTCTGTTTTCTGCTCGTATGAACTCGCCGAGTCCATGGGGGGACTCGAATTACAAGTTTTTTAAGTGTAATTTTTGATTCTTGAAAGTGTTCATATTCATGTTCTTGAACTTATGAAGATTAGATGATCATAGGAATTGTTTGTAACCTTCATGGTAGTTTAATTCATGATCATAATGTGTTTTAATGGAGTCCATAACTTGTCCTCAAGTTATGGAAAACCAAAAGTCTCACTTTTATTAAAGCCATTAAAAGAACACAAGAGTTATAAAATGAAGAGTCTTCATTTTTATTACTCAATTAATTCATAAGTTATAAGAAATGAAAAGTTTTGGAAGTTTACAAAACTTGCCCTCAAGTTTTGGAACATGTAAAGTCTTGATTAAAACTTTAGTTCCAACCCTTAGAATTTTAAAAGTTAAAATTCAACCCTAATACTTTATAATATTATAAGTTACTAATATATATATATATATATATATATATATATATATATATATATATATATATGTATGTATAAGATCAAGTCGTCTTACCGCTAGTACGCCTCATTCACGAAGCCGGTCTATAAGGGGGGGTATAAGGTTGTTGCCTATAAAATGGCAACTTAATGGGTGTCCACTCTCACCCACCGCTTCCTTGATCGGCGGAGGGTCGTTAGCCGAACGGGTAGGACAAAGACTTATAAATTCTCATTAAAAGTATGATGAATATTATAAAGTAACTAAATGCTTTTATTAAATTCCCAATTTTAGTTACTTTAGGAAAAATGTGAATAAGGTGCTAATCCATGAAATTACACTTTACACTTTGTTTAAGTCGTTGGTGGAGCGTGTGTGGTTAACCGGCACACTAACTTGGACTTAACAAGGTAGGTAAAGGGTGACTTAAGGTTTATCATAGTATCGGTGGAGCGTGTGTGGTTTACCGGCACATCGATTGAGTGATAAACTTTAAGGGTACCAAGTGATTTGCATGGTTACTTCACACCTCGTTTTGTGATCCTCGGTATCCCAGTCACAAAACTTGGAGGGCACACTCGAGATTGAAACATGCCTTTGAAAAAAAATTCATTGAATCTCAAAAGAATCTAGGAATTTCTAAGAACCAATTAAAAACCTAATTTCTATATTTCGTTTTTTCATGGTGGAAATTGGTGAATCGTCATTCACCTACCTTTCAAATATGTTATAGCTTGGATTACGGCATACCTCTTCTAAGTTATAATATATTGTGATTGGATCCTAGCCTTAATATTACATTTGGGTGTTTTATTAAGGACTCTCTTAATATCTAAACTAATCTTGTTCTCTTCTTTAAGATGTCTTCAAACAATGCTGCTTCTGGTTCTAATCCTAATGGCTCCTTTACCCTTATGAACTTGGGTGGGAAAGTCACTTTTGATGGATCCAACTTCAATGAATGGATCAGAAACATCAGGATGATTACCCGCTACGAGGACAAAGAATATGTCCTTGAAAAGGAGCTTAAGGAGATTGATGAGACCACTGCAACTCCCCAGGAGATCGCTGACTTCCGGGCACATGAAAGGGATGCTACAACAGTGGCATGCATCATGTTGGCCACCATGACAGCGAAACTCCAAAAGTCCTATGAGGACTTCTACCCTTTTGAAATGCACCAAGATCTGATGGAAAGATACCATCAAAGTGCATGACAAGAGAGGTATGAAATCATATGCTCTATCATAACAACCATGATGAAGGACGGGGAATCCGTCACGAGCCATATGCAGAAAATACAAAGGTATGTGGATCGGTTGCTGAAGCTTAATGTGAACTTCCCTGAGGAGCTTGCAATAGATATCATTTTGCACTCCTTAACATCGTGCTATGATCAATTCCGCATGACATATCACATGAATAAGGAAGAGGTCACACTCAGCAAACTTCAGGGACTCCTCAAGACCGCAGAAACAGGTCTTAAGGGTAAGTCGATTGTTAACACTCCTACTCCAAACTCCGCCCCGGTTTTGGCAATCGGGAAAGGTCGAGGGAAGAAGAGGAAGAGGTCTTCGAAGGGTACCAAGGCTAGGACCCTTGATGTCTCTTCTTCAAGTGGAACCAAGAAAGGTTTCGTCACTCCTTCTTCTGACCCAAAAGAGGCTGAATGCTTCTATTGCCATGAAAAGTCACATTGGAAGCGAAACTGCCCAAAGTACCAGCAAGATGTGAAGGATGGGAAAGTTAAACCCAACCATGCAGGTATTTACACTATCTTATCTAATAACTCACCTCATTCTAACTCTTGGGTCCTTGATACCGGTTGTGGTATTCATATATGTTCTGATTTGCAGGGACTAAGAAGAAGTGAGAATGTGGAGCATGGAAGAATAAACTTAATCATGGGGAATAGGAAAGTTTTACCTGTCACCAAGATTAGAGTTTATACTTTATCGCTAAGTAGTGGGTTTAGTTTAGATTTGAATAAATGTTATTATTCACTAGAAATGGCAAGAAATATTATTTCCTTTCATGCATTGTATAAACAAGGTTTCACCTTTTCATTTGATAATGAAGTTGGTTCGATTAATGCTTTCTTTAATAATTTTCTTTATTTTAAAGCATTACCTTGTGATGGTGTGTATGAAACTGTATCTGTGGTTGATAACTTAGGAAATAATGTATTGTGTATTGATTCTGTTAATGATAATAACTTGGATAAAGCATCATTATGGCATTGTCGTCTTGGACATATAAGCAAGAAACGCATAGGCCAACTCCAAAAGGATGGAGTATTGGAGTCATTTGACCTAAAGTCAGATGATAGTTGCGAATCATGCTTACTTGGAAAAATGACAAAGTCACCCTTCACAGGTTCTTGTGAGAGGGGTGAAGGTTTGTTGGATCTTATACACACGGATGTGTGTGGGCCCTTCAAACATACCACAAGGGATGCTAATCGTTATTATTTGACTTTTACTGATGATTACAGTAGATATGGATATGTCTACTTAATCAAGCATAAGTCAGAGACTTTTGAGAGGTTTAAAGAGTTTAAACAGGAAGTCGAGAATCAATTGGGCAGGAACATTAAGATGCTTCGATCCGATCGAGGTGGTGAGTATCTTAGTTCAGAGTTCCTCGACTATCTTAGGGAATGTGGGATTGTCTCACAATTGACACCTCCCAGGACACCGCAGTTGAATGGTGTAGCTGAGAGGCGTAATCGAACCTTGTTGGATATGGTTTGTTCCATGATGAGTCGAGCTTCGCTACCAATATCATTTTGGGGGTATGCCTTAGAGACTGCCACCCATATCCTTAATCTAGTTCCCACAAAGAAAGTTGCCAAAACTCCTCATGAGATGTGGACTGGTAAAGTACCCAAACTAGACCACATTAAGATTTGGGGTTGCGAGGCTTTCGTGAGACGCGAGACTCATGATAAGCTCGAACCTCGAAGTGAGAGGTGTATTTTCATCGGCTACCCACAGAAATGCTTTGGTTACCTATTCTACAGACCTAGTGAGAATGTGGTCTTTGTAGCTAGGAGGGCTTTCTTTCGAGAGAGAGAGAGTTCATAAGCCAAGGAGACAGTGGGAGGCAAGTTGACCTTGAAGAAATTCAAGAGTCAAGTGGTGAAGGAACTTCAAACCCTAGCACTCAACTTGAGGAGGAAACTCCTGTTGAGCCAATTGACAAGTCTGTACCTCTGAGGCGTTCCACAAGGGTTAGGAATGCACCTGAGCATTACTATGGATTCCATATTACTGCGGAAGGTGATACACTTATCAGTGATAAGACACTGATAGGTCTGGATGAACCTAACAGTTACGCGGAAGCCATGGCAGGCCCTGAGTCAGCCAAGTGGAAAGAGGCAATGGACAGCGAGATACAGTCCATGAATGACAACCAAGTTTGGAACTTGGTTGAGAATGTACCAGGTCGTAAGACTGTAGGGTGCAAATGGATCTTCAAGAAGAAGACCGACATGGATGGTAATGTACACACTTATAAGGCACGACTGGTTGCAAAGGGTTTCTCACAAACTCCGGGAGTTGATTATGATGAGACCTTTTCTCCAGTGGCCAAGATTAAGTCTATTAGGGTTCTGTTAGCCATAGCTGCATTTCATGACTATGAAATATGGCAAATGGATGTCAAAACCGCTTTCCTTAATGGAAAGTTGGCTGAGGATGTTTACATGAGTCAGCCAGAGGGTTTTGTCAATACAGAGTACCCTAATAGAGTGTGTAAGCTTGAGAAATCCATTTATGGGTTAAAGCAAGCACCTCGCAGATGGAATCTTTGCTTTGATGAGAAAGTCAAAGAATTTGGCTTTTCTAGGAGTGAAGATGAATCATGTGTATATGTCAAGGCTATTGGGAGTATAGTTAGCTTTTTGGTATTGTATGTGGATGACATACTACTCATAGGAAATGACATCCCAACTCTGCAGGAAGTTAAGTCCTGGCTTGGGAAGTGTTTCTCTATGAAGGACCTAGGAGAAGCTGCCTATATTCTAGGGATAAGGATCTTGAGAGACCGGAGTAAAAGACTAATTGGACTTAGTTAGAGTACTTACTTGGATAAGGTGTTGAAGAGATTCGGCATGCAGGACTCCAAGAAAGGAGAGTTACCCATCCAGAGTAACGCCAGATTGAGTAAGACACAAAGCCCTAGTACTGAGGCTGAGATAGCAGAAATGAGTCGAATACCTTATGCTTCGGCTGTAGGATCGATCATGTATGCTATGACGTGTACTCGACCTGATGTAGCCTTTTCTTTGAGCATGGTTAGCAGGTATCAGGGGAACCATGGCAAGGCACACTGGACTGCGGTAAAGAATATCCTCAAGTACCTACGGAGGACTAAGGACTGGGTCCTTACCCTCGGTGGGAGTGAAGACTTGAGAGTTGTAGGGTATAGTGATGCTAGCTTTCAGACTGATATGGATAATTTCCGCTCTCAGTCAGGCTGGGTCTTTACCTTAAATGGAGGAGCAATTTCTTGGAAGAGTTCCAAGCAAGAGACAGTGGCTGATTCAACTTGTGAATCAGAGTATATAGCAGCTAGAGAGGCAGCAAAGGAGGCGATATGGCTGAAGAACTTCATTGGAGACCTTGGAGTTGTACCAGCTATTAAAGAGCCAATGGAAATTTTCTGTGATAGTGAAAGTGCAGTTGCCTTAGCCAAAGAACCAAGGGATCACGGGAGATCCAAACACATCGACAGAAAATACCATTTCATCAGACATCGAATAGAAGAAGGACTCCTTGTGGCAAAGAGGGTATCATCGGATGAGAATCCAGCAGATCCCCTCACGAAGGGACTGACTCGGGTTAAGCATCTCCAGCATGCTCGGAGCATAGGGCTGAAGGATGATATTAGATTTAGTAGTTAGATAACCTTGAAATTTGTAAAGTGTAATTGACATTAGATGATGAATAAAAGGTGTTTTATTTATGAGTAAAGTGTTGCTATCTCTTGTCGATCGTTTACTATATTTCTTTTGCATGTTTTGACTTCCAGAATAATTATGTTTGGTATATCATATTATTCGAACCTCCACAGTCGGTCATATGTCGGAAGTAGGTATGAATCAAGACTGTCATGATTGGTTGCAGAGGTCTAAGTTGTTGGACATGGCTACAACACTCATGAGTGCTCATAAGTTCTGAGCATTGGGCTCAACCCACGCTCACTGGAATCACTTCATGGAATTTATCTCGAGTGATCGTGAGACGGTAATATCATATAAGTCTTCAAACCTAGAGATATGATTTGTTACTTATGAGTTGGTTATGCATTGATTGTACGTTAACGCATTGGTAACTCGATGTTATAAAACGTGCTTTTGTGTATAATTCAATGAGTGGTAGAAAAAACATATGAGTCGAAGTTTATCTGTTCCTTCTTGGATTAGAAGCTGATATCTGGGCCCCTCGATGATTTTGTTTTGACCTATGTACCGGGCCCGGTCAGAACTAAGTTGATGTGTTCAATTAAGTTCTTTGTCAAACAAATCGGAAATCGGGAAACAAACTGCTGGACAATAAGTAAGACATTGTTCCATGTATTTGTCCGGATGATATCTAGAACAGAGGATTATATGATCACTTATCTTAAATGGCGTATCATCATCTTCTCAGTTTCGAGACACCTTGAAAGAGCTACGATTGCCGATCGGTTCCTGAAGTATTGCAATTATAGTTATTAGACTTATCCAAGTGGGAGACTGTTGGATAAGGTGTCTAAGTCCATAACTATTTCTGGTATGTACTTGACCCGACCCGACATGGTCCATTTGGGTTGCATGGCACCATGCAATTGGATAAACTAAAATGAGAGAAATAACACTTATGGTTTATTAATATATTATAAGTTCTAATATATTAATAATATTATTTAATTAGTTTGATCAAGAATTAATTTATAATTAATTAAGTGATCAAAAGATAACTAATTAAATATATGGGTAGATTATGTAAATCTTCCATATCTTATATAGTGGGCTAAGAGGCTCCATGGATTATCAAGTTGGGTTCCACCCATAGGATGCTCCATGGAGTTAACCCATGGATCATGAAATGAAGAGTCATGTTACATTAGGGTTTACCTAATGCAACACACTATATAAACAAAGGTGTTCTCCCCAAAATCGGCGACACTAAGAAACAAGAGGGCTAGAGCCGATTTTGCAAGTGTAAGATTCTCTCAAAGTTTACTCCTTTGCATTTGGTGTTGTGTGAAGCATTTGAGGCATCACACTTGGGGTGCTAGGCTCACAAGGTTTCAAGGATCATAATCAACAACAAGGTAAGTTATTCTATCTTTCATTCAAGTTAAAAAAATGTTCCCCATGTATGCTAGATAGGAATATAACCTTGGAATTCAACTTTGCATGATAATTAGACAAACATAGATCCAAGGTTATTAGGGTTGCATGTACACTTAGGAAGTGTTAGAATGCTCAAAACCCATCAGTATTTTCATCGGCTACCCACATAAATCCTTTGGATATCTCTTCAATAGACCGAGTGACAATGTTGTCTTCGTTGCAAGGAAAGGCGTTTTCCGCGAAAGAGAACTCATATGCGAAGAGGACAGTGGGAGGCAGATTGACCTTGAAGAGCTTCAAGAGTTAAGTGATGAAGGAACCTCAAACACTATCACTCAAGCTGAGGAGGAAACTCCTTTTAAACCAATTGACGAGTCCGTACCTCTGCGACGTTCCAGTAGAGTTAGTGTTCCACCTGTGTTATATGATTTTCATATAACAGATGAAGGTGATACGTTTATCAGTGATAGTACATTGATAAATTTGGATGAACCTAATAACTACAAGGAAGCCATGGCAGGCCCTGACTCTGTAAAATGGAAAGAGGCTATGGACAACGAGATTCAGTCCATATATGACAATCAAGTTTGAAACTTGGTTGACAATGTACTAGGTCGTAAGACGGTCAGGTGAAAATGGATCTTCAAGAAGAAGACCGGCATGGATGGGAAAGTACACACATATAAGGCGCGATTGGTTGCGAAGGGCTTTACTCAAACTCCTGGAGTTGACTATGACGAGACTTTCTCACCAGTAGCGAAGATCAAATCTATAAGGGTTATGCTAGCCATAGCTGCGTTTCATGATTATGAAATATGACAGATGGATGTCAAAACCTCTTTCCTTAATGGGAAGTTGGCTAAAGATGTTTACATGAGTCAGCCAGAGGGTTTCGTCAATGCAAAGTACCCTAATAGAGTGTACAAGCTTGAGAAATCCATTTATGGATTGAAACAAGCATCTCGCAGATGGAATCTTTGTTTTGATGAGAAAGTCAAAGAGTTTGGATTTTCGAGAAGCGAGGATGAGTCCTGTGTGTATGTCAAGGCTAGTGGGAGTATAGTTAGCTTTCTAGTGTTGTATGTAGATGACATACTTCTCATAGGAAATGACATTCCAACCTTGCAGGAGGTTAAGTCCTGGCTTGGAAAGTGTTTCGCTATGAAGGACCTCGGGGAAGCTGCTTACATTCTGGGGATAAGAATATTGAGAAATAGGAGTAAAAGACTAATAGGACTTAGTTAAAGTACCTACTTGGACAATGTGTTGAAACGTTTTAGCATGGAGAATTCCAAGAAATGAGAATTTCCATAGCAATACCAATCTGAGTAAGACTCAGAGTCCGAGTACCGATGCCGAGATAGCAGAAATAAGTCGAGTACCATATGCTTCGGCAGTTGGCTCGATCATGTATGCTATGACATGTACTCACCCTGATGTGACCTTTGATTTAAGCATGGTCAATAGATATCAAGGGATTCCTAGTAGAGCTCACTGGACTGCGGTAAAGAACATTCATAAATACCTCCGAAGGACAAAGGACTGGGTCCTTACCCTCGATGGTAGTGATGACTTGAGAGTGACAGGGTATAGTGACGCCAGCTATCAGACCGACAGAGATAATTCTCCGCTCTCAGTCGGGCTGGGTATTTACCCTGAATGGAGGAGCAGTAACTTGGAAAAGTTTAAAACAGGAGACTGTAGCTGATTTAACGTGCGAATCAGAGTACATAGCAGCAAGCGAAGCGTCGAAGGAGGCAATATGGCTGAAGAACTTCATCAGAGATCTTGGAGTTGTACCAACTATATTGGATGTGTTCAATTAAGTTCTACGTCAAACAAATCAGAAATCGGGAAGAAAACTGCTGGACAATAAGTATGACTATGTTCCATGTATTTTTCCACACGATATCTTGAAGAACAGAGGATTATATGATCCCTTATCTAAAGGACGCGTCAGAGTTCAACGGCGGCTTTTGAGAGATACGATTGCTAATCGGATTTTGAAGTTGAATTGGCAGTTATAGTTATTAGACTTATCCAAGCGGGAGACTTTTGGATTAGGTGTCTAAGCCCATAACTATAATTGGTATGTACTTGATAGTAGCATGGTCCATTTGGGTTACCTTCACCGGAGCGATTTGATAGGATGGATATTTGAGAAAGAGGTTGTTTGTGATTTATTAATATATTATAAGTATAATATATTAATTGAGAAATCATATTA
Organism: Lactuca virosa; assembly: GCF_052849685.1. Classification (NCBI taxonomy): domain Eukaryota; kingdom Viridiplantae; phylum Streptophyta; class Magnoliopsida; order Asterales; family Asteraceae; genus Lactuca; species Lactuca virosa. The sequence continues at coordinate 115,352,869 of NC_136434.1, read as the reverse complement.
TTTAATTGGTATTGATCAAGAATTTATTTGGAATTAATTTAGTGATCAAAAGAGACTAATTAAATTAACGGGGACTGATCAGTGATACATATAGTTTGGGCTAATGATCCATGATTGATTAGTGATGGACTAAGCTTATGTGAAAGTTCATGAATTGTTAGTCCAAATGAATTATTGGATCAAAAAGCCTAAGTGAGTGGATTAGGGTTTACAAGTGACCCTTGGAATTCTACACTATATATGTAACCCCCTCAGCCTTAAAGTTGAATATAAGGGTATTTTAAGAAGAGTATAGACGATTTTTGGTGCCTCTAAGCTCTCTCTCATTGTCCTCCATTGTTCTTGGTGTTTGTGACACATTTGAGGCATCACACTTGAGGTGCTAAGCTCTTGTAAGGCCAAGTTCTACAAGCTACAACAAAGAGGTAATAATCTTACTTGTTTTTATGTTTCAATTATCAATGTTGTATGCTAGTAATGCTTCATGCTTTGGAAAATGAAAATTACATGTATAACTAGAGAAAACTTAGATCCAAAGCATTAGGGTTGTATGTGCATCATAGGGATGTTATAGTGCTCAAAACCCAACAGGTGAGACCTGGTGGAGTTTAAATTGAGCAAGGTATTAGATCACGTTTAGGGTGGGATGACTCTGTGGTCAGTGGTTGGTAACCGTGTGGTGGTTAGGCTGGGGTAGCCCTTATTAGTTAGACTCTTAGTCGTAACCTTGATGCGAGATTAGATGTGAGACTGCCGGTCTCCGAGGTGGATTGGGGATTTTTTTATCTCGGTTTAGTGGACGTACGTTGTGGAATCGGAAGATTTCAGATAGAATGCAAGTGTAAATCTTTGGATTTCGAGACATGAGTAATGTTCCCAGTTGGCACAAGGGGTTAAGACCTGCGCTGGGGGTCGCCTTTGTTTATATGAAAGATCTTTTCAATAGTAAGGTATGGTTAGGATTCTGTCTGCCTTAAGTGTCAGCTAGATGATTTAGGACCGAAATGATTTCTTTCTGTTCGGATTGCAGAGATAGGTCCTATTGATAGTATTTTGGAATGGTTTTTAATGTCAGGAAGTCGAATAAGGTATTGGATTCCTGAATCTGAGTTGAGTAGTGATGGTTGTCCTTCATTGGTTAAGGTTAGTGGGAGCAGGCATTCGTTCGTCGTATGTATGCAAGTTCTGATAAGAATGGGTTTGATTATTGGAAGGTCATCGTATGTTAGGTTCAACTTTCATCAGGGATATGAAAGAGTTTGTCGGATCATTTGATTGCCTGGAGAGTAGCAAGGAGTGATTTTGAGGTTGAAATCTAATTTAAGCGGGGGAGAGTTGTAACACCCTGTTTCGAATCGTTTCATAATTCAGGGTCGTGGCCCGAAGACCAGTTATCTTAAGGCTTTGGTCCTTGGGGGAAATAGAGATTTAGACCCCTTTGGGTGTGGGTAATGTGGATTAGGTGATCCAAGAGTTCGGTTGGTGATTTGGATCCCAAGAGTATAATCGTAAAGTGATAGTTCAGGCCTTTATGAATTTTGGATTTTAGTTCGGAAAGTTTTAAGGAAAAGGAGAGTTGATAGGGTTGTAGAGCTTCTCATTACCTTTCTGTGGATATAAGGATCGTCAAAATCGGAGTTGAAACAAAGAAGTTATGACCATTTGAAGTTAGGAAGATTTTTGGGTTAGCCGCGTACGCTGGGCGTACTAAGGCATCCCTAGTATGCTGGGCGTAAATTGAGTACGTTGGGCGTACGTGATTAGTGCCCATACCTTATTTTCGTGGTTTGAGCCCTATTTAGGATCCTTAACTTCCCCAAACCCATTCCATTCTCACACTCCACCTCTCCAACACCCTCCCTTGAAACCCTAACCCTAGTTTGAGCCTTGTGAGAAAAAGGAAGGTGTTTTTAAGTGCTTTGGAGTGTTCTTGGTGCACCTTGGAGAAGAAGGAACTCATTGAAGAAGCGTTGGTTGCATTGGAGCTTGTAGATCTAGACCTTGTTCACATTGATCTTTCTTCTGGAGGTATAAAGTTTGAATCTTGATGATGAAATTGTTAGATCTAGCTAGTTTTGGGTGTTATGAGCTTTTGGTCACTTTAGTGCATAAAGTTTAGATCTTGAAAGTTTGTGACCTTGTTATGGATAAAGTTGGAAACTTTATCCATCTAAACATCATATTGATTCAGATCTAAAAGCTCAAGACTTGGACTTAATGGATTAAGATGGAAAAATATTCTTTTTCGGTCCCTTTGAGACTTAAAGACTAGATCTTGGTTGGTTGGACCATTCTAATAGATAAAGTTGGAAACTTTATCCATTATCAAGTTATTAGGAACCATAAAAATATCATCTTGATGGGTTTTGATGAATTATGCTTAAGTTGATGTTCATATTATAAGTTTAGATGGATAAAAACGGGTTTTGGGTCCCATTAAGACATGCAAAGGAATAAAGTTGGCAACTTTATGGATTAAGACCTTATTTAGAGGTTAGATCTAAGTTTGGACGTTTTGGTATTAAGCATTAAGTGCTTAATGAAAGATTTAGTCACCTGGTGAGTACGTTGGGTGTATGTACGCGTATGCTTAGCGTAGAGCATGGTGTCCCCGTCCTTAGGCTTGGCGAGTAGTACACTGCGCATCGGAATGCAGTATGTGGGGCGTACAAGTTCAGTCCTCGTGAGAGGATTATATATGGCTTGGACCTTGGATTTTGGGGAAAATACCTTAATTATTGATTATGGATAATTTGGTTATGTTCAGTGTGAGGATTTCTGGTAGCAGCAGCTCGTGTGTTCGGTTATCTTGGATTGAGGTGAGTTTCCTCACTGTGCTTGGCGGGTCGAAGGCACCAATGCCGACCCATAGGTTACTATGATTAGGATGCTAGTTGTCTACGTGACTCTTGCATGTATGTTATGTGATATGTATACCGGTTGGGGCCTAATGAGTGTATTATATATTATTTATCTCTGTGATTTTTGCATGTGTTTATGTGTATGTATGTATACCGGGCGGGGCCCGATGCCAGGCGGGGCCAGATGAATACGATGAGGCGGGGCCCATCTCATGCTATTGATAGATCTAGTCCGAGCGGGGCCCGATGCCGAGCGGGGCCCATTATATGTATGATATGTGGTATTTTGGGGAACTCACTAAACTTTGTGCTTACGGTTTTATGTTTATGGTTTCAAGTACTTCCGGTACAAAAGGGAAGGGCCCGACGTGAATGCACTGCATCTACCCATGTTTCCACAGCTTTATGATTCTAGGATTGTACTCTGATAACTATTTTTACTATGATATATTTTTGAATGATTGAAAATACAAAATGGTCTGGTTGAATTAAAAATGAAAATTTTACCTTACAATTTTTGCCGTGAAAGGCTTGTTTAGTAGATAGAAATGGAATGGGAGAAATGACACTCATTCCTTTTCGTTTGTTTGTTTATAACAAGAATGACGAGATAGAGAAATTTTATAATTCCATTTCCATGCTTTTGATCCTCCGTTTTGTATAGGGAAAAGACGAGAATTGATAATTCAAAGAAAAACAATTCTAGCTTGAAAAACACAGAGAAGTGACTTCCACACTTTCCCCTTCGTCTGTTCTCAATGTTTCACGATCAATAAGCGTATCTCTACCCCAAAATTAGCTACAGTTAGTGACCAAATCCTCAACTACGGAATTACATTTGGGCTTTTCCACTCTTCCTTCATATCTTTGTCTTCATCAATATGTTTCTCATCTTCATCTTGATAGGTATTCATCAATATGTTTCTTATATTCATCTTCGTGTCTTTGGCTTCTCCACTTTTTTATTATTTGAAATAATCATTTTCAAAATTTATTCCCATTGAAGTTGATTAGTTTTTTTCCCTGAAACTAATTGTCTATTTGGGTTATTTTTATTAAAAGAAACCAAATATGATTATATTTTTTGTTATTACTTATCTTCATTCTCATTAAATCAATGCAAATTCCAAAATCAAGGAAACCGATTAAAAGAGATAATTAATGGATTCCACATATCTTTATTTTATTTTACTAGTTTATAACCCGTGAGAATTACAGTTATAAAATTAATTAAACTTTAATATTTAAAATTCAAAATTATTAATCAATTATTTTAAATAAATTATCACTTAAGATATATTTTTTTTAGTTATATAAAATTATAATCGTTGATTTAAATAAATATGTTAAGTTATATCACCTTATAATCTGTATTAATTTTATTTTATTTTTCAATCAAATGTTATTAATTTAATATAATTAAAGTGAGAAAGTTTAAAATTTGAAATTTAAAATAAAGAATCAAATAATAATTTTATGTAGTTAGAGTGGAAACTTTAATTTGAAATTTGAAATGGATAATCAATTATTAATTTATTGTAATTAGAGTGGAAATTTAAAATTTGAAAATTTGAAAATGATAATTAATAGGTTGACAAGTGACATAATAGGTGATATATAACATTAATGACGAGTTCTAGTTGTATGACACTTGTCAATAGGAGATTAAACATATTCTTTTATTAGGTGTGAAACCTGTGTATTACACGGGTTTAGAAAAAAAAATTTAATATAAAATTATAAGCATTACATATTTTTTAAAATAATAAGTTTATATAAATACAAAGAATATAATAAATAAAGTAAGTAATTTAATATATAATGTAAGATATTTAAAAGATTGTATAACATTTAGTATGAAATTTAATAGAATGATCTACTTTACATATATATAAATCTCATTAAAATATGGATTTTAAAATTAAGAAAATGAAAATTACAAGAAATTGACAAGTGGAAAAAAAATAATTCAAAAACTTTTAAAAAATGACATGTGGCAAAATCAATGAGAACATGACATTTGGCAAAATTGATTTTCATTTATTAGGTTAGATTAGAATAGGGAGAGGGAGATATGAAGCTAGCTTGAAAAATAACATGTTCATCAAAATAATAATGCAACAGACGTTGGTGGACCGATTCAAGATCTCTTTGTATATATATCTTCTTCGTCTCCGTTGCACATTTCTTTCTTCCTTATCCAATTCTTGTTGTACCGAATTAGCAACTTTGATCGCGACTTGTAGCAAGAAATCTAATTCACCGGAAAAGCAAGAGGATGATGATGATGAAGATATTTTTTTTAGAAAGGAATGATTTGTTATGATGTAAAATGTGGTGGGTTTAGCTTAGTATTTATAGTGTTTGAAAAAAATGAAGAAACTAGCCGTTACACTCATTCTTTCCCTTCTCTCTCACCGATATTCATTTGCCGTGTACCAACCAAAAACCTGGCATGTCGCCATGGGGGGCAGTGTGCGTCGAGAATGCCAATGGGCTGTCAAATGTCAACCCCATGTCAAGCCACTCAGTCAGGTCTAAGTAGAAACCAGGGCCGACCCGTTGATTTTAAGGCTCATATGCTAAGAAGAAAAATGGGGCCCTAAATACAATTTTTTTAATATATAAGGAAAACGAACTTAAGACGGTGAATTGTCGTTATAAAAAACTTAAAAGTAAATAAATTTATTAAAAATGAACATTTGGAATTTTATAAAAACTTCAAGGGCTAATTATGTAACTTCTAAAACAAATTTGTTAAACATATTGGAAAGGAGAGGTTGATTATGAAATATATAATATGGCCAAAACTGTAACTTGAATATAAAACATAAAAATGCAGTAACAAAAATCAAACCTACATTGGTTTAAATAAAGGACACACTTATGCTAATTTGGCTGCCCAAACTTTATGCAAAACCTTAAATAAATCGTATATATTTTGTTATTAAATATATAATTTAATTAAAACTCAAACCTTATTCTTTTTGAGGCCCTGAGCGGCTGGACCTCTTCTGATCCGCTAGACCTCTTGCCCTCCTAAAAATCGGGCATAGTAGAAACAAAAGAGTAGAAAAGAAAAATATTTACATTTTTTTTAATCATTTGTAAAAATAACAATTGTAGTTATTTTTCTTAATTATTTGTAAAAAATAGCGCCGAAATTCCACAAATAAGTGAATAACCATCCTTTTCGCATCGAGATCACGGCAAAATAAACCATTTGGCCCTTATAATTAATGCATTTTTTTTTTCATTATTATGTCAGTTTTTTCTATATAATCTCTCTCAACATAAGATTTTCATATGTATCTTCGTTTTATCATGGAATGGATTTTATGATCTTTACCATAAAAGAACTTCAAAAATAAATATTTTATTAGATTAAGGAATGCCTCTCACCATCTTAGTGCTCCCGACCTTTTAAATGGATCACCTACAAAGGAATTTAGATGGGTGTTTGTCAATGTGATCCCCTCTCTCTATTCTTGTTTATTATTGACATGGAGGGTTTAAATGTTGCATTAAGATCAGCTCGTCAAAACTCTTTATTTCATTGTGTTCAAACTTCTAATGGCAGTCCTGTGATATCTCATCTTTTTTATGCGGATGAGAAAAGTTCTTAAAAATATTGTAACAAAGTAAATTACATAATACAGATGTTTTTGGTTTCGTAGGGAACGATGTCATTAGCATTGAACAATGTCATTTCACTGTGAACTATTCTTCTTAAATATTTTAAATACGTTTTACAATAACATCATTCCAAAATTTGTGGCTATTTCAACCATGTGAAATTTTGTTATTTTTTGTAAATAATTAAGAAAATTGACTATTTGATTATTACATTTTCAGCTTATCCCCTTAACTACATTTAAGTTTTAGTTATTTTAATCATTTCTTGACCAACTAGTCTATTTTGTAGGGGTGTGTATGGGGCGGTTTGGTTCGGTTATTGGTCAAAACCGAACCATAACCATTATGATTGGTTAATGCATTTTGGTAACCATTGGGTATGGTTAATATTGGTTATGGTTAATGGTTTTTGTCGGTTAACGGTTTTGGTTAATGGTTAATATTGGTTAACCATAATGTTCAAAATAATATAAATGGCGAAAGTATAGTGACATAAAAAATGAAAAGAGAATACAAAAAGTCATCGGCACCAATGTTTGTTACCTAGCTTATAGTAATATAATAAAATGTGTATCTTTGATACTGAGAGTGAGATAATACATAGTCACATTCAAAATCAAAAACATTTAATAAAAAGTATAAAACATTAAAAAAATTGACATTAATAACTTCATATATCGCTAATTGATATTAACATTAAAATAAAGCCAAACATTCATACACGTTCAATGCGATTAAATCAAAAACTATAAAATAAAATAGCTAAACATTTATATTATGTGTTATCTGGATAAAAAAAACCAATCACTCATATACATTCAATGTGATTAAGTCAAAAACAGTAAATAAAAAAAGAAATTAAAAAAAAAAACATTCTTAATATATCACAAAATGAAGAAGAACTAAAAACTTAATTTACCTAGAAGTTTTGATTATAAATTAAAAAAAATCCTTCGAATAGAACTATAAAGTCAAAACAATCTTTGATTAGGATTAACGGTGTGAGAAGCCTCCGATTAGGATTATGAGTGTGAAGATTAACCTAATTGTGAATAATGTTTACAAATTATAGAATTAGTCGATTAAGAATTACAACATTAATCAATAATCTAACTCAATGCATGATTGGAAAATTGTGTGTGTCTGCATGATCTGCGTGATCATCCTTTGATGGTTTGATTGCACGTTTATCTCATAATAAGTGAGGATTAATGAATTATATTTTGAAATTTTAATGGGTGTTAAATAAGTTTGACTATATTATTTTATATATAATCCATAATTTTTATGTATTAAAATATAAAGTTAGCGGTTCGGTTAATAATGGTTTGGTTAACCTATAAAACCATAACCGAACCGTTTGTTATCGGTTAACAAAAATTAGAAACCGAACCAACGGTTTTTAAAACGGTTCGGTTATTATGGTTCGGTTATATCGGTTAATTTGGTTATGGTTCGGTTTTTCGGTTATTATGCTCACCCCTACTATTTTGTTAAACATATAAAATAAAAAACAAATATTTATATAAAAATATAGAAAACTCTTCTCAAGATGATCAAAATGATGAAATATACGATATCAAAAAACATAACAACCATATACTAAATTTCCCGTATCAATGTTTCATAACTACATATTATATTAAAATGAAACAAATATCAAACATGTTTTTTAAAACCTATAAATTAATAGAGTGTTATATAGAATATTTAAAGTAGATGGGGATTGGTGTTTAATTATTATAGAGTAAAGTATAAGAAAGTTTTTAACTTGGAGAAGATTTTTATTAAATAAAGTAAATCAAAAGTTGATATAGAAAAATAACAAGATTTTAAGATGTCGATTGTTGGATGCCCTTGTTCTTTATGATAAACCCACAAACCACAATGTCATTTTCATTCACATGTCGACCGTTGGACTTTATGTTCCATCCCCTTTTCTTTGACGACCACCGCCTCTCCCACATCTGATACGATCAATTAGATGCGTCTCTCGAGTGCCAACTCCAACAGAAGAAGAAGAAAAAAGAAAAGAAGAGTTAACCCAAAATCAAGCCTCCGAGGACTTGGGTATGCCAACCATTAAATACTTAAAGAACAAAACAAACCAATCTCAAATAATACAAACGTTTTTATCCAAATGAAATTCAATAAAATTATAATTACTCTAATCTACTCCTTTTCGATAACATAATCCTTGTGCCAACGGGGCGCCACTAGGACACGACTAGACTGTCTTGATGCACCCGGTTCCGTTGTAACATTTGTTGGATTAATTGGTTTATCAAAAGAGGAAATCTGGAACAATTTTTGTTCTAGGGGTATTTTAGGAAACATTCATTTTATTCGGTTTTTGTGTTAGAGTAGGAGTCTAGTTTTATTATTATAAATAGGTTAATGTTTAAGATATTTAAGTTAACTTTTTCCAGCAATAAAGCTCACCAAGTAATTCGTCGTTCTTGTTCTTTTCTACTTCTTTGTTCAGTTCATACCTTGGGCACCAAGGCAATATCAGGTGGTATACGTACACTTGGTATCAGAGCCTAGGGACCGTGAAGGTGTAGGGCGGCCGGTTTGAGAGCCGGTTTCAAGAAAACTGTAGTCTTTCGCTGTGGGGTAGCCGCAGCGAGAACCGAGTTCGGTTTAAGAGGGTGTGGATTGTTTTTGAGCGCGAGCTGAAGCATCTCAATAGCAACCACGATTTCTCTTGATCGGGCTTATTCTAAGGTAGAGAGAGACTAATCGGAGGCGCGGAATAAACGGACGGGAAGACGTCAAATTGGGTGGCTTTGATTCGGTTCGTTTTGCAGGTAACGGAAAACGGTAAAGGTGGTCGTGACCTTGTCTTGTTGTTCAGTGGAAAAGTGATCTCGGAACAAGCTTGATTAAAGAGGTCGGGGTTAAGGAGAAAAGGATGTCCTTGATTAAAGAAGGAAGTTCGATGACGTTTCAAGTTTCGGGTTTGATTCCAACGAATTATCCGGTGTGGGGAATCAAAGTCAAGTTGATTATGGATGCACACGACATATGTGAGGGTGTTCGATGAAAGAATCTCGCATAATATGATTGATCAACAAAAGTATGGCTGTCAAGACAAGAAGGGAATTGACAAACAACACGGTGTGAACATTATGGCGGTGGAAGTTCAAATCGGATGACTTTGGATCTGGCCGGGGAGAGGTCGTGAATCCGGGAAAAGTCTAGATGGTAATGAACATATCCAACAGGATGTCATGTTACATGTTACGTGTGTTGTGAACAATCAAAAGGTATGGAGGACTTTGGACGTGACCGAGGTGGAGGTCGGGTGTCCGGGAAAGGTCGAGAATCGTGGTGGTTGCTGCCTTGGTAAAACAGGTTGTTGGAACAAGGTACAACAAGATTGTGTGTGGTTCGGCGATGATGATAGCAGGTGGCTCTTGGTATTCAAATATTGAACATGGTGTTGCTTAAAGCAACTGTTGTCGATGGGTTTTGCAGGTGAAGCAGCCGGTATGTCGACGGTGAACAAAGGCTGTGAATGTGGTGGTGTTCGTCGATGGTTAATGGTGGAGAAACGCAGTTGTAAGTGATAGGCGTGGATAAACCGATTAAGGGGGTGATTGTTGGATTAATCGGTTTATTACAAGAGGAAATTTGGGACAATTTTAGTTCTAGCGGTATTTTAGGAAACAATCCTTTTATTCGGTTTTTGTGTTAGAGTAGGAGTCTAGTTTTTATTAGTATAAATAAGGTTAATGTTTAGGATGTTTAAATTAACTTTTCCAGCAATAAAGTTCACCAAGTAATTCATCGTTCTTGTTCTTTTCTACTTCTTTGTTCAGTTCATACCCTGGGTACCAAGGAAATATCAGGTGGTATACCTAAAACATTCCCCTCCGCTTCAGTAAGCACCTTGTCCTCAAGGTAATAATGAAAATTTGCGGACTGGAATTCGTGAAGCCATTCCCATGTTGAATCCTCCGGTGAACGATTTGTCCATTGCACGAGTACTTGCATGACCGATGAACCTCCTTGTAGCACCCGACGCGACCCACAAATGGAAAGTGACTGCTCGACTGGTCTTCCCTTCTCAAACTCCTCAGGTAGTGCCGCTACAACATCCATGTCCCCACCTTTATACGGCTTAAGAATAGACACATGAAACACCGGATGAAACTGACTTATTCCCGGCAATGCCAAACGGTAGGCTACCTTCCTGCGCTCCGTAATAGCGAACGGCCCTTAAAACTGCTTTGATAGCTTGTTTGGAAGTCGGTTAGCTACCGTAACTTCATGGAACGACTGCAACTTGACCAACACCCGGTCCCTTGTTTGAAACTCGACCTCTCGATGCTTATGATTAGCCTTTACCTCCATCCTATGATGTGCCACAGTTAAATTTTCCTTAAGCTGATGCAACAACTCGTCCTGCTCCATCAACAAAGAATCAACAACAACTATTCGGGATGTTCCTGAAACATATGGAATAATGGAAGGAGGATGCTTACCATAAAGAGTTATGATGACATTTTTATACTGCTGTGATAACTAGCATTATAACAAAATTCAACCCAATTCAGAAAACCGAGACCACTGACTAGGCTGATCGGAAACCATGGCTCGTAAATATTGCTCCAAATAACGATTGACAACCTCCATTTGTCCATCCATTTAGGGTGATAAGATGTATTGTGCTTTAACTGCGTGCCACTCAATTTGAACAAACTTTTCCAAAAATTGCTAAGAAAGATAGTGTCTCAATCCGAGATGATAGTCTTAGGAAACCTGTGATGTTTAACCATGATATCCATGAATAGTTCAGCAACATTCTGGGCATTGTAATGCATCGGTAGAGTACCGAAATGGCCATACTTGGTTAATCGGTCAACCACTACAAAAATTATCGTAACTCCCATGGAAGTCGGCAATCCGATAATGAAATCCATGGTTACGTCATCCCATACGACCTCCGGGGTGGGCAATGGTTGTAAGTAACCTCCTGGAACTTGTGTAGAATACTTAGTTTGTTGGAAAACCAAACACTGACCAACAAACTCATAAATTGACTTTTGCATGCCCTTCCAATAAAATAATGCGGACAAGCTAACCAACATTTTCTTTGTTCCACAGTGCCCAACGCTAGGTGTCTCATGAAATTCATGTAACAACTTTTGTTTGAGCCCATATTCACTACCAAGGAAGCATCGACCCTGGTACACTAGCAACCCTTCTTGTTGTCGGAACCCTTCAAGCACCTTTCCTTGCTCCAATTTCTTATTTATACACCGCAAATCTTACAGATGTTCATTTTCTTTTTTAATTCATCAAATAACCACACAATGGGTCGACTTATGGCCATGAAAGTTGTTGATACCACATGCATTCGAGAGAGAGCGTCGTCTGCTTGGTTGTTGACACCCGACACAAAGTCGAATCATAGAAGTTTACGGACATACTATTGTTGTATCAGAGTTTGAATTACCTGTTGCATAATTTCTTTAATGCTTTTACGATCGGTGCGTATTATGAAACGTTGCCCGATGAGATATTGTCGCCATTTGTAAACGACTTCAACAATGACAATCAATTGTTTCTGATATGTGGTAACTGTTCTCATGCGAGGGCCTAATTTGCGGCTGAAATAGCTAATTTGTAGCTCCTTTTGTATCAAGACTGCCCCGATGCCTTCTATCGATGCATTCGCCTCAATGAAAAATTGAGCTTTAAAGTCTGGTAGACTCAAGACTGGTGTGCTAGATAATTGTTTTTTCAGTTTTTCAAATGCTTGGATTTTACAATCACCCCGCTTGAACCCGTCTTTTTGCAACAAATCTGTCAAGGGCGCTACTATCGTTGCATAACCCTTGATAAACCGACGATAGTACCCAGCCAGACCCAAGAAACCACGAACTTGCTTTTGTGTCTTAGGTACTGGCCACGTTGTTACTCCATTGATCTTCCTTGGGTATACCTCCACCCCACGTATTGAAATAATATGCCCCAGATACTATAATGATTTAGCATCGAAACTGCACTTCGACATCTTCATATAGAACCGATGTTCCTTCAGACACTGAAATACACGTTGCAAATGTTCCAAATGAGCTGGCATCATGGTACTATATATCAATATATCATTTGATGGGTTTTGAGCATAATAAACAAAAACCTATGTGTGCATGCAACCCTAATTCTTGATTTATGTTTTCTCTAATTGGACATACAACATTTGAACATCAATTGGGAAACCCTAGGAATCCTATACTATTTTCAAAATTAGCATCTAGGGTTAGAAAACATACCTTTGATTGTTATTGATGAATAACAAGAAACCCTTGTGTTCTTGAAGCTTAGAGAGCAAGCACCACAAATGTCGTGCCTCTAGTGGTTCACACCCAACAATAGCAAGAGGATGGGAGAGGTGAGAGAGGAGAAGGGAGCTTAGAATTTCGGCTATCTCTTGAGGATTTTGAATGGCCGAAATCCTAGGGTGGAGAGGCCTTTATATAGTGCATCCAAAAACCCTAGATAAGTCCCAAAACAATAAAATAACAATATCTTACTTTTGGTATTTATCTGGTTTCCTAATTATCCTCCAAAGATAATTCTGGATACTCCAGATATTCTAGATCCTCTAGAACCATAGAAAAACGCTCAAGGCTCTAGGATGGTTCTAGCATGCCTCTTGTTCAACTATTGAACAATTGCACTTTAGCCCCTACACTTTTAATTAATTCCTTTAATCACAAAAATTAATTCCAATTAATTTCTGATTAAATATTAATTAAATATTACTATTTCTAATTAATATATTATTCTCATATTATATTAACAAATCATTTATTTGATTTCTAATTAATTTATTAACTAAGTAATAAATTAATAAACCAATATTTCTCTCTAAAAACTATCCTATTCAATTGCTAAGTTTGAGGGCAACCCAAAAGGACTATGCTAATATCAATTCAAGTTTATACCAATTATAGTTATGGGCTTAGACACCTAATCGAACAGTCTCCCACTTGGATAAGCTTAATAACTATAGTTTCCAGTATTACTTCCAAAACTGATTAGCAAATTGTAGCTCTCAAAAGCTGTTGTCGAACTCTGACCCAATCTATTACATGTCCTAAGATAAGTGATCAAATATTCCTCCATTCTACAAGATATCGTACATATATGAGACATGGATTATAATCAATCTCATTGTCTAAGTTTTGTTTTCGACTTCTGATTTATGACGACTGAAATCATACTACCAATTGAACACATCAATTCAGTCCAGGCATGGCCAAGCACTTTAGATGCCATCATCAAATCATCGAGGGACCCACATATATCGCTTTTCTCGTTAGGGCAAAAGGAATGAATAAACTTTGACTTATATGCTTGTACTATTTACTTATCAAATCACACACAACAATACGTTTTATAACATCAAGTTACTGATGCTTTTACGTATTATCAATTCACAACTGACTTGTAAACAACAACTCATATATCTCCGTTTCAAGAATATAAGATATTATCGTCTCAAAATTACTCGTGATAAAATCCATGAAGTAATTCTCTGAGTGTGGATTTATCCAATACTCAAATCCCCATTTTCTAAGTACTCATGAACATTGCAGCAAAACCATTGCTATGTCTAATCTCCATAGACAATCTACAATTCAATTCATGACAGTCTTAACTCGCTACTTACTTCCAAAAGTACGATTGACTGTGGAGTTTTGAATAATCCAATCATCCGAGAAGTAAAACATGCAAAGCGAAACACAATAATAACCTAATTAACTATGGTATCAAACTATTGAATATAAATAAAAATCTTATTATTTAATCACCATATTAATTAGACTTTATTCATTATACAATGTTTTGAGTAGTCAACTAAACAATTGAATTAAACATCAGTCATGCCATGTTATGAACATGCATACTATGTTTCTTTATGGTCATTCCTTTGTGAACAGATCGACTGAGAACTATTCCAATGATGCTTATTTCACAAATTCAAATTCTTGTTACTACTAAATGTGTAAGAGTTCAACCTTACATGCAATATCATTTTGTGATGCCGAGGCTTCAAAGTCACATACACTTTGCCAAAGATATTAAAAAAGTGTTCAATTGAAACTTTGTTACTTAAAACAATTTCATGGTAACGAAGTCTCAAATTCAAGATACACTCCTTGAACACCTTCTCTGCATTAAAGTTTCTAACTCACATGTAGATTTAATAATCAACTCCCATTATGGAAACATTTCCATATTCTCATATGACAATCAGTTTTGATCAAGAATCATCCCAATCTAAAACATGTTACCATGGTCCTTCTAACCAATACCATACTTCTAGCTGTCTACAAGAAACCAATCATTTGGTATAACCTCAGAATGTTCCCGACACTAGTTTAACAACTTTAGTCACACCAAGTTCTAATCCTTTTTCCCTATCAATGCCCCAGGCATTTGGAAAAAATAGAACAAGTGAATATTATATCATATGTAATTGATCCTATATGCGAAGCATATGACACTCGATTCATTATGTCTTACATAAAGACTTTGATATATGTTCAGTCTCTTGCTATAATATTTTCATATATTGAACTTCCGATGTTGAACCATTTCAACATGATATTCATATATGTCCAAGACTAAGTTCTTTTAAACCCTTCAATCTAAACTTTTAGATTTAAAATGGAGTATGAGTGCCCTCTCCCTTAAGCCTTACTATAGCGAAACAATTTCCAAATTTTGCAATTTGCAACTTGAAATCTTTGTTTTCTACAATTAGTAGTGCCAAATTGCAACACTTAGCATAACAATTATGCTCCCACTAGCTTTGACATGTACCCAGAAATCAACTGGACTTCTAGAAATCAATACTATTGACTTTCTTACTAAAGTGCAGATTTCTGATACGTGATGCTTCGATAAGTCTAGACTTCTCAAGCTTATACACCTTTCATTAGATAGCATATGTGTGTCTTTAAATCCTTTCAGAACTTATAGCCATAAGTTCCAAAAGTTCAAATAGTTCATTGCCATTTCTCACAATTCGAACTATAATAAAGGGATGTCGTAATCATATTTAAAATTGCAGAATGCAATTATCACAACCACTAACCATAATGATATTTATCAAATCTTTAAAATCTACTAGCAAAAGTGTTTCCTCATAATCATTTTCATGAATTAGAGTGAAACCTTTTGCCACCTAGATTTTATGGTGTATGTGTTCCCATCCAAGTGAATCTATCATTTCCAACCTACAATCATAAGACAAGGTTTATGCCACATTCAAATTCTAATTTAGCTTTCATGGACTGAACTTTACTTTTTCTTAATTTCTTGCCCTCTGGTAGCACAAGGGCCTACAAGTGCTTCCATGTTGTTTAAGAAACTCACTTCCATTAACCAATGTATTATCACTGACGAAGGTGTTCTGCCTTTTACAGTCAAATCAGAACCATAGAACTCATAAACATTGCCAACTCAACTGGAAGATGCACAAAAACAAGAATGTGTCAACTTAACACAATAGGTTATCAACCTTAGGTCGTGTGCTAGTGATAACAATAAGGTTTATTCTTGATTGACTACTAAAACTTTTCAAGATCAATAAGACTCCCACTGACTTCTTGACATATGAGTTCCTCTCTCAAGGAGCATTCCTTTACGAGCAAAAACAAATATTCAAAAGTTAGTGTGGATTCTCGACAAGAAACACTTCACATATATGGTCTAGTGTAACAATTGGCAAAAATAGGAACGATCGTACGATACCATGTTTTGATTTTTAAACAATATGCATATTTTATCGAAAATGGTTGAAGAAATTTAACATGTTTTATCTAGATAAGTTCTTGTGAGAAATAAAACAAGTGACTAATGATAAATTCCGTTACGACGTATAACTACGAACCAACACCGGTATGTGAAAATTTGCATATAACGTCATTTGAACGCAAAAATTTAATTCCCGTATCAACATGTCTCCAGTTGATGATTAAGTTAAATTTTATATGAAACTTGTGCCTAATAGTTGTGAAGGATCGAAATTTGACAATTATACGAACCGAAATGACGAAACGTGGTTAACGATATTTTTAACCGATTAAATGTCACGAAATTATAAATTGGTCAATAAATTATATATTTAATTAATAAAAAATATAAAATGAATTATTATAAGGCATAATTATAATGTATCTAAATATTTTTAAATAAAAGAATCAAACATAAACATTTAAGTGCAAATACACAAAAACTACATTGTTATTTTGTACCAACAATACATGAATGTATATATACCTATTTATTATTATCTAGGGAATGAATAGTTATGGTTTCATGACTTAAAGTGATACATGTAATGAATAATGTGTGTAGTTTCATGGGATAAGAAAAAGGTAAAAATACTTGAGACAATTTTCAAGGAAATCATTAAGCACTTATTTCATTAAGACATGTTGCCAAGATCACTTATTATTTCTTCTTCTTATTTTCGAGATTTCCTTTTCCCACCTCCTAAAGTATAACACCTAAATAATAACTAACTACTTACTAGTTAGTTATCTAAGTTCTATCTCTAAGTAACTAACTAGACAAGTGGCTAGACAAATATCAAATCTGATCATATTAAGGATAACATCAAATCTTAGTAAAGATTGCATCTTATCTTCTTCCCTCTTCTCCTGTAAATCTCGAGGTCTTTCTCTCTCTCTCTCTCTCTCCTTCCATTTTCCAGCAAACTCTCCGTAGAAAGTTCTCAATCTTCATCATATTTCAGCCACACAAACTTCCTTCCAAACCCATCAAAACCGTGAATAAGAAGGGGTTGTTGTCCCTTGGTTTTTCAGCCACTATTTCACCTATTTTCACCTTCCTTTTGCTTGATATTTTCACCTTCAAATAACCCTGGAAGTTAGTTGTTATGCTGAACTAAATTAGGGACTCAAAACAGTGGCTAAACTACTATTATCTTGCCTTTTTGCTGAGATTTTTTGTGACAGCAACATAGCCAAAGCAGTGGCTGTTTTCGAGCATCAAACTAACACCCAAAAGTCTTCCAGTTTTCTACCCATTTTCGAGATTCAAAGTATTCCATATGTAGCTACTTTCAAACACTTAAAACCCCAGAGAAAGTTACTTTTCACCTCTAAAAAATGTGTTTTCCACCACCTTTTGGCAACATACTTTAGATCAAAATTAAAGTTAGGTATATTCTTGATTTCTACTCTTTCCTTTTATCATAAAGTTCACTGATTGTAAGTTATTGAATACATGATAAAAGTCTAACTTAGAAGTAAATATATGTCTTTAAGTTTTAAGACATCCAAAAGAATACTCAAATCACGAGCTTGAGTGGAACCGAAAACCGCACGAATCGTTCTCAAACCGAATAACTTTACGCAACAAAAGTGAGTTTTCTACGACCCCTATTTTTATGTCTTACAAGTTTTAGGGGAGAATACACACTAAACAAATTGTTTTTGAATGATTTAAATGCTTAGTTAACTGAAAATACAAGTTATGTCTCTAAACATATCTAAGCTTAAATTTCAGCTTTTTACAGAAAAGTTATGGTCTGTTCAAGTACTGTTTTTCCCTTCTTAAACCTTATGGATTTCAAAACTGTACAATATGCAAATAGTTCAGGTATATACCTTTTTAAGGACTACTCGCACGCGTTCATACGGTTTTTTCTACAATTTATGATTGTTTTTACAAAACTGCCCATCATTTCAAAACATTTCGAACCAGTCTGTAAAAATGAACATTTTCAATCTGGTTAGGAACCACTTAAGGTCGGCGTAAAATTCATGGACAAAGAGACTCATTTTCTAAGCCTTGAGTGCTTACGGATCCCAATTTCCACTCACGATGATTTTTCTATAATTTTTCTAAAAACAGTGACATAATTTCCCTTTTGATTAACCTTGCTGTTTAGTCTTTCAAATGCATACACAAAGATTTGTTGTAAATAAGAGAAACACCAATTATGATATTGTTTAATTCACACACACTTTAAGGGTCACAAAAGTGTTAATTATAACAAGTGTTTCTAATATGATAATGTTGAAAACCTTATGACATAAGATAATTTGAAATATGTTGGTTTTGGTCACTCACAGCCGGGGTGCTGTATAAACTTTATTGGTCACTTACAGTCGAAGTACTGTCTAAACAGTTGTTATGGTCACTTACAGTTAGAGTACTGTCTAAACATTTTTTATGGTCACTTACAGTCGGAGTACTGTCTAAACATGTATATGGTCACTTACAGCTGACGTGTTGTTTAAACTCGTGTAAAGACACTTACAACCGACGTGTTGTTTAAACTCGTATAGAGACACATACGACCGTTTTCCTATTAAAACTTTGGTAGCTTTACATTATTAAGCATTACAACCAAAAGTTTTCAAACACAAACAATTGGGAATTATAACAAAATCCCGGATACAAAAATAATAATACAAACTAGGATGAGGTTGTATGTAGTATAAATATTGTTTGTAGATTGTTAAACTGATTGTTAATGTCTATTTATACAAACATTAAATATTTTTCTTCACAAAAATATGTTAATATTTACTTTTATCATAAGTATATCAACATGGATATTCGTATCGGATTTCAAGTATCGGGTCTCACATGAAGCATATCGGTAACATTGTTGACCATGTTTTGCACAACTTATTTTGTTAAACATTCCATGTTTTATAAAGATTTCTTTTTATAAAACTCACAGAGTCAAAACCTGTGGAACTCACAAACAATTTTTGTTGACGTATTTTAAAAATGTATATTCTCAGGTAACTAAGAAGCCGGAGGTAGGACATCGGTTCTAAGGAAATTATAGTTCCTTTCTTTTGGGAATAGACTTGACTTGTTTACCGTTGTGTGTTTAAAATGAAGATGTAATTTCAATTCCAAAACTTAAAGGTTTGTAAAAGATTGATTCAAATATGTTAAGTATTCTATATATGTGGTTGACTGTGATCCAATTGTAAAACGTCGCAACCCCGACGTTTTCCACCGTCGGTCAGGGTGTGACATCTAGGTTTATCCTTTGTTTTAACCAAAACATCACAACTTCCAATTCCAAATGTGTTAGAGTATGAAAACATTATTACTCAACATTTCATGAGGTGTTATAAACCTATTTAGCTCGAAATAAGTTTCAAGATACGATTCAAAGTAATGAGAGCATGGATTTAAAACTTGATTGGAAAAGGAAGTGTGACTCATCTCTTGATTGAACCATTTCAACAAAATCTAATTCCTCTACTTAGTCAAACAATTGCATTAATATGTTATTTGAGGATCAATTGTGATATAGTTCCACAATCATTAAGATGATCATAAAACACGATACTAAAGTACTCCCAATTTTTTTCAGATTGGAGAAACTTTTATCTTTCTGCCTAATAGATTCTTCATATTCGTTCTGTTACTCTTTAAAAATTTTCAAAATATTAGAATTATGCTTAATCTTATAAACACAACCATATTTACTGAAAGCATCAGTAAATCATGACTAATAAAGTTATCATCATTTGTGGCGGATCTTGAATAGTCCACATCAATGTGTACTAGATCCATTTGTCATTCACTTGACTCACATAAACATGTGATCAATGAATTAGTCATAATCTTCCAACGATCAAGATTCTCTTACATTACATTATTCAAATTGAATGAATCCAAGTTTCTTTCCAATTGAAACTTGGGTGATGAGAATTCCTATTCACTTGGTTAATTATGACAATACCACAAGTGATACAATAAGAATCAAATCCCAATTAACATTGCTAATAATAGAAATGTAACCACTAATTATCATAAATGCCATTGCAAGGAAATCCAAAATTCACTTTTATTAATAATAAAAAAAATTGGAACTTGTCCTTACAATGAAAAAAATAGAAATTATGTTTCTAAACATCTCCTAAGTAATCTATTAAGTTATCATAACTCCTAAGCACGTCGAACCATGCGACCAAAGTCCATTTCTCACGATCAGATTTATCTCACCCTTCTTAAGCTTCCTTCTTTCTCTTAGATCCTGCAAACATCAAAATGTGATCATCACATCATGTATTAAGAATATACGAATAGGAACTTAATAAAATAATAGAGTTAGATAATGGATGTACCGGAATTGGAGTCATACGACTTGAATTTACCATCTCTGAGATCTTTCAGGTAGTTAGGGCAGCTTTGCAACCAATGTCCCTTCACTTGGCAATAGAAACATATGGACCTTTTAGGCTTAGCACATGGAACTAGATCAAAACCGACCTTTCTCTTTACCATACGGTCAAACGGTTTGACTTTGGCCGCTCCCTTTCTATTGGGAGGAGAAATCCGTTATGGACTACCATTGTCAGCATTGTCAATGTCCATGGAAATTTTGGACTCAAATCTTTCAAACACTTTTGCTTCACTTGTGCTCTTAAGAATTTCTGCTTCAGCAACAATCATCATATGATTCAGATCGATTAGGGTCACGTCGTGGTCGCTCATATAAAAGTTCTCAATGAACTGACTATATGACTTAGGAAGTGAAAGTAGAACCAAATCAATGGCCTGCTCCTTGGGAAATCGACACCCATTCTATCCAATTTGTCAATGTGAGATTTCATTTCCAGAACATGCGCACACACACATATTTTCCATCTTGATGTCTACTTGCCAATAGGGCTTGAACAGTTTCATATCTTTCAACTCGTGACATGGGGTAAGTCATAGGAGGAGGAGGAGGAAGAGTTGGAGAAGCATGACGTCCATTTCCATCATTGAAAAAGGGAACATACTTTCACCTTGATCAGAATGTGGAAGATCATCTTCAAAAAGTAGAGGAAAAACATTTCCAAAAGAATTAGGAAGAACATTGTTGTCTTGACTCGACATATGTAATGGGAGAAAAGAGAATTCAAGTTAGTTGATTTTAATCCTTAATTATTAACCCATAAATTTAAATTAAGAATAGGATCCATATTTTCGTTTCGAACTTTGAAGAGGGATGGCGTAATCAAATTCAAATCTATTTTAGGTAGGTAAGGCTTTTACCAATTTCAATCTTATGAAACTCCTAGATCTTTTAAGATTCATTGATCTAATCAATGACATGTTTAATATCAGGTTATGCTCTCACTTTTGTGACTGGGATGTCGAGGATCACAAACAAGATGTAAATAACCATGCAAATTAGCTTGGTACTCTCGATGTCATTTATCATCTCCTTTTAATGTTCCGGTTAACCAGATGCACTCTATTAATAAACGATAATTATTGAGATACCCATTACCATCTTTATTAGTCCCACATTAGTGTGTCGGTTAACCACACACACTCCACTAACGACTTATAAATTTTAATGTGCAATTTCATTGATTAGCATCCAAATTCACATTTTCCTAAAGTAACTAAGAGTGAGATTTTAAAATAGTTTAGTTACTTTTAATCACATTATACTTATTAATGATAATTAATTGTCCTATCAAACCCATTCGGCTAACGACCCTCCACCAATCAAGGAAGCGGTGTGTGAGAGTGGACACCCATTCAACTACTATTTTATAGGCAGTTTCCTTATACCCCCTTATAGATCGGCTTCGTGAATGAGGCGTACTAGTGGTTCAACTGACTTAGTCATATACATATAGTAAATATTAAACATTTAATTTTTACATATAGTATAAGGTGTATTTGAAACATTTCAAATACTAGGTTTAATTATTAAATTTCGAATATTAAAACATTTAATTTAATTTTAAAATTAAACCGTATGATTTAATAATTATCCATTAATTAAACATTTAATTAATTTATTAAATCAATTTGAGAATTATTCAATTAAATTAATCAAGATAATTTAACCCTAATCCTCCGCCCCCCCCCCCCCCTTCCCTAATTTTCGAAAATCATGGGAGGGATAAAACAAATTTTATAATTATCCAATTAAACAAGTAAATAGATAATTACCAAAAATAAGATAACCCTACCAAAAACCCTAATTTTCGAAAAATGCATATCTTGGGGAGGAAGGCATGAAGGGTTTTGAGCATTCTAACACTCCTAAGGTGTGTATGCAACCCTAGAAACCTTGGATCTATGTTTTCTCTATTATACATGCAAACTTTCATTTTTCCAAGGTTTCATCCTAACTAGCATACCATGAAGTATATGTAATACAAAAAACTAGTAGAATGACATACCTTTTCTTGTAGCTTGATTTCTTAAGCCTTTAAGAGCCTAGCACCCCAAGTGTGTTGCCTCAAATGCTTCACACCAACACCACCAACAAATGGAGTAACTTGAGAGAAGTGTACTTGCACACAAAATTAGGCTAGCCCTCTTTTCCTATCACTTAGGTGCCAATTTTGGTAGCCTTAGGGTCTCTTATATAGTATGGCAAACTAGGGTTACACATGTAAAACCCTAATGACCTTCCATATCCCTCATGCTCCATGGGTTAAAACCTCCATGGAGTATCCATGGGTCACTACATGGGTTTAGCCCAACATAAAGAACTATGGATCATTAGCCCATTTTATAAGAATGAATGATTTACCAAATCAAGCCCTTATATTTAATTAGTCTCTTTTGATCAGAAAATTAATTCCAAACTAATTCTTGATCAATACTAATTAAATAATATGATTTCATATTAATATATTAGAACTTATAATATATTAATAAATCATAAATATCCTCTTCTCAAAAGTCCATCCTTCATATTGTTCTGGTGCCATGCAACCCAAATGGACCATGCTACTATCGGGTCAAGTACATACCAATTATAGTTATGGGCTTAGACACTAAATCCAACAAGGAAATGATTTCAATCCTTGCCATTTTCGAAACCTAAAGGGTAAGGAAACCCTAATCTCGAAAATTGTAGGGAAACGGTTAGAACCCTTTCCCAATTTTCGAAACCTAAGGCATAAGAAAACCCTAATTTTGAAAATTCTTAACTCCAAAAGAGTTTAATTGCCATAAACCCTAATTGATCAAATTCAACAATTGTAATCCATTCAATAGAAAACAAGCCAGTGCTCTGATACCACTGATGGGTTTTGAGCATAACAAACAAAAACATATGTGTGCATGCAACCCTAATTCTTGATCTATGTTTTCTCTAATTGAACATACAACATTTAAACATCAAATGGGAAACCCTAGGAATCCTATACTATTTTCGAAATTAGCATCTAGGGTTAGAAAACATACCTTTGATTGTTATTGATGAATAACAAGAAACCCTTGTGTTGTTGAATCTTAGAGAGCAAGAACCACAAATATCGAGCCTCTAGTGGTTCACACCCAACACTAGCAAGAGGATGAGAGAGGAGAGAGAGTAGAAGGAAGCTTAGAATTTTAGCTATCTCTTGAGGGTTTTGAATGGCCGAAAATCCTAGGGTGGAGAGGCCTTTATATAGTACACCCAGAAACCCTAGATAAGTTCCAAAACAATAAAATAACAAAATCTTACTTTTGATATTTATCTGGTTTCGTAATTATCCTCCAAGGATAATTCTGGAGATTCTAGATATTCTAGATCCTCTAGAACCATAGAAAAATGTCAAAGGCTTTAGGTTGGTTCTAGAATGCCTCTTGTTCAACTATTGAACGATTGCACTTTAGCCCCTGCACTTTTAATTAATTCCTTTAATCCTAAAAATTAATTTCAATTAATTTCTGATTAAATATTAATTAAATATTACTATTTCTAATTAATATATTATTCTCATAATATATTAACAAATCATTTATTTGATTTCTAATTAATTTATTAACCAAGTAATAAATTAATAAACCAGTGTCTCTCTCTCTCTATAAAAACTATCATATTCAATTGCTAAGTTTGAGGGCAACGCAAAAGGATTGTGCTACTATCAATTCAATTTTATAACAATTATAGTTATGAGCTTAGACACCTAATCCAACATCATCAAAAAACAATATCACAAGTTTGCGTAAATAAGGTGAGTAGATTCGGTTCATGGTTGCCTGGAAGGTCAACGGTGCATTGGTGAGCCCGAAGGGCATGACCGAGAACTCATAATGGCCGTTGTGGATCCTGAAAGCAGTTTTATACACATCTCTGTCATGTACTCGAATCTGATGGTAGCCTGCCCAGAGATCTAGTTTGGCAAATATAATGGCGCCTCCCAGCTTATCAAACATCTCATCAACTGTCGCTATGGGGAACCTATCTTTTACTGTTACTGGGTTCAATGCTTGGTAGTCTACACACAATTGGTAGGTTCCGTCTTTATTTTTTACCAATAAAACCAATGAAATTCATTTGATGTGGAGTGTTCGGTTTGGAGTGTTACCTATGATGGTAATTTGTATTGGCGTGTTTCCTGTGTTCGGTGTTGGTAACAGGGGAGGTTTGCGCCGTTCAGTTTTTGGTAGACACCGTTTGTGGGTTGTTCCTGTGGCAGCTTGGAATGGAAGGTGGTTATTGGTAGGGGCTGTTGGTGTTGAGCTCCATTGTCTACTACGTCCGACGATTGACCATTCGTCTTCAAAACAGGCTTTTGATATCTTAGCTAAAGCAAAAGCTTCTCCCATGGTCTGGTGTAACATTCGTCACTTGAGGTAATAATTATTTAATATTTCTTTAATTAATTGTGGGGCTAAGTATTTAATAGATGGATTATTGAGTGGACCATTAGTGAGTGGGCCGTACAGTTAGGCTACCCAGAAGACGTACGTTGGGCGTAGCCTTGGTGTACGCGGGGAGTAGAGGAGCATTGGATACAGGGGGGGGGGGGCGCATGCACATACACGCAACGTATGTGAGCAGATTCCAAATCCTAATTTTCAGGGTTTAAGCCATATAAATACAACATTATGACTCAAACCCTAGCCTCCTTACCAGCCTCTCAACCTTAGAAACCCTAGATAGCTTCCCTTTTCTCATTCTTGTGTGTGTTTGGCCTTGTGAGGCTTGTTTTGGAGCTTAGAAGCTTGAAAGAAGGAAGGAGAAGCTAGTGAAGAGGAACTTGAGTATCTTGAGCTCATAGATCCGGGATAACATCATCATTTGGGACTCTTTGAAGGTATAAAGATCACAAATTTCCTCAAGTATGCTTAGATCAAGTGTAGTGATGTTTTGGACATGTTTAGTCCAAAGAATGGATCTTTATGACTCAAATTCGTTTCTAGGCCAAGGGTTGCCACCCTTAGTGATATATGAGCCCTATAAGTAGTAAAGTTTTGATCTTTAAGGCCCATTTGTGACCATGCATGAGTTTTGGGTCATTTCCATGGAAGTTAGTTGCTATATTCCAAGTTTGGGGTCATTTGGTGGGTTACATGCCACCAAGTAATCGACTTTATGAGTTAAGACATGCCAAGGGACTCAAATCTGTAATATGGGCTTAAGGTCTTAATGGAATAAGCACTTTGAAGTTTATGGCTTAACAGGGTAGTACGCTGAGCGTACAAGCCGGTAAGCACAACGTACAAGCCATGCAGCAGTACCCTTAGCGTATAGAGGAGTACGCCCAACGTACTCTCAGGATTGGGCTTGGCGATGTTTGGGCCTCGGTTTATGCCAATCCTTGGACTTTGCAGTTATTGGCCCATTAGAAGTCAGATAATGGACCAAGGACATGTTTGGGCTTAAGGGAAGGCCTATTTGAGAAGTTGGTCCCAATTTAGAAAATTGGGCCATTAGTGGGCCTTTAGTGGGCCATTAGTGGGATTGGAAAGATTAAATGGAATTGGGCCTGGGCTATGGTCCAAACTAGATCAGGGGGTAAAATGGTCATTTTACCCTAAGAAGGTTATTGGATTTTGACTAAGTGTTATTGTTAATGATAGTCGTGGAGTCGCAGGAGCAGCCGATAGAGATTCCTTACCGAGAAGTTCAGCAGCCAGCTTTGTGAAGTGACTTTTCCTCCAGTAGGAACGGGTCGAAGGCACCAATGCTGACCCGTTTATGTATGTTAGCATATATCGGACTTAGGTCCGATGTCGGGGTTAGCCCGATGTAGGTTATATGTTTCTGGACTTCGGTCCGATGCCGGGGAAAGCCCGAGGAATGTTTGTATGCTTGATGTCTTTGTCATTCTTGGATGTGTTTGTTTATATGTTCCAGGCTTTGGTCCGATGCCGGGGCAAGCTCTAGGAATATTTAGCTTATAAGTTATGTTTATATGTTCCAGGATTCGGTCCGATGCCGGGGAAATCCCGAGGAATGATTATGTGCTTATGTTATGTGTATATGTTATATGATTTCTTGATATGTTATATGTGTTCCGGACTTCGGTGCGACGTCGGGCAGGGCCCGATGCCGGACTTCGGTCCGATGTCGGGTGGGGCCCAATGCCGGGCGGGGCTCGATGCCGGACTACGGTCCGATGCTGGGCGGGGCCCGATGTAGCGGGCAAGGCCTAATGTATGTCATTATGTGATTATGTGTATGGTATGTGGTAGTTTTGGGAGACTCACTAAACTTCGTGCTTATAGTTTTCAGTTTTGGTTTCAGGTACTTCCGGTAGCAACGGGAAGATCTCAGGATGATTGCAGTGCACACACCATATGTTCCGCCTGGGATTTTTATACTCTGATGTTGTTGACAAATGTTATTGTATTTTGAGATACACCACTTATGTTTTATGAGATGATTTGGATTATTATGGATTTATTTATAATTTAAAATGAAATTTTTGGATTGTATTTTTGGGATGTTTCATCTGGGGCTTAGCCACAAGTTGTTCCCTATGAAAGGGTGGCTTAAGCCCTGAAGTGTAGAAAGAGATGAGTAAACTTTAACTGATGTTGGTAACTCGGTTCATTAGTTTCTCGAATTTTGCTGGGTATTGTGTCACGGTGCCTTGTTGGATTAGTTTGGGGAACGCCCCTTGTGGGTCTTCGTATTTGGATGGTCCGAACCGCTCACGAACGTTTTCTAGAAATGATTCCTAAGTCATGACCAGGTTGTTGCATTTCATCCAACGAAACCATTATGTTACATCACCCTCCAGGCTGAACCCAATGATCTGTAGTTTTTGTTCCGTTATGGTCCCATGTAGCCCAAAGTACTCTTCCATTACGAAGATCCAAGTTTCAGGTCCGTTAGCATTGAACCGGGGTACATCCAGTCGCATAGATCTGGGTATTGTGGTTCCATGATCTCCATTGCTTCCTCTTGCGCTACATTGTTTTTATTGCCTGTACTTCTTTAGCCAAGGTTTCAATCTTTTAAGTTAGGGCATCTACTTGCTCGTTTATCAACAGTCGTAAGGTTTCTTCATCTATGGGGCGGTATCTATCAATATAAGCACCAATTTATACGATTAATTGGATGCGTCACCTGCACTCTTTAAGTGAGTGCCAACTCCAACAGAAGAAGAAGAAAAAAGAAAAGAAGAGTTAACCCAAAATCAAGCCTTCGAGGACTTGGGTACGCCAACCATTAAATACTTAAAAACAAAACAAAACCAATCCCAAACAATTCAATCGTCTTTATCCAAATGAAATTCAATAAAACTATAATTACCCTAATCGACTCCTTTCTGATAACATAATCCTTGTGCCAAAGGGGCGTCACCGGGACACGACTGGACCGTCTTGATGCACCCGGTTTCGTCGTAACAACATCCTCTGTGCACGTCCCGTCCCAACACAAGTCCATTTTCTAGTGATTGAAGCCCTAAAAATATTTTGAGGAGCCATGATTTTAGAATAAGAAGTATATTGTTTGAGTAACACATGAGGTTATTATAACCAAGACTACTAGTTACGAGTTTTTTTTTTTCTCATTGAAATTTAACATTTTTTTGTTTGTAAAACGTTAAAATATACATCTATATAATTAGTTTTTAAACAATATTAACCCTTTTATGAATATAAAAAAAACTTAAAATTTTGTCAATGAGTCCAAAAACTTATGTTATGAGTTGTTTATATTTTAACAACTTTGTATTCAAAAATAATATGCATATATTAAAAATAGATTTACAATAAAATAAGAATTTAAACACACACACACACACACATATATATATATATATATATATATATATATATATATATATATATATATATATATATATATATATATATATTGTAACATCCTAAAATTCAAGACCAAAAATTTCATTTTAATTAAGTTAATATAAAAGCCGATAGTATAAAAACATCCATAGTGCAATCTCATATCCAAACCAATATGTCAATAATCAAAACATTTCATAATGAAACAACATTAGACTATAATCTCAAAGATCTCATGTGCGGAAATCATAGTGTGATGTGTTGTGATCATGCCAACTCCTTTCCTTTCGAAGAATTAGTACGTGAAACCAAAACTGTAAACCGTAAGCACGAAGGTTAGTGAGTTACCCCATCATACCACATACCATACAATAAACATACTTCAAGACATATTTGGGTGCCCGGCCTACCCTGTGGAGCATATATGGGTGCTCAACCTACCCATGTCAGGCATATTGGGGTGCTCAACCTACCCCTGTCAGGCATATTTGGGTGCCAACCTACCCTGTCAAGCATATCTAGGTGCTCGACCTACCCTGCCAGGCATATATGGGTGCCCAACTTACCCTCCGGTTTATTTCAACCGGCTACGAGGACTATTTCACCCCCTACCACTACCACATAATAACATAGCATAACATACTGTCAGGCATATCTGGGTGCCCGACCTACCCTCCGGTTTATCTCAACCGACTACGGGGTCTAACCTACCCCTCCTACCATTATCACTTAATATCATAGCATACTAACACATAAAGCATAACAGATAGTGGCATACCAAACAATTATCACGAAGACGATCATCTCAACTATAGTCAACTACTAGTGGGCCGACATTGGTGCCTTCGACCCACTTCTACTGGAAGGTAACTCACCTCACACTGCTGAAGTCCCGCAGACAAAACTCTAGCTGCTGGATTACAGATTCCCGAACTGTCAACATGAAAATAACACCCAATTAATAATTGGGTTCCAATTCATAACCATAAGTCCATGCTTGGGGTAAAAAGACTACTTTACCCCCAACCTAGCTTGATTCAAGCCCAAGGCCCAAGCTCACACTCCAAAAGTCCAAAAGTCAAACAATGGACCAAAGCCTAACATATGGCCCAATTTTCCAAATTGGGCCCAGACCTCTACATGGTCTTACCTTAAGTCCCAACCATTTATTCTAGTCCAAACATTTGGCATTCCGATGGTCCAATATCTCATAGTCATCAAGGCCCAGCTATGGCCCATCTACGGCCCAATTTTCCAAATTGGGCCCATACCCCGCACATGGGCCTTACCCTAAAGCCCATCCAAATATTCTAGTCCATATACTTGTTCTTGGATGGCCCATCACTAACCCAACCACCAAAGCTCAACAGAAAGGCCTAACTCAAGGCCCAATCAAAATTAGGGTTTTCACATAAAATAACGATTAGGGTTAAGTGTTATCGCTTAACCCATTAAGGACTTAATCCATTAAGTCCATCACTCTACTAGGTCAACCATACAAGGTGGTCGGGATTAATCCATAATTCCAATCCAATGGTCCAAACATGCACGTCCCGACAATTCCAAATTAACATATCCAAAATTAGGGTTTTCTAAATCCTAATTGGGGTTTCCAGCCTAATCGCGTTCCAGTTAGTCCATTTGTTAA
Source organism: Lactuca virosa (assembly GCF_052849685.1). Classification (NCBI taxonomy): domain Eukaryota; kingdom Viridiplantae; phylum Streptophyta; class Magnoliopsida; order Asterales; family Asteraceae; genus Lactuca; species Lactuca virosa. The sequence continues at coordinate 115,322,707 of NC_136434.1, read as the reverse complement.
GTTTTTAGGTTAATTAATGTTAATTAAGTCGGACACCACCCACTACCACCTCGGGTAGTGGTGGTTAATGGAGGCTCACGACAGCGGCAACGACCTCGTGGTGGTGGTTATAATTTTAGACTAAATATGTCCAAGCATCTAAACTGACAATCCAATCACAAAATGCACACCACCACCCAACACGGCGGCTGGTGGCGGTAGAAAGCGGCAGCCACCACCTCACGGTGGTGGTGGTGGGTTTCTTCGAATTTTCCAGCCATACAAATGCATTATACAACATTTTATCCAAGATAAAACACACATATAATGTAACACACACACATGCACAACCATCCTTGTGGCGGCCGGCGGTGGCAGCCACCATGGTGGTTCCCTTACAGCTTCCGGCCAACAAAAAATATGCACACACCATTGGCAGCAGCGGCACTCGACTTCATACGCTACGAATGGACACCACCACCCACCTGGCGGCGTGCAGCGATCGGAGGACGGCAGAACAGCAACGCTAGCGGCGGCGGCGACGGTGGTGCGATTATCGGCAGAACAGAAGAGGAAGGAGGCACATCTTCAACCGAGAATAGCGTCGGTGGTCGTGGCTAAGGCGCCACAAGCGAAGAACGAAGTAAAGAAGCGGCAACTGCGAGCTATAGCAGTAGCGATAGAGGATGGGACGTCCGCCGGTGGTCCTCGTCGTCGTCGGCAAAGGGAGTAGCGACGGTGGTTGCTTGGCTGATTGAAAAATGAGAGAAAAGGGGTGGTGGCGGCTGATGTACCCAAGTGGCGGCCGACTCTAATTTTTAGGGTTAGGTTTACATGGCATGGGTGACGGGTTTATATGCCATTTAAATACAACTTCCCCCATGTATACATTTCCAGCCCCTCCTTATCAATTTCTTTGAACATGAATCCATAATTTACCCTTTTAGCCCCAACTCTAAAAATCCTCTCATAACAAGTCCAATATTTTACCAAACACCCCCTGACTTCTGAAAATCTTTACAAAATAACTCCTAGAATTACACTTTAACCCCAGAAAATCCAATTTATATTATTTGGCTCCCCAAAACCAACACCCCGCTAAATATTATAGATTTTAGGACTACTACTCATTTATTAATTTTATCTATTTACTTATTTAATAAACGAGATGTTACAACTCTCCTCCACTTAAATTAGATTTCGTCCTCGAAATCGTTCCTTACCATTCCTTATACGCTAGACAACTTGAACGACATGGCCAAAATCCCGAGCATAACCCAATTATCCCTGCAGAGTGCAGATCACTTATACTTGGCCAAGGCTCAGATGATCCTTCAAGTGGGAGACTTACCCGTAACGGTTAGTTCTCAGACATGAGTTGCGCAATAGGGTCAAATCAATTACTCTGAGATTATTTAATTCCACTGCGAGTGACTTATCACTTCCCAATCAATCAGTTATTCTGTACGTACTTGCGAACCTAAAACACTAATACTGTCTAAGACACCGAAACTTCACGAAACACTGAACTTCCTGAAACAGTATGCTGCCTCATGGCTGCTCTCCAAAATCTACCGAGACCTCCCTGGTGTCAATTCGTTTGCCAGTCATCTGAAATACCGGGTTCCGACATGGTTGCGGAGCCAAAAGACTCCCACACAGTCGCCCCACACGACTTCCGAACGAAATCCTCGTCTGCCAATAGTTGTCATTAGTTATCTTGCCACTATGGCTCTAACGATCTCCTGATCCAACCGATCGGGTCTATACGTCGAATCCTGACGTCACTGAATCCAAGGCTAAAAGTGATTGCTACATGACCAAGGGTAGCCTTATATAAAAAACGACTTTAAACGGTCCATCGCTTCCTTGATCCCATGACTGCAATGGTGTTCCAACGGTCTTATCAATGGCTCAAACAGGTCTAATTCATTTGGGGAAATCTGTAAACCAATCCGTGGATTTTCCACGCCCTCACTGTTGCACCCGAACTGGTGGGTACCACTGTTCCTTCCGCGATCTAACTACACTCCCATGCTATCTACCAACCTAGTGAATGCTACGGCTACACCCGTAGACTTACAACATTATAACACTATTTGCAAACCTTGTGAATGATACGGCTACACCTACAGACATACAACGCTCTAGCTCTATCTGCCAACCTTGTGAATGTTGCGGCTACACCCGCAGACTTACAACACTCTAGCACTATCTGCCAAACTTGTGAATGCTACAGCTACACCCGCAGACTTACAACACTCTAAAACTATCTGCCAACTTTGTGAATGCTATGGCTACACCCGCAATCTTACAACATTCTAACACTATCTGCCAACCTTGTGAATGCTACGGCTACACCCGTAGTCTTACATCACTCTAACACTATTTTCCACCCTCGGTCCTACAGCCAATCCAACTATACCCATCCTGGGTCGAACACGCACTTGACCTAACACTCAACTGAACCTGAGTCCTGAATGGACCTCTAACCTGGTCCCGAAACCTGCTATCCGATGCCAAGGAAAGGCGTGAACCAAATGTTGGAACGTTTTCCGAACTCTCAACTTACATAATTCTCAACCTAGACGGTCTGTCGACCGCCTTCCTCCCTGAAGGGGATGCGAAACTCATCCTAGTTTCACACCTATTTCTGCTCCTGAATACATGGTCGATTCTCCCCCACTTAGATTTGACTAAGTCTTCACGACACGTGAGAATTGAAGGATTCCCAATCCTTCTTACTTTCTAATAATCCACTGTCTACAACCTGTGCTTACCAATGCTAGCAATCAATTACCAGTCAAACCTTAAGATCGTGCATCCTCTGAAATCTTGAAGAGTACCCTTGAAATCTGGTCCAGTCTGATACCTCAATCTACATCCCATGCTGGTGACTGGAGACCTTAATCTTTACCCTGGCTGGCGAATCCTCATTCCCATTTCCATTCTCGCAGCAAAACTGAACTCTAACCGAACACAACCCATGCGAAAATATAATTCTCTTGAACATCCAATAATCAAACACCTATGTGTCTAACACCCGTATCTTCCTGCTACCGCTCCTTTCCTAGTGTCAGTGGTGCTAGAACCCAGAAGTTCTCCCTTAGGCCACTGCCGATCATGCCAGAACAGATGATGAAACCACTATATCCCATCGATACAGGTGGACTAGCTTGATGAAGCTAACCACATGCCTTCCATATAATAGCCCTGACCGATCTCTACTACGAATCGAGAGAACACTAAACACCCCGATCCAGCAAAAGGGAAACGACCTTTTAGTAACTACTTAGTAATTTACGGTATGCAATGGGCATATAACAATATTTGATGATCTAACCCAACAGGAGCAAGGAAATAAACCAGGGATACAATTACCCAACCCGCTACAATATTCCAAACCAAAGAAAAATTCCCACAACAATGTGCCGATAAAACTGAAAGAAGGCAAGTTTACATACCCGCAACATCGCCTGTTGGAGTTCTGACTTCTCCTGTCTGACACTGCAGGGCCTGACTCCTATCTGCTGGGGCTCCTGCCCCACCCTCTCGACCATCAGAGATTTGCAAAATAGCCAGAGCAGGCGCCTTCACTGCTCATCCCCTCCTCCTTGGATAGTCGGACTTCTTGTGACCCACCTGATCGCAGTGAAAACATAATGGGCTTGCCCCCTGAGAACAATCTCTGCTGACATGACCAACCCCGCCACACTTGTAGCAGCCTAAACCCCTGGAATGACAAACTCCCTTATGCACTTTCCCGCACGTGCTGCACTGACTCCGGCCCTGCTGGCCTTTCACCCGATGATCAGAAGTCTTGGGTCTCTTCCCGGGACCCTCTACTATATGCACCTGGTATGACACTCTCTTCCCAAAGAGCTCCAAATCGATCTCGCATCCTCAGACTTTGGAAGTCATATCCTTTAGGGTCTGACACCTTGTCACGCTTACTAGCTCACTTGCCAATGGCTGAGCTGCAACAGCTGGAACATCCTCTGCCCCAAACCGGGTCATAAACTCCTCCCAAGACATAGTCTCCAATTCAGAAAGCGCAATAGATCGCGCAATAAATTCCCAACAACTCCTTGCCGCCCGATACAGGAGATCCAAGCTGAACCGAACCTTGGCTCCTATGGGGTAGGGGCTAGTGTTGAAAACACCTTCCATCTCCTCAATCCAATGCGAACTCAATATATTGCCAGTCCTTCCCTTGACTGGCTCACCACCTGAGCCGAGACCTAATCCTGAGCCAGAACCGCCTCCTTGAGTGCTCATCTCCAAAATGAAAAACCACAAAACCACTGCTCAAAACATACTCAACGATTCTCCTCCCTGAAGCTTCTCAGATTCTTCAAGACTCTCACCGATTCGAGTATAGATCCTGTGCTTTCAGTAGTACGGGCCCAATACTACCTTCCACACCTATCCATACTTTCCTCAACAATCCTCCTGAATCCTACAAGTCACTTCCTCAAACTGATGCACCCAAGTCTCACTAAACCTCACTACTAACCCACTGAAGCATATCCTAGGCTTTCCTAGGTTCCTGAACGCACCCAGTCCTCAACTGCTGAAAGATTCCCAATAATGTCAACTAGCTATCTCATGAATATAGTCACATGGAATAGAGATCAGATAATCCTTCGAGTAAAAGACTCAATCCTAGAACGGTTGGACTCAGACGAGAGTTGCGTAATAGGGCCAAGTCCATTACTCTGAGATTATCCAGCCTGTGCCACATGTGTCTTAGCATATTCACTTAATAGCTAGCTCGCATTGCTAAGAGTCCCACAAAGCACAAACAAGCAACATTCGGATAAAAGAAAAACTAACCAACATACTCCAATCAATCCATTCTATTCAACTATCTGAACCATACTAACAGACAATTCCAAGAGCTCAAACAATCAGGCATAACCTAAACAGGTCGTCCTATCACTGACTGATCAGTACTAGCCTGCAGATCTACAAGCACATATAGTAGGCATAAAAGGCATCCTTTCTAGATCCTTATCCCTAATCTAGCATGCAGTTCACATATTCTCAATTCATATCATTACATAACATAACATGCATGGGTATCTTGGGAAAAACTTACTTGAGCTCGGCTGATTGCACGCATCACACTCCTTGTTCTTTATCAATAACTCTTTATTTTAATTTTAGAAAAATTATTTTCTTGTAAAAACCTTTCAAACCCCCGATTTGAGTCCAAACACCCCCGAAGGTGTGTCCGAATCCCTCAAACCAAGGCTCTGATACCAACTTGTAACATCCCAAAATTCAAGGCCAAAAATTTCATTTTAATTAAGTTAATATAAAACCGATAGTATAAAAACATCCATAGTGTCATCCCATATCAAAACCAATATGTCAATAATCAAAACATGTCATAATGAAACAACATCAAAGTATAATCCCAAAGATCTCATGTGCGGAAATCATAGTGTGATGCGCTGCGATCATGCCGACTCCTTTCCTTTCGAAGAATTAGTACCTGAAAACAAAAACTGTAAACCGTAAGCACGAAGCTTAGTCAGTTCCCCCATCATACCACATACCATACAATAAACATACTGCCAGACATATTTGGGTGCCCGACCTACTCTGTTGAGCATATATGGGTGCTCAACCTACCCATGTCAGGCATATCGGGGTGCCCGACCTACCCCTATCAGGCATATCTGGGTGCCCGACCTACCCTGTCAAGCATATCTGGGTGCTCGACCTACCCTGCCAGGCATATATGGGTGCCCAACTTACCCTCCGGTTTATTTCAACCGGCTACGGGGACTATTTCACACCCTACCACTACCACATAATAACATATCATAACATACTGTCAGGCATATCTGGGTGCTCGACCTACCTTCCGGTTTATCTCAACCAGCTACGGAGTCTAACCTACTCCTCCTACCACTATCACATAATATCATAGCATACTAGCACATAAAGCATAACAGATAGTGGCATACCAGACAATTATCACGAAGACAATCATCTCAACTATAGTCAACTACTAGTGGGCCGACATTGGTGCCTTCGAACCACTTCTACTAGAAGGTAACTCACCTCACACTGCTGAAGTCCCGCAGACAAAACTCTAGCTACTGGATTACAGATTCCCGGACTGTCAACATGAAAATAACACCCAATTAATAATTGGTTCCAATTCATAACCATAAGTCCATGATTGAGGTAAAAAGACTACTTTACCCCCAACCTAGCTTGATTCAAGCCCAAGGCCCAAGCTCACACTCCAAAAGTCCAAAAGTCAAACAATGGACCAAAGCCCAACATATGGCCCAATTTTCCAAATTGGGCCCAGACCTCTACATGGTCTTACCTTAAGGCCCAACCATTTATTTTACTCCAAACATTTAGCATTCCGATGGTCCAATATCTCATAGTCATCAAGGCCCAGTTATGGCCCATCTAATGCCCAATTTTCCAAATTGGGCCCAAACCGCTCACATGGGCCTTACCCTAAAGCCCATCTAAATATTCTAGTACATATACTTGTTCTTGGATGGCCCATCAATATCCCAATCACCAAATCCCAACAAAAAGGCCCAACTTAAGGCCCAAACAAAATTAGGGTTTTCACATAAAATGACGATTAGGGTTAAGTGTTCTCGCTTAACCCATTTAGGACTTAATCCATTAAGTCCATCACTCTACTAGGTCAACCATAGAAGGTGGCCGGGATTAATCCATAATTCCAATCTAATGGTCTAAACATGCGGCCCCCGACTATTCCAAATTAACATATCCAAAATTAGGGTTTCTAAACCCTAATTAGGGTTTCCAGCCCAATCGTGTTCCAGTTAGTTCATTTGTTAAGTTTTTAGGTTAATTAATGTTAATTAAGTCGGGCACCACCCACTACCACCTCGGGTAGTGGTGGTCAACGGCGGCTCACGGCGGCAGCCACCACCTCACGGTGGTGGTTATAATTTTAGCTTAAATATGTCCAAGCATCTAAACTGACAATCCAATCACACAATGCACACCGCCACCTATTGTGACATGTCCTATGAGGGATGATATGTTGTATGGCAGATCTGACGTCCAAACTTTCCTGAGAACACAACACAAAGGAATCGTTAAAGGACGACCGAGTGTTTTCCCTGGACGTCGCTCCGACGATCAAGTTAGTTTTTTGAGAGAGTTAATTTTAGGGTAATATTCGTGAGATATAAGATGGATCCCTTCCTTGAGGCGGAAGAGCTCATTTTATACCTTCTTCTAACAAATCGTGGGGACCTCGTCCGATGAGCGTGAGACGTGGCCTCCTTTGACTGGGAGGATCACACCCTCATTAACTAATTGCCTGGTGATGTAAGTTCTGGGCGTCACCTAAGCTTTTTGTCACGTCCTGATTGGTCATGAGTGAATGAGAAGATCGCGGGGGATATTCGTCCCTCGTGGGGGAAACAAACTGCCACGTCGGTGCTAGACTGCCTTGGCCAAGACCGGGCCTTGGCCAAAGTCCTGACGAGATAACGTCTCGTTTATGATTTTTGTTACATTTAACGTGAGCGTTAATGGTAAAGTTAACAAGTCCCTTAGACCAGTAGGATTCTGCATTCGTGACGTAGCAGAGTTGTTCTAGGTTACTCACAGGCACGTGGCGGGCTGCTATTGATAGCTTATGCAGTTGGCAGGGTGAAATCACCGTTGTTCAGTGGTTTATCATGAAAACAGTTCGCTGCCCCTATTGTGGTATTTAAGGCTTTGTTCCTCCTGGTTTTCCTTATTACCTTCTACTTGTCTCTCTTTGACTTCTTGTTCTTGAGAAAGAAAAACCCTTTCAACCCCTTCTTCATATTTTTTCATGGCTACCACTCGCGCTTTGGGGAGAGATCTTACCGCTGAAGAATGGGAGTCTTTTGAGTTCCGATCCGGGTTCGTTCCCAAACACGGAGTGCAAATCTCCCTACCCGATGCTTCACTTTACAGTCTGCCTGAGGGCAAAGTCGGCATCCCAATCGCCTTGTTCGAAGCAGGTCTGCGCTTGCCCACCACTGATTTCTTCAACCTGATCATCCGGGAATACGGATTTTCGGTGAGAGACTTGACCCTTATCGCTATAAACAAGATAGTGGGTTTTAAACTCCTCTGTCGTGCCCTAGGCCGTCTGCCGACTGTTTCGGCTTTCAAGCACTTCTTTAATCCCTCTACTCAGTCGGGGACTCGAACCTTCTCTTGTCGGCGGGGAGTCCCTACTCTTATCCACGATAAGAAATCTAAGAAGAACTGGCAGGAGAAGTTCTTGTGGGTGAACAACGATCTCGTGGTGCTTAGTTACCTGAGGGCCAAGGTGTATGTCGACCATGCTCTGACACTTTTTGGTTCTGACAAGGAACTGGCGGATTTCCTTGAGAAGATCAGGGTCAACGGTGAAGATTTGCTTGATTGTTTCTTGGCCGCCAGCGGAATGAGTGCCGCTTGGAGGGCCCGCGGAAATATGCCCGAGTTTTTCGTTGGGAAAGAGGGTATTTCTCTTGTTCCTCTCCGCCCCACCTTTTTTTTGAAAATTTGGCAGAGTACGTTTAAATCGGCATTATGTTTTACCGTTGTTATCTTTTGTTTTGTTGCCAGTTGTGGAGGAAGTTGTTTCTTTAGAAAGAGCTCTTCAGGGTATGTTCGATGATGAGCTTCAGTGTCGTGACGTTGATCTTGGGGAGGCTCTACCACCGCCTGTTTCTAGACGAGGAATCGAGGCAACTGTCGGTTCTGACAGTGCCACCAACACCGGAGAGGATCTAGATCTGCAGGACATTGTTGTTGGATTAGGTGTCTAAGCCCATAACTATAATTGGTATGTACTTGACCCGAGAGTAGCATGGTCCATTTGGGCTGCATATCACCAGGACAACTTGATAGGATGGACTTTTGAGAAGAGGTTATTTATGATTTATTAATATATTATAAGCTCTAATATATTAATATGAAATCATATTATTTAATTAGTATTGATCAAGAATTAATTTGGAATTAATTTTGTGATCAAAAGAGACTAATTAAATATATGGGGATTGATTTGGTAAATCATTCATTCTTATGGTGTGGGCCAATGATCCATGATTCTTTAGGTTGGGCTAAACCAATGTTACAACCCATGGATGATCCATGGGGGTTTAAACCCATGGAGCCTAAGGAATATGGAAGGTGATACACATTAGGGTTTATATGGTGTAACCCTAATCTTGCCACACTATATAAGAAGCCCCTTAGCATCCAAAATTGGCTACTAGATGCACTAGATACACTAGTGATCCTTGGAGTTCCATGAGCCGATTTGGTGCAAGAAATACTCTCTCAAAAGTCTCCTTTGTTCTAGGTGTGTTGTGATTCCATTTGAGGTGCAACACTTGGGGCACTAAGTTCTTAAAGTCCAAACTCAAGAAGTCCTACAAGCTACAACAAAGAGGTAACTCTATAACTCAATTCCATGTTGTTTATATCAATTGTATGCTAGTTGTAGGCTTAATGCTTTGGAAACAATACTGCATGTATAATTAGTGAAAACATAGATCCAAAGCATTTAGGGTTGTATGTGCACCATACGATGTTGTAGTATACTTAAACCCATCAATTGTTGTCACTGGTGTTTCTCATAAGGATCCTACACCTTCCGGGTCCCCGAGGAGTCTTCGCCGTGTCAAGAGGCGTTTTGCTTTCCTGGAAGCCTCTTCCGGTGGTCGAACTGAGTATGATAGCACCAGGCCTCCTCTTCGTAAGAAACGTAATCTGAGTTTCTTACTGGAGGGTACTAAGGATTCCAACCGTGCCCCCAATGAAGGTCCTCCGAAACTGTCGGAGGGGGCACAAACTAAGGCGACTGAATTGCCCTGTCATACGGGAGAAAAAATCATCGAGAAAACCAACCATGTTCCCACAACTGGGGGAGTTGAGGCAGAGACTGGGTCTTCGCCTCCCCATGGTCTTGCCTCAACCTCTTCTGGTAAAACCGCAACCATCCCCCTTCTGGTGGGTCCTCATCCGGATGCCTATAAGCCAACTTGGAGACTAACTGCCCAAGATCTTGTCTCCGATCACGACACCAATCTCGAGTGGTGTCAACACGCATTTCCTCTTGCTACTACTGAGGCCCTAACTGTCCTTTCAGACGAGCACATGATTGGCGGCTTGCGCTACGCTGCCGCCAAGTGTCATCTTATTTGGTCGCGGCCGCTGAACGTATCTTCGAAATGGAGACCCCCCAGTCTGATTCTGACAGGAGGGGTATTGAATTTGAAGAGCTGAAAGCCCATGTGGCAAAGTTAGAAGCTGAGAAGATCAGTTGGTAGGCTAAGCAGGAGGCGGCGCTGCTCGAGAGGGCAAGCTTGGCAGATCAAGTGGTGAAGCTAGAGGAAGAGATGGGGCGCCTGAACGATCGTGTAGGGCCCCTGACTTTGTAGAAGGTCGGTCTGAACGATCGGAGCTGGAGGTTGATTTTGTTGCTGAGAGCGCCGCAAGGGGAGCGCTGGAAAAGGATATTTATTGTGTCCTTAGTGACGAGCTCAGTCGGGTGGTGGACAGGGTAATCGAGAGCCCCCAGTTTCTCCAGGGTTTGGTTCAGGTGCGGGTGGCTTGTGTGGCGGCGGGGGTGGAGCAGGGGAGGAGGGCTGCTAAGGAGCTGATGATCGCCGGGGAGTTTAGCCCCGAGGTTGAGGTGGACGTGGCCACCAAGGTTCACGAGATGGAAGATGCCCTGGCTGCTTTTACAGAAACAGACTTCACTGGCTATCTTCGCCTGGGTGATCTAGATATGGCCGGGCTTCGTGACCTTTGTCGAGATGCTCAGAGAGATGGATTGGGCCCTGGCCCAAGCTCTTCCCCAGGTGATGGTAACACCCTCGCCCACAAGTAGCGCTGTTTATTTGATTTGTTGTGATGTAATATTAGTGAACAATTTTTCTATTTCTTATTTTGTCGTTTTTTGTCTTCGCTGCCCTCACGAGCGGCCTGAAAGTTAGGGAGTCCGACAACCTGACAATTTCTACTTTATATTTGTGGGTATGAATTTTTGTTGTTACCACACATATTCTCTTGTTTGGTTGCTTAATGTATGTTTTATGTTGGCCATCACATGCTATTTACGCAGGGTTTTCTTGCACCCCTGGTTTGAGTTATGTTATTGGTGAACTCTTTGTGCTTTAGTAAAGTTGGTCTTTGAGAAATTTGTTCTAATTTTCTGCTTAAAGACCCTAGGTTTAGCCAAGATTGTCGTCTTGAGGCTCACCCAATTTTGTTTTTCTCATTAGCGGAAGGTTATGACTCTTCTACACTTATGTCACATGTTCTTTCCTATGTTTGCTATAATGTAACCGATGAACATGTTTTTGTTGGATTAGGTGTCTAAGCCCATAACTATAATTGGTATGTACTTGAATTGATAGCAGCACAGTCCTTTTGGGTTGCCCTCAACCTAGCAACTGGACAAGGAAATTATGAAAGGAGAGATATTAATTTATAAGATTAATAAATTAATATATATATATATAAATGATTTATTAATATGTTAATGGATTAATATATTAATTAGAAATCATTATGTTTAATTAATTGTTAGCCAGAAATTAATCAGAATTGATTTTGGGGTTAAAAGAATTAATTATAAGGTGCAGGGACTAGTTTGCAATTATCTAATAGTTGAGTGGAAGGCTCTAGAACCCCCTTGGAAGAGGGTGGACGAAATCTTTAGGGGAAACCCTAATAATTTCGTCCATAGGGGCTTGGATAAGGCCCTTGGGTTTGCTTAGGCCCTAAGCAAAGGATAACTAGGGTTTCCCTTAAACCCTAGATCCCTCAGCTATATAAGGAGCCTCCTGGTTCATGTTTTTGGTCACTGATTTCTTTGGAAGAAACCCTAAGGCCGAAATTGCATACTCTCTCCATCCTCTCTCCTCCAAGTTTCCTTCTTGCTAGTTCTTGGGTGTGATTCCATTAGAGGCATTACATTTGTGGTGCTAAGCTTCCAAGAAGATCAAGATCAAGATCAAGAGGATTATCAATTGTTTGCTATAACAATTGAAAGGTATGTAACTCCTAAACCCTAGTTTACTATTTTCGAAAATAGCCTCTCTCCTCTAGGGTTCTTGTTTTGCAATTCAAAGTTATATGTTCAATAGTTAAAACATAGATCCAAAGTAGGTTGCATGTGAACTTAGGAATTGTTTTTCTAGTTTATTTGTTTTACCTAAAACCCATCAGTGGTATCAGAGCCATTGTTGTTTTAAATTGAATTGCTATAATAGTTGAATTGCAAATTAGGGTTTATAGCCATTAAACCCTAAAGGCCAAATTTTCGCAATTAGGGTTTTGGATTGAAGGGTTTTCGAAAACCCTAGCCTCCAAAGAACCCTAATCGAAATTAGGGTTAAGGTTTTTAAAACCCTAGCCTCCTCCCTTGTAAATTTCGAAATTTGCTTAGAAGTTTTAGGGTTTCTTGTTTTGGATAATTGTTACTTAATTAGATTAATTGGATAATTATCCTTACCCTATTTTTCGAAATTTAGAGGGATAAGGATTAGGATTAAATTAATGGATTAATTTAATTAGATAATCCTTACAAGATTTAATAATTTGATTAATAGTTAATTAAAAGATAAATATTAAATCTAGTTAATTGGTTTATTTAAATTTAAATTTAATAGCTTAAATTTCGAAATTTATAAACCCTTGAAGTTTTAAAATGTTTTAAAACACACCTTATATATATATTATAATTAAAAGTTTAATATTATATATGTATAAGAATATGGTCAGTCAAATCGCTAGTATGCCTCATTCACGAAGCTAATCTATAAGGGGGGTATAAGGAAACTGCCTATAAAATGGTAGTTGAATGGGTGTCCACTCTCACCCACCGCTTCCTTGATTAGTGGAGGGTCGTTAGCAGAACGGATTTGATAGGACAACTACTTCTCATTAAAAGTATAATGATATTAAAGAAAGTACTAGAACATTATTTTCAAAATCCCAACTCTAGTTACTTTAGGAAAAATGTGAAAAGTATGCTAATCCATGAAATTGCACATTATGCTTTATTGGTCGTTAGTGGAGCGTGTGTGGTTAACCAGCACACTAAAAGGCACTAATAAAGAGTAGTAATGGGTATCTCACAATTGTCATTTTGATGGAGCGTGTGTGGTTTACCAGCACATCAATAGTTAATGATAAAGACAATGAGGTTACCAAGCACATTTGCATGGTTATTCACATCTTGTTTGTGATCCTCGGCATCCCAGTCACAAATAGAAGAGCATAATCTGAGATCAAAACATGCCATTGAATAGTTTCAATGTATCTCAAAAGAATTAGGAATTTCACTTCGTTTGTTTCGTCTGATGGTGGAATTGGTGAATCGTCATTCACCTACCTTTATGAAAATTGCACTTGGATCTCGACATCCCATTTCTAAGTTGTGAATCTTCATAGTTGGATCCTAACCTTGATATTATATCTTTGGGTTATTTTATTAAGGTATCTTGAAATCTAACTAAAACTTTCTTTCTTTTCAGATGTCTACTCCTGGAAACACTTCTGCTTCGTCCTCCTCCAACCAAAACTTCTCTTTGCTCAATATATGCTCCAAAGTCGTTATGGATGGCTCAAACTATAACGATTGGATGCGCAACATCAAGATGGCTCTTCGTTTCGAGAACAAAGAATATGTTCTTGAAAAGGAGCTCAAAGAGCTTGATGAGAATGAAGCTACTCCTGAAGATCTTGCTGCCTACAAGAAACATTACGATGATGCTACCAAAGTGGCATGCATCATGGTGGCAACTATGTCCCCAGAACTGCAGAGGTACTATGTGGACTACTGGCCTTTCGAGATGAACAAGGACCTTATGGAAAAGTACCATAAGCGAGCTCGTCAAGAAAAGTTCGAAGTAGTCAAGTCACTCATGGCTTGCAAGATGAAAGATGGGGAGTCGGTTGTGTCACATGTGCAAAGAATGCAACGCTACATAGAGCGTTTGGTCAAGCTCAATATTCACTTTGATGAGGAATTGGCCATTGACATGGTCTTGAACTCACTTCCTGAATGTTATGGTCAGTTTATTCTAACTTACCATTTGAACAATACTGAGCAGACCTTGGCCCAATTGCACAACTTGTTGAATACAGTTGAGGCAGGGATGAAGGGTAAAAGTATACCCTCCACACCTACGCGTGCCCCTGTTTTGGCTATTGGACAGGGTAAGGGGAAAAAGAGGAAAGGTCCTCCCAAGCAAAACTGGAAGAGCAAGGCTCAAGCTGGGTCATCTAGTAATGGCCCAAAGGCTAAGCCCAATGGTTCCACTCCCCATGTTTCTGATCCAAAAGAGGCAGTTTGCTTTTACTGCAACCAAAAGGGGCATTGGAAGAGATCTTGCCCACAATATCTGCAAGATATCAAGGATGGCAAAGTGAAGCCATCTTCGGCAGGTATTTACACTATTTCTGCTAATAACTCATTATCTTCTCGTTCATGGGTCCTTGATACAGGATGTGGTTTTCATATCTGTTCTGATTTGCAGGGTCTAAAGGAAAGTGAGGAGATAGAGCGAGGAAGGATAAACCTGATCATGGGAAACAGAAAGTCTTCACCAGTAACCAAGATCGGAGTTTATCAGCTTCTGCTTAGTAATGATGTTAGATTAGATTTAATAAATTGTTGCTATTCGTCTGAGATGACGAGAAGCATTATTTCATTTCATGCATTGCTCAGACAAGGTTTTACATATTCTTTTAATGATTTGAATGGTTCAATTTCTGTTTATAAGAATGGTGTTTTTATGTTTGAAGCTTTGCCTTGTAATGGTGTGTATGAAACAGTGACTTGTGTTGATAGCCTAGGAAATAGTGTACTTAATATTGACTTGTCTAATAGTGTAGACAAGGCATGCTTGTGGCATTGTCGTCTTGGACACATTAACAAGAAACGCATAGCCCAACTCCAAAAGGATGGAGTGTTGGAATCATTTGACCTAAAGTCAGATGATATGTGTGAATCTTGTCTTTTGGGAAAGATGACAAAATCACCATTCACAGGGTCTTGTGAAAGAGGTGAAGGTCTGTTGGATCTCATACACACAGATGTGTGTGGGCCCTTCAGATCAACTACAAGAGATGCTAATCGATTCTATGTGACTTTCACTGACGATTATAGAAGATATGGATATATCTACTTGATCAAGCATAAGTCAGAAACTTTTGAAAAGTTCAAAGAGTTTAAGCATGAAGTCGAAAATCAATTGGGCAGAAAGATAAAGATACTTAGATCCGATAGAGGCGGGGAGTATCTTAGTATCGAGTTTAACGACTATCTGAAAGAATGTGGGATAGTCTCACAATTGACTCCTCCTAGGACACCACAGTTAAATGGTGTGGCTGAGAGGCGTAATCGAACCTTGTTAGACATGGTTCGTTCTATGATGAGTCGGGCTTCGCTTCCTATTCACTTCTGGGGGTATGCCTTAGAGACAGCCGCCCACATCCTCAATCTTGTCCCTACAAAGAAGGTTGCCAAAACACCTCACGAAATGTGGACAGGGAAAGTTCCCTCGTTAGCACATATTAAAGTCTGGGGTTGTGAAGCTTTCGTAAGACGAGAGACTCACGACAAGCTAGCAGCTAGAAGTGAGAAATGTGTTTTCATTGGTTACCCAAAGCAGTCTTTTGGATATTTGTTCTACAGGCCTAATGAGAACGTGGTCTTTGTAGCACGAAGAGGAGTCTTTCTTGAAAGAGAGCTCATATTCAAAGAGGACAGTGGGAGCACTATTGACCTTGAAGAAATTCAAGAGTCAGCCAATGAAGGAACCTTAGATGACACTAGCACTCAACCAGAGGAAACAGTTCCTGTTGAACCAATTGATAACTCATTACCTCTTAGAAGATCCACTAGGGTGAGTGTGCCACCTGAGTTGTATGGTTTTCATATTACTTCAGATGGTGACACATTCATAAGTGACAGAACACTGGTAAACTTAGATGAACCAGTCACTTATAAGGAAGCAATGGCAGGCCCAGAGGCTTCCAAGTGGAAAGAGGCAATGGACAGCGAGATTAAGTCCATGTATGACAACCAAGTTTGGAATTTGGTTGATAGTGCACCAGGTCGCAAGACAGTTGGGTGCAAATGGATCTTCAAGAAGAAGACAGACATGGATGGGAATGTGCATACATTCAAGGCTCGACTGGTTGCAAAAGGTTTTACTCAAACCCCAGGGGTTGACTATGATGAGACTTTTTCGCCAGTGGCTAAGATTAAATCTATTAGGATATTGCTCGCCATAGCTGCCTTTCATGATTATGAAATCTGGCAGATGGATGTCAAAACTGCTTTCCTTAATGGGAAGTTGGCTGAAGATGTTTACATGAGTCAGCCAGAGGGTTTTGTTGATGCAAAGTTTCCCAATAGAGTGTGCAAGCTTGAGAAATCCATTTATGGATTGAAACAAGCATCTCGCAGTTGGAATCTTTGCTTCCATGAGAAAGTAAAAGAGTTTGGTTTCTCTAGAAGTGAAGATGAGTTTTGTGTGTATATCAAGGCTAGTGGGAGTATAGTAACTTTTCTGGTGTTATATGTCGATGACATATTACTCATTGGTAACGACGTTCCAACCCTGAAAGAAGTTAAGTCTTGGCTTGGAAAGTGTTTTGCCATGAAAGACCTTGGAGAAGCTGCCTATATTCTTGGGATTAGAATATTGAGAGATAGAAAGAAGAGACTAATTGGACTTAGTCAGAGCACATACTTGGATAAGGTACTAAAGAGGTTTAGTATGGAAAATTCCAAGAAGGGAGAGCTACCTATCCAGAGCAATACCAAATTGAGTAAGACTCAATGCCCGAGTACAGATGTTGAAATAGATGACATGAGTCGTGTACCTTATGCTTCCGCTGTCGGATCGATCATGTACACTATGACATGTACTCGCCCTGATGTGACATTTGCTTTGAGCATGGTCAGTCGCTATCAGGGAAACCCAGGTAGAGCTCATTGGATAGCAGTTAAGAATATACTCAAGTATTTGCGAAGGACAAAGGACTGGGTTCTTGTGCTTGGTGGCAGTGATACTTTGAGAGTAGATGGTTACAGTGATGCCAGCTTTCAGACGGATAGAGATAACTTCCGTTCTCAGTCGGGCTGGGTATTTTTACTGAATGGAGGAGCAGTTACTTGGAAGAGTTCCAAGCAAAATACGGTGGCTGATTCTACTTGTGAATCAGAGTACATTGCAGCAAGTGAAGCGTCGAAAGAAGCAGCTTGGTTGAGGAACTTCATCGGGGATCTCGGAGTTGTTCCAACCATCCAGGAGCCTATGGAACTGTTCTGCGATAATGAAGGAGCGGTTGCCTTGACAAAGGAACCGAGAGATCATGGTAAGACCAGACATATCGACAGAAAGTACCATTTCATTAGACATAGAGTTGAAGAAGGCCATCTTATAGTAAAGAGGGTGTCATCTGAAGATAACCCAGCAGATCCCCTCACAAAGGGTCTGAGTAGGGCTAAGCATATTCAGCATGCTCGGAGCATAGGACTGAAAGATGATATTAGTTTTAGTAGTTAGATTAGTTTTTGAAACTTGTAACAAAGTAAATGTAATTGACTTTTGGTGATTAAATAATAAAGTATTATTTATAAGTTTGGCTACTACCTTTTGTCAATTGTTTATTATTGTGTTTCATTTTTGCATGTTTTACTTCCTGAATAATGAGATTATTCAAACTCCACAGTCGCTCGTACTCTTGGAAGTAAGTAGTGAATTAAGACTGTCATGAATTGTATTGCAAATTGTCTAAAGATAGACATGACAATAGAATTGCTGCAACGTTCATGAGTACTCAGAAATTCAGATTTGAGTATTGGATAAACCCTCGCTCAGAGTATTACTTCATGGAATTCATCACGAGTAATACTGAGATGATAATATCTTATAATCTTGAAACGAAGATATATGAGTTGTAATTTACAAGTCGGTTGTGCATTGGTGATACGAAAACGCATCAGTAACTTGGTGTTATAAAACGTATTGTCATGCATAATTTGATGAGTAAAAGATACAAGCATATGAGTCAACGTTTATTCGTTCCTTTTGCCCTAACAGGAAAAGCGATATCTGTGGGCCCCTCGATGATTTGGTGTTGACTTATGTGCTGCGCCCAGCCAGGACTAAATTGATGTGTTCGATTAGAAGTCCTACATCATCACAAATCAGGAATCGGGAAACATAGATTCTGGACAAACAGATTGATTACATTCCATGTCTTTTGTCTGGGGATATCAAGCAGAATGAAGGGTTATATGATCACTTATCTTAGGACACGTAACTGACTGGGTCAGAGTTCGGCAGCAGCTTTTGGAAGCTACAATTTGCTGGTCAAATTTAGAAGGCATACTAGCAATTATAGTTACAGACTTATCCAAGTGGGAGACTGTTGGATTAGGTGTCTAAGCCCATAACTATAATTGGTATGTACTTGAATTGATAGCAGCACAGTCCTTTTGGGTTGCCCTCAACCTAGCAACTGGACAAGGAAATTATGAAAGGAGAGATATTAATTTATAAGATTAATAAATTAATATATATATATATAAATGATTTATTAATATGTTAATGGATTAATATATTAATTAGAAATCATTATGTTTAATTAATTGTTAGCCAGAAATTAATCAGAATTGATTTTGGGGTTAAAAGAATTAATTATAAGGTGCAGGGACTAGTTTGCAATTATCTAATAGTTGAGTGGAAGGCTCTAGAACCCCCTTGGAAGAGGGTGGACGAAATCTTTAGGGGAAACCCTAATAATTTCGTCCATAGGGGCTTGGATAAGGCCCTTGGGTTTGCTTAGGCCCTAAGCAAAGGATAACTAGGGTTTCCCTTAAACCCTAGATCCCTCAGCTATATAAGGAGCCTCCTGGTTCATGTTTTTGGTCACTGATTTCTTTGGAAGAAACCCTAAGGCCAAAATTGCATACTCTCTCCATCCTCTCTCCTCCAAGTTTCCTTCTTGCTAGTTCTTGGGTGTGATTCCATTAGAGGCATTACATTTGTGGTGCTAAGCTTCCAAGAAGATCAAGATCAAGATCAAGAGGATTATCAATTGTTTGCTATAACAATTGAAAGGTATGTAACTCCTAAACCCTAGTTTACTATTTTCTAAAATAGCCTCTCTCCTCTAGGGTTCTTGTTTTGCAATTCAAAGTTATATGTTCAATAGTTAAAACATAGATCCAAAGTAGGTTGCATGTGAACTTAGGAATTGTTTTTCTAGTTTATTTGTTTTACCTAAAACCCATCAGTTTTGGGGGAAAGGCTATGAACCTTTTCAATAAAACCCCCTGGCTGCCTCCTTGTAACGATTTCGCTCGTGTGACGTTGGATTATCAGTCATTGTTGTCACACGGTAAATATACACAACCTCTTTTGTTTTAATTTTTCAAGCTTGAAAATAAGGAGCATCTGAATTTCCCTTTCTGTTTACTCTAGTTTTGTTTTGAGTGTAATAAGACTAAAAGTAGTAAAGTAATTTTTGTTGATTACAATTACATGTTAAAACTAATACACAATGTCTTTTCTAGCATTGGTGCTACCTTTAACACTCGTTTTAAGAGTAAAAGTGACGCAGGCTCTACGCATTCTACGTTCTTGGAATGACACGCCCGTCTTGTGCTTCTAGGACATAAGCACCATTATTATGGGCTTCCACGATTTTGTACGATCCTACTACCCAAGTGACACTGAGTTTCCCCAATGGTCCATCATGGAAAGACTCGTTCTTTCTTAGCACCCACTCTCTGAATTTGAAGTTCTTGACCCGGACTTGGCGGTTGTAACAGTTCTCGGTTCGTGATGTGTGTAACATCAATAAAATTCGAGCCAATTTAAACTTTTTAAATCATTTAAAACCATTCAGTTATTACAATTTGTTTTCAAAATAGTTTAAACATCAGAGTTCCCAGAAATCAAAATCATCAATCGAGGAAGTGTACGGTCACGCCTTTGCCTTCCCGCGGTCATCTGTTGAACCTGAAACAATAAACTGAAACTGTAAGCTCGAAGGCTTAGTGAGTTACCCCCAAAATACCAACACCATACCGATATAACCATAACATATAACATATAAGTAAACAGAACATCCATGCAGCTCGAGTCTACAATGTGACTGGTCCGCCCGCACCGGGCTTTCAGTCCACCTGGTCCACTCTCTGAGTCTACAGTATGCATAATGAGCCTTCAGCCTAACTGAACCGCCTCGTAGGGCCTACAACCTATCTGGACCGCTCCCAAGCCTTCGGCATGACTGGACCGCCTCGCAGGGCCTACAGCCTATCCGGACCGCTCGCCGAGTATGTTGGCCTACAGCACAAAGCAGGACCGCCTCAACCCAACCCCCAACCAAACAAACATGTGCACACAAATATCATATGTTAGCTCATATCATATAACAATCAAACTGATGTAACAGATCACCAATCATAGCAACATCCCAAAACCGGGATACTGACCTAACCGGTCATTAACATAACATCATCCTATAACCAGGACACCGACCTAACAAGGTCACTAAGCATAAGAATATCACCATCCTAACTACCAGGATGTAATCAATAAACATTTTATCCCATAATACGGATACAAATCCATAAAGGTTCGGCCTTGGTGCCTTAGACCCTATTGATATATTGAGGATAACTCACCTTGTAATGTTGAACTGAACCACGAAATCGCGCTCCCAAAACATTGCCCCAAAATCCAACACCTATAACCACCAATGATCTATACTCATAAATTTCCAACTCCCAAAAATGCCCCAGAAGTCAAATAGACAACCCTTGGCCAAAGTCAAAGTCAACGATCAAGATCAACAATCCACGTTGACCCGACTCGTCGAGTGCAGTCACTGACTCGTCGAGTCCTTCCAGAACTCGAGTAGTCGGGAAAACCCCCCACTGACTCATCGAGTTTCCTGCAACTCAACGAGTTCAAGCGTGTCCAAACTTTGGGAAAACCCAAGTTGACTAGCCGAGTCACCCCACTGACTCGTCGAGTCTATGCAGAAGTCCTTACACGAAAATCTTCATCGGACTCGCCGAGTTGAACATACAACTCGCCGAGTCCCTTCAGTCCACTATCCATTCCGATGTTGTTTAAGCCATTTTAAGGTTCCATATTGCAGATCCAACTTCCCAAGGCATGTTTATCACGTAAAGTTGCAAACTTTACGTGCATGCAAGGCTCTAAAGTCTTATAATGTCAAACCCAAGCTTGAAATGGACTTTCACACTTAAGGAGAGGTTCATACTTGCTAAAGCTAAGAGCTTTATGGACTTAGAGACCAAAGAGAGTTCAGATCTGAAGTTACAACTTCAGATCTTAGATCATACCCAAGAATAGCTTCTTATTATGCTAGAAAAGCCCTAATCTTTAACCAAATGAGATCCAGAATGAAACGAGGTCTAGGTAACGACTTGATACCTTCCAAAAGATGCTAACTGAGTTAGATATTAGATCCCCACACGTTCCTTGCTTCTAGCCAATTGCTCTCCAAGCTCTTCTTACAAAGATCCACCTTCACAAGCTTAAAACACACAAGAATGAAGCACACACATGGATTAGGGTTTGCTGGACTCTCAAGAGGTTGTAAGGGGGGCTGAAGGAGGCTTATGATCCTTTAAATAGGGTGCAAAACCCCGAAAATTAGGGTTTCATTCTTCAACTCCTACTCGTCGAGTCCTATCTTGGACTCGGCGAGTAGGACACTTAAACACGTGGCCCAAACTGCTCATACTCGACGAGTCAGGGCATCCAACTCGTCGAGTAGACCTTGCAACTTACGAAAATCAAAGCCATAAAATTATCACTTGAGAGTCGGGGCGTTAAAATTCTCCCCCACTTGAACTAGACTTCGTCCTCGAAGTCAGCTGCGGTGAACAACCCTGGATAGTGCTCCCGCATTTCCGGCTCCGGCTACCACGTCTACTCGGATCCTTTCCGATGTTGATACTGGTTTCCCTACATAGTTCAAGTGCTATCCGACCTGAACATCACCCAACGATACAACCGTCTACTCATCCAATATGCTCCTTCATAGCTTAACAAACTAACTTACACCGAGCCTTCGGTTTGATTGGACCGCCCACTCGGGGCCTACAGTCTCCCCGGATCGCTCGTCGAGCGTTTGACCCGACTGGGCCACACTGCTAGGCCCTCGATCAATCCAGACCACTCTGGTCCGCTAATATCCTTCCCCAGTCCTACTCTTCTACTGAACCCCTGTGCCCGCGACTTATCGTCGGCCCGCACCGGATATCTTGGCCTACTGCATAGAGCAGGACCGCCTCAGCCCGATCAAGCACAACATGCCATCTAATAGACCATCAGGATAGGATATCCACATAACACCAACAATAATCTACCATGTCGCTCCTTGTCGCCCACCACATCCATAGAATATAGTACCGCAAGCGATTACCACCAACAACATACCTACCACTACCGGTCAACCAGTACGACACTCATATCTAGCCCATATCACCTTTCAGGTTGGAATACCAATATGCCAAATCCACTTGATCATAGGGTCCGGTCATCCTCGGGATGAAATACCCTATATTGGGATACCAACATGTCGAATCAGTTCAATCATCGAGTTGAAATTCTTAGGGTTTGTTGGCCTACCGCCTCAACCCTACCGCTCCTCTCGAGCCTCCGTGCCTACGAATTTCAGTCGGCCCGCACCGAGTATATTGGCCTACTACATAGAGTAGGACCGCCTCAACCCTACCCAAATATAATGTGTCGCCATAGATCAGGAGAAAGATCTGACCCGAACGCGCTCCTACAAAAGACATAATCAACACAATCTCTATGCCCACAGCCTATGACTGTAATACCCCTACATGGTCCTCAGCGTAGGTCTGGATTGCCTCGGAGCCCACAACACGAGTCTGGTATGCCCACTCCGGCGCTCAGCTCATGACTGGAATACTCCCGATAACCTACCGACACTGCTGTCGTCACTTCAGTTGTCCCAACGCTCCATCCTGAAGATTCTCACCTCCTCCATTGCCAAAGAGGGCCTAAACAATGTCCTTCACAACACCAACAAGCGTCACAATATTGAAACCTCACCCCACACTATCCATTTGTAGAACAAGTTGCTACCCCATAACACATATATACTAACCTGATCAAATAACTAACAAAACCCACACAATGTCTTCAGCATACTCCATCAGCATGTTCAATACTTGGGGACAGACCTACTGATTGCTATAGCATAGCAGCATGCTCAATACCCGCACATAGATCTACAAACACATACAGATACTTTTCGTACACCTGAAAACCCAAGTCGTCAATACAGCCCTAAACACAAAAACTGTCCGAAATAGTAGGCTGCCTTCTGGTTGCTTCCGAAGTCCACTGAGACCTCCCCGGTCCCAACTTATCGGGAATACCGAAGTCCTGTCCGGTTGCTAAGCCAATAGTAATCTCACAGTTGCCCCACGCGACTCCTGAAGGAAACTTTGACTAGCAATAACCGCCCTATCTATATCGCCACTCATGGCTCCATCAATCCTTCTGATCCATTCGATCATAACAGCCTGACAACCTATCGCCATAGAATCAGATACGAAAAGTGAACGCTACCAGAATACTATAGTCTTACATCATGTCCGATCTCCAACGACCTACAGTTTTCCTGATTTCGATTGTGCTATGGTCTACCCACAATCTTGCGAACAGGCCCACCCTGACCTAATCATCTGAAAGAACCCGTGAATTCTACGAATCATCTCGTAGTCTCACGACACTTCCCACACCATCTGACCGCTAGTGAATGTTACGGCTACCCCCGCAGTCTTACAACACTTCCCATACTATCCGATCGCTTGTGAATGCTATGGCTACCCCCGCAGTCTTACAACACTTCCCATACTATCCGATCGCTTGTGAATGCTACGGCTACCCCCGCAGTCTTACAACACTTTTGCTCCAACACAACCGCAGTCCGATACCTTACCCTCAATCTATCAATCCAATTACCCTCAGAGTCTATCACACACTCGATTGAACGCCCGAACTGATTCCCCAAATTATGCTATCAAGCACCGAGAAGACGCGATGCACATGATGGGAAGTTTTACGTAACTCATAACTCACAACCCTCAAACCAAAAAGCCACTTAGGCCGCCTTTCTTCCTGACAAGGATGCGAAACTTATCCCAGTTTCGAAACCACTCCCGCTTCCGAATCCCGGGACGATTCTCCCCCACTTAGATTCGACTAAGACTTCACAATACATGGAAATTGGAGAATTCCCAATCTTTCTCCCTTTCCAACGATCGATCCGATAACAACCAACTCTTACCAACTAGTGCTCCATTACTAGCCAATCCCAAATCATCACACACTTCTAAGAACCAGATGAACACTTCCTGAATCCCAGTGAAACCGATAATCCCTAATGCTTTAATGATCCCACATTAAAATCTTGAAGGCCAAAGTATAGATAATCCAACTAATACCTCAGCAACGAGCTACTTCCTTTGGCGCTTTCATCCGCCAATCAATAACGGTTACTAAAACCATTGAATCCTGACAATGCTGAATCACCATCCTGTAGGACCCTGTCCGTAGACCTCCCTCATAATACCCTTCTTCCCAAGATGCTCCTAACAAGTCTCCCGCTCTCGGGCTCTAGAAATCATTTCATTCAAGGTTCGCACCTTGACTCACTCACCGGCTCAATCGTCCACAACTGAACTGCAGTAGCTGAAGCAACCTATGCACTAAACCGAGCTACAACTACTTGTTGGATATAGTGTCTAAGTCCATAACTATATTTGGTATGTACTTGACCCGACCCGGCATGGTCCATTTGGGTTGCACTTCACCCGAACAATTTATGGATAATCTTTTGAGAATAGTATAAGTTATGATTTATTAATATATTATAAGTTCTAATATATTAATATAAATCATATTATTTAATTAGTATTGATCTATAATTAATTTAGAATTAATTTAGTGATCAAAAGTATGACTAATTAAATATGGGCTTGTGTATTTATATAGTGTGGGCTAATGCTTATTTGGAATGGGCTAGGCTTGTAAGGAAAGTCCATGGATAATCCATGGAGCTTTAACCCATGGATCTCATGGAAATGAAAAGACATGGGTATTAGGGTTTACATGGATGTAACCCTAATCCACCACACTATATAAAGGAGGCTTTGGTTCTAGAAATTACACTAGTTTATGTGTGAGAACTAAGAGGGCCGATTTCAAGAAGAGGTTTTGCTATTCTCTCAAGTTTCCAAGTTTGTGGTGATTTGTGATTTCCATTTGAGGCATCCACATTATTAGTGCTAGGCTCTCAAACTCCAAGCAATCCACCACTACTAAAAGGTAAGTAACTCTACTAGCTTTATTTGATTCAAGTACCCCATGCCATGCTAGTTAGGTTGAGAACCTTGGAAAAATAGTTATTTGCATGTATCTTAGTCAAACATAGATCCAAGGTTTCTAGGGTTGCATGTACACCATAGGAGTGTTAGAATGCTCAAAACCCAACACTGCTCCCAAGACATAATCTACAATCCCAAAAGTGCAATAGATCGCACAATCAATCCTTACCACCTGATACAAGAGATCCAAGGCAAACCGGACCTCACAAAATACTTATGCCACCTCGACCCACCTGAACTCACCGGCGCTGAAATAAAGTCGCCAATCCCTGCAACCAATTGACCCCGAGCTGAAATACAACCTGATCCTGAGGTCACAAGCCTGCTCACTCCTTCGAGCTCGAAAACTGAAAGGGCACAATCCTTGCCCTATAAAACGACAGCCCAATCCATGAATTAACCACTCCGCTTCCAGCTGCCAAAACCCCAGCTGAACATAATCATCACTCCTTTCCAGAGTCCCCGCGACTCACATTCTGGCCTCGAGCAAAACTCCCGAAGCCTCAAATCCATATACTCCTGTGATAGCCACTCCCGCTCAGCCCGCGGAAAATAATGAGTACATAATACCTCCCTGATCTCAAGTAACTGCAGCCCTCCGCTCATCAGAATATGTCCCAATACTGGGAAGCTCGACCAGCTCCTCCCCTTGTTGTCGTTACAGCTGCTAAAGCTGCCGCGGCAACCGTCTCGGCAATGGCTGCATAGCGCTAGTCAAAATACTCAACCATGGCGGTCTCAATAGACCCAACATCTCCGGAAACTACCCCCAGAAAATCTTGATCACCTCCTCCCGGATGATCTCACTAACACGATCCACTGAAAATGCTGGCCTATCCTGGCTGCCCGCTCCCGATCCTAACCTGGATCCGGCCTCAACACGTCTCGTAACCACCATTCTGGTAAAACACCAGAAAGATCTCTGATAACCCATATAATGATAAGGGACCAACTCCCAACCCAATCCTAGGGGTTGTGACTTCCTTGCTACGCGTATGGGCCCTGTGCTTTCAGTAGTACGGGCCCATACTACCTTCCACACCTACCTATATTTGTCTCAAGTATCATCACAACGCCTTAACAATATATATAATCATAGCGAGCGCTCAATCCTCACTCCTAGAGGAATGCTAAATATCTCGTAACTGGCCTCCCGACCTCTCTCTACCCACCCATCCATGAAACATCCACCGACCCTGCAGCACTAGTGTATGCTAACCATACATAACCCTGGACCCTATAGACTTTCGAATATCTGATCCTACCCTAAGCCCTAATCAATAAGAACATAACATAATGCCAAATCAAACATTCTGGGGCTATAAGATCTTAATTATGTACAGCTGCGATACATACACTAGTAACTATAGTAATGATGTCAATCTCATATAAAGAAAACCCTAGGCTAGTAGGCATCATGTAATCAGGCAATTCTATCATGCAATTCTTGAAGATCCCTAGCCTAGCACTAGCATGATGTTCTATCATATCACATAATCAAATAACCGTATGGTATTTTGGGCTCTACTTACTGGTTCCGGCTGATCGCACACTTGCATCCTCCTTTACTTATTTTGAAAACCATTTAAAAATCATTTTGAAAATCTTTCCTTGATTTGAGACTGGATTCACACGAGTGTTCCTCCAATTCACTCAAACCAAGGCTTTGATACCAACTTGTAACATCCATAAAATTCGATCCAATTTAAACTTTTTAAATCATTTAAAACCATTCAGTTATTACAATTTGTTTTCAAAATAGTTTAAACATCAGAGTTCCCAGAAATCAAAATCATCAATCGAGGAAGTGTACGGTCACGCCTTCGCATTCCCGCGGTCATCCGTTGAACCTGAAGCAATAAAATGAAACTGTAAGCTCGAAGGCTTAGTGAGTTACCCCCAAAATACCAACTCCATACCGATATAACCATAACATATAACATATAAGTAAACAGAACAACCATGAAACTCGAATCTACAATGTGACTGGTCTGCCCGCACCGGGCCTTCAGTCCACCTGGTCCACTCTCTGAGTCTACAGTATGCATAATGAGCCTTCAGCCTGACTGGACCGCCTCGCAGGGCCTACAACCTATCTGGACCGCTCCCAAGCCTTCTGCATGACTGGACCGCCTCGCAGGGCCTACAGCCTATCCGGACCGCTCGCCGGGTATGTTGGCCTACAGCACAAAGCAGGACCGCCTCAACCCAACCCCCAACCAAACAAACATGTGCGCACAGATATCATACGCTAGCTCATATCATATAACAATCAAACTGATGTAACAGATCACCAATCATAGCAACATCCCAAAACCGGGATACTGACCTAACCGGTCACTAACATAACATCATCCTATAACCAGGACACCGACCTAACCAGGTCACTAAGCATAAGCATATCACCATCCTAACTACCAGGATGTAAACAATAAACATATTATGCCATAACCTGGTTTGTTTTCTTGATACTCGATGCTATTAGTAAAAAAAAATACTTTTTAGCCTGTTTTGGATTAGAATTATTACCACAAAGTTTTTTTTATTCATAAAACTTGATTTTGATGTAATGGTAATGTTTATTCTCATCCAAATAAATGTTTATTATCAAAATTTCAAGTTTTTTTTATGTGGTTTATTTATGTTCTTGAAATTTTTGATATGAACATTCATAAACATATGAGTTTAGAAGATCATAGAAATTATGTGCTAATAATTGATTAGATTAATTCTTGATCTTTATGTGTTTTAATGGAGTCCATAACTAGTTCTTAAGTTATGGATAACCAAAAGTCACATTTATAAATAACCATTAAAAGAACACATAGGTTACAAAAAATGAAGAGTCTTCATTTTTAATAACCATTAACTCATAAGTTATGAGAAATGAAAAGTTTTGAAAGTTTACAAAACTTGCCCTCAAGTTTTGGAACATGTAAAGTCATATTAAAAACTTTAGTTCCAACCCCTAGAATTTTAAAAGTTAAAATTCAACCCGTATACTTTATAATATTATAAGTTTAATAATATTTATATATGTATAAGAACAAACTCGTCTTACCATTACTAGGCCTCATTCATGAAGCCGATCTATAAGGGGGGTATAAGGTTGTTGCCTATAAAATGGCAACTTAATGGGTGTCCACTCTCACCCACCGCTTCCTTGATCGGTGGAGGCTCGTTAGCCGAAAAGGTAGGACAAGGACTATAATTCTCATTTAAAAGTATGATGAATAAAATAATTTTATAATTCCCAATCTTAGTTACTTTAGGAAAAATGTGAATAAGGTGCTAACCTATGAAATTACACTTTGCACTTTGCTTAAGACGGTTAGTGGAGCGCGTATGGTTAACCGGCACACTAGCTAGACTTAACAAGGTAGGCAAAGGGTAACTTAATGTTTATCATAGTATCGATGGAGCGCGTGTGGTTAACCGGCACATCGATTGAGGGGTAAACATTAAGGGTACCAAGTAATTTGCATGGTTACTTTACACCTTGTTTTGTGATCCCCGGCATCCCAGTCACAAAACCTGAAGGGCACACTCAAGATTGAAAAACTAACATGCTCCCGAATGTCAGCTCGTAGCATGTCATGGTAGCGGGTCCTCCTCATGTCCTCATCACCCGCATACTGGGGCACCAGTAACGCCCTCTCCCGGAACTTGGCGGTGATCTCCGCCACAGTCTCCGTGGTCTGCCTTATATCCAAGAATTCCCTGGCTAACTGCTGGAGCTCCACTGCAGGCGCGAACTCCGCTCTGAACCGGGTCACAAAGTCTGACCACGTCATAGCCTCAACAGCCGAGGCTCCCAGAGAGTCACCAACCGACTCCCACCAATCCCTAGCCCGGTCCCTCAGACATCCTGCTGCAAATCGT
Source organism: Lactuca virosa (assembly GCF_052849685.1). Lineage (NCBI taxonomy): Eukaryota > Viridiplantae > Streptophyta > Magnoliopsida > Asterales > Asteraceae > Lactuca > Lactuca virosa. Next base: position 115,293,354 of record NC_136434.1, on the reverse strand, counting down.
ACCTTCGACCCCTCAGGGCAGAAGCTGGTCAGCTGTGCAGACTCAATGTCTGCAATCCATCGTCTGGCAGCAATGGGGTCCTTCGCCCCATGGAAATCTGGCGCACCACTGCCCCTGAAGTCCTTAAAGGACAGCGTGCGAGATCCTGACTGGCCAGATGTCATGTCACTCCTGAACGCCCTGAGGCGGTCCTCCATCAGCTCAACTATCCCTTCCTTGATCGACCCGAAAATGATGGGGGTCGACTCAAGGATGTCTCTGGTGATCTCTGACGCGATGAACTCGCTTAGCCTCTCATCTACTGGCTCAGAACCTGATCCCGAACCCGATCCCTCTCCTGAACTGCCAACTGCTGGCCTCGGACGTAGTACCACCATTCTGCAATACATAACGACAACCGTCAGTGATACTGATACCTCTTGAGGGATCACATATACTACAAGTTCCCTGGTCTTGCCTCAGCCTTCCTCGATTCAAGTACGGATCCTCTGCTTTCAGTAGTACGGGCCCATACTACCTTCCACATCTATCCGTACTTTCCTCAAGAACCGCCTCGACTCCACCAAGTCCCTTCCACTACTACTGCTGATCTCATGCTAATGTCGTCCTAGGCTTGCCCTAGGTAATCACCGACCCACTCTCCGCCATCAGCTGCATAAGAAGTCCCTGTTTTCTTCCCCTAACTAGCTCGCGGATACTATTACATATTACTCAGACTAGATAATTATTCGAATGAGGGATCCTACCCTACAACAGTTGGACTCAAACAAGAGCTGCGAAATAGAGCTAGACCCAACCTTCTGAAATTATTTAGTCCTTGCAATAAGCAACTTAACATATTCGTTTACTAGTTAGTGAAAGACAACTAGAACTCCTAAAAGCACATAGCAAGCAGCATTCGGGCCTCGAGTACCCATAATCAAGTATATACTACTCTGGCTATCATACCCACTATTCTGTACTAGCATGCAGTTCTCAATAATCTGGTACACATATAACAGGCACATAAGGCATCCTTCCTAGATCCTTAGTCCTAATCTAGCATGTTGTTCTACTGAAACTGAGACTGGTAATCATAACATAAACTTGTATGGGTACTTTGGGGAATACTTACTTGAGCTCGGCCGGTCGCGCACATCACACACTTGTTCTTTCTCAAAAACTCTTCTGTCTTATTCTTTAGAAAACCATTTTCTTAAATAAATTCTTTTGATCCCTCGATTTGAGTCCAGACACCCCCGAAGGTGTGTCCGAATCCCTCAAACCAGGGCTCTGATACCAACTTGTAACAACCCAATTTTCGCGTCCAAAAATTTCATTTTTAAATCAATACTTTGGAAAACATTTGTGAATAAACATCGTTTGATCATATCATTTCATAAACATATTTCGTGTCTGAAAACCAAAACATAAAACAACCATAATGTCAGAGTACAAAATCCCAGAATATCTCATGGTGCGGAAAACAATGTGCGTGTATGATGTGCCGCTACCGCGCCAGCTCCTTCCCCTTCGATGAAGAGGTACCTGAAAACAAAACTGTAAACTGTAAGCACGAAGCTTAGTGAGTTCCCCCATCGTACCACATACCATACAATCACATAACATACAAATACTGTCAGGCATATCTGGGTGCCCGACCTACCCCTTCGGTCCTTTCGACCGGATACTGCCTAGCATATCTGGGTGCTGGCCTCCCCTTCGGTCCTTTCGACCAGATACTGCCTAACATATCTGGGTGCTGGCCTCCCCTTCGGTCCTTTCGACCGGATAACGCCTAGCATATCTGGGTGCTGGCCTCCCCTTCGGTCCTTTCGACTGGATACTGGGGACTATTTCACCCCTCTACTACTACCACATAACATGTATCACATAATCACATTCTATCTAACATGACTGGGCATGACTACCCCTTCGGCCCTGTCGACCGGTGATCTCGGGGACTATCTCCCCTACAGCTACTAGCATATAACATATCATACTTGCACATAACATATCAGGTAATAGCAAACCTAGATGATATCACAAAGACCATCATCTAACATACGTCTCCTACTAGTGGGCCGGAATTGTGGCCTTAGACCCACCGCTACTGGAAGGCAACTCACCTTGTACGAGTAGCTGCTGATAATCTGTGCGGGAAACCTCCGTCCGCTGCTGCTCTGGAAATCCTCCGGCTACAATCCCCATACACACTTAATTAGAACTGATATCTACTTTTAGGGTAAAATGACCATTTTACCCCTAACCAAGTCCAAGTCAAAAGTCAACTTCTAGTTGACCGGACTCGCCGTGTTGGGCCGTCAACTCGTCGAGTCCCTCACCCTTTACTCGTCCTCATCCATGACCCTACTCGTCGAGTTGGGCCGTCAACTCGACGAGTTCTTCTCTCATATGAACATTACATGAAAACTCATCCGACTCGCCGAGTTGATGAACGACTCGTCGAGTTCACCTTCATCTGATGAACAAGTTCTGTCCATGACTCGCCGAGTTGATGAACAACTCGTCGAGTTCATCTTCATCCTTAAGAAGATTGCCTTGGACTCGCCGAGTCTGTTCTAGCACTCGCCGAGTCCCATGAACTCCAGGTCTAAATCACGTCCAATGCATTCGGTAACTCTTTCTGTCCGGTTACAAACCTTCTAACACTCAACTGGGTCCCTTTGACCCTCAACAGATATAGGGCTCAAAGCCTCGGACTCGTCGAGTCCAAGAATGGACTCGCCGGGTTGGTCACGTCAACACTCTAAATCTTTGATTTCTGATGTACAACCTTTGATCAAAAGATAGATCCAAGCTTCTATAATCGATCTAGCACGTAAAGTTACAAACTTTACGTGCTTGCATGGGACTTTGAGCTCAAAAAGACATAAAACAAGCTCCTATAGTGCATGGGACCTTTCATGGGTGCAAAAGCAACCCAAATCTTCCTAGTGACTCCTTTAATGATGTGATTCAGAAGCTTAAACCTCCAACCATGTTTGCAAACATGGTTGGCCACCAAAAATGGCGTATAAAAGCCCTAAATCTTCCCGAAAAGGGATCTAACAAATGAAAGAGCAAGGTTACAGCTTTTTACCTTCAATGAACTGTAGAAGGTGCACAAACTCGGGTTCCCTTGGTCTTTACGTGCTTTCTCAAGCCTTTCTCCTTCCTTCTTAAGATCACAAGCACCAAAATCCACCAACAAGGCTTAGATTGCTTCAATAACGGCTAGGGTTTCAATGAGAGGTGTTTGGGAGCATAAAGGGGCGATGGAGGCTGCATAAGGTCGTTTAAATAGGGTACAAACCCTTGGATTAGGGTTTTTGTCCAGACAGCGTCTACTCGCCGAGTCCGGGACCCGACTCGTCGAGTCCATCACTTAAATCTCGCATTCCGTCCCGCTTCTACTCGGCGAGTTGGTCCTTCAGCTCGCCGAGTCCAAGGCCAAAAATGCAAAATATTTAAAGAATTAATAAAAAGAATACGTACCAAGAACCAGGTGCTACAAATCTCCCCCACTTATTTTAGACTTCGTCCTCGAAGTCTGCTGCTCGTTCCTGAAACAGCTCGGGGTAATGCTCTATCATCTCGTCCACCGGCTCCCAAGTCCACTCCGACCCCTTCCGGTGCTGCCATTGCACCTTCACGAGTTCCACTCTTTTGTTCCTGAGATCCTTCGACTTCCGGTCAAGGATCGCTACAGGCCGCTCGATGTAATTCAGGCTGTCATCAACCTGAATGTCCTCCAAGGGTACCACTGCTGAGTCGTCCACCAGGCACTTTCGCAGCTGGGAGATGTGGAAAGTGCTGTGGATCTGACTGAGTTCGGCTGGCAGATCCAGCCTGTACGCCACCTTGCCCACCCGGGCTACAACCCTGAACGGTCCAATGTACCTTGAGCCCAACTTGCCCCGCTTCCTGAATCGAATGACGCCTTTCCAAGGCGACACTTTCAGGAGAACCATATCTCCGACCTGGAACTCCAGGTCTGAACGACGCTTGTCGGCATAACTTTTCTGCCGACTCTGAGCAGTCTGAAGCCTGCTCCTGACCTGCTGAATCCTCTCCGTCGTCTTGAGCACCACTTCGGTGCTCCCCATGACCCTCTGGCCAACCTCGCCCCAGCATATCGGGGTCCTGCACCTCCTCCCATATAACATATCAAAGGGAGGACGATCAATACTCGTGTGGTAGCTGTTGTTGTAGGAGAACTCGGCCAACGGGAGGTAGGTATCCCAACTACCACCAAAATCTAACACACACGCCCGCAGCATATCTTCCAGAGTCTGGATGGTCCGCTCGCTCTGGCCATCCGTCTGCGGGTGAAAGGCGGTGCTGAAATGCAGACGAGTACCCAACTCGTCGTGGAATTTCTTCCAAAACCTGGAAGTGAACCGAACATCCCTGTCAGAAATCACGAAGACCGGCACCCCGTGCTGCACCACCACCTCCCTGATGTAGATATCGTCCAATTTCTCGGCCGAGATGCTCTCCTGAATCGGGATAAAGTGGGCGCTCTTGGTCAACCGATCCAAGATGACCCATATGGAATCCACTCCCCGCGCGGTCCTGGGAAGCTTGGTGATGAAATCCATAGTAATATCTTCCCACTTCCACAGGGGAATATCCAACGGCTGCATCTTGCTGTGTGGCCTCTGGTGCTCGGCCTTGACCTTCCTGCAGGTCAAGCACCGCTCCACATACCATGCTACATCCCGCTTCATGCAGGGCCACCAATAATCAAGACGAAGATCCCTATACATCTTCGTCGCCCCGGGATGAATGGAGAATCGGGATTTGTGCGCCTCCTCCATCAGAACATGGCGCACGCCTCCGAGGTATGGAACCCACACCCTACGGTGTAAAGTCAATAATCCCCTGCTGTCATAGTCGAAGGAGGAAACCTGACCCACTATACGCTCACTCTTCCGATGTTCCTCCTTCATAGCCTCCTGCTGGGCCTCTCGGATCTGCTCCAATAACGGGGTCACTACTGTCATCCGCATGCAGATATCTTTGATCGGTGCCGCCTTGCGGCTAAGTGCATCGGCCACCACGTTGGCCTTCCCCGGGTGGTAAAGGATCTCGCAATCGTAATCCTTCACCACGTCCAACCACCGACGCTGCCTCATGTTTAGATTCGGCTGATCCATGAGGTACCTCAAGCTCTTGTGGTCCGTGTAAATCGTACAACGAACCCCATAGAGGTAATGACGCCAAATCTTCAGGGCGAACACAACAACCCCCAGCTCCAAATCATGCGTCGGGTAGTTCGCCTCGTGAGGCTTCAGCTGCCTCGAAGCGTAAGCAATGACATGCCCTCTCTGCATCAATACTGCGCCCAATCCCGAGATGGACGGATCACAGTACACAACGAGATCCTCCATGCCCTCTGGCAGGGCTAAGATTGGCGCCTCGCACAATCTCTGCCTCAGTGTCTCGAATGCAGCCTGCTGCTTAGGCCCCCAACGAAAGACCACGACATTCCTCGTTAGCCTGGTCAGGGGCAAGGCTATCTTGGAGAAATCCTGGATGAATCTCCGATAGTAGCCAGCTAATCCCAGGAAACTCCGAATCTCAGATGGAGACCTCGGAACCTCCCATCTCATCACGGCCTCAACTTTGGCCGGATCTACCGAAATCCCGTTCTGGTTGACAAGGTGCCCAAGAAACTGCACCTTGCGCAACCAGAACTCACACTTGGAGTACTTAGCATACAAGCTCTCCCTCCTCAAAGTCTCCAGAACCTCTCGCAGATGCTCCTCATGCTGCTCTCGCGTCTTGGAGTAAACCAAGATATCGTCGATAAACACTATCACAGACCGGTCTAACATCGGTCTACACACGCGGTTCATGAGGTCTATGAACGCGGCAGGAGCATTGGTGAGCCCGAAAGGTATCACCACGAACTCATAGTGGCCATAACGTGTCCGAAACGCCGTCTTCTGCACATCCTCCTCTCTGACCCTCATCTGATGATACCCTGAACGCAAATCAATCTTGGAGAACCAAGATGCTCCCTGTAGCTGGTCAAAGAGGTCGTCAATCCTCGGGAGTGGGTAACGGTTCTTCACCGTTACCTTGTTCAGCTCCCGGTAGTCTATGCACATACGGTGTGACCCATCCTTCTTCTTGACAAACAGGATCGGGGCTCCCCAAGGTGAACTACTCGGCCTGATAAATCCCTTGTCTAGCAGCTCCTGCAGCTGCGTAGACAACTCCTGCATCTCGGGAGGAGCCAACCGGTACGGCGCCTTGGCAATCGAGGCCGCACCAGGAACCAAATCGATCCTGAACTCCACCTGACGCTCTGGAGGTATCCCAGGAAGCTCCTCTGGGAACACATCTGCGTAATCTCGCACCACCGGAACCTCGCTCACCATCGCCTTACCCGCCTCTCGGGTATCCATAACATACGCGACATACCCGGTGCAGCCCTGCAGAAGGTAGCGCCTAGCTCTCGCTGCTGAACATACAGCTGGTCCTGACTGTGGCCTCTCACCCTGAACTACCAACTCTCCCCCACTTGGGGTCCTGATCCGCACCAGCTGCTGTGCGCAATCTATCACCGCCCCATTAGGGCTCAGCCAATCCATGCCTATAATCACCTTGTTCCCTCTCAACGGAATAGGAACCAAGTCTACCAAGTAGCGCTCCTCGAATAACCGCAACACATAATCTCGGAATACCGCCGATGCTCGCACCGATCGGTCATCAGCAATCTCTACCTCTAAAGGGCAATCCAACATGCCCGAAGGCTTAGGAAACTTCTTGCTAAGCGCAAGAGAGACAAATGATCGGGTAGCACCCGAATCAAACAATACCTGCACTGGGATTCCGTTCACATGGAACGATCCTAAATGGAGCACATACATCACATAACCAAAATCACAGCAGCGAATCATAAAAACATAAATAAGAAGTCATACCTGTCACCACATCGGGTGCAACACGTGCCTCCTCGGCAGTCAACTGAAATGCCCGACTCCTCACCACTGGAGCCTCTGCCTTGCCCTGCCGGCCATCCGTAATCCGCAGGGTCGCTGGAGCTGGCGCCTTCACTGGCGCTGCTGCTGTCAACTGGGGGCAGTTGGCCTTCTTGTGGCCCCTCTGGTTGCAGTGGAAACACAGCAACTCAGACGTCGAAAAGACAGGTGCAGGGGCGGTACAATCCCTGCTAAAATGCCCCGTCTTTCCGCACTTGTAGCAGCCCGACGATCCCAATCTACACGCCCCCTCATGTGCCTTGCCGCATTTCCTACAGCGGCCTCGGCTCTGTTGGCCTTTCGGCCCAGCATCTGATCCCTTGGGCTTCTTCCCCGAAGCCCCTGTAACCTGCCCCTCCTATGTCTTCCTCTTCCGGATATGCTCCAGGTCAATCTCCCTCTCCCTTGCCCTGGCAATCATGGAATCCAGGGTAGGGCAAGCTGAAAAACTAACACGCTCCCGAATGTCAGCTCGTAGCATGTCATGGTAGCGGGTCCTCCTCATGTCCTCATCACCCGCATACTGGGGCACCAGTAACGCCCTCTCCCAGAACTTGGCGGTGATCTCCGCCACAGTCTCCGTGGTCTGCCTCATATCCAAGAATTCCCTGGCTAACTGCTGGAGCTCCACTGCAGGCGCGAACTCCGCTCTGAACCGGGTCACAAAGTCTGACCATGTCATAGCCTCAACAGCCGAGGCTCCCAGAGAGTCACCAACCGACTCCCACCAATCCCTAGCCTGGTCCCTCAGACATCTTGCTGCAAATCGTACCTTCGACCCCTCAGGGCAGAAGCTGGTCAGCTGTGCAGACTCAATGTCTGCAATCCATCGTCTGGCAGCAATGGGGTCCTTCGCCCCATGGAAATCTGGCGCACCACTGCCCCTGAAGTCCTTAAAGGACAGCGTGCGAGATCCTGACTGGCCAGATGTCATGTCACTCCTGAACGCCCTGAGGCGGTCCTCCATCAGCTCAACTATCCCTTCCTTGATCGACCCGAAAATGATGGGGGTCGACTCAAGGATGCCTCTGGTGATCTCTGACGCGATGAACTCGCTTAGCCTCTCATCTACTGGCTCAGAACCTGATCCCGAACCCGATCCCTCTCCTGAACTGCCAACTGCTGGCCTCGGACGTAGTACCACCATTCTGCAATACATAACGACAACCGTCAGTGATACTGATACCTCTTGAAGGATCACATATACTACAAGTTCCCTGGTCTTGCCTCAGCCTTCCTCGATTCAAGTACGGATCCTCTGCTTTCAGTAGTACGGGCCCATACTACCTTCCACATCTATCCGTACTTTCCTCAAGAACCGCCTCGACTCCACCAAGTCCCTTCCACTACTACTGCTGATCTCATGCTAATGTCGTCCTAGGCTTGCCCTAGGTAATCACCGACCCACTCTCCGCCATCAGCTGCATAAGAAGTCCCTGTTTTCTTCCCCTAACTAGCTCGCGGATACTATTACATATTACTCAGACTAGATAATTATTCGAATGAGGGATCCTACCCTACAACGGTTGGACTCAAACAAGAGCTGCGAAATAGAGCTAGACCCAACCTTCTGAAATTATTTAGTCCTTGCAATAAGCAACTTAACATATTCGTTTACTAGTTAGTGAAAGACAACTAGAACTCCTAAAAGCACATAGCAAGCAGCATTCGGGCCTCGAGTACCCATAATCAAGTATATACTACTCTGGCTATCATACCCACTATTCTGTACTAGCATGCAGTTCTCAATAATCTGGTACACATATAACAGGCACATAAGGCATCCTTCCTAGATCTTTAGTCCTAAGCTAGCATGTTGTTCTACTGAAACTGAGACTGGTAATCATAACATAAACTTGTATGGGTACTTTGGGGAATACTTACTTGAGCTCGGCCGGTCGCGCACATCACACACTTGTTCTTTCTCAAAAACTCTTCTGTCTTATTCTTTAGAAAACCATTTTCTTAAAAAAATTCTTTTGATCCCTCGATTTGAGTCCAGACACCCCCGAAGGTGTGTCCGAATCCCTCAAACCAGGGCTCTGATACCAACTTGTAACAACCCAATTTTCGCGTCCAAAAATTTCATTTTTAAATCAATACTTTGGAAAACATTTGTGAATAAACATCGTTTGATCATATCATTTCATAAACATATTTCGTGTCTGAAAACCAAAACATAAAACAACCATAATGTCAGAGTACAAAATCCCAGAATATCTCATGGTGCGGAAAACAATGTGCGTGTATGATGTGCCACTACCGCGCCAGCTCCTTCTCATTCGATGAAGAGGTACCTGAAAACAAAACTGTAAACTGTAAGCACGAAGCTTAGTGAGTTCCCCCATCGTACCACATACCATACAATCACATAACATACAAATACTGTCAGGCATATCTGGGTGCCCGACCTACCCCTTCGGTCCTTTCGACCGGATACTGCCTAGCATATCTGGGTGCTGGCCTCCCCTTCGGTCCTTTCGACCGGATACTGCCTAACATATCTGGGTGTTGGCCTCCCCTTCGGTCCTTTCGACCGGATAACGCCTAGCATATCTGGGTGCTGGCCTCCCCTTCGGTCCTTTCGACCGGATACTGGGGACTATTTCACCCCTCTACTACTACCACATAACATGTATCACATAATCACATTCTATCTAACATGACTGGGCATGACTACCCCTTCGGCCCTGTCGACCGGTGATCTCGGGGACTATCTCCCCTACAGCTACTAGCATATAACATATCATACTTGCACATAACATATCAGGTAATAACAAACCTAGATGATATCACAAAGACCATCATCTAACATACGTCTCCTACTGGTGGGCCGGCATTGTGGCCTTAGACCCACCGCTACTGGAAGGCAACTCACCTTGTACGAGTAGCTGCTGATAATCTGTGCGGGAAACCTCCATCCGCTGCTGCTCCGGAAATCCTCCGGCTACAATCCCCATAAACACTTAGTTAGAACTGATATCTACTTTTAGGGTAAAATGACCATTTTACCCCTAACCAAGTCCAAGTCAAAAGTCAACTTCTAGTTGACGGGACTCGCCGAGTTGGACCGTCAACTCGTCGAGTCCCTCACCCTTTACTCATCCTCATCCATGACCCCACTCGTCGAGTTGGGCCGTCAACTCGACGAGTTCTTCTCTCATATGAACATTACATGAAAACTCATCCGACTCGCCGAGTTGATGAACGACTCGTCGAGTTCACCTTCATCTGATGAACAAGTTCTGTCCATGACTCGCCGAGTTGATGAACAACTCGTCGAGTTCATCTTCATCCTTAAGAAGATTACCTTGGACTCGCCGAGTCTGTTCTAGCACTCGCCGAGTCCCATGAACTCCAGGTCTAAATCACGTCCAATGCATTAGGTAACTCTTTCTGTCCGGTTACAAACCTTCTAACACTCAACTGGGTCCCTTTGACCCTCAACAGATATAGGGCTCAAAGCCTCGGACTCGTCGAGTCCAAGAATGGACTCGTCGAGTCCAAGAATGGACTCGTCGGGTTGGTCACGTCCACACTCTAAATCTTTGATTTCTGATGTACAACCTTTGATCAAAAGATAGATCCAAGCTTCTATAATCGATCTAGCACGTAAAGTTACAAACTTTACGTGCTTGCATGGGACTTTGAGCTCAAAAAGACATAAAACAAGATCCTATAGTGCATGGGACCTTTCATGGGTGCAAAAGCAACCCAAATCTGCCTAGTGACTCCTTTAATGATGTGATTCAGAAGCTTAAACCCCCAACCATGTTTGCAAACTTGGTTGGCCACCAAAAATGGCTTATAAAAGCCCTAAATCTTCTCGAAAAGGGATCTAACAAATGAAAGAGCAAGGTTACAGCTTTTTACCTTCAATGAACTGTAGAAGGTGCACAAACTCGGGTTCCCTTGGTCTTTACTTGTTTCCTCAAGCCTTTCTCCTTCCTTCTTAAGATCACAAGCACCAAAATCCACCAACAAGGCTTAGATTGCTTCAATAACGGCTAGGGTTTCAATGAGAGGTGTTTGGGAGCATAAAGGGGCGATGGAGGCTGCATAAGGTCGTTTAAATAGGGTGCAAACCCTTGGATTAGGGTTTTTGTCCAGACAGCGTCTACCCGCCGAGTCCGGGACCCGACTCGTCGAGTCCATCACTTAAATCTCGCGTTCCGTCCCGCTTCTACTCGGCGAGTTGGTCCTTCAGCTCGCCGAGTCCAAGGCCAAAAATGCAAAATATTTAAAGAATTAATAAAAAGAATACGTACCAAGAACCAGGTGCTACAGTCATTCACCTACCTTCAAATATTTTATAGCTTGGATTACGGCATCCCTCTTCCAAGTTATAAAATATTGTGTTGGGTCCTAGCCTTAATATTTCATATTGGGTGTTATATTAAGGACTTAAATCAACTATCTTGATTATCTCCAAAAAGATGTCTGGTTTAGACAATTATGATCTTCCCAAAAAACTCTTGGAATAAGCTTTCCTAATGAAAATGATGTCCTGTGACTGGATCATGGAAATCATACTTCAATTCCTCCACCTCCTCCAATTATTCTCCCTAACCCACAAGTTTAAGTTCACTCAAACCCTATTGGCAAGAAAGGTCTATGTGTGATCACATCTTGGAGATGAAGTCACATATGGACAAGCCGGGAGAGTTTGGTGTCAAAGTCTTAAGAAAGTTGGTTGTTCAATCACTTTCTAAGTCACATAGTGAGTGTCATTTGGGACTACTATGTAAAAGACTATGACATGACCCTTAATGATCTTATCTATTTGCTTGGTGCTACTGAATCAGAAATGATTTAGAGCCCTGGTAAAGGAAATTTGATTAGTAGATCAACTTCCCAAACTTCAATGGACATTGACAAATTGGTGACATTGGAAATCCAGAAAGCTTTCTCTTCCCAATGGAAAGGGATTGGCCATAGTCAACTCGGTTGACCAAATGGTAAAGAGAAAGGCTAAGTCTGAGATAGTCCTGTGTACCATTCCCAAAGGGTCCATATGGTTCTATTGCCAAAAAGGAAGGGGCATTGGTTGCGAAGCTGCCTTAACTACCTGAAAGATCTGAGAGAAGGTCTAGTCAGAAGGATTTGACTCTGCTTCAGGTAAGTCCACTATCTAACTCTGTTAAGTTCCTTATTGATGATTCTTAATACAAAATGTGAGTCGATTACATTTTGGTGTTTGGTAGGATCAAGCAAAGGGAAGGAAACTTAAAGAAAGAGTATGTTGAATCTTATCGCGAAGATGGATTTCAATCGCATGGTTCGAAGATCGGATTCTTGAGCTACTACTTAGAGAGTTATGATAGATTGCTAGGAAATATGTAATAGCATAGTTTTCATTTAAAGCTGCATTGTAAGGAAAAGTTTTTTCCGCAAAAAATAAATAAATAAATAAAAATTTATTTTTATTTTAGTTTATATCTCCTTGCAATGGCTTTTATGGAAAATTGACGTTTATATGTTTCTAGCAATAATGGAAATATGAATTTGATTCTTTCCTTTGTGGTAGTGTCTAAATTTACCAAATAAGGAAAGATTCTCATCAACCAAGGTTCAATTGGACCGAAACTTGGAATCATGCAAGTTATATAATATGATGAATGAGAACGTTCAGCTTTGGAAAATTAAGACTAATTCCTTGTTCACATGTATATGTGAGTCAAGTGAGGGACTAAGGGATCAAGTACACATTCTTGTGCACTGGTCAAGTCCACCACAAAAGATCGATAAGATTATTCATCATGATTTACTAAGGTTTAGTAAATGTGGTTATACTTACAAGTTTAAGTATAATTCTGAAACATTGGAAAAGTTTTGATATATGGCAGGACGAATGAGAAGAATCAAATTAGGCAGAAGGATAAAAGTTTCTCAAATCTGAAAAGATGGGAGAGTACTTTAGTATCATGTTTAATGATCATCTTAATGATTAAGAAACCATATCACAATTGATTCTCTAAGGACATCTTAGTGCATTCTTATGACTAAGAAGAGGAATCACAAATTATTGAAGTGTTAAATCAAGAAGATGAGTCACACTTCGCTCCAAAACAAGTCTTAGAGTCATACTCCAAGATTGTAACTTGAGTGACATATCTTAAAGAAAGGTTATAACACTTGTCAAATGTATGAGTAAAAGTGTCCTACTTTTGTACATTTGAAATTGGTAAGTTGTGATGTTTTGGATAAAACAAAGACCAACTTAGGCCAATTGTGTGAAGTGTTTGTCTTGATAAAGAATCTGCACTATCTCTTGAATATTTGGCAAGTGAGTCTTATATGTCAAGAGGACAGTGGGAGTCTTAAAGATCTTGGAAAACTTCCAGATCTAATCAAGAAGGAAAAACCTATAGTTTATCACTAGCACACGACTTGAGGTTTATAACCTATCGTGTTGACATATTCCTATTTCTGTGCCCATTCCAGTTAAAGTTGGCTTTGCATATGAGTTCTGAGAGTTCTCAACTGGTTGCATAACAACTTGGAAGCAATGGCAGGCCCTTGAGCTGCCAGGTGGCAAGAAGTTAAGATTGCACAAGTTCAATCCATAAGAGTTTGGATTTGTCACTAACCTTGTCTTGTGATTATGGTTTTGACAAATTCACATGGATAGGAACACATACACCATATAAATCTAAGTGTCATAAGGTTTCTCTCCGATTCATGAAAAATGATGGTGAGGAAACGCTTTCACTGAGTAGATTTTAAGTAGATAGCAATTATGATATTTGCATTCTCAAAGTCGTTAGTGGAGCGTGTGTGGTTAACCGGCACACTAACATGGACTTGTGAGAAATGACAAAGGTCTAAACAATTGAGACTATGATTACGGCATCCCTTTTTATAGTTCTGAAATTGTTTAGACACATATGTGTGCTATCTAAGGAAAGGTGTATGATTTTGATAAAGTTTTATCAAAGCATCTCGTATCAGAAATATGAACTTTGGTAAGAAGGTCAATAAAGTATTGATTTCTAGAAGTTCAGCAGATTTATGAGTACATGTCAAAGCTAGTGGGAGCATAAGCTTCATGCTAATAATCATCATGCAAGTGGGAGCATGATAATTATAATAAGTGTTGCAAGTTAGCAATGTTAATTATACAAAACAAAAGGTTTCAATCGGGAAAAAGTTGTTTTGCTATAATTAAGGGAGAGAAAATTATACTTCACTTCAATTCAATTCTAAAAGCTTAGATTGAGGTTTTAATCACATTTAGTCAAGGATATATATATATATATATATATATATATATATATATATATATATATATATATATATATATATATATATATATGAATTTCATGTTGAAATGGCTCAACATAAGGAAATTCTACATATGGGTCCATTATTTGCGTTCTAAAATTCGATTATGATTACGACATCCCTTTTCATAATCTGAATTATGAGAACTTGGCAAATAGAAATAGAAATATTATAGCAAAAGATTGGTCTAGTATCATGTCCTTATAAATCGTGTCCCATTTGCTTTGGGTACAAGATCGATTTCATGTGCTATAATATATATATATATATATATATATATATATATATATATATATATATATATATATATATATATGAATTTCATGTTGAAATGGCTCAACATAAGGAAATTCTACATATGGGTCCATTATTTGCGTTCTAAAATTCGATTATGATTACGACATCCCTTTTCATAATCTGAATTATGAGAACTTGGCAAATAGAAATAGAAATATTATAGCAAAAGACTGGTCTAGTATCATGTCCTTATAAATCGTGTCCCATTTGCTTTGGGTACAAGATCGATTTCATGTGCTATAATATTTATCCTTTCTAAATTTTCCAAATGCCTTGGGGCACTAAGAGGGGAAAAGGTCTAGAATTGGATATGACTAAAGTGATTAAACAATTGTCATGGACAATCTAAGGTTTACCAAAGATTGGTTGCTCAGGGACAGTTGGAAGTGTAGTGTTAATTCGAGAAGGACAATATTGACATATTCTGAAAAGAGGAAACTCTTGTTCAGGAGTAATAGTCAAAAGGGGAATATGGAAATGTTCCCATAGGTGGAAGTTATTCATTAAATCTGTGTAAGATTAGGAAACTTAATGCAAGAAGAATATTCAAAGGCAATGAACTTTGAATATGAGACTCCGATTCCATGGAGTTGATCTCCATTGGAATACTCTGTAATGTCTGTTGACAAGTCTTTGCGACTTTGTGCAAAATCATTACAAGAGGACCAATGCATATAAGTTTAGAATCTAACAAATTTAGGTAAATGGCAGGAATTTGGAATTCTTGCATTTGCGGTAAGGATTTGGGATTGTGAAATGAGTATCATTGGAATTATGTTCAATCTAACTATTTCACAGAATAAAGATCATAGACAAACTTAGTGTGCATACTTGGTGTATGGCATAACTAATGTTTGTAAAAACATAGTGTGCATACTAGGCGTATGGCATGACTAGTGTTTAGAAAAAGAAAAAAAATCATAGTGTACATGCTTGGAGCATGGGACAACTATTGTTTTAATTCAAGTATAAAGTTAATAGTTTAAAACCGAAACAATGAATAATGAGTAATCAGTATGGTGATAAATAAAAGTGGTCTATTTATATTCATAGGGTTTGATACCATATTTGATTCATTTATTCTTGTGTTTCAGTTTGCATGTTTTGACTTCCAGAATAACTAAGTCACTCTTCCTGAATGATTAAGTTATTCAAACCATCCACAGTCAGTCATATGTTGGAAGTAGATATGAATCAAGACTGTCATGGGTTGGCTTGTAGAGGTCCAAGACGTTGGACAAAGTGGTGCTACAACACTCATGAGTGCTCATAAGTTCTGAGTATTGGATTCAACCCACGCTCACTGGTATCACTTCATAGAATTCATCTCGAGTGATCGTAAGACGGTAATATCATATAAGTCTTCAAACCTAGAGATATGACTTGTTGCCTATGAGTTGGTTATGCATTGATTGTACGAAAACGCATTGGTAACTCGATGCTATAAAACGTGTCATTGTGTGTAATTCAACAAGTAGTAGAACAAGCATATGAGTCGAAGTTTATCTGTTCCTTGTTAGATTAGAAGCGATATCTGGGCCCCTCGATGATTTTGTGTTGACCCATGTACCGAGCCCGGTCAGAACTAAGTTGATGTGTTCAATTAAGTTCTATGTCAAACAAATCGGAAATCGGGAAACAACTGCTGGACAATAAGTAGGACATTGTCCCATGTGTTTGTCCGGCTGATATCTAGAACAGAGGATTATATGATCACTTATCTAAAATGGCGCTTCATAGTTCAACAGAGTTTTAAGAGCTACGATTGTTGATCGGTTCCTGAAGTCATACTTGCAACTATAGTTATTAGACTTATCCAAGTGGGAGATTGTTGGATATAGTGTCTAAGTCCATAACTATATTTGGTATGTACTTGACTCGACCCGGCATGGTCCATTTGGGTTGCACTTCACCCGAACAATTTATGGATAATCTTTTGAGAATAGTATAAGTTATGATTTATTAATATATTATAAGTTCTAATATATTAATATAAAATCATATTATTTAATTAGTATTGATCTATAATTAATTTAGAATTAATTTAGTGATCAAAAGTATGACTAATTAAATATAGGCTTGTGTATTTATATAGTGTGGGCTAATGCTTATTTGGAATGGGCTAGGCTTGTAAGGAAAGTCCATGGATAATCCATGGAGTTTTAACCCATGGATCTCATGGAAAAGAAGAGACATGGGTATTAGTGTGACATCCCCATTTTCACGGCCAGAAAAGACCGATTTTGTTTATGCTTTATAAAAATGAGAGTACCTCTTTTAATAAAAATGTTGCGGAATTTGTTCCCAGTAAAACATGATAAATACGTTATCAAAGCATTTCCGAAGAAAAGTATTTTTATTCATTTTAAAACATTTGGGATGTCATTGTCAATACAGAAACATAAGCATACACAAAACTTACATTTATTTACACTAGTGATCTACATCTCTTTTAAATCTCTCAGTGTAAAGTAGCTTCGTATCGACACCTGTGATACAAATAAACTGAGTGGGTCAGGTTGGGAAACCTGCTGAGTACATAGGGATTTAAATCCCACAATGTTATATCATATATATAATTTAGAACTCACAAATATATAATTTCACCATATATGTATAAGCAACTCTTATCCCACCCCGTCGATCCTCACAATGAGACTATCCATACTCTCAAACCTAAGTTTAACCGTTTTACCTAATCCATACTCCCGGATCAGAAATGAACAGCTTTACCTAATCCATACTCTCATATTAATGACGAATGGTTATGTCTAATCCATACTCTCGGACTAGGGACGAATGACTAATCCATACTCTCGGATTAATGACGAATGACTATGCCTAATCCATACTCTTGGACTAGGGACGAATGACTATGTCTTACTCCATACTCCCGGACTAAGGACAACTGACTATGTCTTAATTCATACCCCCGAATTAATGACAGTTGACTATGTCCAATCCATACTCTCGGACTAGGGACAATGACTGTGTCTAATTCATGCTCCCGGATAAATGACATATACTAAAGTTATATTCTCTGAGTATAACTCACTTGTACTCGTAAGAAAATACTACCCAATATTCCTCATAATTAATTTAGGTCTACCCTTTATCCTAAATCATCATATATAATCAGGTATGTTCTTTAACACGTATTTCAGGCAACATCAATTAACTCGCACATAAACATATAATCAATACTTGTATTAAAATCATGTTCATGAAAGGGACTATGCACTCACCTGATACGGTGGTGACTCGGTACTTGGACAACACTTCGTTACTCTTAAAACAATTTCATTCGACAAAACCTAGTATCATTACCACTAGGGTTTAGTTCAATATTTACCGAGACTAATTTAATAGTCTAGCTGTTATTATTATTATATAAGCGTTAAACAACACTATATAACTCATAATAATAGCCCAAATAATTATTTTAAGGTCCTAATAATGTTACTATAATTAATTAGAAGCTATATTAAAAATAGCGTATGCGTAGCTCACTTACATCGGGCTTTTCGCAAAACCGGGCTTCGCTGGAGCAGCGTTTCCAAGCCGAAAGACCCTTTTTCTTGGGACTCCGGGAGCCTCGGGGCTTCCTTCGGGTGCTAGGGGGTTTACCTAGGCTTTTAGGGGGGGTTAGGGAGCTTAGAGAGAGAGAGTATAGAGAGAGAAAGAAGAGGGTTGAGGGGTGAGGAAATGAGGGAACTCGTCACCTCTATTTATAGGGTGAAATCCTGACGGACTCGCCGAGTCGGTTCACGGACTCGCAGAGTCGGTGCCACGTGTCATCACCTGATGGCTTTTCTTGGGGAGAAAGCCTTGACCCATATTCAGCCACGTCACCCCTTTTGCAACAGCACCCTGCCGACTTCTAACCCCCGTAACTTTAGCATACGAGCTCCGTTTTCGACGTTCTTTTTTTCCAAGAGTAGGTAAAAACAAGATCTACAACTTTCATTTAGACTCCGTCGGCTAATTCTCGACCGATCTTAAATTTAACAGTACGAGGAGATTAGACTGCTAAATGACCGCGAAGAATTCGTAACTCCTTCATACGAACTCCGTTTTCGTATGTATTTTTACCGTTGAGTTCCTATTAATGAGATCTTCAACTCTCATTTAGGTCGCGTAAGCCAAAAACCGCTCGAACTAAAATTCAAGTTTCGGGTTGTACACTACTAAGCCGAATCTTAGAAAAATCATAACTTCCTCATACGAAGTCAGATTTGGGCGTTCTTTTTTTGTATGTTCTCGGTTTAACATATACTACAACTTTTGTTTAGATCACTAAGGCTAAAAGTCGCTCCATCGTAAATTCACTATTTACGCTTCCCGGTGCCGTGCCGGTTCCGTCGTGAAACTTCGACGGGTCATAACTTCTTCGTTATAACTCGGATTTCGGCGTTCTTTATATCCCCGGAATCCTTGTTTCGACCACTACAACTTTATGTAAATATATCGGGCTTATCTCACACTTTAATTTTGACGCTTATTTTTATCCTTTATTAATTATATCTTTATAATTAAGTAATAAGCACACATATACACATAATTCACATAGAATTCAAATATTTCATCTTTATTACTTCAAAAAGAGTTACAATAGTTGACCTAGACTATTACATTGTCTAAAAATGCTTAGCCCCGAAACCCGGGCGTTACAATTATCTCCCCCTTAGGATGATTACGTCCCGGAATCATCAACGAAACAGGATTGTATAATGAATCCATACGTTATCTCTTCATCCTAGGTAATAACCGTAACTTCTATGTTGCTTCGAACGAGTATCTAACTCTTGGACTCCTTGACTGCAGGCGGTGCTTGATCTTGCACTTGCTCCCTATCTCACGTTAGACTCCAAATTATGACCTTCAAGTCACAATCTTGATCCTTACTGGAGACTCCTTCTTCTTCTTAACAACTTAAGATAATTTGTTTGATTTCCACAATAGACCGATGGATCATGTTCCAATGCCTTCTCATCGTGTGTCGCAACGCTTAGACTCAGGTCTCTTAGAGTCAAATTCCGGAATGGAATATACTTTCCTTCATGTTCTAATGTGATATAATCACATTCTAACATGTAGTATTTCTAGCTACAAGCTTCTTATTTTAACGGCGATTCACGATACTTCTATTGATCGCTTCGATTATCTTTTATTTCAATCTTCCGGTTTAAGTTAGATGCTACATCAAACTTGGTTCTCTGAACCACGTAGCATGTTCATTTTAGTCGGACTCGATTTGATATGACCACTAGGGTCGGAATAACAACATTCTTCTTAGTCATTACCGAAACGATGGTAATGACATACTTGAATAAAATGGTATCAATTACTAGCTTCTTGGTAACCTTGTCACTTTCCCTGATCCAAGTGTGAGTCATGTGCTTCCGGTAGTATAGGCCTCTACTACCTTTCACACCTACTCATACTCGTCCCAAGTATTGTCTCACAGTTTTCCAAGTTATCATCACAAAAACAATTTTAACACATAAAAATGTGTCCAATCAATCATAAAATTTTCCCTAGACTCTACTAGGACTTCTTCCATGCGTATCTTCAATCATCAATTCTACTTCAACTCGGTTGGTGATGGAAACATCAGACGATAGGACAACTTTAGGAATTACACCAATCGTTCTATCATCCCGCCAATCAAATGTGTACATTCGTACGTACCATACTCATCTATGCATAAGGTTATTTTATCAAATGTATTCTAAAAGCAAGATACCACTCTTACGATATCTTCCGATAGGTATCATTCACTATCGTAAGTCTTCTCATTTCCTCCATTTATTTAATTCGCTACGAGTCTTCACCATGATGTTCTGTACACCAAAGAAATCGTTTGGTGTACTGAGACGAGAATAAAGATAGAGGAAGATTTAGACGTGTAATACTCCTTATTACTCCGAAAAGTTACATGTCAGTTCTAATACCGTAATTAAACGTTTAGAAATCTGAACACATAAAATTTCCAGATCCGGTCGGCAACAGACCATAGATCCGATCAGACGATGGCATCATAAAGCATCATAAATCATTTAGTACATAAAAGCATGTTAGGCATTTTCCCTAAATTAGCTAGTGCTTGTGTCTATTCTGGTGTATTACCTAAATTTTATTAGACACACTCCTCACGATCATCGCTTAGCATTCTAAGTTTAAGTCTAGAAATAAATTCATATTCCTAGTTCGCTTAAACTAATGCTCTGATACCAACTGTGACATCCTCATTTTCACGGCCAGAAAAGACCGATTTTGTTTATGCTTTATAAAAATCAGAGTACCTCTTTTAATAAAAATGTTGCGGAATTTGTTCCCAGTAAAACATGATAAATACGTTATCAAAGCATTTCCGAAGAAAAGTATTTTTATTCATTTTAAAACATTTGGGATGTCATTGTCAATACAGAAACATAAGCATAAACAGAACTTACATTTATTTACACTAGTGATCTACATCTCTTTTAAATCTCTCAGTGTAAAGTAGCTTCGTATCGACACCTGTGATACAAATAAACTGAGTGGGTCAGGTTGGGAAACCTGCTGAGTACATAGGGATTTCAATCCCACAATGTTATATCATATATATAATGTAGAACTCACAAAATATACAATTTCACCATATATGTATAAGCAACTCTTATCCCACCCCGTCGATCATCACAACAAGACTATCCATACTCTCAAACCTAAGTTTAACCGTTTTACCTAATCCATACTCCCGGATCAGAAATGAACGACTTTACCTAATCCATACTCTCAGATTAATGACGAATGGTTATGTCTAATCCATACTCTCGGACTAGGGACGAATGACTAATCCATACTCTCGGATTAATGACGAATGACTATGCCTAATCCATACTCTTGGACTAGGGACGAATGACTATGTCTTACTCCATACTCCCGGACTAAGGACAACTGACTATGTCTTAATTCATACCCCCGAATTAATGACAGTTGATTATGTCCAATCCATACTCTCGGACTAGGGACAATGACTGTGTCTAATCCATGCTCCCGGATAAATGACATATACTAAAGTTATATTCTCTGAGTATAACTCACTTGTACTCGTAAGAAAATACTACCCAATATTCCTCATAATTAATTTAGGTCTACCCTTTATCCTAAATCATCATATATAATCAGGTATGTTCTTTAACACGTATTTCAGGCAACATCAATTAACTCGCACATAAACATATAATCAATACTTGTATTAAAATCATGTTCATGAAAGGGACTATGCACTCACCTGATACGGTGGTGACTCGGTACTTGGACAGCACTTCGTTACTCTTAAAACAATTTCCCTCGACAAAACCTAGTATCATTACCACTAGGGTTTAGTTCAATATTTACCGAGACTAATTTAATAGTCTAGCTATTATTATTATTATATAAGCGTTAAACAACACTATAAAACTCATAATAATAGCCCAAATAATTATTTTAAGGTCCTAATAATGTTACTATAATTAAATAGAAGCTATATTAAAAATAGCGTAGCCGTAGCTCACTTACAGCGGGCTTTTCGCAAAACCGGGCTTCGCTGGAGCAGCGTTTCCAAGCCGAAAGACCCTTTTTCTCGGGACTCCAGGAGCCTTGGGGCTTCCTTCGGGTGCTAGGGGGTTTACCTAGGCTTTTAGGGGGGTTACGGAGCTTAGAGAGAGAGTATAGAGAGAGAAAGAATAGGGTTGAGGGGTGAGGAAATGAGGGAACCCGGCACCTCTATTTAAAGGGTGAAATCCTGACGGACTCGCCGAGTTGGTTCACGGACTCACCGAGTCGGTGCCACGTTTCATCACCTGATGGCTTTTCTTGGGGAGAAAGCCTTGGCCCATATTCAGCCACGTCACCCCTTTTGCAGCAGCACCCTGCCGACTTCTAACCCCCGTAACTTTCGCATACGAACTTCGTTTTCAACGTTCTTTTTTTCCACGGATAGGTAAAAGCAAGATCTACAACTTTCATATAGACTCCGTCGGCTAATTCTCGACCGATCTTAAATTTAACAGTACGAGGAGATTAGACTGCTAAATGACCGCGAAGAATTCGTAACTCCTTCATACGGACTCCGTGTTCGTATGTATTTTTACCGTTGAGTTCCTATTAATGAGATCTTCAACTCTCATTTAGGATGCGTAAGCCAAAAACCGCTCGAACTAAAATTCGAGTTTCGGGCTGTACACTGCTAAACCGAATCTTAGAAAAATCATAACTTCCTCATACGAAGTCAGGTTTGGGCGTTCTTTTTTTGTATGTTCTCGGTTTAACATATACTACAACTTTTGTTTAGATCACTAAGGCTAAAAGTCGCTCCATCGTAAATTCACTATTTACGCTTCCCGGTGTCGTGCCGGTTCCGTCACGAAACTTCGACGGGTCATAACTTCTTCGTTATAACTCGGATTTCGGCGTTCTTTATATCCCCAGAATCCTTGTTGGCCTACAGCACAAAGCAGGACCGCCTCAACCCAACCCCCAACCAAACAAACATGTGCGTATAAATATCATACGCTAGCTCATATCATATAACAATCAAATGGATGTAACATATCACCAATCATAGCAACACCCCAAAACCGGGATACTGACCTAATCGGTCACTAACATAACATCATCCTATAACCAGGACACCGACCTAACCAGGTCACTAAGCATAAGCATATCACCATCCTAACTACCAGGATGTAAACAATAAACATATTATGCCATAATCCAGATACAAATCCATAAAGGGTCGGCCTTGGTGCCTTAGACCCTATTGATATAGTGAGGATAACTCACCTGGCAATGCCGAACTGAACCACGAAATCGCGCTCACGAAACACTGCCCCAAACTCCAACACCTATAACCACTAATGATCCATACTCATAAATTTCCCACTTCCCAAAATGCCCCAGAAGTCAAATAGACAACCCTTGGCCAAAGTCAAAGTCAACGATCAAGGTCAACAATCCACGTTGACCCGAATCTTCGAGTACAGTCACTGACTCGTTGAGTCCTTCCAGAACTCGAATAGTCGGGAAAACCCCCCACTGACTCATCGAGTTTCCTGCAACTCGCCGAGTTCAAGCGTGTCCAAACTTCGGGAAAATCCAAGTTGACTCGCCGAGTCACTCCACTGACTCACTGAGTCCATGCAGAAGTCCTTGCACGACAATCTTCATCGGACTCACCGAGTTGACCATGCAACTCGCCAAGTCCCTTCAATCCACTATCCATTCAGATGTTGTTTAAGCCATTTTAAGGTTCCATATTGCAGTTCCAGCTTCCCAAGGCATGTTTATCACGTAAAGTTGCAAACTTTACGTGCATGCAAGGCTCTAAAGTCTTATAATGTCAAAACCAAGCTTGAAATGGAGTTTCACACTTAAGGAGAGGTTCATACTTGCTAAAGCTAAGAGCTTTATGGACTTAGAGACCAAAGAGAGTTCAGATCTGAAGTTACAACTTCTGATCTTAGCTCATACCCAAGAATAGCTTCTTATTATGCTAGAAAATCCCTAATCTTTAACCAAATGAGATCTAGAATGAAACGAGGTCAAGGTAACGACTTGATACCTTCCAAAAGATGCTAACTGAGGTAGATATCAGATCCCCACACGTTCCTTGCTTCTAGCCACTTGCTCTCCAAGCTCTTCTTACAAAGATCCACCTTCCAAAGCTTAAAACACACAAGAATGAAGCACACACACGGATTAGGGTTTGCTGGACTCTCAAGAGGATGTAAGGGGGGCTGAAGGAGGCTTATGATCCTTTAAATAGGGTGCAAAACCCCGAAAATTAGGGTTTCATCCTTCAGCTACTACTCGTCGAGTCCTATCTTGGACTCGGCGAGTAGGTCACTTAAACACGTGGCCCAAACCGCTCCTACTTGACGAGTCAGGGCATTCAACTCGTCGAGTAGACCTTGCAACTTATGAAAATCAAAGACATAAAATTATCACCTGATATTCGGGGCGTTACAATTTGTATAGTGCCTGACACACTTGTGCCGCCTCACGTTTTTCATCGAGCATGTCCAGGTCCTGGCGTCGCCTTTCTTCGTTGGCTACCTCCTCGAAACTATCCGTTCGCAAGGAGCCTGCCATTATTTCTAGGGGAGGACTACTTATGTCCCATAAGTTAGGCTAAATGGGTTCTCTCCTGTACTTGACCTTGCTGTGGTACGATACGACCACAACACAGTCGGGAGTTCATCCACCCAGGCGAACTTTGATCAGACTAACCTTTTCTTCAAACCATTAACTATGGTTTTGTTTGATATCTCAATCTGTCCGTTGGCCTGAGGATACGCTACTGATGTGAACCGACGATGGATTCTCTTGTCTTCACACCACTCCTTGAAGGGGCTTCCTTCAAATTGCGTGACGTTGTCACTTATGAGGATCCTAGGAGTTCCGAAACGGGCCAAGATCTTCTTGGTCATAAACGTTATCACCTGCTTGCCAGTGATGGTGGCCAGTGCTTCCAGCTCTATCCATTTGGTAAAATAATCCACGGCCACCAGCAAAAACTTCACGCCCCCCGGTTCTGGTTGGAAAGGTCCCACTATATCGATTCCCCATTGATGGAAAAGGCAGGGGTTGGTGATGCTGGTTAATGGCATGGTCGGTTGGTTTTGGAAAGAAGCGAATGCTTGGCACTCTTTGCATTTCTTTGTTAGGGTTGCGGCGTCGTTGTATACATCTGACCAATATACTCCTAGGCGGAGTATTTTTCCTGTGAGTGCGCGAGCGCCTTCGTGTGCTGCTGCGTCCCCGAAATGGCTTTCTTCAAGGAATGTCTGTCCCTCTGTTTTAGAGATGCATTTGAGCCATGGGCTTAAGTATCCTCTTCGGTAAAGTTGATTGTCCTTGATTGCAAAATGCGGTGCTCTTATTTTGACTTTTCTCGCCTCCTCTGGGTCATCCGGGAGCACGCCATGGTGCAAGTAGTCGACAAAGGTTTTGGTCCATTCTGGGGGGGCCGATATTGTATTGACCTTTTGATTATCGATACTTCTTTCCGGGAGTACTTCAACCAACACTTTCTTTGTGAGATGGTCAGACGAAGTAGAGGCCAGATTGCTGAGAGCGTCCGCCCTTGCATTCCTCCCAGGAGATTTGTTTTATTGAAAAACTTTTGAATGTGTTGGCTAAGCTACGGACTGCATCCAGGTATTTCTGCATCCTGGGGTCCTTTGCCTCATACGTTCCATTTATTTGGTTTGTGAAAAGTAGCAAATCGCTGAGAGCCGCTAGTTGTTTCTCGCCGACCTCTTGGCTAGCCTCATGCCTGCTAGGAGCGCTTCGTACTCTGCCTCGTTGTTTGATACTTGGAAGTCGAATCACAGTGTGTAAGTGATTTCTTCACCCTTGGGGGTTTGTAGGATCAGGCTTGCGCCTGAACCTTCCTTGATTGTTGCGCCATCGGTGTATAGCTTCCAGAGTTCTTTGTCGGCTTCAGGCTCGAGTGGATTAACGGAGATTGTCGTTGGCACTCCCTTAATGGTATCTGGAATTTCAACCAGGAAGTCTGCGAGGGCCTGGGCCTTGATGCTAGTCCGGGGGTGATAATGGATATCATGCACGCCTAATTCTATGGCCCACTTGGCCAGGAGCCCGAATTTTTCCGGCCTCAACAGCACTTGCTTTATTGGGTAACTAGTCAGAACATCCACCTTGTAGGCTTGAAAATACCTCCGTAGCCGTCGACAGCTTATAGTTTATCACTAGCACACGACTTGAGGTTTATAACCTATCGTGTTGACATATTCCTATTTCTGTGCCCATTCCAGTTAAAGTTGGCTTTGCATATGAGTTCTGAGAGTTCTCAACTGGTTGCATAACAACTTGGAAGCAATGGCAGGCCCTTGAGCTGCCAAGTGGCAAGAAGTTAAGATTGCACAAGTTCAATCCATAAGAGTTTGGATTTGTCACTAACCTTGTCTTGTGATTATGGTTTTGACAAATTCACATGGATAGGAACACATACACCATATAAATCTAAGTGTCATAAGGTTTCTCTCCGATTCATGAAAAATGATGGTGAGGAAACGCTTTCACTGAGTAGATTTTAAGTAGATAGCAATTATGATATTTGCATTCTCAAAGTCGTTAGTGGAGCGTGTGTGGTTAACCGGCACACTAACATGGACTTGTGAGAAATGACAAAGGTCTAAACAATTGAGACTATGATTACGGCATCCTTTTTCATAGTTCTGAAATTGTTTAGACACACATGTGTGCTATCTAAGGAAAGGTGTATGATTTTGATAAAGTTTTATCAAAGCATCTCGTATCAGAAATATGAACTTTGGTAAGAAGGTCAATAAAGTATTGATTTCTAGAAGTTCAGCAGATTTATGAGTACATGTCAAAGCTAGTGGGAGCATAAGCTTCATGCTAATAATCA
Organism: Lactuca virosa; assembly: GCF_052849685.1. Classification (NCBI taxonomy): domain Eukaryota; kingdom Viridiplantae; phylum Streptophyta; class Magnoliopsida; order Asterales; family Asteraceae; genus Lactuca; species Lactuca virosa. The sequence continues at coordinate 115,266,372 of NC_136434.1, read as the reverse complement.
TCATGCAAGTGGGAGCATGATAATTATAATAAGTGTTGCAAGTTAGCAATGTTAATTATACAAAACAAAAGGTTTCAATCGGGAAAAAGTTGTTTTGCTATAATTAAGGGAGAGGAAATTATACTTCACTTCAATTCAATTCTAAAAGCTTAGATTGAGGTTTTAATCATATTTAGTCAAGGATATATATATATATATATATATATATATATATATATATATATATATATATGAATTTCATGTTGAAATGGCTCAACATAAGGAAATTCTACATATGGGTCCATTATTTGCGTTCTAAAATTCGATTATGATTACGACATCCCTTTTCATAATCTGAATTATGAGAACTTGGCAAATAGAAATAGAAATATTATAGCAAAAGATTGGTCTAGTATCATGTCCTTATAAATCGTGTCCCATTTGCTTTGGGTACAAGATCGATTTCATGTGCTATAATATTTATCCTTTTAGTCAAGGATATATATATATATATATATATATATATATATATATATATATATATGAATTTCATGTTGAAATGGCTCAACATAAGGAAATTCTACATATGGGTCCATTATTTGCGTTCTAAAATTCGATTATGATTACGACATCCCTTTTCATAATCTGAATTATGAGAACTTGGCAAATAGAAATAGAAATATTATAGCAAAAGACTGGTCTAGTATCATGTCCTTATAAATCGTGTCCCATTTGCTTTGGGTACAAGATCGATTTCATGTGCTATAATATTTATCCTTTCTAAATTTTCCAAATGCCTTGGGGCACTAAGAGGGGAAAAGGTCTAGAATTGGATATGACTAAAGTGATTAAGCAATTGTCATGGACAATCTAAGGTTTACCAAAGATTGGTTGATCAGGGACAGTTGGAAGTGTAGTGTTAATTCGAGAAGGACAATATTGACATATTCTGAAAAGAGGAAACTCTTGTTCAGGAGTAATATTCAAAAGGGGAATATGGAAATGTTCCCATAGGTGGAAGTTATTCATTAAATCTGTGTAAGATTAGGAAACTTAATGCAAGAAGAATATTCAAAGGCAATGAACTTTGAATATGAGACTTCGATTCCATGGAGTTGATCTCCATTGGAATACTCTGTAATGTCTGTTGACAAGTCTTTGCGACTTTGTGCAAAATCATTACAAGAGGACCAATGCATATAAGTTTAGAATCTAACAAATTTAGGTAAATGGCAGGAATTTGGAATTCTTGCATTTGCGGTAAGGATTTGGGATTGTGAAATGAGTATCATTGGAATTATGTTCAATCTAACTATTTCACAGAATAAAGATCATAGACAAACTTAGTGTGCATACTTGGTGTATGGCATAACTAATGTTTGTAAAAACATAGTGTGCATACTAGGCGTATGGCATGACTAGTGTTTAGAAAAAGAAAAAAAATCATAGTGTACATGCTTGGAGCATGGGACAACTATTGTTTTAATTCAAGTATAAAGTTAATAGTTTAAAACCGAAACAATGAATAATGAGTAATCAGTATGGTGATAAATAAAAGTGGTCTATTTATATTCATAGGGTTTGATACCATATTTGATTCATTTATTCTTGTGTTTCACTTTGCATGTTTTGACTTCCAGAATAACTAAGTCACTCTTCCTGAATGATTAAGTTATTCAAACCATCCACAGTCAGTCATATGTTGGAAGTAGATATGAATCAAGACTGTCATGGGTTGGCTTGTAGAGGTCCAAGACGTTGGACAAAGTGGTGCTACAACACTCATGAGTGCTCATAAGTTCTGAGTATTGGATTCAACCCACGCTCACTGGTATCACTTCATGGAATTCATCTCGAGTGATCGTAAGACGGTAATATCATATAAGTCTTCAAACCTAGAGATATGACTTGTTGCCTATGAGTTGGTTATGCATTGATTGTACGAAAACGCATTGGTAACTCGATGCTATAAAACGTGTCATTGTGTGTAATTCAACAAGTAGTAGAACAAGCATATGAGTCGAAGTTTATCTGTTCCTTGTTGGATTAGAAGCGATATCTGGGCCCCTCGATGATTTTGTGTTGATCCATGTACCGAGCCCGGTCAGACTAAGTTGATGTGTTCAATTAAGTTCTATGTCAAACAAATCGGAAATCGGGAAACAACTGCTGGACAATAAGTAGGACATTGTCCCATGTGTTTGTCCGGCTGATATCTAGAACAGAGGATTATATGATCACTTATCTAAAATGGCGCTTCATAGTTCAACAGAGTTTTAAGAGCTACGATTGTTGATCGGTTCCTGAAGTCATACTTGCAACTATAGTTATTAGACTTATCCAAGTGGGAGATTGTTGGATATAGTGTCTAAGTCCATAACTATATTTGGTATGTACTTGACTCGACCCGGCATGGTCCATTTGGGTTGCACTTCACCCGAACAATTTATGGATAATCTTTTGAGAATAGTATAAGTTATGATTTATTAATATATTATAAGTTCTAATATATTAATATAAAATCATATTATTTAATTAGTATTGATCTATAATTAATTTAGAATTAATTTAGTGATCAAAAGTATGACTAATTAAATATGGGCTTGTGTATTTATATAGTGTGGGCTAATGCTTATTTGGAATGGGCTAGGCTTGTAAGGAAAGTCCATGGATAATCCATGGAGTTTTAACCCATGGATCTCATGGAAAAGAAGAGACATGGGTATTAGTGTGACATCCCCATTTTCACGGCCAGAAAAGACCGATTTTGTTTATGCTTTATAAAAATCAGAGTACCTCTTTTAATAAAAATGTTGCGGAATTTGTTCCCAGTAAAACATGATAAATACGTTATCAAAGCATTTCCGAAGAAAAGTATTTTTATTCATTTTAAAACATTTGGGATGTCATTGTCAATACAGAAACATAAGCATAAACAGAACTTACATTTATTTACACTAGTGATCTACATCTCTTTTAAATCTCTCAGTGTAAAGTAGCTTCGTATCGACACCTGTGATACAAATAAACTGAGTGGGTCAGGTTGGGAAACCTGGTGAGTACATAGGGATTTAAATCCCACAATGTTATATCATATATATAATTTAGAACTCACAAATATACAATTTCACCATATATGTATAAGCAACTCTTATCCCACCCCGTCGATCCTCACAATGAGACTATCCATACTCTCAAACCTAAGTTTAACCGTTTTACCTAATCCATACTCCCGGATCAGAAATGAACAGCTTTACCTAATCCATACTCTCATATTAATGACGAATGGTTATGTCTAATCCATACTCTCGGACCAGGGACGAATGACTAATCCATACTCTCGGATTAATGACGAATGACTATGCCTAATCCATACTCTTGGACTAGGGACGAATGACTATGTCTTACTCCATACTCCCGGACTAAGGACAACTGACTATGTCTTAATTCATACCCCCGAATTAATGACAGTTGACTATGTCCAATCCATACTCTCGGACTAGGGACAATGACTGTGTCTAATCCATGCTCCCGGATAAATGACATATACTAAAGTTATATTCTCTGAGTATAACTCACTTGTACTCGTAAGAAAATACTACCCAATATTCCTCATAATTAATTTAGGTCTACCCTTTATCCTAAATCATCATATATAATCAGGTATGTTCTTTAACACGTATTTCAGGCAACATCAATTAACTCGCACATAAACATATAATCAATACTTGTATTAAAATCATGTTCATGAAAGGGACTATGCACTCACCTGATACGGTGGTGACTCGGTACTTGGACAGCACTTCGTTACTCTTAAAACAATTTCCCTCGACAAAACCTAGTATCATTACCACTAGGGTTTAGTTCAATATTTACCGAGACTAATTTAATAGTCTAGCTGTTATTATTATTATATAAGCGTTAAACAACACTATATAACTCATAATAATAGCCCAAATAATTATTTTAAGGTCCTAATAATGTTACTATAATTAATTAGAAGCTATATTAAAAATAGCGTATGCGTAACTCACTTACAGCGGGCTTTTCGCAAAACCGGGCTTCGCTGGAGCAGCGTTTCCAAGCCGAAAGACCCTTTTTCTTGGGACTCCGGGAGCCTCGGGGCTTCCTTCGGGTGCTAGGGGGTTTACCTAGGCTTTTAGGGGGGGTTAGGGAGCTTAGAGAGAGAGAGTATAGAGAGAGAAAGAAGAGGGTTGAGGGGTGAGGAAATGAGGGAACTCGTCACCTCTATTTATAGGGTGAAATCCTGACGGACTCGCCGAGTCGGTTCACGGACTCGCAGAGTCGGTGCCACGTGTCATCACCTGATGGCTTTTCTTGGGGAGAAAGCCTTGACCCATATTCAGCCACGTCACCCCTTTTGCAACAGCACCCTGCCGACTTCTAACCCCCGTAACTTTAGCATATGAGCTCCGTTTTCGACGTACTTTTTTTCCAAGAGTAGGTAAAAACAAGATCTACAACTTTCATTTAGACTCCGTCGGCTAATTCTCGACCGATCTTAAATTTAACAGTACGAGGAGATTAGACTGCTAAATGACCGCGAAGAATTCGTAACTCCTTCATACGAACTCCGTTTTCGTATGTATTTTTACCGTTGAGTTCCTATTAATGAGATCTTCAACTCTCATTTAGGTCGCGTAAGCCAAAAACCGCTCGAACTAAAATTCAAGTTTCGGGTTGTACACTACTAAGCCGAATCTTAGAAAAATCATAACTTCCTCATACGAAGTCAGATTTGGGCGTTCTTTTTTTGTATGTTCTCGGTTTAACATATACTACAACTTTTGTTTAGATCACTAAGGCTAAAAGTCGCTCCATCGTAAATTCACTATTTACGCTTCCCGGTGCCGTGCCGGTTCCGTCGTGAAACTTCGACGGGTCATAACTTCTTCGTTATAACTCGGATTTCGGCGTTCTTTATATCCCCGGAATCCTTGTTTCGACCACTACAAATTTATGTAAATATATCGGGCTTATCTCACACTTTAATTTTGACGCTTATTTTTATCCTTTATTAATTATATCTTTATAATTAAGTAATAAGCACACATATACACATAATTCACATAGAATTCAAATATTTCATCTTTATTACTTCAAAAAGAGTTACAATAGTTGACCTAGACTATTACATTGTCTAAAAATGCTTAGCCCCGAAACCCGGGCGTTACAATTATCTCCCCCTTAGGATGATTACGTCCCGGAATCATCAACGAAACAGGATTGAATAATGAATCCATACGTTATCTCTTCATCCTAGGTAATAACCATAACTTCTATGTTGCTTCGAACGAGTATCTAACTCTTGGACTCCTTGACTGCAGGCGGTGCTTGATCTTGCACTTGCTCCCTATCTCACGTTAGACTCCAAATTATGACCTTCAAGTCACAATCTTGATCCTTACTGGAGACTCCTTCTTCTTCTTAACAACTTAAGATAATTTGTTTGATTTCCACAATAGACCGATGGATCATGTTCCAATGCCTTCTCATCGTGTGTCGCAACGCTTAGACTCAGGTCTCTTAGAGTCAAATTCCGGAATGGAATATACTTTCCTTCATGTTCTAATGTGATATAATCACATTCTAACATGTAGTATTTCTAGCTACAAGCTTCTTATTTTAACGGCGATTCACGATACTTCTATTGATCGCTTCGATTATCTTTTATTTCAATCTTCCGGTTTAAGTTAGATGCTACATCAAACTTGGTTCTCTGAACCACGTAGCATGTTCATTTTAGTCGGACTCGATTTGATATGACCACTAGGGTCGGAATAACAACATTCTTCTTAGTCATTACCGAAACGATGGTAATGACATACTTGAATAAAATGGTATCAATTACTAGCTTCTTGGTAACCTTGTCACTTTCCCTGATCCAAGTGTGAGTCCTGTGCTTCCGGTAGTATAGGCCTCTACTACCTTTCACACCTACTCATACTCGTCCCAAGTATTGTCTCACAGTTTTCCAAGTTATCATCACAAAAACAATTTTAACACATAAAAATGTGTCCAATCAATCATAAAATTTTCCCTAGACTCTACTAGGACTTCTTCCATGCGTATCTTCAATCATCAATTCTACTTCAACTCGGTTGGTGATGGAAACATCAGACGATAGGACAACTTTAGGAATTACACCAATCGTTCTATCATCCCGCCAATCAAATGTGTACATTCGTACGTACCATACTCATCTATGCATAAGGTTATTTTATCAAATGTATTCTAAAAGCAAGATACCACTCTTACGATATCTTCCGATAGGTATCATTCACTATCGTAAGCCTTCTCATTTCCTCCATTTATTTAATTCGCTACGAGTCTTCACCATGATGTTCTGTACACCAAAGAAATCGTTTGGTGTACTGAGACGAGAATAAAGATAGAGGAAGATTTAGACGTGTAATACTCCTTATTACTCCGAAAAGTTACATGTCAGTTCTAATACCGTAATTAAACGTTTAGAAATCTGAACACATAAAATTTCCAGATCCGGTCGGCAACAGACCATAGATCCGATCAGACGATGGCATCATAAAGCATCATAAATCATTTAGTACATAAAAGCATGTTAGGCATTTTCCCTAAATTAGCTAGTGCTTGTGTCTATTCTGGTGTATTACCTAAATTTTATTAGACACACTCCTCACGATCATCGCTTAGCATTCTAAGTTTAAGTCTATAAATAAATTCATATTCCTAGTTCGCTTAAACTAATGCTCTGATACCAACTGTGACATCCCCATTTTCACGGCCAGAAAAGACCGATTTTGTTTATGCTTTATAAAAATCAGAGTACCTCTTTTAATAAAAATGTTGCGGAATTTGTTCCCAGTAAAACATGATAAATACGTTATCAAAGCATTTCCGAAGAAAAGTATTTTTATTCATTTTAAAACATTTGGGATGTCATTGTCAATACAGAAACATAAGCATAAACAAAACTTACATTTATTTACACTAGTGATCTACATCTCTTTTAAATCTCTCAGTGTAAAGTAGCTTCGTATCGACACCTGTGATACAAATAAACTGAGTGGGTCAGGTTGGGAAACCTGCTGAGTACATAGGGATTTCAATCCCACAATGTTATATCATATATATAATGTAGAACTCACAAAATATACAATTTCACCATATATGTATAAGCAACTCTTATCCCACCCCGTCGATCATCACAACAAGACTATCCATACTCTCAAACCTAAGTTTAACCGTTTTACCTAATCCATACTCCCGGATCAGAAATGAACGACTTTACCTAATCCATACTCTCAGATTAATGACGAATGGTTATGTCTAATCCATACTCTCGGACTAGGGACGAATGACTAATCCATACTCTCGGATTAATGACGAATGACTATGCCTAATCCATACTCTTGGACTAGGGACGGATGACTATGTCTTACTCCATACTCCCGGACTAAGGACAACTGACTATGTCTTAATTCATACCCCCGAATTAATGACAGTTGACTATGTCCAATCCATACTCTCGGACTAGGGACAATGACTGTGTCTAATCCATGCTCCCGGATAAATGACATATACTAAAGTTATATTCTCTGAGTATAACTCCCTTGTACTCGTAAGAAAATACTACCCAATATTCCTCATAATTAATTTAGGTCTACCCTTTATCCTAAATCATCATATATAATCAGGTATGTTCTTTAACACGTATTTCAGGCAACATCAATTAACTCGCACATAAACATATAATCAATACTTGTATTAAAATCATGTTCATGAAAGGGACTATGCACTCACCTGATACGGTGGTGACTCGGTACTTGGACAGCACTTCGTTACTCTTAAAACAATTTCCCTCGACAAAACCTAGTATCATTACCACTAGGGTTTAGTTCAATATTTACCGAGACTAATTTAATAGTCTAGCTGTTATTATTATTATATAAGCGTTAAACAACACTATATAACTCATAATAATAGCCCAAATAATTATTTTAAGGTCCTAATAATGTTACTATAATTAAATAGAAGCTATATTAAAAATAGCGTAGGCGTAGCTCACTTACAGCGGGCTTTTCGCAAAACCGGGCTTCGCTGGAGCAGCGTTTCCAAGCCGAAAGACCCTTTTTCTCGGGACTCCGGGAGCCTTGGGGCTTCCTTCGGGTGCTAGGGGGTTTACCTAGGCTTTTAGGGGGGTTACGGAGCTTAGAGAGAGAGTATAGAGAGAGAAAGAATAGGGTTGAGGGGTGAGGAAATGAGGGAACCCGGCACCTCTATTTATAGGGTGAAATCCTGACGGACTCGCCGAGTTGGTTCACGGACTCACCGAGTCGGTGCCACGTGTCATCACCTGATGGCTTTTCTTGGGGAGAAAGCCTTGGCCCATATTCAGCCACGTCACCCCTTTTGCAGCAGCACCCTGCCGACTTCTAACCCCCGTAACTTTTGCATACGAACTTCGTTTTCAACGTTCTTTTTTTCCACGAGTAGGTAAAAACAAGATCTACAACTTTCATATAGACTCCGTCGGCTAATTCTCGACCGATCTTAAATTTAACAGTACGAGGAGATTAGACTGCTAAAGGACCGCGAAGAATTCGTAACTCCTTCATACGGACTCCGTGTTCGTATGTATTTTTACCGTTGAGTTCCTATTAATGAGATCTTCAACTCTCATTTAGGATGCGTAAGCCAAAAACCGCTCGAACTAAAATTCGAGTTTCGGGCTGTACACTGCTAAACCGAATCTTAGAAACATCATAACTTCCTCATACGAAGTCAGATTTGGGCGTTCTTTTTTTGTATGTTCTCGGTTTAACATATACTACAACTTTTGTTTAGATCACTAAGGCTAAAAGTCGCTCCATCGTAAATTCACTATTTACGCTTCCCGGTGTCGTGCCGGTTCCGTCACGAAACTTCGACGGGTCATAACTTCTTCGTTATAACTCGGATTTCGGCGTTCTTTATATCCCCAGAATCCTTGTTTCGACCACTACAACTTTATGTAAAGATATCGGGCTTATCTCACACTTTAATTTTGACGCTTATTTTTATCCTTTATTAATTATATCTTTATAATTAAGTAATAAGCACACAAATACACATAATTCACATATAATTCAAATATTTCATCTTTAACTTCAAAAAGAGTTACAATAGTTGACCTAGACTATTACATTGTCTAAAAATGCTTAGCCCCGAAACCCGGGCGTTACAATTAGGGTTTACATGGATGTAACCCTAATCCACCACACTATATAAAGGAGGCTTTGGTTCTAAAAATTACACTAGTTTATGTGTGAGAACTAAGAGGGCCGATTTCAAGAAGAGGTTTTGCTATTCTCTCAAGTTTCCAAGTTTGTGGTGATTTGTGATTTCCATTTGAGGCATCCACATTATTGGTGCTAGGCTCTCAAACTCCAAGCAATCCACCACTACTAAAAGGTAAGTAACTCTACTAGCTTTATTTGATTCAAGTACCCCATGCCATGCTAGTTAGGTTGAGAACCTTGGAAAAATAGTTATTTGCATGTATCTTAGTCAAACATAGATCCAAGGTTTCTAGGGTTGCATGTACACCATAGGAGTGTTAGAATGCTCAAAACCCAACACTGCTCCCAAGACATAGTCTACAATCCCAAAAGTGCAATAGATCGCACAATCAATCCTTACCACCTGATACAAGAGATCCAAGGCAAACCGGACCTCACAAAATACTTATGCCACCTCGACCCACCTGAACTCACCGGCGCTGAAATAAAGTCGCCAATCCCTGCAACCAATTGACCCCGAGCTGAAATACAACCTGATCCTGGGGTCACAAGCCTGCTCACTCCTTCGAGCTCGAAAACTGAAAGGGCACAATCCTTGCCCTATAAAACGACAGCCCAATCCATGAATTAACCACTCCGCTTCCAGCTGCCAAAACCCCAGCTGAACATAATCATCACTCCTTTCCAGAGTCCCCGCGACTCACATTCTGGCCTCGAGCAAAACTCCCGAAGCCTCAAATCCATATACTCCTGTGATAGCCACTCCCGCTCAGCCCGCGGAAAATAATGAGTACATAATACCTCCCTGATCTCAAGTAACTGCAGACCTCCGCTCATCAGAATATGTCCCAATACTGGGAAGCTCGACCAGCTCCTCCCCTTGTTGTCGTTACAGCTGCTAAAGCTGCCGCGACAACCGTCTCAGCAATGGCTGCATAGCGCTAGTCAAAATACTCAACCATGGCGGTCTCAATAGACCCAACATCTCCGGAAACTACCCCCAGAAAATCTTGATCACCTCCTCCCGGATGATCTCACTAACACGATCCACTGAAAATGCTGGCCTATCCTGGCTGCCCGCTCCCGATCCTAACCTGGATCCGGTCTCAAGACGTCTCGTAACCACCATTCTGGTAAAACACCAGAAAGATCTCTGATAACCCATATAATGATAGGGGACCAACTCCCAACCCAATCCTAGGGGTTGTGACTTCCTTGCTACGCGTATGGGCCCTGTGCTTTCAGTAGTACGGGCCCATACTACCTTCCACACCTACCTATATTTTTCTCAAGTATCATCACAACGCCCTAACAATATACATAATCATAGCGAGCGCTCAATCCTCACACCTAGAGGAATGCTAAATATCTCGTAACTGGCCTCCCGACCTCTCTCTACCCACCCATCCATGAAACTTCCACCAACCCTGCAACACTAGTGTATGCTAACCATACATAACCCTGGAACCTATAGACTTTCGAATATCTGATCCTACCCTAAGCCCTAATCAATAAGAACAGAACATAATGCCAAATCAAACATTCTCGGGCTATAAGATCTTAATTATGTACAGCTGCGATACATACAATAGTAACTATAGTAATGATGTCAATCTCATATAAAGAAAACCCTAGGCTAGTAGGCATCATGTAATCAGGCAATTCTATCATGCAATTCTTGAAGATCCCTAGCCTAGCACTAGCATGATGTTCTATCATATCACATAATCAAATAACTGTATGGTATTTTGGGCTCTACTTACTGGTTCCGGCTGATCGCACACTTGCATCCTCCTTTACTTATTTTGAAAACCATTTAAAAATCATTTTGAAAATCTTTCCTTGATTTGAGACTGGATTCATACGAGTGTTCCTCCAATTCACTCAAACCAAGGCTTTGATACCAACTTGTAACATCCATAAAATTCGATCCAATTTAAACTTTTTAAATCATTTAAAACCATTCAGTTATTACAATTTGTTTTCAAAATTGTTTAAACATCAGAGTTCCCAGAAATCAAAATCATCAATCGAGGAAGTGTACGGTCACGCCTTCGCATTCCCGCGGTCATCCGTTGAACCTGAAACAATAAAATGAAACTGTAAGCTCGAAGGCTTAGTGAGTTACCCCCAAAATACCAACTCCATACCGATATAACCATAACATATAACATATAAGTAAACAGAACAACCATGAAACTCGAATCTACAATGTGACTGGTCTGCCCGCACCGGGCCTTCAGTCCACCTGGTCCACTCTCTGAGTCTACAGTATGCATAATGAGCCTTCAGCCTGACTGGACCGCCTCGTAGGGCCTACAACCTATCTGGACCGCTCCCAAGCCTTCTGCATGACTGGACCGCCTTGCAGGGCCTACAGCCTATCCGGACCGCTCGCCGGGTATGTTGGCCTACAGCACAAAGCAGGACCGCCTCAACCCAACCCCCAACCAAACAAACATGTGCGTATAAATATCATACGCTAGCTCATATCATATAACAATCAAATGGATGTAACATATCACCAATCATAGCAACACCCCAAAACCGGGATACTGACCTAATCGGTCACTAACATAACATCATCCTATAACCAGGACACCGACCTAACCAGGTCACTAAGCATAAGCATATCACCATCCTAACTACTAGGATGTAAACAATAAACATATTATGCCATAATCCAGATACAAATCCATAAAGGGTCGGCCTTGGTGCCTTAGACCCTATTGATATAGTGAGGATAACTCACCTGGCAATGCCGAACTGAACCACGAAATTGCGCTCCCGAAACACTGCCCCAAACTCCAACACCTATAACCACTAATGATCCATACTCATAAATTTCCCACTTCCCAAAATGCCCCAGAAGTCAAATAGACAACCCTTGGCCAAAGTCAAAGTCAACGATCAAGGTCAACAATCCACGTTGACCCGAATCGTCGAGTACAGTCACTGACTCGTCGAGTCCTTCCAGAACTCGAATAGTCGGGAAAACCCCCCACTGACTCATCGAGTTTCCTGCAACTCGCCGAGTTCAAGCGTGTCCAAACTTCGGGAAAACCCAAGTTGACTCGCCGAGTCACTCCACTGACTCGCCGAGTCCATGCAGAAGTCCTTGCACGACAATCTTCATCGGACTCGCCGAGTTGACCATGCAACTCGCCAAGTCCCTTCAGTCCACTATCCATTCAGATGTTGTTTAAGCCATTCTAAGGTTCCATATTGCAGTTCCAGCTTCCCAAGGCATGTTTATCACGTAAAGTTGCAAACTTTACGTGCATGCAAGGCTCTAAAGTCTTATAATGTCAAAACCAAGCTTGAAATGGAGTTTTACACTTAAGGAGAGGTTCATACTTGCTAAAGCTAAGAGCTTTATGGACTTAGAGACCAAAGAGAGTTCAGATCTGAAGTTACAACTTCTGATCTTAGCTCATACCCAAGAATAGCTTCTTATTATGCTAGAAAAGCCCTAATCTTTAACCAAATGAGATCTAGAATGAAACGAGGTCAAGGTAACGACTTGATACCTTCCAAAAGATGCTAACTGAGGTAGATATCAGATCCCCACACGTTCCTTGCTTCTAGCCACTTGCTCTCCAAGCTCTTCTTACAAAGATCCACCTTCCAAAGCTTAAAACACACAAGAATGAAGCACACACACGGATTAGGGTTTGCTGGACTCTCAAGAGGATGTAAGGGGGGCTGAAGGAGGCTTATGATCCTTTAAATAGGGTGCAAAACCCCGAAAATTAGGGTTTCATCCTTCAGCTACTACTCGTCGAGTCCTATCTTGGACTCGGCGAGTAGGTCACTTAAACACGTGGCCCAAACCGCTCCTACTTGACGAGTCAGGGCATTCAACTCGTCGAGTAGACCTTGCAACTTATGAAAATCAAAGCCATAAAATTATCACCTGATATTCGGGGCGTTACAATTTGTATAGTGCCTGACACACTTGTGCCGCCTCACGTTTTTCATCGAGCATGTCCAGGTCCTGGCGTCGCCTTTCTTCGTTGGCTGCCTCCTCGAAACTATCCGTTCGCAAGGAGCCTGCCATTATTTCTAGGGGAGGACTACTTATGTCCTATAAGTTAGGCTAAATGGGTTCTCTCCTGTACTTGACCTTGTTGTGGTACGATACGACCACAACACAGTCGAGAGTTCATCCACCCAGGCGAACTTTGATCAGACTAACCTTTTCTTCAAACCATTAACTATGGTTTTGTTTGATATCTCAATCTGTCCGTTGGCCTGAGGATACGCTACTGATGTGAACCGACGATGGATTCTCTTGTCTTCACACCACTCCTTGAAGGGGCTTCCTTCAAATTGCGTGACGTTGTCACTTATGAGGATCCTAGGAGTTCCGAAACGGGCCAAGATCTTCTTGGTCATAAACGTTATCACCTGCTTGCCAGTGACGGTGGCCAGTGCTTCCAGCTCTATCCATTTGGTAAAATAATCCACGGCCACCAGCAAAAACTTCAAGCCCCCCGGTTCTGGTTGGAAAGGTCCCACTATATCGATTCCCCATTGATGGAAAAGGCAGGGGTTGGTGATGCTGGTTAATGGCATGGTCGGTTGGTTTTGGAAAGGAGCGAATGCTTGGAACTCTTTGCATTTCTTTGTTAGGGCTACGGCGTCGTTGTATACATCTGACCAATATACTCCTAGGCGGAGTATTTTTCCTGTGAGTGCGCGAGCGCCTTCGTGTGCTGTTGCGTCCCCGAAATGGCTTTCTTCAAGGAATGTATGTCCCTCTGTTTTAGAGATGCATTTGAGCCATGGGCTTAAGTATCCTCTTCGGTAAAGTTGATTGTCCTTGATTGAAAAATGCGGTGCTCTTATTTTGACTTTTCTCGCCTCCTCTGGGTCATCCGGGAGCACGCCATGGTGCAAGTAGTCGACAAAGGTTTTGGTCCATTCTGGGGGGGCCGATATTGTATTGACCTTTTGATTATCGATACTTCTTTCCGGGAGTACTTCAACCAACACTTTCTTTGTGAGATGGTCAGACGAAGTAGAGGCCAGATTGCTGAGAGCGTCCGCCCTTGCATTCCTCCCAGGAGATTTGTTTTATTGAAAAACTTTTGAATGTGTTGGCTAAGCTACGGACTGCATCCAGGTATTTCTGCATCCTGGGGTCCTTTGCCTCATACGTTCCATTTATTTGGTTTGTGACAAGTAGCAAATCGCTGAGAGCCGCTAGTTGTTTCTCGCCGACCTCTTGGCTAGCCTCATGCCTGCTAGGAGCGCTTCGTACTCTGCCTCGTTGTTTGATACTTGGAAGTCGAATCGCAGTGTGTAAGTGATTTCTTCACCCTTGGGGGTTTGTAGGATCAGGCCTGCGCCTGAACCTTCCTTGATTGTTGCGCCATCGGTGTATAGCTTCCAGAGTTCTTTGTCGGCTTCAGGCTCGAGTGGATTAACGGAGATTGTCGTTGGCACTCCCTTAATGGTATCTGGAATTTCAACCAGGAAGTCTGCGAGGGCCTGGGCCTTGATGCTAGTCCGGGGGTGATAATGGATATCATGCACGCCTAATTCTATGGCCCACTTGGCCAGGAGCCCGAATTTTTCCGGCCTCAACAGCACTTGCTTTATTGGGTAACTAGTCAGAACATCCACCTTGTAGGCTTGAAAATACCTCCGTAGCCGTCGACAGCATATACCAAGGCGAGGACCAGTTTCTTTAAGGTCGGGTAATTGACCTCTGGTCCTTGTAGGGCCCTGCTTACAAAATGGATGGGAACCTGCTTGCCTTCCCTCTCCACCACTAGCACATAGGAGATAGCTTCTTCGGAAGCTGCTAGATACATCTGTAGTGTTTCCCATGGCAGCTGGAAGGCGAGATCCGATAATGGGTGTAGGGCGTCTTTCAGGTGTTGTAATGCCGCATCCGCTTTGTCTGTCCACTTGAACTATTTTTTTGTCTATACACCCTTTAAGTGTTTAGTACAGGGGGAGCGCTTTTTCTGCGGATTTGACTATGAATCTTCCCAATGCCGTTAGTCTACCGTTGATCTCCTGTACACCCTTGAGGTTGTGAGGAGTTTTCGACTTGAGGAACTCCTGGATTTTGGTGGGATTGGGAAAAATTTCTTCCTTGGATATCTAATATCCAAGGAATTTCCCTTCTTCTACTCCAAAAGTGCACTTAGCTGGGTTTGACTTCATCTCCGCTTTGGCTATCGTCTGGAAAGTTTCTTCCACATCGCGGAGTAACGCTTCTTCATTGCGGCTCTTAATTACGATGTCATAGACATAGACTTCGATATTCCTACCAATTTGATCGGCGAATACTTTGTCCATGAGCCTTCGATAGGTAGCACCCGTGTTTTTGAGTCCAAATGACATTTTCTGGTAGCAGAAGGTGCCCTTTGCGGTGTGGAAGGCAGTTTTTGCTTCGTCTTCTCATTTCATCTATACTTGATGGTAGCCCTTGTACGCGTTAAGGAAACATTTGAGCTGAAAGCCTTCGAGCGATTGGACCTTCTGGTCAATCTCTGGGAGAGGATAACAGTCTTTTGGGCAGGCGTTGTTAAGGTCCAAGTAATCAATGCACATTCGTCATGACCCGTTGGCTTTCTTTACCATAACGGGGTTTGCGATCCATGTTGGGAACATCACTTCCCTGAGGATGTTGGCGTTTACTAGATCGGCCACCTCTGTGTTTATTGCCTTGTTCCATTCTGCCACCTGGCCTCTTTTTTTTTGTTTAACCGGATTGCTTCCGGGCATGACATTAAGGTTGTGTTCTATAACCTGTCGATCGACGCCTGTCAGATTTGTTGGTTTCCAGGCGAAAACGTTGGAGTATTGCTTTAGGAGTGCTACCAGTCGTGCCCTGGTCTCGTATGATAGGTGAGCGCCGATTTTCACAAGTTGTTCTGGATATTCCATGTTTATCTGGTGTTGTTCGGTGGAACAATCCTCCTTGGACTTCTTTGGTGCTCGCACAAGCTTGGGAGCGGCTATGATTTGGTGACACTGTTGTTCCCTGGTGTTTGTGGCGAGGATCGTCGTTGATCCTTGGCGTGTGCTAAATTTAACTATGCCATGGGTTATCGATGGTACAAGGTGTGGTGAGGAGATTGCCGACCGTCCGAGCAGAATGTTGTGTTCTGCCGGATATCAGATCACAGAGAATTCGATTGTTCTTGTGATTCGATACCTCTCATCGTGACTGACCATCGTTAAGGGTAGCCGAATTGTGCCCAATGGCCACAAACTGTGTCCGGTGAACCCTATCAACGGCCCACCGATTAGGGTTGTGTAACGCCCGGGTTTCGAGGCTAAGCATTTTTAGACAATGTAATAGTCTAGGTCAACTATTGTAACTCTTTTTGAAGTAATAAAGATGAAATATTTGAATTCTATGTGAATTATGTGTATTTGTGTGCTTATTACTTAATTATAAAGATATAATTAATAAAGGATAAAAATAAGCGTCAAAATTAAAGTGTGAGATAAGCCCGATATCTTTACATAAAGTTGTAGTGGTCGAAACAAGGATTCTGGGGATATAAAGAACGCCGAAATCCGAGTTATAACGAAGAAGTTATGACCCGTCGAAGTTTCGCGACGGAACCGGCACGGCACCGGGAAGCGTAAATAGTGAATTTACGATGGAGCGACTTTTAGCCTTAGTGATCTAAACAAAAGTTGTAGTATATGTTAAACCGAGAACATACAAAAAAAGAACGCCCAAATCTGACTTCGTATGAGGAAGTTATGATTTTTCTAAGATTCGGCTTAGCAGTGTACAGCCCGAAACTTGAATTTTAGTTCGAGCGGTTTTTGGCTAACGCGACCTAAATGAGAGTATAAGATCTCATTAATAGGAACTCAACGGTAAAAATACATACGGAAACGGAGTCCGTATGAAGGAGTTACGAATTCTTCGCGGTCATTTAGCAGTCTAATCTCCTCATACTGTTAAATTTAAGATCGGTCGAGAATTAGCCGACGGAGTCTAAATGAAAGTTGTAGATCTTGTTTTTACCTACGCGTGGAAAACAAGAACGTCGAAAACGGAGCTCGTATGCGAAAGTTACGGGGTTTAGAAGTCGGCAGGGTGCTGCTGCAAAAGGGGTGACGTGGCTGAATATGGGCCAAGGCTTTCTCCCCAAGAAAAGCCATCAGGTGATGACACGTGGCACCGACTCGGCGAGTCCGTCAGCATTTCACCCTATAAATAGAGGTGTCGGGTTCCCTCATTTCCTCACCCCTCAACCATATTCTTTCTCTCTCTATACTCTCTCTCTAAGCTCCGTAACCCCCCTAAAAGCCTAGGTAAACCCCCTAGCACCCGAAGGAAGCCCCGAGGCTCCCGGAGTCCCGAGAAAAAGGGTCTTTCGGCTTGGAAACGCTGCTCCAGCGAAGCCCGGTTTTGCGAAAAGCCCGCTGTAAGTGAGCTACGCCTACGCTATTTTTAATATAGCTTCTAATTAATTATAGTAACATTATTAGGACCTTAAAATAATTATTTGGGCTATTATTATGAGTTATATAGTGTTGTTTAACGCTTATATAATAATAATAACAGCTAGACTATTAAATTAGTCTCGGTAAATATTGAACTAAACCCTAGTGGTAATGATACTAGGTTTTGTCGAGGGAAATTGTTTTAAGAGTAACGAAGTGCTGTCCAAGTACCGAGTCACCACCGTATCAGGTGAGTGCATAGTCCCTTTCATGAACATGATTTTAATACAAGTATTGATTATATGTTTATGTGCGAGTTAATTGATGTTGCCTGAAATACGTGTTAAAGAACATACCTGATTATATATGATGATTTAGGATAAAGGGTAGACCTAAATTAATTATGAGGAATATTGGGTAGTATTTTCTTACGAGTACAAGTGAGTTATACTCAGAGAATATAACTTTAGTATATGTCATTTATCCGGGAGCATGGATTAGACACAGTCATTGTCCCTAGTCCGAGAGTATGGATTGGACATAGTCAACTGTCATTAATTCGGGGGTATGAATTAAGACATAGTCAGTTGTCCTTAGTCCGGGAGTATGGAGTAAGACATAGTCATCCGTCCCTAGTCCAAGAGTATGGATTAGGCATAGTCATTCGTCATTAATCCGAGAGTATGGATTAGTCATTCGTCCCTAGTCCGAGAGTATGGATTAGACATAACCATTCGTCATTAATCTGAGAGTATGGATTAGGTAAAGCCGTTCATTTCTGATCCGGGAGTATGGATTAGGTAAAACCGTTAAACTTAGGTTTGAGAGTATGGATAGTCTCGTTGTGAGGATCGACGGGGTGGGATAAGAGTTGCTTATACATATATGGTGAAATTATATATTTTGTGAGTTCTAAATTATATATATGATATAACATTGTGGGATTGAAATCCCTATGTACTCACCAGGTTTCCCAACCTGACCCACTCAGTTTATTTGTATCACAGGTGTCGATACGAAGCTACTTTACACTGAGAGATTTAAAAGAGATGTAGATCACTAGTGTAAATAAATGTAAGTTCTGTTTATGCTTATGTTTCTGTATTGACAATGACATCCCAAATGTTTTAAAATGAATAAAAATACTTTTCTTCGGAAATGCTTTGATAACGTATTTATCATGTTTTACTGGGAACAAATTCCGCAACATTTTTATTAAAAGAGGTACTCTGATTTTTATAAAGCATAAACAAAATCGGTCTTTTCTGGCCGTGAAAATGGGGATGTCACAGGTTGTAACCCCTCCTTCCACGCATCTGGTAGTTGTCTAAAACAATGCTTGTAGAGTATATCAGAGCAACTACCGTTGTTGATATATATTCGATGGATTTTCGTGTTACGAATGAATCCAGATATGAGGGGCAGATCTCGCGGATCCCTGTTCAATGGTCTGGGATCATTGCTCGAAAAACTGATATTGAGTAGGTTTCTCGAGAGTACCTCTATTTCGTCCCTTGCTTGGTGAGTCGTGTTCCGCTTATGAGAGTTAGAGATGGTGAGTACTTCCATGCCGTCATGTGGAGGTCCTTGCAGTAGATCGGGATGCAATATCGTCTTCTGAGGCGATGAACTGTCCGATGACAACTGCCGAAAACTGCTCTGGAGTACTGGCCCCATAGTCGGTGAGATATTGTGCCATGAGCACCTGGATTGGGGTCTGTGACTTATACTCGCGGTGATTTCCTCTGGTTATTGCCACCGATATTTGAAACAGATCTCCTACTGCAGGTGTAGGTGTTGTTGGGCTTAGATCGTCGTTTTGCGAAGAACCAGTGTCGTTAATTGGATGTATCACTCTGAGGATACGTTCGGATGGAGCCAAATGTTGTGACATGTCCTATCAGGGATGAGATGCTGGATGACAGATCTGACGTCCAAACTTTCCTGAGAACACAGCACAAAGAAATCGTTAAAGGACGACCGGGTGTTCTTCCGGGACGTCGCTCCGACGATCAAGTTAGTTTTTTGAGAGAGGTAATTTTAGGGTAATATTCGTGAGAGAGAAGATGGATCCCTTCCTTGAGGCGAAAGAGATCCTATTATACCTGCTTCTAATGGATCGTGGGGACCTCGTCCGATGAACGTGAGACGTGGCCTCCTCTGATTGGGAGGATCACACCCTCGTTAACTAACTGCCTGGTGACGTCAGTTCTGGGCGTCACCTAAGCTTTCTGTCACGTCCTGATTGGTCGTGAGTGAATGAGAAGATCACGGGGGATATTCGTCCCTCGTGGGGGAAACGAACTGCCACCCCGGTGCAAGACTGCCTTGGCCAAGACCGGGCCTTGGCCACAGTTCTGACGAGACAACGTCTCGTTTATGATTTCCGTTACATTTAACGTGACCGTTCATGGTAACGTTAACACCACCCAACACGACGGTTGGTGGCGGCAGCCACCACCTTATGGTGGTGGTGGTGGTGGGTTTCTTCGGATTTTCCGGCCATACAAATGCATTATACAACATTTTATCCAAAATAAAACACACATACAATGTAACACACACACACGCACGCACAACCATCCTTGTGGCAGCCGATGGTGGTACAAGGTGGCAGCCACCATGGTGGTTCCCTTACTCTCGCCAACAGAAAATACACACACACCATTGCCAGCAGCGGCACTCGACTTCATACGCTAAGAACGGACGCCACCACCCACCTGGCGACGCACAGTGATCAGTGGATGGCGGAACAACAACGTTAGCGACGACGACGACGTACAAACTTGGCAGTACCGGTGGTGCGATTATCAGCGGAACAGAAGAGGAAGGAGGCGCATCTTCAACTAAGAACAACGACGGTGGTCGTGGATGAGGCGCCGCAAGCGAAGAACGGAGAAAGGAGGCGGCGACCGCGAGCTATAGCAGCGACGACAGAGGAAGGGACGTCCGCCGGCGATCCTCGTCGTCGTCGGCAAAGGGAGTAGCGAGGGTGGTTGCTTAGCTGATCGGAAAACGAGAGAAGAGGGGTGGTGGCGGCTGGTGTACCCAAGTGGCGGCCGACTATAATCTTTAGGGCCTAGGGTTACATGACATGGGTGACGGGTTTATATGCCCGTTCAGATACAACTTCCCCCATATTTACATTTCCAGCCCCTCCTTATCAATTTCTTTCAATATGAATCCATAATTTACCCTTTTAGCCCCAGCCTCTAAAAATCATTTCATAACAAGTCCAATATTTTACCAAACATCCCCTAACTTCTGAAAATCTTTACAAAATAACTCCTAGAATTACACTTTAACCCCCAAAAATCCAAATTATATTATTTGGCTCCCCAAAACCAACACCCCGCTAAATATTATGGATTTTAGGACTACTAATCATTTATTAATTTTATCTATTTATTTATTTGATAAACAGGATGTTATATATATATATATATATATATATATATATATATATATATATATATATATATATATATATATAGGATTCCTATTTATTTATTTGATAAACTATTTATTTTCTATTTTACGATCACGATATTACAAAACAAAGAAAAAAATAATTATATATAGGATTCCTATCTTAACCACTTCATTTTAATATTTATCTTGTTTCATGATAGTAAAAGTTTTAAAGCATTTTGGTATTATATATATATATATATATATATATATATATATATATATATATATATATATATATTATTTATTCTTAGCTTTGTTTATTTATATTTTTTTGTGGTTTAAAAATCTTTAATTATTTTTGACGTTTTGTTCGAATGTACGATTTAATATTTTTTTTTGTATGTTTAATTTATTCACATTATATAATTTTTTTTTCTCAAGTAAACAAATTAAAATAGAACCCCTGATAACTATCAAACATCAAATATAATTATTTAATGTTTTTTTATGTGTTTTTTGTTTACATCATTTGTTTATGTGTTTTATTTTTTTTATTCAACTTTAAGAGATTTTATTGTTACTTAATGAGTATTAACAAGCGGTATATTTTATTTAAGATTATATATACCTTATTTGCTTTACTTTATTTTTTCTTCAAACAATATATATACTTAATGAGTATTAACAAACGATAGATTTTATTTAAAATTATTCTTTTAATAAATAATTGTTATTTGGATATTTTTATGATGGTACGATAGTTGTTTATCATAATATTCAAGATTATTCGTTTAAAAATTAACAATAAAACATTAAAACCTCTTAAAGTTGAATGAAAAAAGTAAAACATGAATGATGTAAACGAAAAACATACAAAAAACAACATTAAATAATTATATTTGATGTTTGATAGTATCCTGGGTTCTATTTAAATTTGTTTATTCGAGCAAAAAAAAATTATATAATGTGAACGAACAAAACGTTAATATATATATATATATATATATATATAAATATATATATATATATATATATATATATATATATATATATATATATATATATATATATATATATATGGGAGGGTTCAATTGAGGAAAAAAAGGTTGAGAATTGGTGAATCATTCTCAGCCACTCATTTATTTTTGTCGCAAAAGCCTCCGTCGTACCAGCGGAAATGGGAAATGAATAGACATGTGTTTTCCAACAAAACATATCTCCTTAAATTATGCTAATTATTATCTTAATATATACAAAAACATAGTTTTTTCGTTTTTTTTTATTTTTTAAGAAGCTATTTTTATCGAAAAATGATTTTAAATATACCAAAATTCATGATTTTTTTATTCTCTACAAATAGACATCCATATTTATATAGTTTTAAGATAAAATAAATTTTTTTTTATATATTTTCAGCTATCGTTATTCATAAGTGAATAAAAATGCATCATGTTTTATTACAGTATATTCGTTATTCACTTATGAATAAAAAGTATGATTATTTTTTTTACAATTTAAGTATCATTCATATATGAATATAGCATATAATAAACATAGTATATTCATATTTAAATATTGGACGATGCATTCACTTGTGAATATTAGATGGTATATTCACTTATGAATATTAAATGATATTTTCATATGTGAATATTACATAGTATTATATGGTATATCATATGTGAATATTACATAATATATTCACTTGTGAATATTAGATGATATATTCACTTATGAATATTACACAGTATATTCACATATGAATATTACAAGGTATATTCACTTGTGAATATATTCACTTATGAATATTAGAAGGTATTTTCACAAATATATATAATTTTTATATGTTATTCACATATGAATGACATAGAGACTTGCATATTTGTTTTGTGTTCTTGATAATCATATACTGATTCAGGTGAGAAAACATATTCATATGTGAATATAACGTGGTAATTTAGTTTATGCATTTCATCAAACAGTTGGAGTGCATACAAGTTAACTATTTTTAAAAATGTTAAAAACATCAAGTTATCAATTCCAAATCATCATATACTTCCGATTTCGACTTCAGATGCGATTTCCGAATCATCAAGTTAACTATTTTGATTTTGATTTCCGAAAATCCGATTGGGAACCTGTGAGTACCGATTCTGAGTCCTTCAATGTCGACTGTGACTGCGAGTCCAGAACTCCGATTCCAATTTCATGAACAACGAAGAAATTCCGATTCCAACTGATTTCGTTTGCGAATCTGGGAAATTCCAGTTCCAAATCCGTTATGAACTTTAACAAATCGATGAAATTGATGAATTTGGGTTGCGAATATGTCATGAACGGCGAACCTCCCAACCACGAATATCGATGATTGATTAACACTGGATGACATTGATGATGGTTTAGTTGAAGAAATATGGATGATTGTTGAAGGTTGGAGGAGAAATTTTGATGATGAACGAACTGTTATCGAATTCTCTATAGTTACGTATTTGAGATTGAAGGTTATTAACATATTTACAAGTTTGCCACCGTGTCTTTTCATGCTTAGATTAAATGAGTGGCTGAGAATGATTCCCCCATTCTCAACCTTTTTTATTTTCTCAATTGAACCCACCTCTATATATATATATATATATATATATATATATATATATATATATATATATATATATATATATATATATATATATATATATATAATCTAGATAATTATTTTAAAAAAATAAAAATAGTTTTATAAGAAATCTATACAAATTCTATTAAAATAAATGAGAAATAAAATTGTTTAATAATAATAATAATAATAATAATAATAATAATAATAATAAATTGTTAAAAGAAAATGAAAAAGAAAAAGGAAGGATAAATTAATCTTTTTATATGAAGCAAGGACCAAAACTGCAATATTTCATAAACAATATGGATGAAACCTATCGATTTTTAAACTTAGGGACCAAAACTACGAATCTGACCAAAACACATGGACCATTTCTTTAAATTACTCTAAACTATATATGATTAATATATATATATATATATATATATATATATATATATATATATATATATATATATATATATATATATATATATTATATGAACCTATAAATCCTGAATATACTTTTAATATAAAACTAATTATAACTTGATAACCAGAATATATATTATCTAACAATAATAGTATTTAAATCACAAAATTCGAACATAAAAACATAATCTCATGTTGAACGTGATAATATATTCAACATCAACAACACATTTTATAATATCTGTAAAGTACTATAATGAAAATAAAACATATATAATGGTACAAATATGATATGTGAATATAATATTATTGTGGATCTTTTTTTAGTGAATCTTATTTGGTGTATAAAAATACAATTTAAGTGATTTCATTATGGTGATTTTAGTGTCACCATATCATTTTATGTAACTGGAATTATTAACATGTGAGCTAAGGGGGCTTCATAATTTATATTCTAATATATGTACGGGTTTGTGCTGAGTGCACGCATGTATAAGATCAAATTAGAAGTCGGGGGGGGGGGGGTCCGGGGTTTCCAAAGGGGCAGCACCCCTTTGGCGGGGTCTAGGGACAGCTCCCCTAGCGAGGTCCAAGGGGCAGAGCCCCTGGCTGGGGTCCCGCTAGGATTCTTGAGGGTGATTATGGTAAAACTAACGAAACTTGTTAGTTTTGATAACCCAAACTCCTCATTAAAATCCGGATTACCCTGACTTGCTTCCAAAGAAACTCATGACGGCTCAACCCTACTGAAACCCTAATCTCGTTTATTATATAAATTGTTCTTCCTTCTCAGAAGACACACACAAAATTTAGCTCTCATTTTCTACAAACTTTTACAGAATCTTTTTAGCAATTTGGCTTACGATTTCTGTGCCTAGTATCTTAAGTGTCCACTTGGATTATCCTATGCTGAATTTCTTGCAACCCAGACATAAGGTAGAAATATCTGTTCGGAAAGTGTTCTCACGATCTAAATTGGTATCCAGATCTCCACCATAAACCCTAAGTTTTCTAACATTTCACACAGTAGAATAGAAAAAAAATAATAATCATAAATTTTGTTTCATATTATTTTCAAATAATATAAATGAAATAAATATAATGCGCCAAACTATAGTGAATCTTCATTTTTCTCATTTAATATGAATACATGCATCACAATAGAGTTTTGAGCATTATCAAATCATTTTTTTCTCTATTTTATACGTCAAACTCTAACAATCTCATCTACATATGTGAGCTATTTATATATTTATATTAATCAAATACATATAATAATTATCATTTACTAACCTTAAGTTATAAAGAAAATTATTATTTTATAGCTATTAATTATTTAAAAGTTGAAATGGTAGGCACACATAACTAATCATATGTATACACATAAGTTACAAAATTTTTGAGTTGTAGTTACTAATTACTTCTTAAATAGAATTTTGAGTTGTAGTAAGAGTTTTAAATGAATATATTACAAGGAAAGTGGTCTACATTATAATATGTTTATAGATTAGACATCTTATTATGTTGTCATATTTTTTTTTGACTCATATATTGTAGTAATGTATTTATAATAATATAATTCCACTTTTATAATTATATTAGTTGCATACTCAATGACGAAACTCAATCAAACAGTCATATAAGACATTACAAACTAAACACACACATCTTTAATAAATTATAACAATTAAACTGAAACGTAGTCATCTTTTTTTTTTGGTTCTAAATGAACAATCATATTTTTTTGAAATGTAAAGAAAATAGAAAGAACAATATATGGAAATAAATTTAAAAAAAATAAGAAATTGACACTATATATTACAAACTAAACACACATCTTTAATAAATTGTAACAATTAAACTGAAACATAATCATCTTTTTTCTTTTGGTTCTAAATGAACAATCATATTTTTTTAAAATGGAAAGAAAATAGAAAGAACAATATATGGAAATAAATTAAAAAAATAAGAAATTGACACTATATAGCTTTTAGTATTTCAAAACATTGATTAAGATACCCACTTTGAGTTATCCCCGGTATATATACTTCACCATTCAACTTTTTTTTTAGAAATCTAACATTTCAAAAACCTTCAATCTTATTGATTTATTTCTTTTTTTATTTTCATATTCTCTTTAAATTTTGTATGTGATTCTTGTGTGAGTGTTTAATAAATAAATGATTTTTTATAGTAATAAAATATATACATAAGTAATAATACAAAAAGTTAATAAAAATTTATAATTATTGTTGTAATTGTCATTAATTTAGAGAATATGAAAAGATAGGTTTCAAATCCATATGACAATTTATTTTTAAACATATGAGTTTGAATGACCTTTTTTATAATATATAATATATTTAACCATTAAGGTGTTATGTATATGATTTGTCATTGGATTTTCTTATGGTGTTCAGAAACACAATTGTGAACATATATTGTATGTTATTTAATTATAGTTTTTTGAACACCTCAAACAAGTTCAATGTTAGATTGTGATAAAAAAAATCTTTCATAACTAAATATGCACACAGGATAAATTTCATTAGAAGCCGTTAACTAGTTAATACAAGCTTTTACAAAATAATTGTTAGTTTGGAATAAACATGGTCGTTTATGAAATTGAGGGTTAACCTAAGTCATAGGATCGATATACCTTACACTACTTTAAGGGGGTTGTGCCCCCTGATTTTTTTGGCGGTAATAATCCTTATATTAGGCCCAAAAATATAAAATTTTGATTATGCCCCCTGTTCACCAGTTTTTATACAAATTATATTTTCGGCCCCCAAATGAAAGATCGAAGCTCCGCAACTCCACACGGCCATGGTAGGATCATGGAGATTTACACTCTCACACTCATATTCGGATATTTACCCAACTACATTTACATTAGCATAAAAGTATTCCACATAAATTCCAATGTTTTCAAAACTAGACGGGACGATTTACGGATTCCATGGTTCAACCAGAAAAAACCAAACAAACCAAACGACGTCATTATTACATCATAATTAATTTTAAAATTATAATAAATACAAATTGTTTAGAAAACCTCAAAATACCATGAAACACATGTTTCATATAAGTTCTCTTTAGAACATGTTTATTCTTTTTCTATTGATTTATACCTTGATACCAACAAACACAAAGAACAAATTCTATATTATATATTGTTAAAATAAAATATATATTTCTAAAAAACAGTTTTATAAATGGTTGGACTTGGTCCAATTGAACCAGTTTTTTTATTAACCAGTCGGTTCTTATTTGTTCACTTACAAACAATTTTTGAACGTCAAAAAATCGAAAACTAGATCGGTTAATTTCTAGTTTAACCTGTTTATAGTTAAACCGTCTGTCCTCAAAAACCATATAGAATCCATTACCAGCATGAGTAATATAAAGTAAAACAAAATAAACATACATTTTAACATGAACCGCCATATAGACGCAACCTGGTCACATAATTCCAAAACCATAAAAAATAAAAAATAAAATGACAACTGTCTGTATGCCAAATTTACACCAAAACCAACTCTCAAGATGGTACAATAACCGTTAAAAACAATACGTAGTATTTTGTAAACTATAAATAGCATTAATCCTTTCATAAATTAGTGTCGTTATTTCGTTAAAGATCCGTTATTACTAATTAGTAATTACTATGATTTAAAAAAAAAAAAAAAAAACGACTCACGTAGAACAATATGGTAATTAATTTACTCGGATCCACTAAACGTATTGGAAATGCGCGCGCAATGCGATATTCATATCACCATCACCAAATGGAGTTTCAGTTCTCAAGATTGTACGTATAATAGTACTACTAACCCTAGCCTTGTTGATCACATGTACTTTACATAGTTCTTTTACATGCACTATAAATTATATTCATATTTCATTAATTTTCATACATACATATATATGGTGTTAAACTAGGAGCTACAGAAATCGATTCTATATATATGATCACTTTTCACAGATCAAACATCCGAATTCTGATGTTCAAATTTCAATATGGCTCAAAAATGGACGGTTTAGAGCATAATTAATTGTATAAAATTAATTCACCAATCAGCGCTTAAGTTTATGCGAAACGTGACATACCTGATCGTCATGCATGTACGTTTGTCACCTTCACCTGCACTATAGTTGCCATTCTCCAACTGCCACACAACCAGTGAGCTTTTCACCCTTATAAAAATGGTCGAAATCTAAATGGAGTAGTTGAGAGAATTTAGTAAATATATATCGTCTTTATGTGCCTAGGTTTTTAATTGTTTTTCTATGTTATTGAGTGATCTGCTATATATTAATTTCTTCCTCCTTTCCGACTTTCTGTACCTTCAATAGCCAGAATAATACGGCCTTTCTTGTCTATTTAAACCCTAATTAATCCTCTGATTCTCGTATCAGTAATCCTTTGATTTCACTTCGAGTTAATTAGAAGATCAGTAAGTAGAAGCAGCAAAATATGGCTGCAAATGATGTGCCATGCTGTGAAACTATGTTCTGGGTGTATTTAGCTTCATCAATTGCCTTGGTTATTTTTGCTGGACTCATGTCTGGTTTAACCCTAGGTTTAATGTCTCTTAGCCTTCTTGATCTTGAGGTGCTCATCAAAGCTGGTCAACCTAATGATCGCAAGAATGCAGGTTGCTTAAATTTTGTTTTCTACTTTGAATCTTTGATCATTAATTTCGGAATTTGACTCTTTACCAATTTTCTTTGTGTTATGGTTTTACAGAAAAGATTATGCCCATAGTGAAGAATCAACATCTACTCCTATGTACACTTCTCATATGTAATGCCGTAGCTATGGAGGTACTTCAATTTCAATATAATTATTCATCATTTTCATATATACTTTCAAAATCATGATCATAATTTTTTTTTTTTTTTTTTTTTTTTTCTGTTCACAAGGCTTTGCCAATCTTTCTTGACTCGATTCTCCTGCCTTGGACTGCTATATTGATATCAGTAACACTTGTGGTTGCCTTTGGTGAGGTAATTAAGTTATCAATTTTTTTCCCACTCATGGCTAGATTTTTTTGGTAAGAGTCTAATTTTATTATGTTGATATATTTTGGCTTCAGATTATACCTCAAGCTGTGTGCTCACGATATGGACTAGCTATTGGTGCAAAGCTCTCGTTCATAGTTCGGTTTCTTGTCATAGTTGTATTCCCCATAGCTTATCCTCTCAGCAAGGTATATATTTATTTCACTTCTTTATATGCTTCAAAAAAAATTAGCAAAATGTGTGAAA
The DNA here is from genome assembly GCF_052849685.1 of Lactuca virosa. Classification (NCBI taxonomy): domain Eukaryota; kingdom Viridiplantae; phylum Streptophyta; class Magnoliopsida; order Asterales; family Asteraceae; genus Lactuca; species Lactuca virosa. The sequence continues at coordinate 115,236,966 of NC_136434.1, read as the reverse complement.
TTAGTATTGGGAAAATGGTCTCAAAGATCTCCAACAATCCTTTCACTAAATATAATAGAGAGAAAAATGATAGTGAAGTTTTCACCCAATTAATTAATAGTCGGATATTGTTAAATTAAACGCAAGAGTCAAATTGTTTTTTTAACGGGCTCTAGCCCATTGCAAAGTTGAAGTCTATGCAACTCCATTTTAGAGTGCTTAATTAGTTAGTACGCCACTTTGATGGTGGTTATAACTTATAAGAATCACACGTGAATGAAGCATAAGATACAAGAAAATTGAGTCCCAAAATTTAACAATACATAGAAATATAAGTTTCAAATGATCAATTATAAGCATGACAAATGAAGAATATTGAATGAATATATTGCTTTTGAATATAAAGATAATAGATCAACGTTGCATGCATGGGTGATCATGCTTTCTTCCCTAAAATCCTAATGTAAAGTAACCTCTTTTATTTATTTATTTATTTATTTTTTCTTTTATTAAATATTTGCAGCTTTTAGACTTAGTCCTTGGTAAAGGGCATTCTATGCTTTTACGACGCGCAGAACTTAAAACATTAGTCGATATGCATGGAAATGAGGTATGATTTATATGATTATATCCAATAAAATTCGAATTATATAATACTATATGCTAAACTAGTTAACTAAATCAAAATTATTGTTACATTTAGGCGGGAAAAGGTGGAGAATTAACACATGATGAAATTACAATCATAACCGGAGCTCTTGATTTAGCACAAAAAACCGTCAAAGATGCCATGACACCAATATCCGAAATATTTTCCCTCGAGCTCTACTCAAAACTCAATGAGTATACATATTACATATATAATTTCTTTTTTGAATATGTGTTTTTATTCATAAAATAAAGTTGACATATGCTAATTTCTCAGGGACACTATGAGTTTGTTATTAAACAAAGGGCATAGCCGTGTTCCTGTGTATCTAGGAAGACCAGAAAATATAATTGGCCTTATTTTGGTAAAAAGTTTAATCAAATTCCGAGCTGAAGATGAAATTCTAATTAAGAATCTCAGTATCCGGAAAGTCCCAAGGTATAACTTTCCTAGTTTTTTTGGGGACATAATCTTTTTGGTTTTATTTTCTGTAATCATGGGTTATTGATTATATCAAAAAATGACAAAAATATAATTAGCCATAACGGGATACTTTCAATAAAATAAGAGAGATTTTTGAAAAAAAAAAGGGTTTAAAAATTAGGAAAAATTGAAAAAAAAAAATGAACTAAATATGCAAAGACCATTTTGCATCAAATAGTAGATTTGGCATTGACTTTAAATTGGTGGTTTTTTTTGAAAAAGATAAAAAAAAAGTTATTTTATGAAAAATATTGTATAATATGATTGTTTTTAAGAAAAAGACAAATCTAACCAAATTCACTAATTATTTTTCAAAAAGTTAAAATCAAAATTTTAACTACTGAAATCGTAGATGGGCCTAATGGGCTACGATCTCATGATGAAAAAAAAACCCGAATCTGATCATTTTTAGCCAGATGAAATATCGCAGACTCCATCATCTTTAATTTCCTCTAAATCCATTGCTATTTCCTCATAAGCATATATTTTTTTTCAAACCTCACCTTAGGTCTATGGGATAGGTCCATGACCAAATTGCAACCCATATGGCCATATCCTCGAAATCGCAGCCCATTAAGGCTCACATGCGATTGCAATGGTTAGATTGATCATTCTTAATTTTCTGGCTTTTTTTTTATTGAAAAATAATTAATGAATTACCTAGATTTGTCTTAACCTTTTGGTTTTATGGTTTTCTCTTGTATAATCTCTAGTTTACACTTATTTGACAGGATACATGAATGTCTACCGTTATATGAGATGCTAAATTTGTTCCAGAAAGGACAAAGCCACATGGCAGTTGTTGTAAGAAGTAAAACTGCTCTCAATACACATAACAATTCCTCAAGCCAGCTGCTAACTCAAATTAAAGTAGAAAAAAAAGGTCTCTTAACTCTATCTTAAATGGCAGCCTACGTATAAGATACACAATTATTAAGTTATTATATAGTAACTAATACTAATATTTTTTGAATCATGTTAATTACAGGTCAAAATACAAAACTGAGCATTTATAGAACTTCAAGTGATCCTGCATCTCAAAATCCTGCACCAGATCAAAATATTTCAAGTGTTCTAGACTCATTCCCGAATCCAGATGAAGAAATTATCGGCCTTATAACAATGGAAGATGTTCTTGAAGAACTTCTACAGGTTTGCTATTATACTACCATCGAAATAATTACCTTTTTTTCCATTTGTTTAAATATTTAATAAAATTTCATGTGTCGTGTATCATTTTAAATTTGAAGGAACCTATTCTCGATGAAAGGAACGAATATGTCGATGTAGACAGCATGTAAGTCTTTTGATCAATTCTTTATTATAAATAAATTTTAAAACATTGTATTAAGGCACCAAGATAGATCTCCAAAAAGGAAGATTCGTTATAATATGACAAATTATTACAATTTCACAAACAAATTTCTCAAACCTTATTATGCCCATACTTACCAAAGATTTAATTCATACTTTTTCATTACACTCTAAAGCAAGAACATAAAAGAAAATAATCAAATACTTAAAATGTATTTAATCAGGTCAGTTTGATACCAAAACCTTGGCTTCTTTTATAGATATGAAGCCTATTCCACCTTTTTATAATCTATCAAATATGGGACAAATTATTCAATAACAATATTCTACAAACACATTGCATAATAATTAATGTTATTCTTTTTCCTCGACAAAATTGCAAAAATGGTCCCTGTATTTGTCAAAAATACGTGGTTTTGGTCCAAAAAAGTTTGATGGTGTATAAGTGGTCCAATTTTGGATAGATTGTGTAGTTTTGGTCCTTATGGTTGATATTTGTTTGTGTATTTGGTCCATACCTGACCTGAAATGACGAATTTGCCCCTATAATATTTTTTTGAATTTCTTTTGATTTAGTTTCTTATTCTTTTAATTAAAAACTAAAAAAAATCCCATCTCCACCCCCACCGAATTCATCATTGCCATATCTCTCTCTCTCTCTCTCTCTCTCTCTCTCTCTCTTTTTGTCACTTCCATCCACGACCACCTTGACTATCACCACCGTCTGCCACCACCACTTTCAATCAACTCCATACCAGAGCCGCCAGAAACATTAGACACCAGCGATCTAAACTTTAAAGTCATCTATTTGTGGATTCGTGCACCAGAGAAGGAGCGAGAGGTGATAAACCCTTCAATTCGAAGTCATCTTTTTTAAATATGTTGCTTTCTGGGATATACTGTCGTAACCTATCTTCGATGGTGGCTTCAAATCCTAACCATAGCATTCGTTGTTGAACCCCAACCCTAACAGTCATCGCTGACCCTAGCTTTGATGGAGGCTTTGACATACAAAAACGACAAAGAAGACAAACAAAAACAATGGAGAGTGGTGAGGTCGTGGCTAGTTGACTGGCAGAGCAGATCGGGGGAGACATATGAGGGGATAAGGGAGAAGTGACGAAGATGGTGGTAGCTGACGACGACTGCATAAATTCGTGAAATCAACAGTCTGGCTGGCGAATACGGTGGTGGTAGAGTGCAGATCGATGAAGATAATAGTCCAGTTATGGTGGGCGATGATGGTCGATCTAACTACGGTGTTTGTCCCCAGAATCTGGGGTTTTCAAAAATAAAAGAGAAAGAGAAAGTGAGAAGATAAAGAAGAAGAAGAAAGGGATACGACGATGACAGGGACGGTGTTAATGGTGGGGAACCAAACGAAGGCTGCCGAGTACGTTTTTTCGGAGAGAATGACCACTGCCAGGCAAATGTGGGTTGCACCGGTGGCATAAAAGGTAGTGGTGGACAGTAGTCGTAGAAGACTGTAGACGCCGGAGGTTCTGGTGAGGGGGCTTTTCTTCGGTGGGCCATAGCTTTTCACCTGAGGGACGTGTTTTTCGGCAGGTGGAACAGTAAGGCGGAGGGAGGTGGTGACTGTAAAGAAAAGATGAAGGGGATCTAGGGATGAAGGGTCAGGAGATAAAAGGGTGATGGGTGGGACCCAACTTTTTTTTAATAAATTAAATATCATAACAATTATAAAAACTGAAAAAAAATATATTGTAAGGGCATAAATGTCATTTTAAGTGTGGAGGGACCAAAATCACTAAAAAGATCCGAAATTAGACCACTTTTGCATCACAAAATATTTTTGGACCAAACCACATTATTTTAACAACCATGGGACCATTTTTTCAATTTTGTCTTTTTCCTCATTTCTTTCATTTCTTTCTTTTATATTCAGAATGAAAATAAACATGCTTCCGTCCACGTTAAGATCGGGAGCAACATCAGCATCTAATTATGATTGGAAAACTTTGGTGTCATCTCCAATTCAATCATCACCAATCTCTTCACACCATCAAACTTCTGCAATAACTTCACCTATTTCACCATTTATCCAGTCACCCTTCAAAAAACCAACATCATACACTTCTCCTACGAAGTCTACACCAAATTCTCCTATGGGCCACGTCAGCAGCTCACCATCTTCATATAAGGTAAGTCAAAGTTTATGTATTAGAACTCTTTTATGTATTAATTACTATGATATGATCTTATGGACATTACACGTGGCATGCATGCAGGTCTCAAGGAAATCATATGAGAAGCTCGATAAACCTAGTAATAAGTAGTTCTTCAATCTCTTACACTTTATCACCTCATAAATAAGTGTATAAGCTTCGAGGAGCTTTGTTTTTTCTTCTTTGTGTTAGCTTTATGTGGATGCTAATAAACTGATCTTGTTTAGGGAAATATATTTAAATTCCAGTGTGCCCCCACCGAAAAGAAGATAAAAATGTGAATATCTTGAAAAAATAAAATTTTAAAAAAAGAGAAAAATAATCTAACATCCACCATTCATTTTTCTGGATAAGATATACTAAGAAATGATTAAATAAAAACATAAAATCCTATGTATAAAATCAAGAAAAACTTGGAGGAAAAAGAACTAGCCATGAAAACTCTGTTCGGTGTGGAAGTAATACACCCATACATTACAACTTCATCTTCTCTCGAATGGCAACCTAAAACTTCAATACCCAACAAAATCCCATCACAAATCCCCACAAAAACATGGAGGATTTATGCAAAAGCAAAAGGGTTCAATGGGGAAACTATACAAAAACAGAAACTTATGATGAAAGAAGAAAATAAGAAGAAGAAAGAAGAAGCAGATGATAAAATAGAAGATGTGGTGATGGGAAGAATTATAACTAGGATTTTGTTCAATGTTGGGGTGCCATTGGTGACTGGGTTAGGTTTGCTTCAACTGTTTAGTGTGATAAAAGAACAAAATTTATGGCAAATCCCACGTTGGTTACCGTTTTTGACGACTTTTATTACATTTGGAGCTTCGACACTTGGGATTGCGTATGGGACTTTGTCGACTAGTTGGGATTCTGAAAAGAAAGGTTCAATTCTTGGGTTTGAAGAAGCTAAGGAGAATTGGGTTCGGATGTGGGAAGAAGATGATGGTGACAACGTTTGAGGTATAGCAAGCTTTGTGTTATACGATGTAAGTTGTAATTGTGTTTTTTTGAATTATAGCACACCTCGTATCTATTAGATCATATGTGATTTTTTTTAAGAATCCAAATATTTTCGAGGGTTTGTTGTAGATCATATGGTTCCAGTTTTTAGATGAGGTTTGTTATGGGCCACAAAGGATTGATAGACTATAGTGTTATCCATCCAAATCTTGTACAAGAAAACTATTTTTTATTATTATTATTATCTATGCATATAATCACACGTAACATTTTTAATATATTTTTTTTATAATATATTAACATCACAATCTAACTCAATGCAATACTAATAGCCGTTAAAGTATTTGTAATTAATTATATTCCATTCAAAATAGTAAAATGTTTATGATATAAAACCATAATAATAATGAAATATGAGTTGAAAAAAAAGTACTCTTGTGTTTTAAAATTTAAAATATACTAGCAACAAACCCGGAGAATCCCACTAAAATGAGTAGGGAAGATAGATGTTGATATATACTCATGCCGCAAAGAGCAATTGCATGTAGATGACCTTCGACAGACACATCAACGAGAACCTGTAAAAGAGCCAAAAAAAATATTGGGGCTTATATGTAAATATAGGGCTTATATGTAAATATAGAATAGTTGGAGGATTACTATTGTAAATATTAGAATAGTTGTATATATTCAGATTACGCAATAATGAGAAATCAAGTCTGATTCATTTTCCCTCTTTCACGTATTATGGTATCAGAGCGAGAAGCTTCCGTTCAGATTGTTTTCTCCGATAACATTTTCCGATCGTCTTCTCCGATCAATTGCAATTGTCAGGCTGTTATCTTCGATTGATTGATTATAATCAATTTCTCTTTTCTTTCTTTTCAATCAATCATTTTTTCCAGATTTTCGCTGATTGAGTTCAAATGTCAAATTTAAATCCTGGATCTACGATTTCTCCAATCGATGATTGAATGCATCCATACTATCTGCATCATTCTGAGAGTCCTGGTTTTATACTTGTTTCTCAACTTCTAACAGGAGACAATTACAATTCCTAGAGTCAAGCTATTCAGATTGCTTTGTCGGTGAAGAACAAAACTGGTTTCATAGACGGTATTCTTCCCAAACCTAATCCTTATGAACAATCTAATTACAATGTTTGGATGCGCAATAACAAGCTAGTGATATCATGGATATTGAATTCTGTATCGAAAGATATTTCTGCAAGCATCATGTTTACAGAAAGCGCTCATGAAATATGGTTGGATTTGAAGGATCGATTTCAACAAAGTAATGGTCCTCGTATCTTTCAAATTCGAAGAGAACTTGTGAATCTCAAGCAAAATCAAGAATCAATTGGTGTTTATTTCACCAAATTGAAATCACTTTCTGAAGAACTCAGCAATTTTCGGCCTCATTGTACATGTAACAAATGTGAATGCAACGGTGTACAAGAAATTGAGAAGTATTTTCAAAACGAGCATATTATGAACTTACTTATGGGATTGAACGAATCATTCTCTCAATCCAGAGGTCAAATTCTTCTTATGGATCATTTGCCATCAATTAATCGTGTTTTCTCTTTAATGGCTCAAGAAGAGAAACAGAAATCCATATCAAATGAAACACAAAATTCCATGGCGTTCTTGGCTAAAGCTTCAGTTCCTTCAAGAAAACCTCAATCTAACAATTACAAATCAACAAACAGGGATCGTCCTTATTGTACTCACTGTAATTTTCAAGGACATACTGTAGATAAATGTTACAAATTACATGGTTACCCTCCTGGATACAAATCAAACAGTGCCAAGAACTATAATCCAAGAAACAAGATTAATCATGTAGCTGCTGCCAATGAAGATCCAAATGCACAAATTTCTTCAATCAACCATGATTTAGCAAATATGTTCAAAGGTTTCTCTCCGGATCAATGTCAACAAGTTATGTCTGCATTATCCAATCACATGATTACTGTAAATCATAATGAAGAGATAACAACAGGTAAATGCTATTCTCTTTCAATAAACTCTGGACAAAAATCTCATACATGGATCATAGATTCTGGAGCCACCCAACATGTTTGTCATGAGATTTCCATGTTCATGAATAAGAGAAAAGTAATTCATTACACTGTTACTTTGCTAAATAAAATCACTCTTCCAGTCACACTTATTGGGGATATCAAGATAGAACATTTGTTTACACTTCAAGATGTTCTATATGTTCCATCATTTGATCAAAATCTAATATCTGTTAGTGCTCTAACCCAAAATCAAAAGTTGATGATTCAGTTTACCTGTAATCATGCTTTGATTCAGGACATGAGGAACATGAAGATGATTGGCAAAGCTAATATTCATCAGAGGCTGTATGTGTTGAATGAATGCAAGGAGTTAAAGAATTCAAGGATCAATAATGTCACTGTTTCATTGGATGCTTAGCATAATAGATTAGGCCATCATTCCAATAAGTGTATGTACCCAATAAGAGATCAATTAGTTGTTAAGTCAGTTAATTCGAGTATGTTTTCTCATTGTGATGTATGGCCTTTGGCAAAACAAAGAAGGTTGCCTTTTCCATCTATGAACAATATACAAGACAACAGTTTCTCTTTAATTCATTTTGATATTTGGGGTCCGTATTCTATTCCTTCAATTCAAGGGTACAAATACTTTGCAACTATTGTTGATGATTATAGTAGATACACTTGGGTCTACATGTTACACAATAAATCTGACATCATACGAATAATACCTTCCTTCTATAATATGGTTTTGACGCAATTTCAAAAGAAAATTAAAATGTTTAGATCCGATAATGCGAAGGAACTACAATTCAAAGATTTTTTTGAAGATAAAGGCATTATACATCAGAAGTCATGTGTTCCAACACCCCAACAGAATTCAGTTGTTGAAAGAAAACATCAACACATTTTAAATGTTGCACGGGCATTATTATTTCGATCAAATGTGCCTATCAAACTATGGAGTGAATGTATACTAAATGCTGTATACATTATTAACAGAATTCCTTCTGTTTTTCTTAAGAATCAGACTCCATATCAAAGATTGTTTGACAAAGAGCATACTTATCTTCATTTAAGGACATTTGGGTGTTTGTCATATGCATCTACTTTAACAACAAATCGAACAAAATTTTGCCCAAGGGCAAAATCGTACATATTTGTTGGTTATCCACTCAACATGAAGGCTTATAAACTCTTTGATTTATCTACAAATTAGTTTATAATATCACGAGATGTTACATTTCATGAAGATATATTTCCATGCCAGAAAAATCCTAAAGAAAATGATCATCCTTTTGCTCAGATTGTTCTTACTATAACAACGAGTGATATACTCAATGGTGATTATTCTCACAATCATGATGGTAATTCGGAAATGCCAAGTTTGAATCAAGTTCAGAATGATGAACCTGTGTTGAATCATGAACCTCAAAATAATCAAGACACCAGAAGAACAACAAGAATTTCAAGACCGCCTTCATATTTACGAGATTTTCATTGCAATTCCACGAGGCATTCCAATTCAGTTCATCCTCTTGAAGATGTATTGATTTATGACAATCTTTCTTCAAGTCACAAAAATCTTGTTATGAATATTTCAGCAAATTTTGAGCCTCAACATCACAATCAAGCAATGAAAATCCCACAATGGTGTGCAGCAATGGATGATGAATTGAAAGCAATGCATGATAATCAAACTTGGTCAATTGTTCATTTGCTTCCGAATAAAAATACAGTTGGATGCAGATGGGTTTATAAACTCAAATATGGAAGTAATGGCAATATTGAACGACACAAAGCGAGATTAGTTGCCAAGGGTTTTAGCCAACAAGAAAGTGTTGATTTTTTTTGACACTTATACCCATGTGGCAAAACTTGTTACAGTGAAAATATTACTTGCAATTGCTGCTGCAAAGTCATGGAACTTGGTTCAATTAGACGTTAATAACGCCTTTCTAAATGGAGATTTAAAGGAAGAGGTTTACATGGATTTGCCACCTGGACTCAAAATTCAGGGGGAACATAGTTCCAATCAGAAATTAGTTTGCAAATTACACAAATCCATTTATGGTTTACGACAAGCTTCAAGGCAATGGTTTGATAAATTTTCTACTTCTATGATACAAAGTGGATTTACACAATCCAAATCAGATTATTCATTATTTTTTAAAGGTAATGGGTCTGATTATGTGGCATTACTTGTATATGTCGATGACATATTGATTACTGGATCATCTACCAAGGAGATTGACTGAATTAAACATAAGCTCAGTGACAAATTTAAGCTCAAAGACTTAGGAAAATTGGGTTATTTTTTGGGTCTTGAAGTTGCAAGATCTAAAGCTGGCATCTTTGTATCTCAAAGGAATTACACGCTACAGCTTGTTAAAGACATGGGATTGTTAGGATCTAAACCTACTAACACTCCAATGGATCCAAGAGTGAATTTGCATGGTGACATGGGTGATGTGTATGATGATCCTTCTCGATATAGAAGATTGATTGGCAGACTCTTATATTTGAACATCACACGTCCAGATATTTCTTTTGCAATTCAAAAATTGTCACAATATGTTTCTTCTCCAAGAGTTCCACATTATGATGCAACATGTCACCTAGTTCGATACTTGAAGCAAACTCCTGGTCAAGGCGTTTTTTTATCGTCAAAGTCAACAATGGATTTACGAGCATTTTGTGACTCAGATTGGGGGCAAGTGCATGGATACTCGTCGATCAGTGACCGGCTATTGTGTATTCCTTGGTGATTCATTAATATCGTGGAAATCCAAAAAGCAGCCAACTGTATCTCGATCTTCTACAGAAGCAGAATACCGAGCGATAGCAACAACCACATGTGAATTGATTTGGTTAAAGCAATTACTTAAAGATTTTAGAATCAATCATGATCATGCTGCTTTATTATTTTGTGACAACGATTCAGCTATTAAGATAGCTAATAATCCAACATTTCACGAAAGGACAAAACACATCGAAATCGATCTTCATTTTGTACGGGATAAAGTGGTTGACAAATTTCTCAGATTGATGCCAACTCGTACAAATTTCCAGCTTGCAGATTTGTTTACTAAACCATTACTAGCTACCAAGTTAGCTCCTTTCATGTCAAATATGTCATTGCAGAATATATATTCTCCATTGTCATCTTGAGGGGGAATATTGGGGCTTATATGTAAATATAGGGCTTATATGTAAATATAGAATAGTTGGAGGATTACTATTGTAAATATTAGAATAGTTGTATATATTCAGATTACGCAATAATGAGAAATTAAGTCTGATTCATTTTCCCTCTTTCACGTATTAAAAAGTGGTGAATCCAATATTCAAGCTCACGATTGTCCAACTTAATTTAATTGAGGTAACAAAATAGATTGGTTGAAAAGTTTTAGTAAAAGATATATACCATTAAATATATTGAATGTTTGTTTATTTCGACCACTGTCTTTGTCAAGTTTATATTCTTATTCAAGTTTTTCAGTTTTGCATCTCTACATAAATCCACAATATAATTTTTAATACTTTATCTATGGTCATGTTTAGGATACAATTTACCGTAGTCCATCTATTTTAATTGAGTAAAAAGACTTACTTGGAGACACACAATCCATAGAATCAAGTATTATTCTGTTATTTCATAAAACAATTGATGAAATTTTGAAATTACATATCCAGAACCGAATAAAATACATCAAGTTTGTAATGGTATGAGTAGTTAATCTATGGATTAAATAAAATAGCTTGCTAATGTTAACCGATCTTTTTAAATTTCGGTTTTATATCCTTAAATATGGCTTATTTCCTTAATCCCAAAAAAATATGATGCAGAGCATATCAAGGACTTAACAAAGTCCTTCATGGACAAATTGGATATTTGTTGGAAGTTTTAAGGCCTACCATATATGTATAGGAAGCTCTCTAACATGCTGAAACTTCTTAAAAGGTTTTCTAAAACCAAGGGGTGTCCATACACACTATTTGTATAGATGTAAATTTTCCCATTGCAAACACGGGGCAGTAAGGCCCCGTTTGATACGCATCTTTCCAGGTCCAAACAGATCTTTCTGGCTGAATGGACCGGAAAGACTGTTTGATTTGCACAAAAGAATGGGTCTTTCCCGGTAAGATATGTCTTTCCCAGAAAGCCCCAAAATCATATCTTTCTGGCTGAATGGGCTGGAAAGACAATTATACACCAAACCCCGTCTCTTTCTTTCTTTATTGGATTATTAATTTTTTTAAATAACTTTTTTTAAATTTATTTTGTATTGATTACTTTTTTTCATCATTCAGCACAGTCAATCAGATGTACAATCAAACAGCATGGTTTCTTTCCCAGTCAGAAAACTTTCCCAGACAGCACTTTACCAGACAGCACTTTCCCAGACAGAAACTATCAAACGGGACCTAAGTCGAAGTGAGTAATAAGACAAATCTAAGGGTAAATCATAACACAATTGAACAAATCTGGCAATCTACATGAAACAAACAAGGAAAAAGTATGTCAGTGGGATTAGTAAAACAAGTACAAAAATATAATCTAACAAGTAACAACAAACGTGTGAGTAGTAAACATAAATTAACAATAAAGTCTGGAAAACAAAACATACAAGACATGGGGGAGGGAGGAGGGGGCTAAAATACTCATCAACCATGATACTTAAATAAATAATCTAAATTAAAAAATATAAAAAATATGTAAAGTATAAATTAAACTAAAAATACGGAAGAAGTTGAAAAAAAAAGATGTATATCTTTATGAAATAAAAAATTAAAATAGAATTTCGTTTATACAAAATTACATAAATGGTCCGTTTGGCTGGGCAGATGAGTCAACTTGGTTTCAAGTTCTTTTTTTCTTTGCAAAATTTAGAGTAAATTACATTTTTAGTCCCTATAGTTTAGTCAGATTCGTATTTTTAGTTTAATTTTTGAAAATTTAACAATATGCATCCCTAAGGTTTAATATAATTGCACTGCACATCCTAGTCCATTTAAAAAGACCATTTTACCCTTACTTTTATCTTTATCTTTTTCTTTTATATATATATATATATATATATATATATATGTTTATTTTTTTATATTTTGTACGTTTACATGAAGTATTATTAATAAATTTTCTAGTTCTTTTTTTTATAATTTTTTGTTCGAATTTATGTTTTAATGTTTTTTTGATCTTTTGTTTGTTTATATTTTTATAAAGCTTTTTATAAATATTTTTTGTATAAAAATTATAAATTGTTAAATGTGAATATGAATAACACATATTAGGTATAAAATTATTTATTTTAATAAGGTTATTGTATAGGGTAACCGGAATTCGAAAAAAATGTCAATGACTTCGAGGTCATTTTTTTTTTAGTTTTAGAAAACAAAATTACATTTTGTTCCGAATGGCAAATGCTAATAAAAATTTCTATAACTCAAACACAAGTGTCAATGTTTTTGAGTTTATTTTTCTATTTTTAGATATTTTGTACGTTTTTAGTTATATGGTTTCAGATTAGCCATTATATAACTTGAAACTCATATTCGAATTTCGGTTAACCTATCTATTAATCTATTAAAAATAATAATTTTATATCTAGTCTATGTTAATAATATTCACATTTAACGAACTTTTTTATATTTATTTACAAAAAGTATTTTAAAAATTATAAACAAACAAAATATCAAAAAAATAAAATAAAATGCATTCAAACAAAATGTCAAAAAACTAGAAAAAATTATTCAAAAATAGTCAAAGAAATATAAATAAACAAAATGTAAAAAAAACGTTAAACAATATATTTGAAAAAATGCTCAAATAAAATCTAAATCATAAAAAATATAAATAATTAAAATAAAATGTAAATGGATTTTTTTTAAAAGAAATAAACAATAAAAAATATAAATAATTATATATATATATATATATATATATATATATATATATATATATATATATATATATATATATATATATATATATATATATATATATAAGAAAAACAAAAATATGAAAGTAATGGTAAATAGTCTTTTTAGATGGACTAAGGATATGTAGTGCAATTTCTTTAAACCACAGGAATGTATCTTGTCAAAATTTCAAAAATTGAACTAAAAATAAAAATTTAACCAAAATACAAGGACCAAAACAGTAATTTACTCCGTAATTTATGATTTAGGTTCATGATTGGTCCCTTCCTCTAACTTTGTTAAAAATATATTGTTAAGTGTTTGTATTTGTTTTTGCCCATGTTTTGTCTTTTTGTTAAATTATAAATTTTGTTTTTAGCTATTTTATACTATTATATGTAAAAACCTCATCCACCCACCCCCCCCCCCCCCCTATCTCTCATAGACACACACATACATACAATGGAATTAACCATTTTATTTATTCTCCAATTTCATCATGCCACACACTACCAAAATGAATTAAAGTTACTGTCCGCTTACTTTTATCCACATTCTTAAATACAATAAAACCCAACATAATTAAGGCAAGAGGGGTGTAACATTCGATTTTCATGTATTTTCATTTTAGCCCTTATCCTATTCAAAGTTTGCACATGTGGTCCCTTGTTGTTTAAAGAATGGCAATTCAGCCTGTACGATGGGCGTACGTGAAGTAAATTCAACGTACTTGTGAGAACCCGGATCACGAAAGCCATGCTAGTACGTTGGGCATACCTGTGGTACGTCGGGCATACTAGCTTAGCCTCTAAACCCTAATTTTAAGGGTTTGCACCCTATTTAATCCACCTTATGCCTCCCTTGGACATATCTTATCAGTCATCTATACCTCATAAACTCTAATCTCGAGTCTAAGCTTTGTGTGTGAGAGTTTGGAGCTTATTAGTGATTTTGGTTCTCATTTGTTGAAGAAGATGACTAGTGAAGAAGGAGGTGTTGCTTGCAAGCTTGTAGATCCAGAAACTACTTCACCTTGTGCATCTTCTGAAGGTTTAAAGTTTATACCTTGATGTGTTTCCTTTTAGATCTCCATAGATGAGTTTTTATGATCTTTTTGTCCCAAAGCTTGGATCTTTGTGAGTATGGAGGACTCCAGAGCATTTTAGCTGTCCTTTCATGTGTTCTAGGTCTTGTAGATTCATAAAAATGGTTGCTTGATCATTTCCCTTGGTCTATGCATGAGTTAAGTGACTTAAAGTGTGATTAAAGTTAGAGTTTTGTGTATTGGGTTCTTTATAGCCATGTAAAGGCTTAAACTCAGTGACTTTATGGCTTAAGACATGCTATTATGGTCAGATCTGAAGTTGGGATAGGTGTCTTAACAGATTAATACATAAAAGTTGATAAATGGGGATCAGGCAGAGTACGTCGGGTGTACTCCTGGCTACGCACCGCGTAGCGAGGCCCGTTCCCGATTGGTCATTGGTTGAGTTGTACGCCCCGCATAAGAAGGAGTACGTCCAGCGTACACGATGGGCAGTTGACTTTTGTTGACTTATGATCATTGGTCAAGAATTAGGGTTTTTGATCATGAAGGGGGGGGGGGGGAATGGTCTTTTTGCCCTTAAGGGGCTTAGTTTGGGATTTGGACTTGTGAGTTGAGTTGAGGACCTTGATAATTAATTAGGGTTAATTTTTGTGTTATTAGGCGAACTCTAGTTCCGACAGTTCGGGTGTGAGATTTATCTGTCATCCGTATCAGGCGAGTCTCCTAACTTATTCTTACATGTGTGGTAGAATAGTTGTATTTGTGATGACCAACTGGGTATAACTATTTTTTTTATAATGCCTTTTATGTGTGACTGAGACTACATATAGTCTCTAGACTTGTCGATAACCCATAGGGCGTGTTGTTGCCCACTGGGATTGCCGAAAGTCCCAGGGTTGCTGATAACCCACAACTGTTTATTTATGCTATGATGTATGTGGTATCTAGGGGAACTCACCTAAGCTTCGTGCTTACAATTGTTGATTTATGTGTTTCAGGTACTTCTGAGGATCGCGGGAAGGTGAAAGGTCAGATTGTACACACTCGTTGGGAGATTTATTACTGGGGAAGTCTGTGACATTCTGATATTTTATGATGATTATTTGCATTTGACACTTATGTTTTTGGATGACTTGGTTCATGAACAATATTTTGGTAATTTAAAAATGAAAAATTCGGTTTAAAATTTGAGTTGTTACAATTTGGTATTAGAGCCCTGGTTTGAGGGATTTGGATGAATTCTAGGGTAATTCCAAACTCAAACTAAGGATATGAAGATTTTCATAAAAAAATTTCAAAGAAATGAAGATTTTTACAGAAGAAAACCCAGAGAAGCAGTGTGTACAATCAACTAGAGCTCAAGCGGTAGTTTCCCAAAATACCTCAATTTATATTATAAGTAGTGTAGAGCTGATATTTTATGAGTTGATAGAATTGTGTGCTAGTTAGTAATAGGCTAAGGATCCTGTAGGAATGGTGTGATATTGTTGCCTGATTTGTGATGCCTTTAGCCTAGGAGTTCGTTCTTATGAGATTGAATATGTCATTACTATCTGCTTGGTGTATGCTGTATAATTGTACATAGTTAGGATTTTATAGCCTTTGAATGCCTGATTTATCCTTTCTTCCTGTTCCTCGTTTGGTTGTGGATTTGAGGTAGAATCATTTATTCGAATGTCTATTGAGTCTCATATTGTGTACAATTGGTATGCGCGATGTCACGCTCGATTTCCCAATGTATTATTTAATTATTGGTTATTTAGTTATTTTCAGTTGGGCCTAGTAGTCTTTGGGCTTATTTTCATTTTGGGCTTAAGGAGGGGTGCCGTACGCAGGGCGTACCACCCTATGTACGCTGGGCGTACTGGTGGAGGATTGA
This sequence comes from Lactuca virosa, assembly GCF_052849685.1. NCBI lineage: Eukaryota > Viridiplantae > Streptophyta > Magnoliopsida > Asterales > Asteraceae > Lactuca > Lactuca virosa. The sequence goes on along the minus strand of NC_136434.1, from coordinate 115,220,511 downwards.
TTGCGGGTGTCATGCACGTACGTGCTGCGTACAAAGGAGTACGTGCAACATACTTGTCCAGACCTAAAACCCTAAATTTTAGGGTTTGAGCACTATTTAAAGAACATAATGCCTTAAAGATTTTCTTTACCAGCATCCTTCTTGTCCCTTAACAGCCTCCACGAAACCCTAACCCCATTGTTAAGTGTTCTTGAGCTTGGAAGGTCCCTTTAGTGCATTTTTGGTATTTTTGTCCCATTTTCAAGGAAGAGAAGGTTGGAGCAAGGTGGTGGTTCAAAGAGAAGCTTATAGATCCGAGTTGTTTGCTTCATTTCAAGCTTGTGCAAGGTATAAAGTCTTGAACTTGATTTTTATAGTCGAGATCTCTTTTGGGTTGAGTTTTGGACCCTTTTTGGTCCCATTAGTGAGATCTTATGAGTCCATGTCGATTCTGAAGCTTAGAGTTGCCACTCTTGGTATTATTCTGGTCCTAGAGTCATAAAGTTGTCATCTTTGAGACTTTGAATCATCCATGCATGAGTATTAGTCACTTTAATGGAAGTAGATTATCATATTCCGAGTTTGGGTTCATTTGGGGGTATGCAAGCCACCAAGTTGTCGACTTTATGGTTTAAGACACTTCATATGACTCAGATCTGTGATTGGAACCTTTAGTCTTAAGGATTTAAGAGATTTTTAGAAGATTGGCTTAATGAGTGAGTACGCTGGGCGTACAAGCTCTTACGTGCAGCGTACAAGCCATGCAGCCGCTATGCTTAGCGTACAGTTGAGTACGCCTCACGTACTTAATGGATGTGGGCTTGCGTTGTTTGGGCCTCGGTTTGGATTATTTTCTTGGACTTTGTATCTTGGGCCTTAGTGGGGCATCTGGAATTGAACCTTTGGGTTAGGGAAGCGTTATTGGTCCTTAGGCTAGGGCCCATGTGAAGGAATTGGGCCCAATTGTAAATTGGGCCATAAGTTGGGCCTTGTTGGATTGTTTAACTTTGGGCCATTGGAATGTGTTTTAGGGCTTCATTTTAGGACCAAGTTATGTTAGGGGTAAAATAGTCTTTCTACCCCAAGTAGGAATTTTGGTTATGGTGTAGATCCCTAATGTTAATTAGCTTCTATTTGGCAATTGATAGCTCAGGGAGCCGTAGGATTAGCAGTCAGGTATCACTTACTTCATTCATCTTTTTTAGGTGAGTTTTCATCACCGGGTTTAGCGGGTCTAAGGCACCAAGGCCGACCTTGGTTGATTATGTTGATATACTTGTCTGTGTGATACTTGTATGTGTTTGTATGTGTATGCTTATTGGGCGGGGCCCATATTGTGAGTGTGTGTGGGGCCTGTATCTCATTTGGGCGGGGCCCGTTATGTGAGTGTGGGCAGGACTCGTATCTCTTTGGGCGGGGCCCGTTACATGATATGTTTAGTTTGTGGTATCTTGGGGAACTCATTGAGCTTTGGGCTTACGGATTTAGTTGTGTATCAGGTACTTCCGGTTCCAAGGGGAAGGGCTCGAGTTGACTGCACCGCACACACTGTGGAGATTCCACATTTGATATTTACTATGATTTTGATATATTTGATACATTTATTTGTTGAGATGTATGGATGACAACTGAAAATACTATTTTTATCTATTACAAAACGAAAAAGTTTGGGACCATATTTTTGGATGTTACACGCGAAGCAAATAGCAAGGACAACGGAGATCTTGTGAGGCGGAGCAGTGCTAGGGAGCAGTCTAGAGTTAGTGTCTAGATGCTTAGTCATGGTTCTAAGGAACCAACAGGGTGAGTGTATAGCTGATATGGGGTAACAGAGTCCTTGTGACTTAAGGTATTGAAAGGACGACTTAAGACAAATATGAGTTGGTGTAAAAGGTAGTATTGGACCCGTTGGTGGGATGTCAAGTCCACCAAGCAAATTACACCCCTTGTTTGCAAATAAAACGTAATATAATGGTAAAAAGGGGTATCGATCCTCAGAGAAATGGTTGTATTCAATCACCAATGCAATCCAATACAACTAGTGTAATAAAACTAACTAACTATAATTAAACTAAAGGGGGGAGGGGTGTTGTGATTGCTTGAAAACTAAAAGACTTGAATAGCTAAAAAGTTTGCAATTAAGCAAGATGGTGAGATGCTCAAATATTGGGGAGAATTGGTCAACCAAGGCAATTCAACACAATGAATATTTGTGTGTTTATCATTAGGATTCAATATGAAGCTTATCATTCATCCCAAATTGGTTATAGCAATCATGAAACATTAAATGCCAAGATTCCTCATAGGTAGTCTGGAGGTTGGGGAAGCCCACAACACACCTTCTTAATCAAAATCAAGGTTTCAATTGAAGCAATTGAACCCAAGAAAGTTGCTTAGCCTTAAGAATGAAGGAATCCCCAATTCCTAGAGGATGTCAATGCTTACACATCCATAAAGGAGTCATGATCCATAAGCTAGAGATGATTTCTACCATCATAAAGCCCTTGTTCTAAGTAAATTCAATTATTTAATGCTAAACCAAATAAATAAACCAACAATTGCTCATTCAAGTACCAAGCTCATGACCACAGTATTAAACAAGCATAAGAAATATGAACTAGAATCATAAACATAAGATAAATGACAATTAAGCATGAATCCTTCAAAACCCACAAATATCCAAGGGTTTTAGCCAAAGTTAACCAAAATAGAAGAAACTAGCCATTCATGGCAACAAAATAACAATCACAAAATTGTTTTTGCATCAAGAAACTAACAATTACTTAGAAAGATGAGAAGAATTTGTATCAAGCTCCCAAAAATCGCCTCTAATGCTCTCTAATGGTGGAAAATCGAAGTATGAGCTGCTAGACCTAACCCCCCAAGTAAATGGTGAGCAAAATGACCAAAATGCCCAAAAGTGTGCAGTTGCGCGGGTACCCTCGCAAGTGTTGCGTGCCTAAGACTCCAACCTCACAAATGATGTTGGAATGCTATTGGCTCTTGTTCTCCACTACACCACCCCACTTTTCAAGATTCCCTTGGTCCCCTCCACACTTCACATGATTCAAATTTGGTCAATCTTCTTCAAGCTTCAAAATATGGATAGTCCAATCCCAAAATAAGAATCCAAGACCCATATTCATAAGCCCACTTCATCCAAGTCTTAAAAATTTTAAGCCCAATTCTTCTTTGATGGATCCAGAAAGACCAATAATGCCTCGAAAGCCCACAAAGCCCATCTCTAAGCTAATCCAAAACCGCAACAAGCTCCAGAACCCTGCAAAATACCTAATGCAAAATAGAAAGTACCCGACACGATCCATGATAAAGAAAATAAAGAATATACAATGCAATATAAAAAAAGAGCGAAAAATATTAAAATAAACAATAAAAAGTAAGGAAATAAAATAAACTATCACCCATACTACTGAAAGCACTGGATCTGTATGCGGCTCAAGAAGGAATCTTAAGGAACTAAGGAACTTGTAGGAGTGTGTGGGTGTTTGTGTATGCGCTTTAGCCTAATTCTGATGGTTTTCTTGTGTGTTTCAGTATGGTGGTTACCCGAGGTTCAGGCTTCAGCGACCCCAAGAGACCGAGTGTCAGTGATGATGAGATCAGCAAGATTGTTGCCGCCGAGGTGGCCGCAAAAATCAGAGGGGCTATTCCAGAGATGTTTGGGTTTATCAAGACCACGTTGATTGAGACTTTTGACGATCGTTATGCCGCCGTCACTGAGGCTGCTGCTGCCGCAGCCACTGCAACTGTTGCTGCTGCAAGACCGCATGGAGGTGATTCGTTGTGGTAATGGGAGTTCAACAACACGAAGCCACCCGAGTTTGATGGGACCCAGGATTCGATTGCTACTATGAGATGGATTTCTGATGTGGATGGATGTTTTTACACTTTCTCTTGTCCGGATAATCTGAGGGTTCATTTCGTGCTGAACCTGCTTCGCTTGGGGGCGAAGGACTGGTGGAAGTTTGTGACAACTGATTATACCCTCACAGAGCATTATGCGGTGACCTGGGAGAGATTTACTGAGATGTTCAGAGATGAGTTTGCTCCAGTGGTTGAAAGAGATAGAGATTGGTCTATGAGTTCCTGTCTCTCAAGTAGAAGACAGAGACAGTGACTGAGATCACCAAGTTGTTTCTTGAGAGGGCGTTGTTTTGTCCTGAGCACGTGTCTACTAAGCATGCATGTGTGAGTCAGTTTAAGAGTAATCTGAGGAGTTTTATCCGTGAATTCATGGTGAACACTTCATATCGGACATTGGCTGAGCTGCAGACCAATGCCGAGAGGAGGGAGATCGAGTTGGAGAACCAGGCTAAAGAGTAGAGGGAGACCCAGGTGAGAGATAGGAGGCCAGTATAGTCGCAGTCGACGATTAAGCGGCCTAAGCCCGGTGACTTAAGTGTTGGAGGTCAGAAGGGCCGCACTTGTGGTAAGTGCGGAAAGGGGCATGAGGGACCCTATCGGTTAGGGACGACTTGCTACCAGTGTGGCAAGGATGGACATTTGGCTAGGGATTTCCCCAAGGGATTTTATGTTTGCTTCAATTGCAAACAGACAGGTCACATGAGGGTCAAGTGTCAGCTTGCATCTATGTGACAACCGTCAATTTTTGGCCAAGTCAAAGTCAACTAAAGTCAACAAGTCAAAGCGGTCAACTCATCTAACCCTTGTATATTAGGGTTTCCATTATGACTCTTATTGTACTACTCGCAATCTTAAAATAAAGTATCACTTAGAGTTTTCACGTGTTCGGAAATTCTAAAACCTAATTAGGGTAAGTGATGAATCTACTCGATAAAACATTATTCCATACACCTCGGGAGCGTATAACATTCATAACAAGGCTTAACAGAGTGTAAGAACCTTGCGTTGCGAAGCCAAACACTCAAAAAGGTCACAAAAGAAGTCTCTCCAAATCTCTTTCACTCTAACTCTCCCAAAACTCTCTAAGTAAGAGAAATCTCTCCAAGAATGTGAAATCTCTCCCAAATCTCTCCAAGAAAGACAAATCTCTCCCAAATCTCTCCAAGTATGTGAAATCTCTCCCAAATCTCTCCCAGTATGTCAAATCTCTCCCAAATCCCTCTCTGTATGAGAAATCTCTCCAAGAATGTCAAATCTCTCCCAAATCTCTCCAAGTCTCCCAAATCTCTCCCAGTATGTCAAATCTCTCCCAAATCTCTCTCTGTATGAGAAATCTCTCCAAGAATGTCAAATCTCTCCCAAATCTCTCCAAGTATGTGAAATCTCTCCCAAATATCTCTCTGAATGAGAAATCTCTCCAAGTATGTGAAATCTCTCCCAAATCTCTCCCAGTATGTCAAATCTCTCCCAAATCTCTCTCAACTTCTTAGAATCACTCGGGGCATCCCGGCCCTTAATTTAGTCGAAAACCGCTCGAAAACGGAAGTCTACGCGAAAAACAGCCTTAAGGAGCCGAAACTCCTCTTAGGAACCGAAACTCCTCTTAGGAACCGAAACCCCTTTTAGGAACCGAAACTCCTCTTAGGAACCGAAACCCCTCTTAGGAGCCGAAACTCCTCTTAGAGCCGAACCTCCTGAGAACCGAAACCCTCTCAACCGAAATGGACCGAGCGCTCGGTCTATTTCGGTCCTCTAACAATTTCGGTCCGAGGAGCTTGAGTTTCTGTCCGAGGAGCGAGCCTGCGCAGCCAAGACCGAGCCTTGCCTTCTGTTCTTCTCCTCGCGCTCTCGGTTCCTCTTCCCCTTTTCTCGGATTCCTCAGCAGCGACCGAACCCTCCTCTCGGCTCCCACCCACTTTCGGTTCTAACCTCCTAAGGAGCCGAGCCTTCGCATTCTCGGCCTGAACTTCGGAATTTCACATTTTTGCCCGGTTTTTGACCGTTTTCACGTATTAAGCCCGTTTTTCGTGATTTTAATATGGGATTTTCTCCAAAAATCATATTTTAACATATAAGAACCTAAATATTCATAATTTAAACATATTTTTATGGAAATCTTTATTTAAGAATAAAATCTAGTGGGTGAGATATTTAGGTGGAGTGTTGACTTATCATTTGGGCAAGGACACAAGTTACCTCCCACACTCACTCCTTGACTATTCCCAGTCACTATTCACTCATACCTAGTCATTTCATAGTACTTTTCCCACCATTTTTCAGCCACACATTTGGTCAAGAGCTGGGAAGCCCTCCCCTCTCCTCACATTTCTCTTATTTTCCACCAAAGAACAAACTCCTTTCTCTCTCTCTTTCTCTCTCTAAAATTCGAGATTCAAGGCTATTCTCCAAGTTTTTCTTCTACATTTGGTAAGTGTCTTCCTCCCACACTTAGATATTCTACTATCTTTCATCCAAATCATAGATTGCTTACACAAATATCGTCATATTTGTGTTAGATCTTCAAATCTTCAAAGCATCTCCCAAGTGTTCTTGAGTTGAACACTTCTTTTCTCCATCATCCATCTACTGAAATCACTCAAGGTGAGTTCATACCCCTATCTTTTCATGTTTTTCTTAAGTTTTAAGGGGGGGGGGGGGGGGGAATACAAGTTAAAACACTAAGAACACAACTAAACTCACTTAACAGCCTTCATCAGAAACGTTCAACTCCATTCACGGACTGTTTTGGTCAACTTAAACATTTTAGTTTTCAAAACTGTATAAGGTGCAAATAGTTCAGGTTCATACCTTTAAAATGACTACTTGCACATCACCATACGACTTTTCTACGATTTATGGTGATTTTTACAAAACTGCCTATCATTTCAGAAAAAATTCGAACCAGTCTGTGAATATGAACATTTTAACACAAGTTAAAGACTTCTAAAAATCATAATAAAAATTATGAACAAACTAGACACATTTTATGAACTCTCAGAATTTACGGATTCAGTTTTCGACTTCGTATGAATTTTTCTATGATTTTTCTAAAACAGTGCAGAACGGTTAAAAACTAGTTAGCAGCTTACAACTTTCATAACACTTTGTATTATGTTGAGCAAAGTGTATAACTATAAGTTCTAAATATGGAATGTATTTGTTGTTAGTTTATCATCATAAACTGAAATTTAGTCATTCATGATAAGGTTACTCATTCATTTCGAATACTTATAATAAACTTCAATAAGCATAGTTTATGGATTTTTACTACATGAAAAAGGTTTTACTCTCAAAACAAATGGGTTTTTTCATATCTTACGTAATAAACTATCATAGTAATAGTTTAAGGATTTCATATCACTAATGTATTTTCATAAAAGGTGATTTCACTTCCTCCACGGAAGAGGTTTTAATATCAAACTATGTGTAAACTAGTTAACTTAGGTTGTGAGGCAATTCTCTCCCCGTATGTTCGAGTACGGGATCCCAATTCCTGTAAGTTATAACCAGAGTCTCTTGTAGGGAGAGCATGATAATTGTGTATAGATCTATATTGGGTTTGACACCCCACACCTTGCTGCTAGCTACAGTGGGACCTGCAGGTCTACGGGTGACAAGAGTCATAGTATCTTAACGTCTGAAAAACGTTGTGCAGGTTATTTCTTGTCATAGTATGGTTATAGCGACTCACATAGGTAGTTAACAATCTTTCAAGTTTACATGGAAACTTCAACTTTAAAAAGGGTTTTATGCCGATTTAAAACCACTTTTATATCTTTAAGTATGTAAAATACTTGTTTATTTCCGGTCCTGGGATTTAGGACCACATAACTTTTATAAGGAAAATATAGGATTTTCTTTGGAATCATATCTCTGTTAAAACTATATTTCATCTAGAATTGTTAGACTTCAGCTATAATTGCTAAGTGTATATGCTAGAGTTATATAAGAATCTAGTCATAATCGACTTAGAATTGGTGGGCCCGCCTTACTTCCTGTTCCTTGTTTGGTTGTGGACCTAGGGCAGACCCATTATATTCGACGGTTTATTTAACTTAAATTTTATATAACTTATATACACTGGGCGGTTATAGAAGGAAATCTATGGGCCTTTCTAGGGTTCATTATGACATAACATAGAAGCATTCATTTCACTTAATAAAGAAAATATTGGATTTTCTGGAAACATACTTTGTCGCTTTTACAAGGAAAACGGTTTCTTTCTCAAACAAAACTCTTATGAACTCACCAACTTAATTGTTGACACTTTTTCAAAACTACTTGTATTCTCAGGAAATCAATGAAACGGGAAAACCAACGGTATTTTGAGGATGGGACGGTAAATCGTCAAATAGTTCATTTTGTCATCATAATGTAATTGATTTCGAAACATGTAAACTTATTCTATGGTGTAACCTTTTCAATTATATTTATGATGGTTGTATTTACTTTGAGCACTATTATACTCGTTGTTGTGATACTATACATGAAATCCTCCACCCCCGGACGTTTCCGCCATCCTTGGTTTGGGGGTGTGACAGATTGGTATCAGAGCATTGTTTATAGTGAACTAAGTATATCGAACCACATAAGATATACAAACTATAAATGCATTGGGACTAAGGTCTCTGATTTAACATTTTCAAATAACTATACTTTTTGAAATAAATAGTTTCTTGTTAAAAGTATACATGCATGCATACATACTAAGGTCAGCATCATTCTAGAACAAAACAAAAGTTGTGATTGTTGAATGGCACAAGTAGGCTTGGGGATGTATGGTCAGGTCTGGGAATAACATAGCCTGATCAACTATTTCTAACCCAGAAGTGATTAGCATATGCCCGAGAATGGTTGTGGCGTTGCAACAAGTCTAAAAACTTACCAATTCCATCTACAAACAAGCATTGAAAAACATAGATCAAACATTAAAATACTATAGGAGTATTTTGTGATACTATAACCAACTTATGTGAAAACTAAAGACCCCTATTAGTAGGTCTATAATGACTAAGTGCATACACCAAGGTTATACATAATCAAAGACATTATAGACTTAGAATCTATGACTATTGCTCTACTTCCTGTTCCTTGTTTGGTTGTGGACTTAGAGTAGAGTCATTTATTCGAAGGTCAATTCTATCCCAGATTATGTGTAACTGGTATGCACTATGTGATTATATACGTAACTAATAAGGATCACCCCCTATAAGTAATTATAGGATTATACGTCTATTAACTATCCCTTCTATCCCTATTCTCGCACGGGCAACGTGATGAGTAAATCTTAACGCCTGTATAAAACCCACTTCTATCCACTACCATAACTCCGCCTCAGGGACATTAGCAGAAACACCGAGAATAGTTCAGTAAAGTGCGAAATTTATACGTGTGTATATAAACGGTAAAGATATAACCAAAATATATCAATAAAAATTGGCATGCATTTCATTTCAGTGGGAGTTTACCACATATTTCATAACCTGTTATTACAAACAATTTGCTTATGGTAACTCTAAGATTACTTGATGTATACCTCAAGGTTATGTGTAATTAAGAGACGATCGACTTAGAAATAGTAAGTCCGCCTTAGGTCCTGTTCCTTGTTTGGTTGTGGGCTTAGGGCAGACTCATTAAGTTCAACGGCCTATCGGACCTTAATTACACACAACTGGTATACATTGAGTGATCTTAGGAGTGGAATCGTGCATGGAACAAATCACAAGATTACATTCGAGTCATTTCTACTAAATTCATAAGTTTATTTATATAGACCTCTGGTATGAATTGTTTTCCACATTCGAAAAATCGGGAAATACTATACTTAAAAACTAATAACCATTACTAAAAGACTTATGCTCATTACGTTTTTGAAATTCTATAACAGAAAGATGCCGCCTCGAAGGTCTGTTAGACGCACTAGCGGAACGCAAACAAATCCACCACCGCCGCCTCCCCAATATGATCCTGTTATGTTCCAAGTTGCGGTCACGGCCGCAGTGGCAGCTGCTATGTCCCAAATCAGTACTGATGGTGCAGGACGGGCAGGGAGCGGTACTAATAACTCCACTCAAGGAGATAGCCAAGGGCGTTCTAGAGAATGCTCCTTTAAGGACTTCACCAATGGTAAACCCGATTCGTTCAATGGTAGCGGGGGAGTCATCGACTTGATGCAGTGGTTCGAGAAGACCGAATCTGTCTTCGAGATCTGTGTGTGCCCTGAAGCGAACAAGGTCAAATTCGCAGCTCGTACTTTCTCCGGCCGGGCCCTTACTTGGTGGAACGACCACGTTAAGTCACTGACGCTTACAGTGGCTAACTCGATGAATTGGGAGGACTTGAAGGCAAGGATGCTGAAAGAGTATTGCCCAAGGGGCGAGGTGCAAAAGCTAGAGCAAGAACTGTGGAACCTCAAAATGACAGGCTCTGACCTTGCAACTTATACCGCCCGATTCTGTGACCTAACACTCCTTTGTCCCGCTATGGTCACCCCGGAAGACAAAAAGTTGGAGCGATACCTCTGGGTATTGTCCTCCGAAATTCAAGATAGCGTGTTGGCCTCAAGACCAACTACCTTTGAGAGTGCCAAGGAATTGGCACAACAACTCATCGACCATCGTGCCAGCCATGACACGGCGACAACCACCCCGGATCAAGCAAGAGGAGGAAACAACAAAAGGAAGTTCGGGGACAACAAAAAGGACCAACCAACCCAGGACTTCACTAAGAAGCAACAGATCGTTGCTGTTCATGCTGCCACAACCCACGCCATGCCAGCACCCGTAAATCGATACGCTGGAACCCTTCCGAAATGCAACAAGTGTAACTTCCATCACACTGGGGCTTGCCGAGAGATGCATTGCAAAAAATGCAGCAGAAAGGGACACACTACCCGTTTCTGTAAGGCACCAGCACGACCCATCAACCAGGTCCCCGACATTGGAGCAAGCCCAACTTGTTACGAGTGCGGTGAAACGGGACACTTCAAGAGAGACTGTCCAAGGAGAAGGAATGCCGGTGATGGTGGAAGGGTGCTTGCGATCACCACAGGAGAGACCACTCCGGAACCGCCCGTAAATATCAGTACGTGTTTCTAACATCGAAGTTTAAATTCTAAATTTCTTTTATTGCTAAATTTAGCATCGATTAAAGTATATCAACCATGAATCTCGAGAACACGGCAAAACCCAAATAAGTCTTATCATCTATATAAAACGCAGGGTTTTTACTAGTGAATCTATGATGGCTAGTGTAAACATTATGGTCATATATCATTAAGATTCTATGGACTTAGAATGTGTGATTCCGCCTCATTTCCTATTTCTTGTTTGGTTGTGGGCTTAAGGCGGGGTCACCCATCCGAATGACCTTGCAATCTTAATGATATACGACTAGTTTACACCAAGCGATTATAAAAGAACTGGTAGGACTTATAATGCAAATTCCGTCACAATTGATAAAGCATTCATAATGCTAGTACTCGCAAATTACATTATAAAATATTCATAGTGGTAATACCAAGTATAAAGCGGAGAGCATAAAGGCACACGTAGAATACACTATCATTCCAAAACAATAACTCCTGTAAATCGACTCAGCCCAAGTTACAAAAAAAAAATTTCCAAGGTCGTCATTTAACATCAAGCGGGCTGTTCCCCACCATAATCAATTTCTTGTACCATGAAAGTTCCCCCATCTTTCCTCCAAATTCTTGAAGTCCTAGTCGAAACACTAATTTCGGGACGAAACTCTTTCTAACGGGGGGATGATGTGACAACCGTTAATTTTTGGCCAAGTCAAAGTCAACAAGTCAAAGCGGCCAACTCATCTAACCCTTGTATATTAGGGTTTCCATTATGACTCTTATTGTACTAATCGCAATCTTAAAATAAAGTATCAGTTAGAGTTTTCACGTGCTCGGAAATTCTAAAACCTAATTAGGGTAAGTGATGAATCTACTCGATAAAACATTATTCCATACCCCTCGGGAGCGTATAACATTCATAACAAGGCTTAACAGAGTGTAAGAACCTTGTGTTGCGAAGCCAAACACTCAAAAAGGTCACAAAAGAAGTCTCTCCAAATCTCTTTCACTCTAACTCTCCCAAAACTCTCTAAGTAAGAGAAATCTCTCCAAGAATGTGAAATCTCTCCCAAATCTCTCCAAGAATGTCAAATCTCTCCCAAATCTCTCCAAGTATGTGAAATCTCTCCCAAATCTCTCCCAGTATGTCAAATCTCTCCCAAATCTCTCTCTATATGAGAAATCTCTCCAAGAATGTCAAATCTCTCCTAAATCTCTCCAAGTATGTGAAATCTCTCCCAAATCTCTCCCAGTATGTCAAATCTCTCCCAAATCTCTCTCTGTATAAGAAATCTCTCCAAGAATGTCAAATCTCTCAAAGTACGTGAAATCTCTCCCAAATATCTCTCTGAATGAGAAATCTCTCCAAGTATGTGAAATCTCTCCCAAATCTCTCCCAGTATGTCAAATCTCTCCCAAATCTCTCTCGAAATCTCTCTCAACTTCTTAGAATCACTCGGGGCATCCCGACCCTTAATTTAGTCGAAAACCGCTCGAAAACGGAAGTCTACGCGAAAAACAGCCTTAAGGAGCCGAAACTCCTCTTAAGAACCGAAACCCCTCTTAGGAATCGAAACTCCTCTTAGAGCCGAACCTCCTGAGAACCGAAACCCTCTCAACCGAAATGGACTGAGCGCTCGGTCTATTTCGGTCCTCTAACAATTTCGAACCGAGACCGACTTTCGGCTCTACCCTTCTCACCTTCGGTCCGAGGAGCTTGAGTTTCTGTCCGAGGAGCGAGCCTGCGCAGCCAAGACCGAGCCTCGCCTTCTGTTCTTCTCCTCGCGCTCTCGGTTCCTCTTCCCCTTTTCTCGGATTCCTCAACAGCGACCGAACCCTCCTCTCGGCTCCCACCCACTTTCGGTTCTAACCTCCTAAGGAGCCGAGCCTTCGCATTCTCGGCCTGAACTTCGGAATTTCACATTTTTGCCCGGTTTTTTACCGTTTTCACGTATTAAGCCCGTTTTTCGTGATTTTAACAACAGATTTTCTCCAAAAATCATATTTTAACATATAAGACCCTAAATATTCATAATTTAAACATATTTTTATGGAAATCTTTATTTAAGAATAAAATCTAGTGGGTGGGATATTTGGGTGGAGTGTTGACTTATCCATTGGGCAAGGACACAAGTTACCTCCCACACCCACTCCTTGACTATTCCCAGTCACTATTCACCCATACCTAGTCATTTTATAGTACTTTTCCCACCATTTTTCAGCCACACACTTGGTCAAGAGCTGGGAAGCCCTCCCCTCTCCTCACATTTCTCTTATTTTCCACCAAAGAACAAACTCCTTTCTCTCTCTCTTTCTCTCTCTAAAATTCGAGATTCAAGGCTATTCTCCAAGTTTTTCTTCTACATTTGGTAAGTGTCTTCCTCCCACACTTAGATATTCTACTATCTTTCATCCAAATCATAGATTGCTTACACAAATATCGTCATATTTGTGTTAGATCTTCAAATCTTCAAGGCATCTCCCAAGTGTTCTTGAGTTGAACACTTCTTTTCTCCATCATCCATCTACTGAAATCACTCAAGGTGAGTTCATACCCCTATCTTTTCATGTTTTTCTTAAGTTTTAAGGGGGGGAATACAAGTTAAAACACCAAGAACACAACTAAACTCACTTAACAGCCTTCATCAGAAACGTTCAACTCCATTCACGGACTGTTTTGGTCAACTTAAACATTTTAGTTTTCAAAACTATATAATGTGCAAATAGTTCAGGTTCATACCTTTAAAATGACTACTTGCACATCACCATACGACTTTTCTACGATTTATGGTGATTTTTACAAAACTGCCTATCATTTCAGAAACAAATTCGGACCAGTCTGTGAATATGAACATTTTAACACAAGTTAAAGACTTCTAAAAATCATAATAAATATTATGAAAAAACTAGACACATTTTATGAACTCTCAGTATTTACGGATTCAGTTTTCGACTTCGTATGAATTTTTCTATGATTTTTCTAAAACAGTGCAGAACGGTTAAAAACTAGATAACAGCTTATAACTTTCATAACACTTTGTATTATGTTGAGCAAAGTGTATAACGATAAGTTCTAAATATGGAATGTATTTGTTGTTAGTTTATCATCATAAACTGAAATTTAGTCATTCATGATAAGGTTTACTCATTCATTTCGAATACTTATAATAAACTTCAATAAGCATAGTTTATGGATTTTTACTACATGAAAAAGGTTTTACTCTCAAAACAAATGGGTTTTTTCATATCTTACGTAATATACTATCATAGTAATAGTTTAAGGATTTCATATCACTAATGTATTTTCATAAAAGGTGATTTCACTTCCTCCACGGAAGAGGTTTTAATATCAAACTATGTGTAAACTAGTTAACTTAGGTTGTGAGGCAATTCTCTCCCCGTACGTTCGAGTACGGGATTCCAATTCCTGTAAGTTATAACCAGAGTCTCTTGTAGGGAGAGCGTGATAATTGTGTATAGATCTATATTGGGTTTGACACCCCACACCTTGCTGCTAGCTAAAGTGGGACCTGCAGGTCTACGGGTGACAAGAGTCATAGTATCTTAACGTCTGAAAAACGTTGTGCAGGTTATTTCTTGTCATAGTATGGTTATAGCGACTCACATAGGTAGTTAACAATCTTTCAAGTTTACATGGAAACTTCAACTTTAAAAAGGGTTTTATGCCGATTTAAAACCACTTTTATATCTTTAAGTATGTAAAATACTTGTTTATTTCCGGTCCTGGGATTTAGGACCACATAACTTTTATAAGGAAAATATAGGATTTTCTTTGGAATCATATCTCTGTTAAAACTATATTTCATCTAGAATTGTTAGACTTCAGCTATAATTGCTAAGTGTATATGCTAGAGTTATATAAGAATCTAGTCATAATCGACTTAGAATTGGTGGGCCCGCCTTACTTCCTGTTCCTTGTTTGGTTGTGGACCTAGGGCAGACCCATTATATTCGACGGTTTATTTAACTTAAATTTTATATAACTTATATACACTGGGCGATTATAGAAGGAAATCTATGGGCCTTTCTAGGGTTCATTATGACATAACATAGAAGCATTCATTTCACTTAATAAAGAAAATATTGGATTTTCTGGAAACATACTTTGTCGCTTTTACAAGGAAAACGGTTTCTTTCTCAAACAAAACTCTTATGAACTCACCAACTTAATTGTTGACACTTTTTTAAAACTACTTGTATTCTCAGGAAATCAGTGAAACAGGAAAACCAATGGTATTTTGAGGATGGGACGGTAAATCGTCAAATAGTTCATTTTGTCATCATAATGTAATTGATTTCGAAACATGTAAACTTATTCTATGGTGTAACCTTTTCAATTATATTTATGATGGTTGTATTTACTTTGAGCACTATTATACTCGTTGTTGTGATACTATACATGAAGTCCTCCACCCCCCGGACATTTCCGCCATCCTTGGTTTGGGGGTGTGACAGATTGGTATCAGAGCATTGTTTATAGTGAACTAAGTATATCGAACCACACAAGATATACAAACTATAAATGCATTGGGACTAAGGTCTCTGATTTAACATTTTCAAATAACTATACTTTTTGAAACAAATAGTTTCTTGTTAAAAGTATACATGCATGCATACATACTAAGGTCAGCATCATTCTAGAACAAAACAAAAGTTGTGATTGTTGAATGGCACAAGTAGGCTTGGGGATGTATGGTCAGGTCTGGGAATGACATAGCCTGATCAACTATGTCTAACCCAGAAGTGTAACGTCCCAAAATACAGGCCAAAAATTTCATTTTTAAATCAATACTTTGGAAAACATTTGTGAATAAACATCATCCGATCATATCATTTCATAAAAACATTTCTCGTGTCTGAAAACCAAATCATAAAAATAATAGTAACGTCAGAGTACAATCCCCGAACATCTCATAATGCGGAAAACCAATGCGTGTGTGTATGATGTGCCGCTACCGCGCTAGCTCTTTCCCCTTCGCTGAAGAGGTACCTGAAAACAAAACTGTAAACCGTAAGCACAAAGCTTAGTGAGTTCCCCCATCGTCCACATACCATACAATCATATAACATACGTACTGCCAGGCATTTCTGGGGTGCCCGACCTACCCGGTACGGCCATTCTGGGGTGCCGACCTACCCGTTTCAAGCCATTCTGGGGTGCTGACCTACCCATGTCGAGCCATTCTGGGGTGCTGACCTACCCATGTCGAGCCATTCTGGGGTGCTGACTACCCTTCGGTCCTAGCAACCGAACCTCGGGGACTATTTCACCCCCTACTACTACTGTCACATATATCATAGCATAATCTACTGTCAGACATATTTGGGGCGTCTGACCTACCCTTCGGTCCTATCAACCGAATCTCGGGGACTATTCTCCCTCCTACTACCTCTATCTTATACAACATATCATGCTAGCAGCTAAACATATCATAACATACTGTTAGGCATATCTGGGGTGCCTAACCTACCCTTCGGTCCTAACAACCGAACTCTATCACTATCACATATCATATCACGCTAGCATATAACATAACAGGTAGTAGTAACACAGATGAATATCACAAAGACAAACATCTATCATACGATCCCTACTAGTGGGCCGGTATTGTGGCCGTAGACCCACCGCTACTGGAAGGTAACTCACCTCGCACAAGTGGCTGCTGATAATCTGTGCGGGAAACCTCTGTCCGCTGTTGCTCCGGAAATCCTCCGGCTACAAACCCCATAAACACTCAGTTAGAAACTGATCTCTATACTTAGGGTAAAATGACCATTTACCCCCAACCAAGTCAAGTCAAAGTCAAAGTCAAAGTCAACTTCCAGTTGAACCGACTCGCCGAGTTGGGCCGTCAACTCGCCGAGTCCCTCACTCTCTACTCGTCCTCATCCGTGACCCTACTCGTCGAGTTGGGCCGTCAACTCGACGAGTTCTTCTCTCATTCGAACGCCCCATGAAAACTCATCCGACTCGCCGAGTTGATGAACAACTCGTCGAGTTGTCCTTTATCTGATGAACCAGATATGTCCTCAACTCGCCGAGTTCTAAGGAGATTGCCTTGGACTCGCCGAGTCCGTTCATGCACTCACCGAGTCCCATGAACTTCCAGCACAATGGCTTAGTCTAGAACATTGGGTCACTCCCTGGGACCCCCTAAAAACCTTTCCACACTCAACTGGGTTCTTTTGACCCTCAATAGAAAGGGCAAAACCCTTAGACTCGCCGAGTCCAATAATGGACTCGCCGAGTTGGTCACGTCCATACCCTAAATCTTTGCTTTCTGATGTACATCCTTTGATCAAAAGATAGATCCAAGCTTCTACAATCGATCTAGCACGTAAAGTTACAACCTTTACGTGCTTGCATGGGACTTTGAGCTCAAAAAGGACATAAAACAAGCTCATATGGCACATGGAACCTTTCATGGGTGCAAAAGCAACCCAAATCTGCCTAGTGACTCCTTTCATGATGTGATTCAGAAGCTTAAACCCCCAACCACGTTTGCAAACATGGTTGGCTACCAAAATGGCTCAAAAAAAGCCCTAAATCTTCCCAAAGAGGGATCTAACAAATGAAAGAGCAAGGTATAGACTTTATACCTTCTGAAGACTGCAAATGATGGTCACAACTGAATCCCTCAAGCCTCCTCTTGATCCTTCAAGCTTTTCCTTCTTCCTTGAACCACAAAATCGCCAAGATCACTCCAAATGCCTTAAAATTCCTCAATAACGGCTAGGGTTTGCTATGGGGGTCTTTTGGGAGTAAATGGGACGAAGGAGGCCGAGTTAAGTTGTTTAAATAGGGTGCACACCCCTGGATTAGGGTTTTTGTTCAAACAGGGTCTACTCGCCGAGTCCAGGAACCGACTCGGCGAGTCCATCACTTAAGACCCGCGATCTTTCTCGCTTCTACTCGGCGAGTTAATCCTTCGACTCGCCGAGTTCAAGGCCAAAAAAATGCAAATTATTAAAAGATTAAATGAAAAGATACGTACCAAGAACCAGGTGCTACAAATCTCCCCCACTTATTTTAGACTTCGTCCTCGAAGTCTGCTGCTTGCTCCTGAAACAGCTCGGGGTAATGCATCATCATCTCATCCATCGGCTCCCAAGTCCACTCCGACCCCTTCCGGTGCTGCCATTGCACCTTCACGAGTTCCACTCTCTTGTTTCTCAGATCCTTCGACTTCCGGTCGAGGATCGCTACAGGCCGCTCGATGTAATTCAGGCTGTCATCAACCTGAATGTCCTCCAAAGGCACCACTGCGGTGTCGTCCACCAGACACTTCCTTAGTTGCGAAACATGGAAAGTGTTGTGTATCTGACTGAGCTCGGCTGGCAAATCCAACTTATATGCCACCTTGCCCACCCGGGCTAGCACCCTAAACGGTCCAATGTATCTGGGGCCTAACTTGCCCCGCTTCCTGAATCGGATGACACCTTTCCAAGGCGACACTTTCAGGAGAACCATATCCCCGACCTGGAACTCCAGGTCTGATCGACGCTTGTCGGCATAACTTTTCTGCCGACTCTGAGGAGTCTGAAGCCTGCTCCGGACCTGCTGAATCCTCTCGGTCGTCTTGAGCACCACTTCGGTGCTCCCCATGACCCTTTGGCCTACCTCACCCCAACATATCGGGGTCCTGCACCTCCTCCCGTACAACATCTCGAAGGGAGGACGGCCAATACTCGCGTGGTAGCTGTTGTTGTATGAAAACTCAGCTAGAGGAAGATAGGTATCCCAGCTACCACTGAAGTCTAGCACGCATGCCCGCAACATATCCTCCAGAGTCTGGATGGTCCGCTCACTCTGACCATCGGTCTGCGGGTGAAAAGCGGTGCTAAAATGCAGACGAGTACCCAGCTCGTCATGGAACTTCTTCCAAAACCTGGAAGTAAACCGTACATCCCTGTCTGAAATCACGGAGACTGGCACTCCGTGCCGCGCCACTACCTCTCGGATGTAGATATCGGCCAACTTCTCTGCCGAGATACTCTCCTGGATCGGTATGAAGTGGGCGCTCTTGGTCAACCGATCCACGATGACCCATATAGAATCCACTCCCCGTGCGGTCCTGGGAAGCTTGGTGATAAAATCCATTGTGATGTCTTCCCATTTCCACAGCGGGATATCCAACGGCTGCATCTTGCCGTGTGGCCTCTGGTGCTCGGCCTTGACCTTCCTGCAGGTCAAGCACCGCTCAACGTACCATGCTACATCCCACTTCATGCAGGGCCACCAATAGTCCAGACGAAGATCCCTATACATCTTCGTTGCCCCTGGATGAATGGAGAATCGGGATTTGTGCGCCTCCTCCATCAGAACCTGGCGCACGCCTCCGAGGTATGGAACCCA
The DNA here is from genome assembly GCF_052849685.1 of Lactuca virosa. Lineage (NCBI taxonomy): Eukaryota > Viridiplantae > Streptophyta > Magnoliopsida > Asterales > Asteraceae > Lactuca > Lactuca virosa. Next base: position 115,201,186 of record NC_136434.1, on the reverse strand, counting down.
CACCCTGCGGTGTAATATCAATAATCCCCTGCTGTCATAGTCGAAGGAGGAAACCTGACCCACTATACGCTCACTCTTCCGATGTTCCTCCTTCATGGCCTCCTGCTGGGCCTCCCGAATCCGCTCCAAAAGCGGAGTCACCACTGTCATCCGCATGCAGATACCTCTGATCGGCGCCGCCTTGCGGCTAAGCGCATCGGCCACCACGTTGGCCTTCCCCGGATGGTAAAGGATCTCGCAGTCATAATCCTTTACCACATCAAGCCATCGACGCTGCCTCATGTTCAGATTTGGCTGGTCCATGAGGTACCTCAAGCTCTTGTGGTCCGTGTAAATCGTACAACGAACCCCATAGAGGTAATGTCGCCAAATCTTGAGGGCGAATACAACAGCCCCCAATTCCAAATCATGCGTCGGGTAGTTCGCCTCGTGAGGCTTCAGCTGCCTCGACGCGTAGGAGATGACGTGCCCTCTCTGCATCAATACTGCGACCAAACCTGAAATGGACGCGTCACTATATACTACAAAATCCTCTACGCCCTCTGGCAGGGCTAAGATTGGTGCTTCGCACAATCTCTGTCTCAAAGCCTCAAACGCTGCCTGCTGCTCAGGCCCCCAACGAAAGACCACAGCCTTCCTCGTTAGCCTGGTCAGGGGTAATGCTATCTTGGAGAAATCCTGGATGAATCTCCGATAGTAGCCAGCTAATCCCAGGAAACTCCGAATCTCAGATGGAGACTTCGGAACCTCCCATCTCATCACGGCCTCTACCTTGGCCGGATCTACCGAAATTCCGTTCTGGTTGACAAGGTGCCCAAGAAACTGCACCTCGCGCAACCAGAAATCACACTTGGAGAACTTGGCGTACAAGTTCTCCCTCCTCAAGGTCTCTAGAACCTCTCGCAGATGCTCCTCATGCTCCTCCTGCGTCTTGGAGTAAACCAAGATATCATCAATAAACACTATCACAGACCGGTCTAACATCGATCTGCACACGCGGTTCATGAGGTCCATGAACGCGGCAGGAGCATTGGTAAGCCCGAAAGGCATCACCACAAATTCATAGTGGCCATAACGCGTCCGAAACACCGTTTTCTGCACATCCTCCTCCCTGACCCTCATCTGATGATACCCTGAACGCAAATCTATCTTGGAGAACCAAGATGCTCCCTGAAGCTGGTCAAAGAGGTCGTCAATCCTCGGGAGTGGGTCCAATTGTTGAAAATATACGATCTGATTACCACGAATAAAGGCTCGGATACCAGTTACTGGGTGACAGATATATATATTTAAGGAGATAAGATGCGGAAAAAAATAAGAAGTGCGGAATAAATATAAACTGGAAAACTATAAATGACTGAAAGCTATAAATGAAATAAATGACAGTATTTAAATGACGTAAAGCTGTAATAAAATATATAAATATATAAATATATATAAAGTCGGTTCGTCAATAAATTGACTGAACTGGTTTAGAATTGGACTGGATCTTAATAGACTGTGTCTCTATTTGTTCAAAGTTCAATCCGGTAAGTAACAATAAGTTCTTTTATGTAACAATGAATTGTTTACAAAACGATACAAAATACACGGGTAATGTTTTTTGTATGTGGGTATGGGGTTTTTTAAGGTGATTTGATGAGGTTGAAGTGGGTATTTGGAGGGTGGTAGAAGGTGTAATAAGTGTGTGTTTTGTGTTTCCTTGTAATATATCTCCTATTACTCTCTCATCTCCAGAAGAATAAACACATAGCCAACCTCAAAATACTCTCCAAACACCCTCCAAATACCCTCCTTAAACCTCCTCCAAAAACCCTTTCAAATCACCACAACCATCATCACCTTGCTGATTTTCGACTTCAGAATTTGCAAGTTAAGAAAAAATTCACCGAGCACAACTCAACAAGATAATACGGGAGAGATTTGCACCGCAAATTATTCAGGACCTTACCTACATCCAGGAATTTTCCTCGATTTTTTTGACCACTGCAAACCCCAGAGAGACGCGAGAGAGAATTGGCTATCCAGAGAGATTTACTACGAAAATCTATATTCGTAACCACCCAAAGCTCTTTCAACATCACCCTCTTTTGGGCTTCTGGGTGTTCAAAAAATGAGCGGTCGTTGTGTTCAAAAAATGAGCGGTCGTTGTGTTCAAAAAATGAGGTGTAACAGATATATATCAAAATATGGGTGTTCAACAAATGTCCAAGAAACTAGTGATGTGTGTATTGGGGTCACTATCGGGTGAGCCATCGAATTGCGCACTATTTTGCACCATTTGGATCACATGCATCTTGATCTCAAAAGTTGTAGCTCCTACTTCAGGTCGTTTAATGCATGATTTGGTCCCGTCAAGTGAGGGTCGTGCAAAATCTCCCATGGTTTTTCGGTCTGTCATCTTGTCGTCGGTTTTGTTGGCTTCTTTAAAAATTAAGGCGCGGTGAGTAACACGATTTCTTCTTGCTGCTCTTTCGATTTCTGAGTTAAAAAGCAATGGAGAGGATCGTCTCGAATAACGAGTATGCATGCACAAAAAAAAAAAATACAAACGCGTAAAAGGAATTTAACAATTATAAATAAAGACTATAAGAATCAAATAATTTTTTTTTATATGTATTTTTTATATTTTTTTTTATATATTTTCGAAGTTATAAAAAAAATCAAATAAACAAAAAAGAAAAAAAATTATATTTTTTTTATATATATTTTCGAAATTATACTTAAAAATCAAAAAAAAAAATTGTGATTTTTTTTTATTTTATATATATATTAGAAAATTATACTAAAATATATATATATATATATATATATATATATATATATATATATATATATATATATATATATATATATATATATATATATATATATATATATATCAAATAAACAACTAAAAAGAAAATGTGAAATTTTTTTTATCAAAAATTTTGTTTTTAATTTTTTTTTTAAATTTTTTTTTAATTTAAAATAACAATCAAAATAAATAACTAAATATTAAGCGCAATAGCTCCCCGATCCGACCCTTACTTACCACTCGCTAGATTAGTGGAAATAAGGTTTATTTTTGACGCGACAACGACCGCTCGTCAAATTTTGGCGCCGTTGCCGGGGACAAACTTATTTTATTCATTTCCTACACACCGCTATTGGATGATTTGGCACGGTGGGGAGATCACTTAAAATTATTTTAAACTTGGAATAATTAATTGATAAATGAATAAAATAAGTGTAACGATTTTATAATGTTAAAAACATAAACAAAATCCACAAATAATATTCAACAAATTCAAATGTTCACACCCAAAAATAATACAATAAGTAAGAATTAAAACCTACTCCCGGTTGCGATCACGAGAGGATTTAGCCGCGCATTGTAGACTTATACAAACTCATATTTGTATTCTTGAATTCTTGATGTCTTGATCTTGAATCTTGAAAAGTCTTGAATATTTGATGGCTTGAATTCTTGGAAAAAGAAAAGAATTTGGAAGACTAAAATGCTTCCAAAAAAATATAGAAATTTCCTAAAGAAGGTGGTGGTATGAAAGTAGGTTGGTATAAGAGGTATAAGAGGGTGTGTAAGAATGTAAGAGGTGTCTTAGAGGTAAGAGGTGTCTTAGAGGTAAGAGATGTGTTTGAGGTAAGAGGTGTGTTTGAAATGGTGATTTTGAGGTGGTATTTATAGTGAATTTTTGGAAAATTAAATATCAAAAAGAATGAAATAAAGCTAGGAATATTAAGCTTTTAGATTGGACCTAAGATCCAATCTAAATCTTATGAAAAAGAATTCAAAAGAATTAAAAAGATGGAATTATTTGGTTTTTGTTGGAAAGAATTTGAGTTTAAAATAGGAAAAGTGGTGAAAAAGTGGTTAAAATTGGTTGGAAAATGTTTAAAAGATAGGAAAACCCGTAGGTTCAGCACATGGCACAAGCACTTGGAGCTGGCATCAAAACGGCGTCGTTTAGGGCCATTTTTCGCGGGTCCAGATCGGGTCCGAGTTGGGTCGAGACGCGGATCTTCTGTGAGTAGAAACGGGGCGGCAACGGGGCGGGTCGGAGCCGGATCAAAGCGGATATGGATCGGACGACGTCATCGTTGACGTCACGTGCGGATAAAAGCGCGGATCCAACCCGGGTCGGAGTCGGGTTTCACTGTGAGAGCATCTGGATTGCGGGGCGGTCTCCGGATCGGGCTCGGATCTTCGGATCTGGGTCGCGAGCTTTTGGGCTTCTGGGTGTTCAAAAAATGGGCTTCTGATATCTGTTACATCACCCAAAGCTCTTTCAACATCACTAGCTCCGACAAGGATCCACAACATATTTTGATATATATCTGTTGTGTTCAAAAAAATAAAATGTTAAAAATAAAAGTATAGCGTTAGTGAAGGTTAGTTAGAAATATTTTATATGTTTGTAAACGTTTGCAATTTTTCTTTCAAGTTGAGTCCATATATATACACTTTGGGGTTTTGCTGTGCAAAAAAAAAAAAAAAAAAAAAAAAAAAACCAGAACCAAGCATTTTAGTTTGAATAACTTTTGTGTTTTTATTAATAATACAATTTTTATTTGAAATGACATATTCAAATAATGTCATGATTTTTAAGTTGAACATAATCCAAAAAGATTTTTGTCTTATCTAAACATTTTGAGTCATTTTAGATAAGTTGTAGATGTTATTAATGTTTGTATATAGTTGTATTGTATTTATCGAGTTGTAATAATTATCTTTGTTGTGCTCTTAAAGTCTAAAAGACCAAGTCACCAATCCAAAAACATCCCTACCCTACCCTTAGCCAAACATTACAACCTGAAAGTTCTTTTGATTGATATTTAAGTAGTCACTAAGTAGAGGTAGATCAAGCCTATGGTAAAGCGATATCTTTAAATCGACCTTGATTGTAAACAAGTCTCCACTTCAAAGAAAGAAATGTGACCTCATCCTAACATTTGTTGTTATATCTTGATCAGGTGGTATTGATTGGTGTTATTTAATTCTTTTATGGTTCCATGTGAAAACTAGTTTATAATTCATATCTTTAGTTTTCAAAAACATCAAAGAAGTTTTCTAGCACGCTAATCAATTACATTTGGATCTTTCTCGGGACGAGAAAGAGATAAGTTGGGGAGGTTTGATCGGTATATTTTACATCACGCTTAATATACTATAATTTATGTAAAATAACCGATTTTATCTAAGAATGGTGCTACTTTGACATGTATTTGAATTATGTTTGTAGGTGGTAAATATGATGAAAATGGTACAAAAAGATGCAAAAAGAAGTTCAAGGAATTACACGAAGAGAAATCAAGATTGAAAACAAAACAATTGAAGATGTTCGGGTTTGGAAAGACGAGAAAACAAAATAAAAAAATGAAAAATTGTATTTTTAAAATAATTATAATTTAATTAAAATGATTTATTTAGGAAATAATAATTTTATTATTTTCTAAATAATTTAATTTAATTAAATGTATTTTTAATAAAATCAAAATAAAAATAATATATAAAAATCATGTTTTTTAAAATAAAAATAAAAAGAATTTAAATTAATTAATGAGGTTTAATTAAAATAGATTATTTGGAATTAATTATTTAATTTCTAAAAAATTTATATTAATTAAATTAATTTAATTTAATTTAATTCAGAAAAAGAAAAAAAATATATAAAAGGAAAAATTTCGGAATGAGCCCAAACCCGGAGCCCAAACCCAAAAGCCCAAAAGCTCGCGACCCAGATCCGAAGATCCGAGCCCGATCCGGAGACCGCCCCGCAATCCAGATGCTCTCACAGTGAAACCCGGCTCCGACCCGGGTTGGATCCACGCTTTTATCTGCACGTGACGTCATCGATGACGTCGTCCGATCCATATCCGCTTTGATCCGGCTCCGACCCGCCCCGTTGCCGCCCCGTTTCTACTCACAGAAGATCCGCGTCTCGACCCAACTCGGACCCGATCTGGACCCGCGAAAAATGGCCCTAAACGACGCCGTTTTGATGCCAGCTCCAAGTGCTTGTGCCATGTGCTGAACCTACGGGTTTTCCTATCTTTTAAACACTTTCCAACCAATTTTCACCACTTTTTCACCACTTTCCCTATTTTAAACTCAAATTCTTTCCAACAAAAACCAAATAATTCCATCTTTTTAATTCTTTTGAATTCTTTTTCATAAGATTTAGATTGGATCTTAGGTCCAATCTAAAAGCTTAATATTCCTAGCTTTATTTCATTCTTTTTGATATTTAATTTTCCAAAAATTCACTATAAATACCACCTCAAAATCACCATTTCAAACACACCTCTTACCTCTAACACACCTCTTACCTTTAAGACACCTCTTACCTCTAAGACACCTCTTACATTCTTACACACCCTCTTATACCTCTTATACCAACCTACTTTCATACCACCACCTTCTTTAGGAAATTTCTATATTTTTTTGGAAGCATTTTAGTCTTCCAAATTCTTTTCTTTTTCCAAGAATTCAAGCAATCAAAGATTCAAGACTTTTCAAGATTCAAGATCAAGACATCAAGAATTCAAGAATACAAATATGAGTTTGTATAAGTCTACAATGCGCGGCTAAATCCTCTCGTGATCGCAACCGGGAGTAGGTTTTAATTCTTACTTATTGTATTATTTTTGGGTGTGAACATTTGAATTTGTTGAATATTATTTGTGGATTTTGTTTATGTTTTTAACATTATAAAATCGTTACACTTATTTTATTCATTTATCAATTAATTATTCCAAGTTTAAAATAATTTTAAGTGATCTCCCCACCGTGCCAAATCATCCAATAGCGGTGTGTAGGACGGAGGGTGCGGTTACACTTATTTTCTATTTTGGACTTAGACTTTAATTGAATCGACTATGAAAAATTAATAACACTCATTTCTAATTCATATAATTATTAATTCTGAAACCGGAAGCGATCATTTTTTTTAATTGAATTAAAATCATATATTTTTTTGTTTGTCATCATATTTATAAATCTCAAATTAATCATTATTTCTTTATCGTTAAATCAAAATAGTAACTAAACTATTAACCATAAGCTCCTCTGGATCCGACCCTTACTTACTACTCGCTAGATTAGTGGAAATAAGGTTTATTTTTGACGCGACAACGACCGCTCGTCAAATTTTGGCGCCATGGCCCAACAAGTGTTTTACAATTATTTTACCCAACAATGTCTAAAAAAAAACAAACTTTATTTCCCTAATCAATTTACAAATAACTCACAAGTCCATATGTGTGTTTCTCATAGTTGACATGTTCCTTGTTTGGTTGTGGAATTAGGGTAGACTCATTAGGATCAACAGTCTAATAAAATTTTAATTACACATAACTGGGGGCATGTCGAGTGAATCTTAGGAGTGGATCAGACATGGAACAAATCACAAGATTATAATCAAGTTATTCCTACTAAATTCATAAGTCTATTTATATAGACCTCTGGTATATAGTCGTCAGCGTAGTCGTGTCGGCAATCTAGAATATAGCTAAATACATATAATACCCAAATTATACAAAATTTTCTGCATAAAAAAATCAATAGACAAACACAATGAAACTAAAAAGGGTATCAATCTATCAAGAGAAAAATACATACAATGTAGATTAAAATCCACTAATTATAACAAAATGGCTAAAAGAAAAGGTAAGGACTAAGGATTGTTAAGTCCTCTCTTCTTATAAATAGCTTTGAAGCAAGCTTGCCTAAGCTTCTTTGTTCTTTCTGTCAATTCCATACCTGGCAATTTCTCCATCATCTTCTTGTGCCCTGCTAACGTCTCTACCTCCTCCTTTAATCCCAACTCCTAGTTTTTTAGGTAGATGCAATATATTTTTCGTGTGAGTTCATAAAATTTACAATGAGTTAAGTTTATGTAAATATAAATCAGAAATCGGAGTAAAACAATTGATTCGATGTGGCATATGCCTAGGGCCTATGTTTATGTTATAAAGAAACTAATAATTAAAATTTTAGAAAATACCAAAACAACTTTGGTTACCAAGTGCATGCATACATGCATGAGTAATGTATAGAAGGTTATTATCGTAGTTTACCTTGGCATTTTGAATGAGGGATTGAAGGCTCTTAAGTTTTCTATGAGGCCATCTGTTTATGTTTAGCTATCTGCATCTTTTCTTCAACAATGTTAACCCTATCCCTAGTTCCTTTGCTGCCATGATTATCGGCATCTCAAAGTACTTCGCTATCTCTTCAAACTCCAATGGTCTCAATCTATTTGCCACCTTCCGGCCACCGTGATCAGTGGTGGCAGCACTAGAACTACCTGTAGCCTCACCACCGGATTTACAGTCTTCACTGAAACTAACCAATGGTAAATTACCATCCTCCCAACAATCCCATAAGCTTATGTCTTTAAGGGGATCCAAATCGTGAAACTCATTTCTAGAAATGATGTTTTGATCTTTGTTAAGTACTGTGGAAACGTTCTGATCGAGCACTTCATGCAATTTTTCCGACAACTCGTAATCATGATGGTCGAGCATGTCACCACTGCAAAAATCCAAAAAAAAAAAAAAAAACTCAAGATAATCAAATCCAACACGATGAAAGACTCTTTTTGATCACTACAAATCCAAACCATGTTTTGATCAATATAGACAAAATCACTTTTCTGTGCGAAAGATGGGGTAATGAGTGACGTTTATATATACCTGAAAAGATCTTGATGATCAAAGTACGGAAACCAATCGAGGTCATATATGGGGTTTTGATGATCTGCAGGTGGATCCATTTGTGAGGGAGAAGTTAAAAGTTGCGGTAAGAATGTGATGATTTATATAAGTGAAGTGGGAGAAGTAATTAATAACAAATAAAGAGGAAATGAATATATATGGTCTTTGAGCTGTAACCTTCTTCTTCAATTCACACACATATACGTATATGTTGCCGCAAATTATGACTTATGTGCCTCATGCATTTAATACATCACATGCCTACCGCATATTCTTGACTTTGAAGCTACGTACCAGTTTCAAATTTCCCCAGTAGCACACTTTTCATTAGAAAGTACTCCAAGTCTTCACACATGAACCAGTTAGAAAGTACTCCAAGTCTTCACACACGAACCAATTAGAAAGTACTCCAAGTCTTCACACATGCAAATTATAACTTGTGTGTCGCTATAGGTAACTAATAAAATTTTATTTTTTAACCCCTTAAATATCAGTACAAGCTTCTAACCTCGACGTTTAAATTCAAAATTTCTTTTTATTACTAAAACTAGCATCGATTCAAGTTTATAAACCATGAATCTTGAGAACACGGCAAAACCCAAATAAGTCTTATCATCTATGTAAAAAAAAACTCAGGGTTTTTACTAGTAAATCTATCAGTGGCGGAGCTTGAACAATTAAGTTGGGGGGGGGGGGGGAGAAAATATTATAAACTGAAATTAACATTAAAAAAAAACAGATTGTTTTCAACAAATAAACACCAAAAACACCTAGAAAAAGAATTACAACTCAGCCCGACAGCCTTTAATGTCTTTAATAACAGATTATGAATGATATATTAGTAAGCAGACAACAATTTCTCTTTCAATGTTTTCATCTTTCCCATGATTATATCTAGAAAAATCAAAATGAAGGAACAATTGATCCAATCAAAACAAAATCAAATTCAAAATTAGAACAATAACCAATAACTCATTTAACAATAACCAAATCAATCTTTGTTGTCACTTTTCAGTTTTGTTTGAAGCTGACAAGCTGTTAAGCATAACCAAATCAATAACCAAATCTATAAGTTCATAACTTATAAATTAAATTGGCAAATCGCCAAATCGCAAATGACAGCCAAATTAAAAGGAAACTCAGTAAGACAGTAGTAACGCATAAATAGGCAACAAATTGACAGAAAACAGCAGCAGCAGTGCAATACGCCAACACCAACAATCAACAATCTTACAATCAGAAAAGAAAGAACATCTGAACAGGATTTGGGTCTCGGGATTACATACCAGATTTCTGTGAAGTGAGAATGGGAACTTGGGCACTTGGCGATGGCGATTGGCGAGAGTGAGACCAGGCGACTGACTTGGCGATACAGCGACAAACGAACATCAGGCGAGATAGGCAGCGAATTGGGAAAATGGGGATGAATCGATTTTGATTTCTTGATACCGCTTGGTCGCTTGGAGAATTGGGAGTATTGGACCATTCTGATTAGGAATCGGGAGGGGCCAAAGCCCAAGTTTGAAGATAGCAGGCCTATAACTATTTTATTTTGAACTACAATTCCTACTTCTAGCCCAATAATACTACGCCCCTGGAATCTATGAGGGCTAGTGTAAACATTATGGTCATATATCATTAAGATTCTATGGACTTAGAATGTGTGATTCCGCCTCATTCCCTGTTCCTTGTTTGGTTGTGGGCTTAAGGCGGGGTCACCCATCCAAAATGCCCTTGCAATCTTAATGACATACGACTAGTTTACGTCAATCGACTATAAAAGAACTTGTAGGACTTATAATGCAAATTTCGTCAAAATTTGTTGAAACATTCGTAATGATGGACCTCGCTAACTACGTTATAAAATATTCATAGTGGTAATACCAAGGATAAAACAGGGAGTATAAAAGCACACATAGAATACTCTATCATCCCAAAACAATAAACTCCTTTTAAATTGACTCAGTTCAAGTTACAAAAAGAAATTTCCAAGGTCATCATGTGACATCAGGAGGGTGGTTCCTCACCATAATCAATTTCTTGTACTACGAAAAGTTTTCCACATCTTTTTCCAAACTCTTAAAGTCCCAATCAAAATGCAAATTTCGGGACGAAATTCCCTCTAACGGGGGGATGATGTGACAACCATCAAATTTCGGTCAAGTCAAAGTCAAACAAAGTCAACTAGTCAAACCGGTCAACTCCATTAACCCTTGTATGATAGGGTTTACGTTATGTAATCACTGTATAATTCGCTATTTTAATGAGAAAACATCATTTGGAAAGTTCATGTGTTTGATTTTCCTTAGCCTTAACAGTGCTAAACAATGAACCAAAGCGATAAAACAATATTGCACAATCATCGGGATTGTGTAGGACACTAAATCATGGCTTAACGGGGTCTATGGACCTTGCGTTGCGAAGCCGGACACTCAAAAAGATCACAAACGAAACCTCTCGCAATCTCATTCAAACCCTACTCAAGATTACTTGACGCTAATAGGATCGAAACTCATACACTACGATATAAATTGACGTTAATAGCAACATAGTATAGTACAACGTTATAACTATAATCAAATTAAATTATGATACCATATTAAAATCAAATCAAAGTATAATGCTCTAATTAAATTTAAAAGAATCAAACTTGAATGCTATAATTAAACTTCAAATCAAAGTAGATTGTTATAATCAAATAATAACTCATCTTTTATAAAACTTCATTTTTATAAACTTTACATTAAATTTTATAAAACTCTATTTTTATAAACTTTACATTAAATTTTATAAAACTCTTATATTAATTATGTAAAAGATGCTTGTGTTAGTGGGAAATTATGAAGACCACCAAAAGCAAAAAGATTATTCTCATGGTCTCCCACTCACACCTCCCATCCACTTTCCTTTCCTTTTTCTCCCAACACATTATTCTCTTCACCACTTAAACCTTCTTTATTCTTTCTCTCACTCTCAATCTCGAAATTTCCTCCAAGAATACTCATATTCCATCCAAGAACAATCTATTATACTCAAATCTTCATCCCTCTTGAAGCATTCATCAAGGTATGTTGTTAAAAGCTTCATATTCATACAAGAAACAAATTAAATCCACCAAAATATCTAAAACTCATTTTATGCATAAACCTGATTTTTCTCAGAATCCCATCAATAAAATAAGAAGTTCTGGAAATTTTCAGAAAATAATTTATTTTTATTGAATTACTATAATTATTGCAATAAAGTAGGGCAATAATTCACATAAAATACTTTTTGCATTCAATAAATTCTGAGAAAATTCTGGGATGACCTGTATACTGATTAAACATGATATATGAAGTTTCATGCATTTATATTACTTTTTACTATTATTTATGATTTTATTGATTAATTAATAATGAAATATATAAAAAATACTTCCCATAGTCACAAATATCTGAAACTTATACACTGAGCTCTACATCATGTTATAAAACTATGGTTAATTTTACAGATTTTTTGAGAATCATTTACTATTTTTCCCGAATTTTGTGTTGTTTAATCATTAAAATATTAAATAAATACTAAAACAGTTCAGAAAAATATACAAATTTTACAGTAATTCATATTGTATGAAATAATGATTTCCTAATAATTTCATAATTTTTCAATACTGTTTACTATTTAAAACTATTTTCCTAAGTATTTAAGCATGTAAAAATGCATTTTAATAATTATTTCATATAAATAATTGTTAAAATCTGTAAATAATTATAATTGGGCAAATTATTATTTTAATAAGAAATTATTAAAATCTGGCCTAAATTGAAAATATAAATTAATTATGCAAAGTAATTAATTCAATTTAAAATTCTTTTAACAAATGAATACCTTAATATTATAATCAAAATGAATTATTGTTAATTCATCTAATATAAGAATATGTGTCTAATTATTTGTATTAGTACTCTATTCTCGTTTAGCAGTTCCTAAACCAAAACTATTAATTATATTAGGTTCTACGCCATTTTGACCCGAACCGTCTATCGTACGACACACGCATTTCGTTTTGGGACTAATGTGAGTAATCTACCCCATAATTTATAATTTTCAATACTTTTGGGGTGTATCATGTGGTTCTAATATGTTCCAACTTCATTTTATTTTTTTATCACAATTGAGACATTGTTGGGACATTTATACGTGAGTCATTAATTGTATAACTATTGTTTGTTTACGCTACATGTACTTGTAGTGCATTATCATTTTTAGTCTAATCTTCATGACTATGCCCGTATTCTTGAGGTACGTTATGGACAATAATAGCGCTATTGGGTTGACCACCCCGCCTTGGGACGCTAAGGTGATTGATCACACGTGGTTGAGTGTGTATGATGATTAGATGCTCCATCCTATATATATTTATATATATATATATATATATATATATATATATATATATATATATATATACATATGTATATATAGGGTGAGGACTTATTGTTGTTGTTATCATTTGTTAATCAATTTTTGATTTATAAACCGTTATCTCAAATACAATTGTTTGCCGACTTCAAAAGAAAACAAATTTCCAATTATAAAGGTTTCAACTTCACAATTTTCTCTACTAAAATTAGATTACTCACCAACTCCCGTAGTTGACCTGTTTTTACCCATGATGCAGATTTGAAGAATGAATTTGATGAAAAATAGGTTGTGCTATAGAAATCCACAAGACTATTTAAATTTGATGTAATAAATGTTGTTCATATTTGGATTTGTATTTGTATGTTGTGGATCTTGTTTGCATACTTAATACTTAATTGAATCTAATCATATTATAACATAGTTGTCATGAGACTTTGAACAATATATCACGCCTCGATCGATTCCGACAAGGATCCACAACATACAAATACAAATCCGAAGTAGGAAAGTGTTTGGGATATGGCTTAAATCTGCCTAAGAAACGAACAGGCTAAGGCTCAAAGTGGTTAACAACAGGGATTTTAAATACAAATGGGTAGGCTTAAGGGTTAATTGGCTAAAAATAAAAATAAATGAATTGCCTTTATCATTTTGATATTCAGTATTCTTAAAATAGAGTTAAAACAAGTTCTAGAAAGCTGATCTACTGCATGAAATGTATCAGTCTGTTACGGTCCACTTTCTCACTGTTATGCGTCCTATTGTTTGTTTCTATATCCATACAAGTAATACTAATTGGTGCTTCAAAATGTTTTTTTTTTATGTTTCCTGCTATAATTTGGTAAAAGCACACTAACATACTAACACAATTACATTCTTTCCTTTTTGGGATAATTTCTTATTTATATTAAAAAAAAAATCACACAAAACTAACAAAAAATCGAGATCACCTGATAGTTCTTGGTAGAGGAGGCTTTTATATCTTCAAAAATAGGAGAAAAATGTTGAATTTTTTTTTCTTGTTGGGCTCCATCAAAACCAAAAATTGCAGCATATTTGGTTTGTCGCCTTTTTCTCATTTAAGTATACCTCCCCAACTTTAAACTTTGCATCGTCCTCGATGTAAAACACAAAAGAAAACCATAAAACAATAAAATGAAATAAACCACAAACACACCAAATAAAATAAATCCATCATTTTCGCTGAGGATCGCGATTGCACTTGGCATGTGCAACAAGCCTTTTAAACCCCTAGGTTACCCTAATGGACGAGTGAAGTATCGTGAGGGTTTGCAGTGAACATACCCACAAAGTTCTCGGGTTGCCTCCCGAAGTAGCGCTAAGTTTAACGTCTTCAGCCAGACGTGTTACCTCGAAGCAAAAACTAGATGACGTAAGTGGGTTGTTCTTGTAAAAAGTCAACCCGTTCTACTTGTACCTCATGTCGTGTGGCGGATGAAATATAGGGCTTGAGACGATGCCCGTTTACTTTGAATGAGTCACCGCCTTTTTCATCTTTGATCTCAATCGCTCCGTGAGGTGTGACATCAACTACTTCATATGGTCCTGACCATTTGCTTTTCAATTTCCCGGGAAAAAGCTTTAATCGTGAATTAAATAGCCACACTTTTTGTCCTTTTTCAAAAGTTTTGATCTTTAATTTTGCATCGTGGAATGCTTTCATCTTGGACTTATATGTGACAGCATTATTGTATGCCTCATCCCGGAGTTCTTCCAGTTCACTCAATTGTAGTTTTCGTTCCTTTCCTGCTTGATCATACTCCAAATTTACTTCTTTGATGGCCCACAATGCTCGATGTGCTAACTCAACCGGTAAGTGACATCCTTTTCCATAAACAAGTCTATAAGGGGTTGTGCCAATCGGTGTTTTGAAAGCAGTCCGATAGGCCCAAAGCGCATCGTCTAGTCGAAGTGACCAGTCTTTGCGGTCAGGTCTAACGGTTTTTTGTAAAATTTCTTTGATCTGTCGATTAGACACTTCCACTTGACCACTTGTTTGAGGGTGGTAAGGTGTGGCAATTCTATGATTCACACCATATTGTTTGAGTAGTTTGCCAAATTTAAAGTTTTTAAAATGTGACCCCCCATCACTGATGATCACACGAGGGATACCATGTCTCACAAAAATATTTTTCTTGACAAACTTACAAACAACATGGTGATCATTTGTTTTGGTGGCCTCGGCTTCAATCCACTTTGAGACATAATCGACAGCCACCAAAATATAAATATTGCCGAAAGAAGTTGGAAAAGGACCCATAAAGTCAATTCCCCACACATCAAATATTTCAACAACCAAGATGGGGTTTAATGGCATTTGGTCTCTTTTTGAGATCCCCCCAACTTGTTGGCATTTCAAACAGGATTTAACAAACACATGCGCATCACGAAAAATTGTTGGCCAGAAGAAACCCGTGTCTAGAACTCTGTGACCCGTCTTTTGAGCACTGAAATGTCCTCCACATGCGTATGAGTGACAATGAGCCAATAAATCTTGAATTTCATGGTCAGGGACACATCTCCGAATTATTTGATCTGGTCCAATCTTGAATAAGTCTAGATTGTCCCAAATAAACCGTTTTGCTTGTGCCATGAAATGTTTCATCTTTTGCTTTGTCCAATACTCTGGTATTTTTCCTGTAGCCAAATAATTCACAATATTAGCAAACCAAGGTAATCCATTGATGTTCAATAATTGTTCATCGGGAAAGGTATCCCGAATTTCTTCCTTGAAAGTGCTTGATACATCAATGGGGAGTCTGGACAAGTGATCAGCTACTACATTATCACTTCCTTTCTTATCCTGAATTTCTAAGTCAAATTCTTGTAGTAGCAATATCCATCTAATAAGCCTCGGTTTTGCATCTTTCTTTTGCATGAGATGACGCAAAGCACTATGGTCCGTAAAAACAACAACTTTTGACCCCCAAACATATGAGCGAAATTTGTCTAAAGCAAAGACAACTGCTAACAACTCTTTTTCCGTTGTTGTGTAATTCAATTGTATATCGGAAAAAGTTTTGCTAGCATAAGAGATTACAACGGGCTTTTTATTCACCCGTTGCCCCAATACAGCACCAACCGCATAATCACTTGCGTCACACATGATTTCAAAAGGTTGTGACCAATCAGGTGATCGCAATATTGGTGCTTGGGAAAGTTGTCCCTTTAGATTTTGAAAGGATTTCATACACGATTCATCAAAAGAAAATGGTGCGTCTTTAGAGAGCAAATTGCATAAAGGTTTTGAAATCGCACTAAAATTTTTGATGAATCGTCTATAAAAACTTGCATGTCCAAGAAAAGATCTCACGCCTTTGACATTTGTGGGAGGTGGTAGTAAGGAAATGAGTTGTACTTTGGCATGGTCAACTTCAAATCCTCTTTCAGAAACAACATGCCCAAGTACAACTCCTTCTTTAACCATGAAATAACTTTTCTCCCAACTTAAAACCAAGTTTGTCTCCGTGCAACGTTTCAAAACTTTTACCAATTGTTGGAGACATGTGTCAAATGTTGATATATTTTTTGTTTGACGAGCGGTCGTTGTCGCGTCAAAAATAAACCTTATTTCCACTAATCTAGCGAGTGGTAAGTAAGGGTCGGATCCAGAGGAGCTTATGGTTAATAGTTTAGTTACTATTTTGATTTAACGATAAAGAAATAATGATTAATTTGAGATTTATAAATATGATGACCAACAAAAAATATATGATTTTAATTCAATTAAAAAAAATGATCGCTTCCGGTTTCAGAATTAATAATTATATGAATTAGAAATGAGTGTTATTAATTTTTCATAGTCGATTCAATTAAAGTCTAAGTCCAAAATAGAAAATAAGTGTAACCGCACCCTCCGTCCTACATACCGCTATTGGATGATTTGGCACGGTGGGGAGATCACTTAAAATTATTTTAAACTTGGAATAATTAATTGATAAATGAATAAAATAAGTGTAACGATTTTATAATGTTAAAAACATAAACAAAATCCACAAATAATATTCAACAAATTCAAATGTTCACACCCAAAAATAATACAATAAGTAAGAATTAAAACCTACTCCCGGTTGCGATCACGAGAGGATTTAGCCGCGCATTGTAGACTTATACAAACTCATATTTGTATTCTTGAATTCTTGATGTCTTGATCTTGAATAAAGTCTTGAATCTTTGATGGCTTGAATTCTTGGAAAAAGAAAAGAATTTGGAAGACTAAAATGCTTCCAAAAAAATATAGAAATTTCCTAAAGAAGGTGGTGGTATGAAAGTAGGTTGGTATAAGAGGTATAAGAGGGTGTGTAAGAATGTAAGAGGTGTCTTAGAGGTAAGAGGTGTCTTAGAGGTAAGAGGTGTGTTTGAAATGGTGATTTTGAGGTGGTATTTATAGTGAATTTTTGGAAAATTAAATATCAAAAAGAATGAAATAAAGCTAGGAATATTAAGCTTTTAGATTGGACCTAAGATCCAATCTAAATCTTATGAAAAAGAATTCAAAAGAATTAAAAAGATGGAATTATTTGGTTTTTGTTGGAAAGAATTTGAGTTTAAAATAGGAAAAGTGGTGAAAAAGTGGTTAAAATTGGTTGGAAAGTGTTTAAAAGATAGGAAAACCCGTAGTTTCAGCACATGGCACAAGCACTTGGAGCTGGCATCAAAACGGCGTCGTTTAGGGCCATTTTTCGCGGGTCCAGATCGGGTCCGAGTTGGGTCGAGACGCGGATCTTCTGTGAGTAGAAACGGGACGGCAACGGGGCGGGTCGGAGCCGGATCAAAGCGGATATGGATCAGACGACGTCATCGATGACGTCACGTGCGGATAAAAGCGCGGATCCAACCCGGGTCGGAGCCGGGTTTCACTGTGAGAGCATCTGGATTGCGGGGCGGTCTCCGGATCGGGTTCGGATCTTCGGATCTGGGTCGCGAGCTTTTGGGCTTCTGGGTTTGGGCTCCGGGTTTGGGCTCATTCCGAAATTTTTCCTTTTATATTTTTTTTTCTTTTTCTGAATTAAATTAAATTAAATTAATTTAATTAATATAAATTTTTTAGAAATTAAATAATTAATTCCCAATAATCTATTTTAATTAAACCTCATTAATTAATTTAAATTCTTTTTATTTTTATTTTAAAAAACATGATTTTTATATATTATTTTTATTTTGATTTTATTAAAAATACATTTAATTAAATTAAATTATTTAGAAAATAATAAAATTATTATTTAGGAAATAATAATTTTAATTAAATTATAATTATTTTAAAAATACAATTTTTCATTTTTTTATTTTGTTTTCTCGTCTTTCCAAACCCGAACATCTTCAATTCTTTTGTTTTCAATCTTGATTTCTCTTCGTGTAATTCCTTGAACTTCTTTTTGCATCTTTTTGTACCATTTTCATCATATTTACCACCTACAAACATAATTCAAATACATGTCAAAGTAGCACCATTCTTAGATAAAATCGGTTGTTTTACATAAATTATAGTATATTAAGCGTGATGTAAAATATACCGATCAAGTGGGTAACGGTTCTTCACCGTTACCTTGTTCAGCTCCCTATAGTCTATACACATACGATGCGACCCATCCTTCTTCTTCACAAACAGAATCGGGGCTCCCCAGGGTGAACTGCTCGGTCGAATGAAACCCTTGTCTAACAACTCCTGAAGCTGTGTAGACAACTCCTGCATCTTAGGAGGAGCCAACCGATACGGTGCCTTGGCTATCGGAGCCGCACCGGGGACTAGGTCGATCCTGAACTCCACCTGTCGCTCCGGAGGTATCCCTGGCAACTCCTCGGGGAATACATCCGCGAATTCTCGTACTACGGGCACATCGCCCACCGTCGCCCTACCCGCCTCCCGGGTATCCATAACATACGCGACATAACATGCGCAACCCTGCTGAAGGTAACGCCTAGCCCTCGCTGCTGAACATAAGGCCGGTCCTCGCTGTGGCCTCTCGCCCTGAATCACCAGCTCTCCCCCACTTGGGGTCCTGATCCGCACCAACTGCTGCGCGCAGTCGATCACTGTCCCATTAGGGCTGAGCCAATCCATGCCTATAATCACCTTGTTCCCACGCAATGGAATGGGAACCAAGTCTACCATGTAGCGCTCCTCAAATAACCTCAGCACACAATCTCGGAAGACCTCAGATGCTCGCACTGATCGGTCGTCCGCAATTTCGACCTCTAGAGGGCAATCCAATATACCTGAAGACTCAGAAAACTTCTTGCTAAGCGCAAGAGAAACGAATGATCGGGTAGCGCCCGAATCAAACAGTACCTGTACTGGGATACCGTTCACATGGAACGATCCTAAACAGAGCACATATCAATAACATAAACATCATAAAAATAAACCAGAGGGAAAGAATCATACTCGTCACCACATCGGGTGCAGCGCGTGCCTCCTCGGTAGTCAGCTGAAATGCCCGACTCCTCACCACTGGAGCCTCTGCCTTGCCCTGCCGGCCATCGGTAATCCGCAGGGTCGCTGGAGCTGGCGCCTTTACTGGCGCTGCTGCTGTCAACTGGGGGCAATTGGCCTTCTTCTGGCCCCTCTGGTTGTAGTGGAAACACAGCAACTCCGACGTCTGAATAACAGGTGCAGGGGCGGTACAATCCCTGCTGAAGTGCCCCGTCTTGCCGCACTTATAGCAGCCCGACGATCCCAATCTACATGCCCCCTCATGTGGCCTGCCGCATTTCCTGCAGCGGCCCGGTCCTGACTGGCCTTTCGGCCTACCATCTGATCCCTTGGGCTTCTTCCCCGAAGCCCCTATCGTCTGTCCCTCCTCTGTCTTCCTCTTCCGGATGTGCTCCAGATCTATCTCCCTCTCCCTCGCCCTGGCAATCATAGAATCCAGGGTAGGGCAAGCTGAAAAACTGACATGCTCCCGAATGTCGGCTCGCAACATGTCATGGTAGCGGGTCCTCCTCATATCCTCATCACCCGCATACTGTGGCACCAGTAATGCCCTCTCCCGGAACTTGGCGGTGATCTCCGCCACAGTCTCCGTCGTCTGTCTCATGTCCAAAAACTCCCTGGCCAGCTGTTGAAGCTCCACAGCTGGCGCAAACTCTGCTCTGAACCGGGTCACAAAGTCCGGCCATGTCATAGCCTCAACAGCCGAGGCTCCCAACGAGTCACCAACGGATTCCCACCAATCCCTAGCTCGATCTCTCAAACATCCTGCTGCAAATCTCACCTTCGACCCCTCGGGGCAGAAGCTAGTCAACTGTGCAGACTCAATGTCTGCAATCCATCGCCTGGCAGCTATGGGGTCCTTCGCTCCATGGAAATCTGGCGCACCACTGCCCCTGAAGTCCTTAAAGGATAGTGTGCGAGATCCTGACTGGCCAGATGCCATGTCACTCCTGAACGCCCTAAGGCGATCCTCCATCAACTCAACTATCCCTTCCTTGATCGACCCGAAAATGATGGGGGTCGACTCAAGGATGCCTCTGGTGATCTCTGACGTGATGAACTCGCGTAGCCTCTCATCCACTGGTTCGGAACCTGATCCCGAATCCGATCCCTCTCCTGAACTGCCAACTGCTGGCCTCGAGCGTAGTACCACCATTCTGCAATACATAACGACAACTGTCAGTGGTACTGATACATCTAAAGGGATCACGGCTACTGCAAGGTTCCTGGTCTCGCCTCAGCCTTCCTTAATTCAAGTACAGATCCTCTGGTTTCAGTAGTACGGGCCCATACTACCTTCCACATCTATCCGTACTTTCCTCAAGAACTGCCTCGACTCCACCAAGTCCCTTTCACTATAGCTGGTTCTCTGCTATTCCCATTCTAGGCTTGCCCTAGGGAAAAATCTCTGACTCCACCCAAACCGGTCCTCAGCTGCTGAAGGCCTCCTTGTAATGCCAATTAGCCATTACCTGAATACCATCACATGTGGCGAGGCTCAGATAATCCTTTGAGTAAAAGACTCGTCCCTACAACGGTTAGACTCAAACGAGAGCTGCGCAACAGGGCCAAATCCAGCACTCTAAGATTATTCAACCCTGATCACATGTGACGTGACGTATTCACCTAATGGCTAACTCCCTTCACTCCGAGTCCTACAAAGCACGAAGCAAGCAACATTCGGACACAGGAAACTACTCAAGCAAATCTATCCTCATAACGAGAAACTGTACTAGCATACAATGTTAAGCTCATACTATCAGGCATAACCTAAACAGGCTATCCTACTGTTGTCTACTCAATACTAGCATGCAATGCTCATAAAGCTGAAACACATAAAGCAGGCACATAAGGCATCATTCCTAGATCCTTAGTCCTATTCTAGCATGCAGTTCTACTGAAACTGGTAAATCATAACATGAACTTGTATGGGTACTCTGGGGAAAACTTACTTGAGCTCGGCCGGTCGCGCACATCACACACCTTGTTCTTTCTCAAAACTCTTTTACTTCGCCTTTAGAAAATCATTTCTTTATAAAAATCTTTTAATCCCTCGATTTGAGTCCAAACACCCCCGAAGGTGTGCCCGAATCCCTCAAACCAGGGCTCTGATACCAACTTGTAACGTCCCAAAATACAGGCCAAAAATTTCATTTTTAAATCAATGCTTTGGAAAACATTTGTGAATAAACATCATCTGATCATATCATTTCATAAAAACATTTCTCGTGTCTGAAAACCAAATCATAAAAATAATAGTAACGTCAGAGTACAATCCCAGAACATCTCATAATGCGGAAAACCAATGCGTGTGTGTATGATGTGCCGCTACCGCGCTAGCTCTTTCCCCTTCGCTTAAGAGGTACCTGAAAACAAAACTATAAACCGTAAGCACAAAGCTTAGTGAGTTCCCCCATCGTCCACATACCATACAATCATATAACATACGTACTGCCAGACATTTCTGGGGTGCCCGACCTACCCGGTACGGCCATTCTGGGGTGCCGACCTACCCGTGTCAAGCCATTCTGGGGTGCTGACCTACCCATGTTGAGCCATTCTGGGGTGCTGACCTACCCATGTCGAGCCATTCTGGGGTGCTGACTACCCTTCGGTCCTAGCAACCGAACCTCGGGGACTATTTCACCCCCTACTACTACTGTCACATATATCATAGCATAATCTACTGTCAGACATATCTGGGGCGTCTGACCTACCCTTCGGTCCTATCAACCGAATCTCGGGGACTATTCTCCCTCCTACTACCTCTATCTTATACAACATATCATGCTAGCAGCTAAACATATCATAACATACTGTTAGGCATATCTGGGGTGCCTAACCTACCCTTCGGTCCTAACAACCGAACTCTATCACTATCACATATCATATCACGCTAGCATATAACATAACAGGTAGTAGTAACACAGATGAATATCACAAAGACAAACATCTATCATATGATCCCTACTGGTGGGCCGGCATTGGGACCCCCTAAAAACCTTTCCACACTCAACTGGGTTCTTTTGACCCTCAACAGAAAGGGCAAAACCCTTAGACTCGCCGAGTCCAATAATGGACTCGCCGAGTTGGTCACGTCCATACCCTAAATCTTTGCTTTCTGATGTACATCCTTTGATCAAAAGATAGATCCAAGCTTCTACAATCGATCTAGCACGTAAAGTTACAACCTTTACGTGCTTGCATGGGACTTTGAGCTCAAAAGGACATAAAACAAGCTCATACGGCACATGGAACCTTTCATGGGTGCAAAAGCAACCCAAATCTGCCTAGTGACTCCTTTCATGATGTGATTCAGAAGCTTAAACCCCCAACCACGTTTGCAAACATGGTTGGCTACCAAAATGGCTCAAAAAAAGCCCTAAATCTTCCCAAAGAGGGATCTAACAAATGAAAGAGCAAGGTATAGACTTTATACCTTCTGAAGACTGCAAATGATGGTCACAACTGAATCCCTCAAGCCTCCTCTTGATCCTTCAAGCTTTTCCTTCTTCCTTGAACCACAAAATCGCCAAGATCACTCCAAATGCCTTAAAATTCCTCAATAACGGCTAGGGTTTGCTATGGGGGTCTTTTGGGAGTAAATGGGACGAAGGAGGCCGAGTTAAGTTGTTTAAATAGGGTGCACACCCCTGGATTAGGGTTTTTGTTCAAACAGGGTCTACTCGCCGAGTCCAGGAACTGACTCGGCGAGTCCATCACTTAAGACCCGCGATCTTTCTCGCTTCTACTCGGCGAGTTAATCCTTCGACTCGCCGAGTTCAAGGCCAAAAAAATGCAAATTATTAAAAGATTAAATGAAAAGATACGTACCAAGAACCAGGTGCTACAAGAAGTGATTAGCATATGCCCGAGAATGGTTGTGGCGTTGCAACAAGTCTAAAAACTTACCAATTCCATCTACAAACAAGCATTGAAAAACATAGATCAAACATTAAAATACTATAGGAGTACTTTGTGATACTATAACCAACTTATGTGAAAACTAAAGACCCCTATTAGTAGGTCTATAATGACTAAGTTCATACGCCAAGGTTATACATAATCAAAGACATTATAGACTTAGAATCTATGACTATTGCTCTACTTCCTGTTCCTTGTTTGGTTGTGGACTTAGAGTAGAGTCATTTATTCGAAGGTCTATTCTATCCCAGATTATGTGTAACTGGTATGCACTATGTGATTATAGACATGACTAATAAGGATCACCCCTATAAGTAATTATAGGATTAGACGTCTATTAACTATCCCTTCTACCCCTATTCTCGCACGGGCAACGTGATGAGTAAATCTTAACGCCTGTACAAAACCCACTTCTATCCACTACCATAACTCCGCCTCAGGGACGTTAGCAGAAACACCGAGAATAGTTCAGTAAAGTGCGAAATTTATACGTGTGTATATAAACGGTAAAGATATAACCAAAGTATATCAATAAAAATTGGCATGCATTTCATTTTAGTGGGAGTTTACCACATATTTCATAACATGTTATTACAAACAATTTGCTTATGGTAACTCTAAGATTACTTGATGTATACCTCAAGGTTATGTGTAATTAAGAGACGATCGACTTAGAAATGGTAAGTACGCCTTAGGTCCTGTTCCTTGTTTGGTTGTGGGCTTAGGGCAGACTCATTAAGTTCAACGGCCTATCAGACCTTAATTACACACAACTGGTATACATTGAGTGATCTTAGGAGTGGAATCGTGCATGGAACAAATCACAAGATTACATTCGAGTCATTTCTACTAAATTCATAAGTTTATTTATATAGACCTCTGGTATGAATTGTTTTCCACATTCGAAAAATCGGGAAATACTATACTTAAAAACTAATAACCATTACTAAAAGACTTATGCTCATTACGTCTTTGAAATTCTATAACAGAAAGAAGCCGCCTCGAAGTTCTGTTAGAAGCACTAGCGGAACGCAAACAAATCCACCACCGCCGCCTCCCCAATATCATCCTGTTATGTTCCAAGCTGCGGTCACGGCCGCAGTGGCAGCTGCTATGTCCCAAATCAGTACTGATGGTGCAGGACGGGCAGGGAGCGGTACTAATAACTCCACTCAAGGAGATAGCCAAGGGCGTTCTAGAGAATGCTCCTTTAAGGACTTCACCAATGGTAAACCCGATTCGTTCAATGGTAGTGGGGGAGTCATCGACTTGATGCAGTGGTTCGAGAAGACCGAATCTGTCTTCGAGATCTGTGCGTGCCCTGAAGCGAACAAGGTCAAATTCGCAGCTCGCACTTTCTCCGGCCGGGCCCTTACTTGGTGGAACGACCACGTTAAGTCACTGACGCTTATAGTGGCTAACTCGATGAATTGGGAGGACTTGAAGGCAAGGATGCTGAAAGAGTATTGCCCAAGGGGCGAGGTGGAAAAGCTAGAGCAAGAACTGTGGAACCTCAAAATGACAGGCTCTGACCTTGCAACTTATACCGCCCGATTTTGTGACCTAGCACTCCTTTGTCCCGCTATGGTCACCCCGGAAGACAAAAAGTTGGAGCGATACCTCTGGGGATTGTCCTCCGAAATTCAAGATAGCGTGTTGGCCTCAAGACCAACTACCTTTGAGAGTGCCAAGGAATTGGCACAAAAACTCATCGACCATCATGCCAGCCATGACACGGCGACAACCACCCCGGATCAAGCAAGAGGAGGAAACAACAAAAGGAAGTTCGGGGACAACAAAAAGGACCAACCAACCCAGGACTTCACTAAGAAGCAACAGATCGTTGCTGTTCATGCTGCCACAACCCACGCCATGCCAGCACCCATAAATCGATACGCTGGAACCCTTCTGAAATGCAACAAGTGTAACTTCCATCACACTGGGGCTTGCCGAGAGATGCATTACAAAAATTAAAACAGAAAGGGACACACTACCCGTTTCTGTAAGGCACCAGCACGCCAAGGGCGTTCTAGAGAATGCTCCTTTAAGGACTTCACCAATGGTAAACCCGATTCGTTCAATGGTAGCGGGGGAGTCATCGACTTGATGCAGTGGTTCAAGAAGACCGAATCTGTCTTCGAGATCTGTGCGTGCCCTGAAGCGAACAAGGTCAAATTCGTAGCTCGCACTTTCTCCGGCCGGGCCCTTACTTGGTGGAACGACCACGTTAAGTCACTGACGCTTATAGTGGCTAACTCGATGAATTGGGAGGACTTGAAGGCAAGGATGCTGAAAGAGTATTGCCCAATGGGCGAGGTGGAAAAGCTAGAGCAAGAACTGTGGAACCTCAAAATGACAGGCTCTGACCTTGCAACTTATACCGCCCGATTATGTGACCTAGCACTCCTTTGTCCCGCTATGGTCACCCTGGAAGACAAAAAGTTGGAGCGATACCTCTGGGGATTGTCCTCCGAAATTCAAGATAGCGTGTTGGCCTCAAGACCAACTACCTTTGAGAGTGCCAAGGAATTGGCACAAAAACTCATCGACCATCGTGCCAGCCATGACACGGCGACAACCACCCCGGATCAAGCAAGAGGAGGAAACAACAAAAGGAAGTTCGGGGACAACAAAAAGGACCAACCAACCCAGGACTTCACTAAGAAGCAACAGATCGTTGCTGTTCATGCTGCCACAACCCACGCCATGCCAGCACCCATAAATCGATACGCTGGAACCCTTCCGAAATGCAACAAGTGTAACTTCCATCACACTGGGGCTTGCCGAGAGATGCATTGCAAAAAATGCAGCAGAAAGGGACACACTACCCGTTTCTGTAAGGCACCAGCACAACCCATCAACCAGGTCCCCGGCATTGGAGCAAGCCCAACTTGTTACGAGTGCGGTGAAACGGGACACTTCAAGAGAGACTGTCCAAGGAGAAGGAATGTCGGTGATGGTGGAAGGGTGCTTGCGATCACCGTAGGAGAGACCACCCCGAAATCGCCCGTAAATATCAGTACGTGTTTCTAACATCGACGTTTAAATTCTAAATTTCTTTTATTGCTAAATCTAGCATCGATTAAAGTATATCAACCATGAATCTCGAGAACACGGCAAAACCCAAATAAGTCTTATCATCTATATAAAACGTAGGGTTTTTACTAGTGAATCTATGATAGCTAGTGTAAACATTATGGTCATATATCATTAAGATTCTATGGAATTAGAATGTGTGGTTGTGGGCTTAAGGCGGGGTCACCCATCCGAATGACCTTGAAATCTTAATGATATACGACTAGTTTACACCAAGCGATTATAAAAGAACTGGTAGGACTTATAATGCAAATTTCGTCACAATTGATAAAGCATTCATAATGCTAGTACTCGCAAATTACATTATAAAATATTCATAGTGGTAATACCAAGTATAAAGCGGAGAGCATAAAGGCACACGTAGAATACACTATCAGTCCAAAACAATAACTCCTGTAAATCGACTCAGCCCAAGTTACAAAAAAAAAAAAATTCCAAGGTCGTCATTTAACATCAAGCGGGCTGTTCCCCACCATAATCAATTTCTTGTACCACGAAAGTTCCCCCATCTTTCCTCCAAATTCTTGAAGTCCCAGTCGAAACACTAATTTCGGGACGAAATTCTTTCTAACGGGGGGATGATGTGACAACCGTCAATTTTTGGCCAAGTCAAAGTCAACTAAAGTCAACAAGTCAAAGCGGCCAACTCATCTAACCCTTGTATATTAGGGTTTCCATTATGACTCTTATTGTACTACTCGCAATCTTAAAATAAAGTATCACTTAGAGTTTTCACGTGTTCGGAAATTCTAAAACCTAATTAGGGTAAGTGAAGAATCTACTCGATAAAACATTATTCCATACCCCTCGGGAGCGTATAACATTCATAACAAGGCTTAACAGAGTGTAAGAACCTTGCGTTGCGAAGCCAAACACTCAAAAAGGTCACAAAAGAAGTCACTCCAAATCTCTTTCACTCTAACTCTCCCAAAACTCTCTAAGTAAGAGAAATCTCTCCAAGAATGTGAAATCTCTCCCAAATCTCTCCAAGAATGTCAAATCTCTCCCAAATCTCTCCAAGTATGTGAAATCTCTCCCAAATCTCTCCGAGTATGTCAAATCTCTCCCAAATCTCTCTCTGTATGAGAAATCTCTCCAAGAATGTCAAATCTCTCCCAAATCTCTCCAAGTATGTGAAATCTCTCCCAAATCTCTCCTAGTATGTCAAATCTCTCCCAAATCTCTCTCTGTATGAGAAATCTCTCCAAGAATGTCAAATCTCTCCCAAATCTCTCCAAGTATGTGAAATCTCTCCCAAATATCTCTCTGAATGAGAAATCTCTCCAAATATGTGAAATCTCTCCCAAATCTCTCCCAGTAAGTCAAATCTCTCCCAAATCTCTCTCGAAATCTATGTCAACTTCTTAGAATCACTCGGGGCATCCCGACCCTTAATTTAGTCGAAAACCGCTTGAAAACGGAAGTCTACGCGAAAAACAGTCTTAAGGAGCCGAAACTCCTCTTAGGAACCGAAACTCCTCTTAGGAACCGAAACCCCTTTTAGGAACCGAAACTCCTCTTAGGAACCGAAACCCCTCTTAGGAGCCGAAACTCCTCTTAGAGCCGAACCTCCTGAGAACCGAAACCCTCTCAACCGAAATGGACCGAGCGCTCGGTCTATTTCGGTCCTCTAACAATTTCGAACCGAGACTGACTTTCGGCTCTACCCTTCTCACCTTCGGTCCGAGGAGCTTGAGTTTCTGTCCGAGGAGCGAGCCTGCGCAGCCAAGACTGAGCCTCGCCTTCTGTTCTTCTCCCCGCGCTCTCGGTTCCTCTTCCCCTTTTCTCGGATTCCTCAGCAGCGACCGAACCCTCCTCTCGGCTCCCACCCACTTTCCTTTCTAACCTCCTAAGGAGCCGAGCCTTCGCATTCTCGGCCTGAACTTCAGAATTTCACATTTTTGCCCGGTTTTTTACCGTTTTCACGTATTAAGCCCGTTTTTCGTGATTTTAACGCGGGATTTTCTCCAAAAATCATATTTTAACATATAAGACCCTAAATATTCATAATTTAAACATATTTTTATGGAAATCTTTATTTAAGAATAAAATATAGTGGGTGAGATATTTGGGTGGAGTGTTGACTTATCCATTGGGCAAGGACACAAGTTACCTCCCACACCCACTCCTTGACTATTCCCAGTCACTATTCACCCATACCTAGTCATTTCATAGTACTTTTCCCACCATTTTTCAGCCACACACTTGGTCAAGAGCTGGGAAGCCCTCCCCTCTCCTCACATTTCTCTTATTTTCCACCAAAGAACAAACTCCTTTCTCTCTCTCTTTCTCTCTCTAAAATTCGAGATTCAAGGCTATTCTCCAAGTTTTTCTTCTACATTTGGTAAGTGTCTTCCTCCCACACTTAGATATTCTACTATCTTTCATCCAAATCATAGATTGCTTACACAAATATCGTCATATTTGTGTTAGATCTTCAAATCTTCAAGGCATCTCCCAAGTGTTCTTGAGTTGAACACTTCTTTTCTCCATCATCCATCTACTGAAATCATTCAAGGTGAGTTCATACCCCTATCTTTTCATGTTTTTCTTAAGTTTTAGGGGGGGGGGGAATACAAGTTAAAACACCAAGAACACAACTAAACTCACTTAACAACCTTCATCAGAAAAGTTCAACTCCATTCACGGACTGTTTTGGTCAACTTAAACATTTTAGTTTTCAAAACTGTATAAGGTGCAAATAGTTCAGGTTCCTACCTTTAAAATGACTACTTGCACATCACCATACGACTTTTCTACGATTTATGGTGATTTTTACAAAACTGCCTATCATTTCAGAAACAAATTCGGACCAGTCTGTGAATATGAACATTTTAACACAAGTTAAAGACTTCTAAAAATCATAATAAAAATTATGAACAAACTAGACACATTTTATGAACTCTCAGAATTTACGGATTCAGTTTTCGACTTCGTATGAATTTTTCTATGATTTTTCTAAAACAGTGCAGAACGGTTAAAAACTAGTTGACAGCTTATAACTTTCATAACACTTTGTATTATGTTGAGCAAAGTGTATAACTATAAGTTCTAAATATGGAATGTATTTGTTGTTAGTTTATCATCATAAACTGAAATTTAGTCATTCATGATAAGGTTTACTTATTCATTTTGAATACTTATAATAAACTTCAATAAGCATAGTTTATGGATTTTTACTACATGAAAAAGGTTTTACTCTTAAAACAAATGGGTTTTTTCATATCTTACGTAATAAACTATCATAGTAATAGTTTAAGGATTTCATATCACTAATGTATTTTCATAAAAGGTGATTTCACTTCCTCCACGGAAGAGGTTTTAATATCAAACTATGTGTAAACTAGTTAACTTAGGTTGTGAGGCAATTCTCTCCCCGTATGTTCGAGTACGGGATCCCAATTCCTGTAAGTTATAACCAGAGTCTCTTGTAGGGAGAGCGTGATAATTGTGTATAGATATATATTGGGTTTGACACCCCACACCTTGCTGCTAGCTACAGTGGGACCTGCAGGTCTACGGGTGACAAGAGTCATAGTATCTTAACGTCTGAAAAACGTTGTGCAGGTT
Source organism: Lactuca virosa (assembly GCF_052849685.1). Taxonomy (NCBI): domain Eukaryota; kingdom Viridiplantae; phylum Streptophyta; class Magnoliopsida; order Asterales; family Asteraceae; genus Lactuca; species Lactuca virosa. The sequence continues at coordinate 115,171,017 of NC_136434.1, read as the reverse complement.
ATTTCTTGTCATAGTATGGTTATAGCGACTCACATAGGTAGTTAACAATCTTTCAAGTTTACATGGAAACTTCAACTTTAAAAAGGGTTTTATGCCGATTTAAAACCACTTTTATATCTTTAAATATGTAAAATACTTGTTTATTTCCGGTCCTGGGATTTAGGACCACATAACTTTATAAGGAAAATATAGGATTTTCTTTGGAATCATATCTCTGTTAAAACTATATTTCATCTAGAATTGTTAGACTTCAGCTATAATTGCTAAGTGTATATGCTAGAGTTATGTAAGAATCTAGTCATAATCGACTTAGAATTGGTGGGCCCGCCTTACTTCCTGTTCCTTGTTTGGTTGTGGACCTAGGGCAGACCCATTATATTCGACGGTTTATTTAACTTAAATTTTATATAACTTATATACACTGGGCGATTATAGAAGGAAATCTATGGGCCTTTCTAGGGTTCATTATCGCATAACATAGAAGCATTTATTTCACTTAATAAAGAAAATATTGGATTTTCTAGAAACATACTTTGTCGCTTTTACAAGGAAAACGGTTTCTTTCTCAAATAAAACTCTTATGAACTCACCAACTTAATTGTTGACACTTTTTCAAAACTACTTGTATTCTCAGGAAATCAGTGAAACAGGAAAACCAACGGTATTTTGAGGATGGGACGGTAAATCGTCAAATAGTTCATTTTGTCATCATAATGTAATTGATTTCGAAACATGTAAACTTATTCTATGGTGTAACCTTTTCAATTATATTTATGATGGTTGTATTTACTTTGAGCACTATTATACTCGTTGTTGTGATACTATACATGAAGTCCTCCACCCCCGGACGTTTCCGCCATCCTTGTTTGGGGGTGTGACAATCTAGGGCGGTTCAGACTCCGGCCCCAGCGACCCTACGTATTACTGAAGGCTGGCAGGGGAAGGCCGAGACACCGAGGGCTCGATGAAGAGCATTTCAGTTGACCATAGAGGAGGACCGAGCAGCTCCAGACGTCATGGGTGGTATGCATTCATTGTTATTCTGCTGATTTATTTTGTTGCTTATGTTATTATTTATGTAGGTACTTTTCTTGTGAATTTTGTACCTGCGCTTGTGCTGTTTGAGTCCGGTGAGATTCGGTCTTTTGTGTCATCATCTTTTTGTCACGGTTTTAGTATTGCGCGGGAGGCCTTAAGCAGGCCCTTGAGAGTCTCTATACCTGATGAACGTCCGGTCTCCGCTACTGACATCTACCGGGGTTGTGTTTTAGAGATTTTTGATGTTGGTTATCCGTTAGATCTTATCTCTATCGCGATGGGAGATATCTGTGTGATTGTGGGCATGGATTGGCTAAGCCGATTTGGGGCTCTGATTGACAGTGAGCGTCAGATGGTGACGGTTCGAGACCCTAGTGGGGGAGTGCTGACCATATACGGTGAACCAAAGTTTGCATCATGGGTGTATGGATTATCTGGCATATGTAGTGGATACTCAGATTGAGGAGAAAGGATCGATTTCTATTTATGATGTTCCTGTTATACGCGATTTTCTCGATGTTTTTTCCGAGGAGTTACCGGGTGTGCCTCCTGCGAGGAAAGTAGAGTTTCAGATCGATCTGATCTTGAGTGCGGTGCCAATTGCCAAGGCATCGTACTGTCTTGGTTTTCCAACATTGATTTAAGGTCTGGCTATCATCAGATGAGGGTACGAGAGGAGGATATTCAGAAGACGGCCTTCCGAACTCGTTACAGGCATTACGAGTTTGTGGTGATGCCTTTTAGGCTCACCAACACACCGGCGATGTTCATGGATATCATGAACCGGGTGTGCAGGACCATGTTGGATCGATCGGTGATCGTCTTTATTGATGACATTCTAGTCTATTCGATCACCAGAGAGCAACACGAGGAGCATTTACGCGAGATTCTTGGAGTTTTGAGGATGGAGAGGCTCTATGCCAAGTTCTCCAAGTGCGACTTCTGGTTTCATGAGGTGTAGTTTCTAGGACACCTCGTCAACCAGAACAGTATCTTGGTCGATCCAGCCAAGATAGAGGCGGTGATGCAGTGGGAAGTGTCGAGATCTCCATCTGAGATTCGGATTTTCCTAGGTTTGGCGGGATATTACCGGAGATTCATTCGAGACATTTCCTAGATTTTTGTTCCTCTCACTAAGTTGATGAGGAAGGATGTTGTGTTCAGTTGGGGGCCTGAGCAGCAGGCATCATTCTAGACACTTCGCCAGAGACTGTGTGAGGCACCGGTACTTACCCTCCCTGAGGGAGTTGAGGATTTCGTGGTCTTCTGTGATGCATCAATTGTAGGGTTGAGTGTTTTTTTGATGCAGAGGAGGCATGTGATTGCATACGATTCAAGGCAGCTGAAGCCTCACGAATCGAGGTATCCCACTCATGATTTGGAGTTGGGGGCGGTGGTTTTCGCTCTCAAGATTTGGCGCCACTATCTTTATGGTGTTCGGTGCACCATCTACATGGACCATAAGAGCCTGAAATATCTTATGGATTAGCCTAACCTAAACATGAGGCATAGGAGGTGGTTGAATGTAGTGAAAGATTACGACTATGAGATTATGTACCATCCAGGCAAGGCCAATGAGGTGGCCGAGGCCTTGATCCGGAGAGCGGTTAGTGCCTCGATACGGGAAGTGTGTATGAGGATGATTGTGATGACCCCAGTCTTCGAGATTATCAAAGAAGCGCAGTCGAAGGCCATAAAGGAAGAAAATCAGAAAAGTGAGCGGGTGAGCGGTCAGAATTAAACTTTTGATATCAACAGCTGAGGGATTTTGACTCTTCATGGGCGGGTTTGGATACCTTATGCGGGTAGGGCTCGACGTATATTGATGGAGGAGGCTCACAAGTCGAGATTTTCCATTCATCCAAGGGCTACCAAGATATATCTCGACTTGAAGCATAGTTATTGGTGACCATGTATGAAGAGAGATGTGGCCTGGTTTGTGTGACATCTCCAAATTCACGGTCATTTTAAAATTTTTATTTATGCTTATTTGAAAATCAGAGTATCCTTTTTAAAAAATAATATTGCGGAATTTATTCCCAGAAAAACATGATAAATATATTATCAAAGCACTTCCGAAGAAATGTATTTTGTTTATATTAAAACTTTGGGATGTCATCGTCAATACAGAAACATAAGCATAAACAAACCTTACATTCATTTACACTAGTGATCTACATCCCTTTTAATCTCTCAGTGTAATGTATGACCATGTATGAAGAGAGATGTGGCCTGGTTTGTGTGACATCTCCAAATTCACGGTCATTTAAAATTTTTATTTATGCTTATTTGAAAATCAGTGTATCCTTTTTAAAAAATAATATTGCGGAATTTATTCCCAGAAAAACATGATAAATATATTATCAAAGCACTTCCGAAGAAATGTATTTTGTTTATATTAAAACTTTGGGATGTCATCGTCAATACAGAAACATAAGCATAAACAGACCTTACATTGATTTACACTAGTGATCTACATCCCTTTTAATCTCTCAGTGTAATGTAACTTCGTATCGATACCTGTGATACAAATAAACTGAGTGGGTCAGGTTGGGAAATTTGGTGAGTACATAGGATTTTCAACCCACAATAATATAGTTAATTTGTTTTTTCACATATTTCATGTCAAACAATTAACCCGATTACCCATCCCCATTTTCTTCATTTAATCTTCCCTAAATATTTATCCTAAGAGTCATCTCCTACGTCGTATTTACCTCTCATTTCCTTACATCGCATTTCCTTATATGTTTGTTCCTAAGGATTTTTCCTAAGGATCATCGCCTACATCGCATAGACAGTACTGATTCGAGGATTACTCCCTCAATACGTGTCCGGTAAGGGTTATGGTATCTTCGTATGAATACGTAATTACAACATCGCCTGAACTCGTAATTCATAGTAAGGGTTAGGATATCATCACATGAATACGTAGTTACAACATCGCCTGAACTTGTAATTCATAGTTGGGGTATCATCGCATGAATACGTAGTTACAACATCGCATGAACTCGTAATTCATAGTAAGGGTTAGAGTATCATCGCATGAATACGTAGTTACAACATTGCATGAACTTGTAATTCACCACCTACAGGTTATGAGTCTGCTGGAGTTTCCACATGACTGTCTAAAATAGTATGTGGTCGCCATCTATACTCTGGTAGATGACTATACCGCCACATCGCCGGTCAAGGTTATGGTATCTCCTCTCATCCCACAACGCCTATTTAACATCACCTATCTATCATCACCTAATTATCATCACCTTTCTAGCATCACCTATCTATCATCACCTAATTATCATCACCTTTATATCATCACCTATCTATCAACACCTTTATATCTTCGCTTATCTCTCATCACCCGTCGCTACCCAATATATATTTATACGTATAAAAATACGTATACTGTTTAAATCACGTAAACATGTATAAATAGTTCATCTAGCGTAGATATCAGGAACATAGATAATATGCACACATAGCATGTAATTTATATTAAATACTTTATATCTATGTGTAAGATGAAAGTAACTATGCACTCACTTGTTAAAGTGATGATTCCAAACTCGGGCAGCGCTTCGCTTCTAACGATTCTATTTTCCTTCGACAAAACAGGAGGTTTAGCGAGGAACCGGGCTCTGCGGGGGCATAACTTCTGAGTCGAAAAGATCTTTTTCTCGGAGCCTTTGGGCGCTCCGGGGCTTTCCTTTAGCACCTTGAGGTTACTAGGGCTTTGAGAGTGTTTTGGGAGGCTTAGAGAGAGAAGTGAAGGGGTTTTGGTGTGAAGAATGAAGCAACCCTTGCACCTTTATTTATAGATGAATTTTGGCTCAATTCGATGAGTTTTGGGCCTCAAACTCGTCGAGTTGGTGCCAATTGTGACCATTCTGGTGGAGGGCAAGTAGTGGCCTATATTGTGCCTCGTCACCTCTTTTGCAGCAGCACCCTGCCGACTTCTAAACCTCGTAACTTTTGTATATGAGCTCCGTTTTCGACGTTCTTTATATCCACGCGTAGGTATTGACAAGATCTACAACTCTTATTTTGACTCCATCGGCTAATTTTCGACCGATTTTAAATTTAATAGTATGAGAAGATTACACTATTAAACGACTGTGTAAGATTCATAACTTCTACATACGAAATCCATTTTCGTCTGTCTTTTTATCGTTGAACTGTTATTAATGAGATCTTTAATTCTCATTTAGGTTGCGTTGGCCAAAAATCGATCGACCTAAAATTCGAATTCCGGGTTGTGCACTTCTATGTAAAATCTTAGAAAAATCATAACTTCCTCATACGAAGTCAGATTTTGACGTTCATTTTATGCACGTTCTCGGTTTAATGTATACTACGACTTTCATTTATATTGATAAGTCTAAAAAGTAATTTATCAAAAATTCACTTTTTATGTTACGCGGTGTCGTGTTGGTTTAGCCGTAAAACTTCGACGGGTCATAACTTCTTCGTTATAACTCGGATTTCGGCGTTCTTTATATGTACGGAACCCTTGTGACATATACTATAACTTGGTTAAGATTATTCATTCTAAATAATCTTCCATCAAAAAGTCATTTTTGACGCTTATTGAAACGACGCGAATTTTCAAAACAAAATTTTCATTTTTAATCATATAATCTTCATTGCACATTTCATAAAACATCATTTATTTAGTTTACAAAACATAACTCCGTGTTTAATCAATTAATACTCCAGGATCCTCCGAAACATGCTTCTTTCTCTGGTGTGTACAATCAACCTGGTGCCGTCCCGCGATTCCTGGAAAACCTAAAACACATAACACATAACACGGTAAACACGAAGCTTAGTGAGTTCCCCAAAATACCACGCACATATAATTAGCCACTCGAGACTATAACTCTACGAGACCTTCCGGTCAATGTGTCTCAGTGGGACCTTCCGGTCCCACACATCTGCTAGACCTTCCGGCCCTACCCATGATAACCTTCCGGTCCTAGCTCGGTTGACCTTCCGGTCCAAACCCTGTTGACCTTCCAGTCCAAACCATGCAAACATATACATATCACATATATCACATAATACTTATAAACACATAAGACCTTCCGGTCACACATAACTACCACTCTAGGTAAGATATAGTGAGAAGACTCACCTCGGTTAGCAGGTAACCGACAAGCACTCGGAAATCTTGGACTAGCCTCCGCCTATCACATAAGACAAGCATCTCAATCATTATCCGCTTTATTACTCATTTAATCCTTAAGTCCTCTTTTCCTCTTTTAACACTCAGGATGGGTAAAATACCATTTTACCCCTCCTTGGCCCCTCCTGCCCCTTGTTGACCCACCCAGGAAGTCAACAGAAAGCCAGACTGAGTCAACAGCCATGGTTGACCTGACTCGCCGAGTGCACACCTGTGACTCGCCGAGTCCACTCGTATTCTCCACGTTCCTCCTAGGGTTCACTGAGCTCACTGAGTTGACTCCCAACTCGATGAGTTATCACTGGGTCAAGGCTACAAGGTTAAACCCGCAATGACTCGTCGAGTCATCCCATGGACTCGGCGAGTTGGCTCCATCGGATTTCTCATTCAACCACTTGAGGTTAGATCTGTAACTCTAACTCGTAGATCTAACCTCATAATACTCAAAAGTCACATAAAGGTCCGATCTTGATATCCATGCATGGTATATTTCGCTCTATATGCCATTTAAACTCCATTAAAGCTTCCTAACTTCAAAGCCCCATGGTTGCACCACAATGGCTTCCTACTTTCTGACTCTCTGGACCTTACAAGGTCCAGATCTGTGGCATACCCAGAAGAGGGGGGTTTGATGCACCTAAAACCCCACCAAAGGTGATATGAGCCCTAACTTCTCATATTCAAAGGATCTATTCAATAAAACAGGAAAGGTAAGGACTTCATACCTTGACCTGAAGCTGAAGATGGGGATGAAATAGATCCACAAGCTCTCTTCTTGATCCTTGCAACACCCTTGATCTTCTCGCCTAAGGAATGACCTCCAATGAGTCTCTTTCCCTCTCTTGATCAGAAATGCCTATAGGGTTTCTCTCATATGACAAATGACACTGATGGGGTGTCAAGGAGACTATAAGTGCCTTTAAATAGGCCCAGGCCCGAAAGAATTAGGGTTTCCGCCAACAGCGCTGACTCGGCGAGTCATCTCTCCAACTCGTCGAGTCCATTCATTAACCACGTCACCAAGTCGCGACCCTACTCGACGAGTTGAGGCACCAACTCATCGAGTCCCTCCAAGATCCTTGAATTAAATAATTAAAACAATATACCTGGTAAACCGGATGTTACAATTCTCCCCTACTTCAATTAGATTTCGCCCTCGAAATCGCTCCTTAACCACACATAGATTGAATCCAACAGCCTGAAAGGCACTACCGAAAGAATCTCATACTACATCGATATCTTTTTCCATGGACAACTGAATCCACACAGAAACTCCCAAGTCCGGAACAAAACCAACCCCTCTGCCACTAGGATACCCCTTCCCGACCTTCCCAAAATCTGAAACTCTAGTGGCCTGGCCCGCCGCCATACCGCCCACTCAAGATATCACCATGATATTCGCTCCTCGAATATCACACCCAGATAACTCACTGCTCCTCAGACTCTCACAAGACAAAATCCAACAATCGCCTACCGATCACTCATACCAAACATACTAAACGATCTGAATCACGCCCCAAGGAACGAAAGGGTTCACATCCCATTAGGGGCTCATCCACTGAACTACTATCAGAGCCCATCCGAACCATAAACTTTCTATACCCTGCTCTCAGACACAAAAAAAATAGTCATGCTCGCTCCAAAGTCTTCAAACATCTAAAGATCGTAAACCTTCACTTTCTCTCAGATATCTCTTTTTAACATTTAGCACCTGGTCTACTCTCGACCCCACAGTAGGACCTCCAAAGGTTACCCACTACATGCCTCAAAACGTCTCGCCGCCTTTCTTCTCACAACAACTATCTCGGTCCATTGTGACACACAAGTCACGAAGTTCTCTTTACCCCAAGCTAATACTACAATCCCAGCTGAAGATCGACTCACCCCCGACCTCTGTCGTCTACTGCTCATTATTTCCTTGCATCTCGCGGTACCTCCCGTACCCGAGTACTGAACTACACAGGTCTAAGACATCAGATGATAAACAATACCCCTCAACATGGAACCCTCTTCAGATTCCAGAATCTCCTCTTGCCTACCCCACGCACCACCAGAACCAAACTCAAACTCGAGAGTTTGGTCCGACCCAGACTTGGAACTACTCATCCCAATGAACCACTTCAACTCATGACACATGATCCGTAACTCGCGCGTGTACCACTTATCCAAACCCCTTTGGTTGCGACAATCGCAACTCAATTCAGAATATAACGATTCCCGACAAATATGGAGACCCCAGTCTCGCCCCTGGTGCGACCACCAGGCTCCCATAAACTCAAATATAGGGCTACCTAAGCCTAAAACTCTTTTGTATCAACAGAGAGTACTTCATCACAACACCCTCTCGCCGACTAGTGAGTACTACGGCTCCCCACAATATCACTACACCCTCTCATCCTCAGGTCAACGCCACACTGCGAACATTAACTCATGTCTTGCGGACCAACCATAGATAGGTGCATACACACCCATCCAAAAATAAGCATCACTACTCCTGACAGCAACCGACATGACAAACTCCTTTTCTCACTGCAATCCTTATTCTTAAATAATCTCGTTTAACATCAATTAACCGAAGTGCTCCCACTGGAACCATAGATACTTGCTACACCACTTGCCAGCTCTCAATTCAAAACTCAAAATAATCTGGAAATAAGGACATCATACCCGGATACCTCGGTACACCATCACAGAACCTCATGATGACTTACCTCAGCCACTGATCTCCTACTTACGACATCATACTCTGATACACAATGCATCCCTGCAGAATTCTTTTCACCACTGATCTTCCTGTCACACCACCCGAACTTTCGGAATATCCCAAATCTCAATTTGAAACATGGAGAAATGGTCAATGACTCGGAAAATGTTGACGACAATCCGAAACTACCTCCTATAATGCTCAAAACTCATGCAAGCATACTCATAACGACCCGGAAGTTGGTTGCCTAATCAACCTCTACCCTTCCCAACTGCATATACCAGCCCATACATTACACTAGAAATTCTCAACCGCCGAACTAACCTTATGATCCAACCCCCCTCGAATTCACCATTATAACCTTGAAGGATTCCTAACCACCCCCAAGGTCTCCGACCAATAGCCACCTGCTGTGGATACACTCATCCTTTCTCGAACACGCACAACATGCATCGCCTTGCTCTGCACCTCCCTCGACCACCACTAACCCTGTCTCATGAATCCGTTCTGCAGGTCTCTATATCCATTTCTCCAACCGCTCTTGAACAAATCCCTGATCCCCTCAATAGGATATCCGGTTCTCCCCCACTTAGGGTTCGAACCATCACCGATTGGCACCTTAACAATCTATCCCACAGACTGTTTCTACCAGTAACATCGCACCTACCCTCGGAAGGTGCTGCGCAACGCTCGATGATCTCTACGTAAGAGATCAAGCAACTCCAAATACCCCGAATTTCAGTTGAAATCCTTAGAAACTTCTCATCATGACTGCCTCTAGTCATTCAGAATCTCATACCATCCCATTACCGGACATCACAACTGTCCAGTATTAACCCTAACTCTTAGTCTGGAAATAATGAACTATCATACACCTCATCCTCGACTCCTCAACTAAAGTTCCATCACGTGAATTATCATAAGAGCAGAGACCTCATCTCCACACTCGATACCCATCATAGACAATAAGAGTCACCGCCCCGATATGTGTCCAGCAGGAATCCTCGACTCCTGCTGGATACTCTTACTCAACACATACTCGAAAGCACATCGCAGATAACAACAACTCCTAGGCTAAGGCATCACAAATCAGGCCACTCTAGTCCTAAAATATGAAATACCTAGCCTATCTCTAGCATGCATAACATCTCATAACACATCTCATAATACAAAAGTAAGGGTATTTTGGGAAATCACCGTTCGGGCTCTGGCTGATTGTACACACTGCTCTTTCTCGTTTTCTCTTAGAAACTCCTGTTTTCTTTTAGAAAAATCATTTCTTTGAAAATTTTCTCAAATCCTCAGTTTGAGTCCAGATTTACCCGAAGGTGCATCCGAATCCCTCAAACCAAGGCTCTGATACCAACATGAAACGACGCAAATTTTCAAAACAAATTTTTCATTTTTAATCATATAATCTTCATTGCACATTTCATAAAACATCATTTATTTAGTTTACAAAACATAACTCCGTGTTTAATCAATTAATACTCCAGGATCCTCCGAAACATGATTCTTTCTCTGGTGTGTACCATCAAGGCGGTGCCGTCCCGCGATTCTGAGAAAACCTGAAACACATAACACATAACACGGTAAGCACGAAGCTTAGTGAGTTCCCCAAAATACCACGCACATATAATTAGCCACTCAAGACTATAACTCTTCGAGACCTTCCGGTCCTAGCTCGGTTGACCTTCCGGTCCAAACCCTGTTGACCTTCCGGTCCAAACCATGCAAACATATACATATCACATATATCACATAATACTTATAAAAACATAAGACCTTCCGGTCACACATAACTACCACTCTAGGTAAGATATAGTGAGAAGACTCACCTCGGTTAGCAAGTAACCGACAAGCACTCGGAAATCTTGGACTAGCCTCCGCCTATCACATAAGACAAGCATCTCAATCATTATCCGCTTTATTACTCATTTACTCCTTAAGTCCTCTTTTCCTCTTTTAACACTCATGATGGGTAAAAGACCATTTTACCCCTCCTTCGCCCCTCCTGCACCTTGTTGACCCACCCAGGAAGTCAACAGAAAGCCAGACTGAGTCAACAACCATGGTTGACCTGACTCGCCGACTGCACACCTGTGACTCGCCGAGTCCACTCGTATTCTCCACGTTCCCCCTAGGGTTCACTCAGCTCACTGAGTTGAATCCCAACTCGATGAGTTATCACTGGGTCAAGGCTACAAGGTCAAACCCGCCATGACTCGTCGAGTCATCCCATGGACTCGGCGAGTTGGCTCCATCAGATTTCTCATTCAGCCACTTGAGGTTAGACCTGTAACTCTAACTCGTAGATTTAACCTCCTAATACTCAAAAGTCACATAAAGGTCCGATCTTGATATCCATGCATGGTATATTTCGCTCTATATGCCATTTAGACTCCATTAAAGCTTCCTAACTTCAAAGCCCCATGGTTGTACCACAATGGCTTCCTACTTTCTGACTCTCTGGACCTTACAAGGTCCAGATCTATGGCATACCCAGAAGAGGGGGGTTTGATGCACCCAAAACCCCACCAAAGGTGATATGAGCCCTAACTTCTCATATTCAAAGGATCTATTCAATAAAACAGGAAATGTAAGGACTTCATACCTTGACCTGAAGCTGAAGATGGGGATGAAATAGATCCACAAGCTCTCTTCTTGATCCTTCCAACACCCTTGATCTTCTCCCCCAAGGAATGACCTCCAATGAGTCTCTTTCCCTCTCTTGATCACAAATACCTCTAGGATTTCTCTCATATGACGAATAACACTGATGGGGGGGGGGGTGTCAAGGAGGCTATAAGTGCCTTTAAATAGGCCCAGGCCCGAAAGAATTAGGGTTTCCGCCAACAGCGCTGACTCGGCGAGTCATCTCTCCAACTCGTCGAGTCCATTCATTAACCACGTCACCAAGTCGCGACCCTAATCGACGATTTGAGGCACCAACTCGTCGAGTCCCTCCAAGATCATTGAATTAAATAATTAAAACAATATACCTGGTAAACCGGATGTTACACTTATTGTCTCTAAATTGACTAGCCCAAATCTGCGGGCATTACAATTACCCCCCCCCCCCCCCTTAGGACGATTACGTCCCGAAATCATCAACGAAACAGGGTTGTATAATGACTCCATATGTTATCTCTTCATCCTAGGTAATAACCGTAACCTCTACGTTCCTTCGAATGAGTATCTAACTCTTGGACTTCTTGACTGCAAGCGGTGCTCAATATTGCACCCGCTCTCTATCTCGTGTTGGGCTTTCAATTGTAACCTTCGAGTTGCAAAATCAATATTTTTTGGAGACTCCTTCTTCCTCTTAACAGACTTAACTTAAGAGAAGTTCTTTACCTCGATTATCATGACAAATTGATGTGTCATGTTCTAATGATCTCTCATCGTATGATGCAATGCTTCGACTCAGGTCTTTTAGAGTCAAATTCTAGAATGGAAGTTTCCTTCCTCCACGTTCTAATGTGATATAATCACATTCTAGCATGTAGCACTTCTATCTACAAGCTTCTCACTTTAACAACGATCGCGATACTTCTACTAATCGCTTCGATTATCTTTCATTTCGATCTTCTGGCTTAAGTCAGATACAACATCGATCTTGGTTCTCTAAGTCACGTAACATACTCATCTTAGTCGAACTTGATTTGATATAACCACTGGGGTCGGAATAACAATCATCTTCCTAGTCATTACCGAAACGATGGTAACGACAGACATGAACAAAACAGATTCAATTACTAGCCTTGGTAACCTTGTGACTTTCCCTGATCTAAGTGCGAGTCCTGTTCTTCCGGTAGTACAGGCCTTTACTACCATTCACAACTACTCATACTCGTCCAAGTATTGTCTCACAGTTCTCCAAGTCACCATACAAGAATCTCACATAGTCATTTAACACATCGGATAACATAACCAAGGTTTATATTATTTCTTGAAACGATTACATAGGTATTCAAGTTCAACCTATACTATGCCTCTAATAGGCTACACCACATGATACTATCCACATGGCTACTTTATATATTGATCCTCGGATATAAAGTCCCTTACTCCTGAGCCCTTGCATTGTCACCTGCTTCGTCGAGGGCCATCTGGAATGCTCTTGCACTTGGCTTTGGCGATGCATTTGGCCTTGCTGCTTCATTTTTCTTCGGGCAGTCCCTAGAAATATGCCCTTCTTCGTTACATCCGAAATACACCTTCTTGTTGAATGTGCACTCATTGGCGTAATGCCCAAAATTTCCACACTTGAAACATGTCACCTCCTCGCCACATTTTCCAAAGTGTTTCTTCTTGCACTTATCGCACCATCTTGCTTCACCTCCTCCTCATCCTCCAGACTTCGATAATTTGCTCTTCTTTTTGGACCTTAAAGATCCGTCAAACTTCCTTTTCTCGCCAACCTCAGCTCTCTCCGGACCTTTTTCTCTTATCTGGGTCTCAACATTCTTAGCTGCCCAGATGGCGACTTTCAAAGTGGTTGCTTGCTTGACCATCAGACCAAAGTCCGTTGGCAATCCATTAGCAAACTTGTTGACATTGGAGAGTTCAGTCTGAACTAGGTAAGGAACAAGATTCATCTTCTTCGTAAAACTTGCAGCATACTCGGTGACACTCTATCTTCCCTTCTTTAGGTTCTGAAAATCGTTGTTGATCTCCAGAAGATCCTTCTCAGAGCAGTACTGCATTTTTAGTTGCACCAAAAAGTCTTCCCAAGACATCTTGCTAGCTTCTCCTTGGGCATGGTATCAACTAGTAGCTTCCAACAGCTCAGTACTCCTGACTTTAAGAGTGTAACCGCGAGAGCGGTCTTCTGTTTGTTGCTACAGTCGCAACTTTCAAACATCATCTCCATCTCGGAGGTCCAATCCATGACTTCCACCGACGTTGGGCTTCCAGAAACACTTGGTGGTTTGGATGCCATGAAATCCTTGTACTTTCATCCACGTCCATCATTTTCTCCGTCGGGGTGGTTTCTCCTACCCACTCGTGGTTCAGCTTGACTGACAGTCTGACTATAGTTCCCTTCATTAGATTACTCAATGTTCAGCTCGGGTTGTTCAACAGGCATAATAGGCTCATCCCTATTATGTTGAAGTAAACGCCTTGTTTCCTCCATCTGACGATCCAACATCATTTGGATCATCTGTTGCACTCCTACCATCGTGATTGGCTCAGGTGCAGCTGCTACTTCTTGTGCACGCTCAATCACAGGCCGTTGATTAATATTTCCATTAGCGTTTCCGAATCCGCTTTGGGTTCTTGCCATGTCGATCTATACACCAAATCATACGTTCGGTGTACAGTGATGAGAATTTAGAAAGGAAAGCTTTATTTACGATAGACATATAAATCTCCTTATCTTTTCGAAAAGTTACATGCTAGTTCTAATACCGTAATTAAACATTTAGAAATCTGAACACATAAAGTTTCCAAATCCGGTTGGCAATAGACCATAGATTCGATCAAATGATAGCATCATAAAGCATCACAAATCATTTAGCACATAAAAGCAATTTAGGAATCTTCCCCAAATGAGCTAGTGATCGTCTCAATTCAGATGTACTACCTAAAATATATTAGACACACTCCTCACGATCATCGCTTAGCATTCTAAGTTTAAGTCTAGAAATAAATCCTTATTCCTAGTTCGCTTAAACTAATGCTCTGATACCAATTGTGACATCCCCAAATTCATGGTCATTTTAAAATTTTTATTTATGCTTATTTGAAAATCGGAGTATCCTTTTTAAAGAATAATATAGCGGAATTTGTTCCCAGAAAAACATGATAAATATATTATCAAAGCACTTCCGAAGAAATATATTTTGTTTATATTAAAACTTTGGGATGTCATCGTCAATACAGAAACATAAGCATAAACAGACCTTACATTCATTTACACTAGTGATCTACATCCTCTTTAATCTCTCAGTGTAATGTAACTTCGTATCGATACCTGTGATACAAATAAACTGAGTGGGTCAGGTTGGGAAATTTGGTGAGTACATAGGATTTTCAACCCACAATAATATAGTTAATTTGTTTCTTCACATATTTCATGTCAAACAATTAACCTGATTACCCATCCCCATTTTCTTCATTTAATCTTCCCTAAAGATTTATCCTAAGGGTCATCTCCTACGTCGTATTTACCTCTCATTTCCTTACATCACATTTCCTTATATGTTTGTTCCTAAGGATTTTCCTAAGGATCATCGCCTACATCGCATAGACAGTACTGATTCGAGGATTACTCCCTCAATACGTGTCCAGTAAGGGTTATGGTATCATCGTATGAATACATAATTACAACGTCGCCTGAACTCGTAATTCATAGTAAGGGTTAGGGTATCATCGCATGAATACGAAGTTACAACATCGCCTGAACTTGTAATTCATAGTTAGGGTATCATCGCATGAATACGTAGTTACAACATCGCATGAACTCGTAATTCATAGTAAGGGTTAGAGTATCATCGCATGAATACGTAGTTACAATATTGCCTGAACTCGTAGTTCATCACCTACAGGTTATAAGCCTGCCGGTGTTTCCACATGACTGTCTAGAATAGTCCGTGGTCGCCATCTATACTCTGGTAGATGACTACATCGCCACATCGCCACATCGTCGGTCAAGGTTATGGTATCTCCTCTCATCCCACATCGCCTATTTATCATCACCTAATTATCATCACCTTTCTATCCTCACCTTTCTATCATCACCTATATATCATCACCTAATTATCATCACCTATCTATCATCACCTTTATATCTTCACCTATCTCTCATCACCCGTCGCTACCCAATATATATTTATACGTATAAAAATGCATATACTGTTTAAATCACGTAAACATGTATAAATAGTTCATCTAGCATAGATATCAGGAACACAGATAATATGAACATATAGCACGTAATTTATATTAAATACTTTATATCTATGTGTAAGATGAAAGTAACTATGCACTCACTTGTTAAAGTGATGATTCCAAACTCGGGCAGCGCTTCGCTTCTAACGATTCTATTTTCCTTCAATTAAACAGGGGGTTTAGCGAGGAACGGGCTCTGCGGGGGCAGAACTTCTGAGTCGAAAAGATCTTTTTCTCGGAGCCTTCGGGAGCTCCGGGGCTTTCCTTTAGCCCCTTGAGGTTACTAGGGCTTTGGGAGGCTTAGAGAGAAGTTAGAGAGAGAAGTGAAGGGGTTTTGGTGTGAGGAATGAAGCAACCCTCGCACCTTTATTTATAGATAAATTTTGGCTCAAATCGATGAGTTTTGGGCCTCCAACTCGTCGAGTAGGTGACAATTGTCACGATTCTGGTGGAGGGCAAGTAGTGGCCTATATTGTGCCACGTCACCCCTTTTGCAGCAGCACCCTGCCGACTTCTAAACCCCGTAACTTTCGCATACGAGCTCCATTTTCAACGTTCTTTATATCCACGTGTAGGTATTGACAAGATATACAACTCTTATTTTGACTCCATCGGCTAATTCTCGACCGATTTTAAATTTAACAGTATGAGAAGATTACACTGTTAAATGACTGTGTAAGATTCATAACTTCTACATACAGACTCCGTTTTCGTCTGTATTTTTATCGTTGAACTCTTATTAATGAGATATTAAATTCTCATTTAGGTTACGTCGGCCAAAAATTGATCGATCTAAAATTCGAATTCTGGGTTGTGCACTGTTATGCTAAATCTTAGAAAAATCATAACTTCCTCATACGAAGTTAGATTTGGACGTTATTTTTATGCACATTCTCGGTTTAATGTATACTATAACTTTTGTTTAGATTTCTATGGCTAAAAAGTAATTTATCAAAAATTCACTTTTTACGTTACGCGGCGTCGTGTCGGTTTAGCCGTAAAACTTCGACAGGTCATAACTTCTTCGTTATAACTCGGATTTCGGCGTTCTTTATATGTACGGAACCCTTGTGACATATACTATAACTTGGTTAAGATTATTCATTCTAAATAATCTTCCATCAAAAAGTCATTTTTGACGCTTATTGAAACGACGCGAATTTTCAAAACAAAATTTTCATTTTTATTCATTCTAAATAATTTTCCATCAAAAAGTCATTTTTGACGGTTATTGTCTCTAAATTGACTAGCCTGAATCTGTGGGCGTTACAGTTTATGGAGTGATGTTTCACCCGTCGGAAGGTCAAGGCCGAGCACCAACGCCCTCATGGCAAGTTGCAGCCCTTAGAGGTTCCACTATGGAAGTGGGAGCAGATCACCATGGATTTTATTACAAATTTTCCAAGGATTACGAGGGGTTCTGATTCTATCCGGGTGATAGTGGATCGTTTGACGAAGAGTGCTCACTTTCTATCCATTAGTTGTCCTTTCATGAGTTAAGTGACTTTGAGTGTGATGAAAGTTAGAGTTTTGTGTATTGAGTTCTTTCTAGCCATGCAAAGGCTTAAAGTCGGTGACTTTATAGGTTAAGACATGGTATTATGGCCAGATCTGAAGTTGGGATAGGTGTCTTAACGGATTAAGACATAAAAGTTGATAAATGGGGATCAGGCAGAGTACGTCGGGCGTACTCCTGGGTACACCCCGCGTAGCCAGGCTCATTCCTGATTGGTCGCTGATTGATTTGTACGCCCCGCATCAGAAGGAGTATGCCCAGCGTACGCGCTGGGCAGTTGACTTTTGCTGACTTTTGACTTTTGGTCAAGAATAGGGTGTTGGACCATGGGAGGGGAAAAATGGTCTTTTGCCTTTAAGGGGCTTAGTGTGGGGTTTGGACTTGCGAGTTGAGTTGAGGACCTTGATTATTAATTAGGATTATTTGTTGTGTTATTAGGCGAAGTCTAGTTCTGACAGTTCGAGTGTGAGATTTATCTGTCATCAGTATCAGGTGAGTCTCCTCACTTATTCTTACCTGTGTGGTAGAATAGTTGTATTTGTGATGACCAGATTGTTGGATATAGTGTCTAAGTCCATAACTATATTTGGTATGTACTTGACCCGACCCGGCATGGTCCATTTGGGTTGCACTTCACCCGAACAATTTATGGATAATCGTTTGAGAATAGTATAAGTTATGATTTATTAATATATTATAAGTCCTAATATATTAATATAAAATCATATTATTTAATTAGTATTGATCTATAATTAATCTAGAATTAATTTAGAGATCAAAAGTATGACTAATTAAATATGGGCTCTTGTATTTATATAGTGTGGGCTAATGCTTATTTGGAATGGGCTAGGCTTGCATGGAAAGTCCATGGATACTCCATGGAGCTTTAACCCATGGATCTCATGGAAATGAAAAGACATGGGTATTAGGATTTACATGGATGTAACCCTAATCCACCACACTATATAAATGAGGCTTTGGTTCTTGAAATCACACTAGTTGATGTGTGTAAACTAAGAGGGCCGATTTCAAGAAGTTTGTGACTATTCTCTCAAGTTTCCAAGTTTGTGGTGATTTGTGACTTCCATTTGAGGCATCCACATTATTGGTGCTAGGCTCTCAAACTCCAAGCAATCAACTACTACTACAAGGTAAGTAATTCTACTAGTTTTATTTGATTCAAGTACCCCATGCCATGCTAGTTAGGATAAGAACCTTGGAAAAATAATTATTTGCATGTATCTTAGTCAAACATAGATCCAAGGTTTCTAGGGTTGCATGTACACCATAGGAGTGTTAGAATGCTGAAAACCCATCAGTGGTATCAGAGCCTGGTTTGTTTATTTGATACTTGATGCAAAAAAAAACTTGAAAATCGAAGTTTTGTTCAAAAGCTCGTATCAAAATTTCAAGTTTTGTATATGTACTTACGATTCTTGAGATTTTTGATATGAACATTCATAAACATATGAGTTTAGAAGATCATAGAAATTATGTGCTAATAATTGATTAGATTAATTCTTGATCTTTATGTGTTTTAATGGAGTCCATAACTAGTTCTTAAGTTATGGATAACCAAAAGTCACATTTATAAATAACCATTAAAAGAACACATAGGTTACAAAAAAATGAAGTGTCTTCATTTTTAATAATCATTAACTCATAAGTTATGAGAAATGAAAAGTTTTGAAAGTTTACAAAACTTGCCCTCAAGTTTTGGAACATGTAAAGTCATATTAAAAACTTTAGTTCCAACCCCTAGAATTTTAAAAGTTAAAATTCAACCCTTATACTTTATAATATTATAAGTTTAATAATATTTATATATGTATAAGATCAAGTCGTCTTACCGCTAGTACGCCTCATTAACGAAGCCGGTCTATAAGGGGGGTATAAGGTTGTTGCCTATAAAATGGCAACTTAATGGGTGTCCACTCTCACCCACCGCTTCCTTGATCGGTGGAGGGTCGTTAGTCGAACCGGTAGGACAAGGACTTATAAATTCTCATTAAAAGTATAATGATAATATTAAAGTAACTAAACTTTATTGAATTCCCAATCTTAGTTATTTTAGGAAAATGTGAATAAGGTGCTAATCCATGAAATTACACTTTACACTTTGTTTAAATCGTTAGTGGAGCGTGTGTGGTTAACCGGCACACTAACTTGAACTTAACAAGGTAGGTAAAGGGTGACTTAATGTTTATTATAGTATCGATGGAGCGTGTATGGTTAACCGGCACATCGATTGAGGGGTAATACATTAAGGGTACCAAGTAATTTGCATGGTTACTTCACACCTTGTTTTGTGATCCTCGGCATCCCAGTCACAAAACTTGAAGGGCACACTCGAGATTGAAACATGCCATTGAAGAAAGTTCAATGAATCTCAAAGAATCTAGGAGTTTCTAAACCAATTAAAACCTAATTAAATATTTCGTTTTTCATGGTGGAAATTGGTGAATCGTCATTCACCTACCTTCAAATATCTTATTGCTTAGATTACGGCATCCCTCTTCTAAGTTATAAAATATTGTGTTGGGTCCTAGCCTTAATATTACATTTGGGTGTTTTGTTAAGGACTATCTCTATATCTAATCTAATCTATTCCCTCTTCTTTTCAGATGTCTTCCAATAACAATGCTTCTGGCTCAAACCCTAATAGCTCCTTCTCTCTCATGAATCTTTGTGGGAGAGTCATCTTTGATGGGTCCAACTTTACAGATTGGATCAGAAACATCAGGATGGTCACTCGGTATGAGAACAAAGAATATGTTCTCGACAAGGAGCTGAAGGTACCCGAGCCAACTGCTACTCCTGAAGAGCTTGTTGAATATGAGGTACATGAAAGAGATGCTACAAAAGTGGCATGCATCATGATGACCACCATGACAGCCGAGCTCCAAAAGTCCTATGAGGACTATTATCCTTTTGAGATGCACCAGGACTTGATGGACCGCTACCATCAAAGTGCTCGTCAAGAGCGATATGAAATAATCTCCTCCATGATAACAACCCGGATGAAGGATGGTGAACCCATCACGGGCCACATGCAGAAAATGCAAAGGTATGTGGACCGTTTACTGAAGCTGAATGTGAACTTCCCTGAGGAGTTAGCAATAGACATCATTTTGCACTCATTGCCATCGTGTTATGATCAATTCCGCATGACATATCACATGAACAAGGAAGAAGTCACCCTCAGCAAACTTCAAGGACTCTTAAAGACCGCCGAAAGTGGTCTAAAGGGTAAGTCGGTTGTTACTACTCCTACTCCTACTCCAACTGCGGCCAATGTCTTGGCAATCGGGCATGGCAAAGGGAAGAAGAGAAAGAACCCTTCTAAGGGTACCAAGGGTAAGACCCTTGAAGGCTCCTCTTCAAGCAAAACCAAGAAAGGTTTTGTCACTCCTTCTGCTAACCCTAATGAGGCTGAATGCTTCTATTGCCATGAAAAGTCGCACTGGAAGCGAAACTGCCCAAAGTACCAGCAAAGATTTGAAGGATGGGAAAGTAAAACCCAACCATGCAGGTATATAGACTATATTGTCTAATAACTCACCTCATTCTAAGTCTTGGGTCCTTGATACAAGTTGTGGTATTCACATATGTTGTGATTTGCAGGGACTAAAAAGAAGTGAGAATGTGGAGCAGGGAAAGATAAACTTGATCATTGAAACAGGAAAGCTTCACCTGTCACCAAGATAGGAGTTTATTCCTTAGTGCTAAATAGTGGGTTTACATTAGATTTGAATAAATGTTATTATTCGCCAGAAATGGCAAGAAATGTTATTTCCTTTCATGCATTGTATAAACAAGGTTTTACCTTTTATTTTGATAATAATAATGGTAGTATTGATGCTTTCTTTAATAATGTTCTTTATTTTAAAGCATTACCTTGTGATGGCGTGTATGAAACTGTATCTGTTGTAGATAATCTAGGAAATAATGTATTGTGTATTAACTCTTCCACTAGCTTAGATAAAGCATCCTTATGGCATTGTCGTCTTGGACATGTAAGCAAGAAACGCATAGGCCAACTCCAAAAGGATGGAGTCTTGGAGTCATTTGACCTAAAGTCAGATGATAGTTGTGAATCTTGTTTGCTTGGTAAAATGACAAAGTCACCTTTTACTGGCACTTGTGCTAGGGGTGAAGGTTTGTTGGACCTCATACACACGGATGTGTGTGGACCCTTCAGAACCGCCACAAGAGATGCTAATCGGTTCTATGTGACTTTTACTGATGATTTTAGTAGATATGGATATGTCTACCTAATCAAGCATAAGTCAGAAACCTTTGAGAAATTCAAAGAGTTTAAGCAAGAAGTGGAGAATCAGTTGGGCAGGAACATTAAGATGCTTCGATCTGATCGTGGTGGTGAGTATCTTAGTACTGAGTTCCTTGACTATCTTAAGGAATGTGGGATTGTCTCACAATTGACACCTCCTAGGACACCATAGTTGAATGGTGTAGCTGAGAGGCGCAATCGGACCTTGTTGGACATGGTTCGTTGCATGATGAGTCGAGCTTCGCTACCAATCTCATTTTGGGGGTATGCCTTAGAGACTGCCGCCCATATCCTTAATCTAGTCCCTACAAAGAAGGTTGCCAAAACACCTCACGAGGTGTGGACTGGAAAAGTTCCCAATCTAGACCACATCAAGATTTGGGGTTGCGAGGCTTTCGTGAGACGCGAGACTCACGATAAGCTCGAACCCCAAAGCGAAAGGTGTATTTTCATCGGCTACCCACAGAAATCCTTTGGTTACATCTTCTACAGACCCAGTGATAATGTGGTATTTGTAGCAAGAAGAGGATTCTTTCGAGAGAGATAATTCATGAGCCAAGGAGACCGTGGGAGGCAAATTGACCTTGAGGAAATTCAAGAGTCAAGTGGTGAAGGAACCTCAAACCCTAGCCCTCAACCTGAGGAGGAAACTCCTGTTGAGCCGACTGAAGAATCTATACCTCTGAGGCGTTCCACCAGAGTTAGGAATGCACCTGAGCATTATTATGGTTTTCATATTACTGCAGAAGGTGAGACACTTATCAGTGATAACACACTGGTAAATCTGGATGAGCCTAACAGCTACACGGAAGCCATGGCAGGCCCTGAGGCTGCTAAATGGAAAGAGGCTATGGATAGCGAGATACAGTCCATGTATGGCAATCAAGTTTGGAACTTGGTTGACAATGTACCTGATCGTAAGATAGTTGGGTGCAAATGGATCTTCAAGAAGAAGACCGACATGGATGGTAATGTACACACTTATAAGGCACGACTGGTTGCAAAGGGTTATTCTCAAACTCCGGGAGTTGATTATGATGAGACCTTTTCACCAGTGGCCAAGATTAAGTCTATTAGGGTTCTGTTAGCCATTGCTGCATTTCATGATTATGAAATATGGCAAATGGATGTCAAAACTGCTTTCCTTAATGGAAAGTTGGCTGAAGATGTTTACATGGTTCAGCCATAGGGTTTTTTCAGTACAGAGTACCCCAATAGAGTGTGTAAGCTCGAGAAATCCATTTATGGATTAAAACAGGCACCTCGCAGATGGAATCTTTGCTTTGATGAGAAAGTCAAAGAATTTGGCTTTTCAAGGAGTGAAGATGAATCTTGTGTCTATATCAAGGCTAGTGGGAGTATAGTCAGCTTTTTGGTACTGTATGTGGATGACATACTACTCATAGGAAATGACATCCCAACCCTGCAGGAAGTAAAGTCCTGGCTTGGGAAGTGTTTCGCTATGAAGGACCTTGGAGAAGCTGCCTATATCCTAGGGATAAGGATTTTGAGAAACAGGAGTAAAAGACTAATTGGACTTAGTCAAATCACCTATGTGGATAAAATGTTGAAAAGCTTCAACATGCATAACTCCAAGAAAGGAGAGTTACCCATCCAGAGTAACGCCAGATTGAGTAAGACACAAAGCCCTAGTACTGAGGCTGAGATAGCATAAATGAGTCGAATACCTTATGCTTCAGCTGTAGGATCGATCATGTATGCTATGACATGTACTCGACCTGATGTAGCCTTTGCTTTGAGCATGGTTAGCAGGTATCAGGGGAACCCTGGCAAGGCACACTTGACTGCGGTAAAGAATATCCTCAAGTACCTACTGAGGACTAAGGACTGGGTCCTTACCCTCGGTGGCAGTGAGGACTTGAGAGTTGTAGGGTACAGTGATGCTAGCTTTCAGACTGACAGGGATAATTTCCGCTCTCAGTCGGGCTGGGTCTTTACTTTAAACGGAGGGGCAATTACTTGGAAAAGTTCCAAGCAGGAGACAGTGGCTGATTCCACTTGTGAATCAGAGTATATAGCAGCAAGCGAGGCAACAAATGAGGCTATATGGCTAAAGAACTTCATCGGAGACCTTGGAGTTGTACCAGCTATAAAGGAGCCAATGGAGATTTTCTGTGACAGCAATAGTGCGATTGCCTTAGCCAAGGAACCAAGAGATCATGGGAGATCCGGACACATTGACAGAAAATATCACTTCATCGGACATCGAATAAAAGAAGGAATCCTCGTGGCAAAGAGGGTATCATCGGATGAGAACCCAGCAGATCCCCTCACGAAGGGACTGACTCGGGCTAAGCATCTCCAGCATGCTCGGAGCATAGGGCTGAAGGATGATATTAGTTTTAGTAGTTAGATAATCTTGAAATTTGTAAAATGTAATTGACATTTGATGATAAATAAAAGCTGTTATTTATGAGTAAAGTGTTGCTATCTCTTGTCAATCGTTTACTATTATTTCTTTTTGCATGTTTTGACTTCCAGAATAATTATATTATGGTTTATATCATATTATTCAAACTCTCCACAGTCGGTCATATGTTGGAAGTAGATATGAATCAAGACTGTCATGGGTTGGCTTGTAGAGGTCTAAGATGTTAGACAAAGCGGGGCTACAACACTTATGAGTGCTCATAAGTTCTGAGTATTGGATTCAACCCACGCTCACTTGTATCACTTCATGGAATTTATCTCGAGTGATCATGAGACGGTAATTTCATATAAGTCTTCAAACCTAGAGATATGATTTGTTGCCTATGAGTTGGTTATGCATTGATTGCACGAAAACGCATTGGTAACTCGATGTTATAAACCGTGCTTTTGTGTGTAATTCAACAAGTAGTAGAGCAAACATATAAGTCGAAGTTTATCTGTTCCTTCTAGGATTAGAAGCGATATTTGGGCCCCTCGATGATTTTGTTTTGACCTATGTACCGGGCCCGGTCAGAACTAAATTGATGTGTTCAGTTAAGTTCTATGTCAAACAAATCGGAAATCGGGAAACAAATGCTGGACAATAAGCAAGTCCATGTTCCATGTATTTGTCCGGCTGATATCTAGAACAGAGGATTATATGATCACTTATCTAAAATGGCGCTTCATAGTTCAACAGAGTTTAAAGAGCTACGATTGCTGATCGGTTCCTGAAGTCATACTTGCAACTATAGTTATTAGACTTATCCAAGTGGTAGACTGTTGGATATAGTGTCTAAGTCCATAACTATATTTGGTATGTACTTGACCCGACCCGGCATGGTCCATTTAGGTTGCACTTCACCCGAACAATTTATGGATAATCGTTTGAGAATAGTATAAGTTATGATTTATTAATATATTATAAGTCCTAATATATTAATATAAAATCATATTATTTAATTAGTATTGATCTATAATTAATCTAGAATTAATTTAGAGATCAAAAGTATGACTAATTAAATATGGGCTCTTGTATTTATATAGTGTGGGCTAATGCTTATTTGGAATGGGCTAGGCTTGCATGGAAAGTCCATGGATACTCCATGGAGCTTTAACCCATGGATCTCATGGAAATGAAAAGACATGGGTATTAGGGTTTACATGGATGTAACCCTAATCCACCACACTATATAAAAGAGGCTTTGGTTCTTGAAATCACACTAGTTGATGTGTGAAAACTAAGAGGGCTGATTTCAAGAAGTTTGTGACTATTCTCTCAAGTTTCCAAGTTTGTGGTGATTTGTGACTTCCATTTGAGGCATCCACATTATTGGTGCTAGGCTCTCAAACTCCAAGCAATCAACTACTACTATAAGGTAAGTAATTCTACTAGTTTTATTTGATTCAAGTACCCCATGCCATGCTAGTTAGGATAAGAACCTTGGAAAAATAATTATTTGCATGTATCTTAGTCAAACATAGATCCAAGGTTTCTAGGGTTGCATGTACACCATAGGAGTGTTAGAATGCTAAAAACCCATCACAGATGGGTCTAACTGTTATTTTGTATGATTCCGTTTATGTGTGACTGAGACTACAAATAGTCTCTATGGTTGCCGATAACCCACAGGGCGTGCTGTTGCCCACTGGGACTGTTGATAGTCCCTAGGGTTGCTGATAACTTATAGTTGTTTATTTATGTTGTGTTGTATGTGGTATCTTGGGGAACTCACTAAGATTCATGCTTACATTTGTTGATTTATGTGTTTCAGGTACTTCTGAGGATCGTGGGAAGGTGAAGGTCTAATTGTACACACTCGCTGGGAGATTTGTTACTGAGGCAGTATGTGACACTTTGATATTTTATGATGATAATTTGTATTTTACACTTATGTTTTTGGATAACTTGGTTCTTGAACAATATTTTGATAATGTAAAAATTAAAAAATTGGTTTAATATTTGAGGTGTTACAAGGGGAAAAAATGAACCCCACAAGTATCTCAAATCAAAAGGGTAATCAAGCCTATAAAAGAACATATATTAAACAAGAAATGAAACTAACTTCTTTAAATTAACTTCACCACCAAAGGGGAAAATGCTACCAAACAACTTAAATTCCATAATCATACTTGTTCTCAAACAAGTGTTATGAAAAAACATTGAATTAGACTCGAAAATCTCATGAACAGCCACAGTCAAACCCTACTAATAAAGCGAAACCGCCACATTAGATTACTAAAACAAACCATAAGAACAAATAAATCCTATTAAAAGAGTGTTTGATATTATTTTTCAAAGTGACTTTTTTGAACTTGTTTTTTTCAAAAATCCAAAAGTTTAAAAAGGTGTTTGACAATTTCAAAAGACTTTTTATATTGACTTTTTGGAAAAAAGAAAAAAGAATTGTGTTAGAAGTTAGGAATTGGTGACTTTTGGCTTTTTGACTTTTGTCCCCTCAAAAGTTAATCTAAACACATTTTAAAAACTTCTTTTGAAAAAAATCATAAGTCAAAATGTCATTTTATCAAAAAATACTTTTTAGGTTAAAAAAACAATCCCAAACACCCCTAACAAAAATGAATAACCAAATAGCACACATGAAAATTGAATTCACCTCAAATTTATAAAGTGTATAGTAATATGTGTTCTTTCATTAGTATCCATTAAATAAACCCTTATTTTTATTGATCTTTCTTATCGCCCATCTTCGACCTAAATCCAATGTCAACTCTAACTCTAGCCTCATTAAGTAACTGAAGACTATTGTTTTTCTCATATTTAAAAAAAAAAGACAAATAGGAATAAAAACATTTTTTACAAATGCTTAACAACAAATTTCTAAGACCGTCTAGAATAGGCATCACGAACACGTACGTGGTCTAGATGGCCACGAACCACAACCATGCACATCATCCCAGTGTGTCGTCGTGGGTTGTGATCATGGTGATCTGTGTTGCCCACAACAAATTACAACGTCCAATGGAATTATTTTTTTCCTTTGACCTCTATTGACCTCCCTAACGGTTGGTTTCAATAATTTTTTTTGCCTAATATTTACCTATGAATATCACCACACACCTTCTTATTTTTCACATAATCCTTCTCTCTTTTTATTCACATTCACACATTTGTGTTGCTTGATCTTTCAAAAACCATGGCTCCCAAAATGCAGAATTGGTTGGAAGAGGAAGAAGAGACGTTAGCACTAGCATGAGTGTCGGTTTCGGAAGACGGAGATAGTCAAATCTCTAGAGATTTTTGGGGAAAAGCTCGAAACCTTTTCTATGGTTTAATGGGTTGTTCAAGTCGTAAATGGATGAAATATCTTCAAAGTAGCGTGCTATAATGTCACAACTGGCATTTTAGCTAGGAAATTCTATTCCTGTGTAACCATTCAACTATTGTAAAACATATACTCTAAGCAAATCTCACTCAATGCTCATTTGGATTCACAATTCATGTTCATCAAAGAGTCTGAAGCCCTAAGATCCATGGTTTAAGTCCATATTGGACTAGGATTTCCTTATTGGGCCTAATGGGCCAATAAGCATCCAAATCAACCATTTTGGGCTTT
Source organism: Lactuca virosa (assembly GCF_052849685.1). Taxonomy (NCBI): domain Eukaryota; kingdom Viridiplantae; phylum Streptophyta; class Magnoliopsida; order Asterales; family Asteraceae; genus Lactuca; species Lactuca virosa. The sequence goes on along the minus strand of NC_136434.1, from coordinate 115,143,375 downwards.
GAAACCTTATTTGGATTCTAATTGGACCCACTTCCATAAAACTTAGCCTTTTGGCCTATTTTGGGTCCAAAACAAATTAGTTTACCCTTAATGGGCCTTATTGGGCCATTAATGAATTAATTTGCCCTAATGGGCCATAAACTCCCTTTTTCTTTCAAAATTGGCCGTGAGCTATCTAATGAGCCCATTGGGCCGAAAAGTAATCATTGGGCCTCATGATTCGAATAAAGGCAAGTTAAGGCCCAAACTACTCCACCCTTTCTCCTAGCCCAAGAACCTTCGGCCCATCATCAATAAAAAAATGAAAAATGTAATGGAAGGGGGGGGGGAGTTGACTTTAGAGGTGCCACCTCCATAATACACACCATGTATCAAGGAATGGTCTCTCATGTTCCCATGCTAGTCACCTCACCACTCTCTCCTCTCTCTTCTTCTACTCTCGGCCGAGAGCCAAAACACACACACACACACTCAAAAATCCTCTCCAAACATCTCTAAAATCATCCTCTTCTTTCATCAAAGATCTTAAGGTTTTGTTTGTGCTTCAAGAGTAATCTTCAAGGTTTCAACTTCTTGGTAAGTGTTTATTATATATAAACATATATTATCCATCTTAATGCTAAAAATCTTTTCTTACATAACCTTCTTTCATGTTCTAACTCATTAGAAGCCCCTAAGTTCGAAAACTACTCAAAGCAAGTTTGCTAGGGCCGAAAATCACTTCATCTCTTTCCATTCTTCTTCAAAAACCGAAACATCAAGCTGAGGTGAGTTCATACCCCCTTGTTTTTAGTTTTTACATGATTTTTGGGGGAGAATGCAAGTAAAATGTGTAGATCTATGTGTTATATGCATGTCTTGTGTGATTTCTTAGATTATGTTGTAAAAACATGTTAGATCTTGACAAATCACGACTTCTTAAGTAACATTGAGTTAAGATCCATGAACCAAGACACCTTATATATCAAACTATCAAGTTAAAAGTGTTATACGTCTAAGATACAAAATTTAAGGCAAAAACTTTGTTAAGGGCCAAAATTGTCAAGAAAACAAAAGATAAGGGCAAAAAGTGACATTTATGTTTTTATAGGGACCAAACAGGTCCTATATGTATAAAAACGTATTTTTATGTTAAACATACTTTAAAAAGGGCCAAAAATGCAAATTTAAGCTTAATGGGCCAAAACTTTTGGGCCTCACGGTTTGGGCCCAAAAATTGCGAAAAAAATGAAGTTTTTGGGATTAGAAATGTTATTTGAGTAAAATTTGGGTCATAAATGTAAATAAACCAAATTTAGGGGTGAAAATAACATTTATTTTCAAATTGGACCAAAAATGTAAACTTTTCCAAAATTGGGCCGAAAGTGTAAATTTTTACAAACCAAGGGCTGAAAATGCACTTTTCTGTAAAAATAGGTCTTAAATGTCAAAATACATACTTTTGAACTAAAACCGTGAATTTCTAGACATTTGGGACAAAGTTGCAAATTTTTACAAACTATAGACTAAAATGTCATTTTTACAAAACTTTGGGCCTTAATTGAAAATTTGAGACTTTGGACCAAAAATGTTGTTTTAAGAAAAAGGAGACTGTTTATAATAAGTTCGGTAAACCACGAACTAAAATAAACAACGAAACAATATGAATGGACGGAATATATCGTTAAAAATTATATTGGGCCTAATATTCATCTTTCGTGGCCAATGGGCCTTAAGGGCCCATTCAGGTGTATATTGAGCCCAATATCTACCATGACATGTTTATCGGGCCTTTGTGACCCATTTACATGCTAATTGGGCTTGGACTAAGATTCATATGCTTAGTAAATTTAACTATATTTTTACATAACTATTGAACTTTGTATACTTATAATTGGACCTTGGATGGATAACGCATAAAATACACGTAAACATTAATCAAAGTACGAAAGGTTGAGAATCTAGTGAGACGTGTCGGTTGGCACCTTGAGTGTACAGTCGTAGCTTGTAGTTATAATCAGAGTCTCCTGGAGGGAGAGCGAGAGTTTGTGTATAAGATCTATACGGGGTGACCCCCCACACCTTAGCTGCTCGCTACAGCTAGACTAGGCCAGTCTAGGACGACAAAACTTTGAGCAAATCCCGACATTTGGAAAAATGTCAAGACAAGCAACCTAGTCATTACCATGTATGATTATAACGGCTCATGTTAGGATTCTATACCAAAATATTAATACTTCGGAGATAATTTCTTCGATGGTGTCAATACAAAACAATTTATTTAACGATACAAGAACCTCGACATTATTATAAATCAGAAAATATCGGATTTTCTGGGGAAATAATCACTACTCAACAATCGCTTACTTACAACACAAGGAAATCTAAATTTTATATATATATATATATATATATATATATATATATATATATATATATATATATATATATATATATATATATATATATAGGGAAATCTTCGGAAAAGTCCTAATATTTCACCATAATTTACGAAAAAGTCCCAAACTAAAATTGGTTTATGAAAAAGCCCCGATTACTGGAAAAAATGACGATTTGACCTTTTTTTTCCGGTTTGTCGGTTTCAATACTTACCCGGTTTCATTAAAGTCCCATTATTTTACCATAATTTTCATTAAAGTCCCATTATTTTACCATAATTTGGGACTTATTCGTAAATTATGGTAAAATAATGAGACTTTATTAAAACCCGGTAATTAATGAAACCGGTAAATCGGGAAAATAGGACCAAATCGTAGTTTTTACCGGTAATTAGGACTTTTTCGTAAACAAAGTTTAGTTTGGGACTTTTTCGTAAATTAGGGTAAAATATTGGGACTTTTCCGGAGATTTCCCATATATATATATATATATATATATATATATATATATATATATATATATATATATATATATATATATATATATATATATATATATATAACACAACTATGAAATTCACACATGCATTATATATTTGATTTGCACAACATTTTCAGACATTTTACAGAAAATATCGGATTTTTTAGGTTTTTTTTTTACGAAAGATACAAATGCTTTTATTCAACCATACTTATGAACTCACCAACATTATATATGTTGACTGTTTTCAAAATAACTTGTATTCTCAGGTAATCGTTAAGCTGGAAGATTTGCAAGTGTGTATGGTTTTGTTTTATGTAACAACACTTATCGTATTTTTAACAATTTGAACTTATGTATTTTAACAATGTACTTGATATGAACAACGCTGGTTGTATTATGTAATTTTGGTGATGAATGTGTTATGTTTCATGTATATTAATTGTGATGATTATTCAATTGTTAGTCACACGAGCCCCCGGACGTTTCCGCCGTCTGGTTCGGGGGTGTGACAGGTTGGTATCAGAGCAATGTTTATAGTGAACTAGCATATCTAACCATACATGATATGCAACTATAAACACAATGGGACTAAATAACTCTGAACAAAACAAAATTTTCACACTTATGTGCGTAAATTTGAATAACAATCTTACAATATCTAATAAAAGCTTCTGGAGGAAATTGAGCACTATGATTAAACCCGGGCAGTTATGTAGTCATATTAGGGATAAATATAGTCTGATCAACTATATTTATTCAGAATATGATCAACATGTGTTCGGGAGTAATCATAGCGGGAAATGAATCCAAAAGCCTACCTCACTCTCCAAAAACTCTAGGGAACTCAAATCTAAATAATTAAAATATACTATAGGAATAATCAAAACATGACTTGTTCCCGCACTCCCATGCAGTCATCATGGATGATGATCAGCAAGGAGTACATTTATACCAAGCGCTAGTGGCTCAAGGGATGCTTGAGGAGGATCCCGAAGAAGAACAAGGAGGAGCCCATGACGTTGGGCCCGACGAGTACACTGATACCGACTATGAGTTTGAGGGGAATGACGAGGACATGGAGGAAGATAGGGACACGAATGAGTCCCCTGTCGAACCACATACCGATGAGACACACCAGGACCACCCTACTCCGCCAGCGGATCCCGTTGGTGAGGATCGTTCTATGGAAGCAGAGGTCTCCACCTTTCGGCAGCAGCTGTTTGCTATGGAGGCACGAGCCGTGCAAGCTGAGCAGGAGAGGGATGAGGTCATCGGAGAAATGACCGAGATGGCTCAGTTGTTGGCACAACATTTTGGGATATGATTTTGCTGCCACCTTTAGACATTTCTCAGTATGATCAGGAGTAGTAGTGTACCTTATTAGTATTAGGTTTCTCTTAGGCGTACTATGCCATGTACTACTGACTCTATGTTTAAGTGATCACACTACTCATAGAGTCATTATGCTGCCAGATTTTATATTTCCCCCATGAACTGTATGCCGTCTGGCAAATTTTCATGTATCCAAAACTATTAGTATTAATGAAAATGCTTTATGTTTTATCATGACGTTGTCATCTGCTATGTGTTTTATTTTCCTTGTTTTATGTTAATGCATGAAATTACTTAAATACACACATTACACGCCTAGTCGATAGGACCCCAAACTCGTAAAACAATAGGCACTCAACATCTTTCCATTCCATGACAGAAAGATGCCCCAAAGACCCAACCGTGGAAACAACGCAACACCGACCCCACCTGAGATAAAATCGGTTGCATTCCAGGCAGCAGTGTCCGCTGCGGTCACTGCAACACTTGTGCAGATTCGCAATGGAAACAACGGAGAAGGCAACGAGCAGGGAGCCGGAAGCACCAATCAGGGGACAAACCACGGAGCCGCTCGAACATGCACCTACAAGGACTTTACCAACGCCAAACCTCAGACCTTTAATGGGACAGGAGGCGTAATAGCCCTTAAGCGATGGATCGAGAAAGTAGAATCGGTCTTCGAAATCTGTGGGTGTCCGGATGAGTGTAAGGTCAAGTTTGCAGCCTGCACGTTCATTGACCAAGCCCTCTCCTGGTGGAATGGCCACATAGAGGCCATGACACTCCCGGTGGCGAACGTGATGCCCTGGGAAGAGCTGAAGGAGATGATGTTAGCAGAATATTGTCCTAGAGGTGAGATTCAGAAGATGGAACAAGAGTTGTGGAACCTCACGGTTCAAAACTCCAATATCGACGCATACATATCCCGGTTTAGTGAGCTGTCTCTTCTGTGTCCCAGAATGATCACCTCAGAAGGGAAAAAGATTGAAAGGTTTATCTTGGGACTGACTGCACCTATCCAAGGGAATGTCATTGCGGCAAACCCTGAGACGTTTGACAGCGCCAAGAGACTTGCCAAGAAACTATACGATCATGGCAATAAGAAGGGTGCCAAAACAGTGGAAGCGGAGGTTAAGAAGGAAGAAGAGAACAAGAAGGGGAAAAACAACAAGCGAAAAGGAAAGCAAAACTCGGAATCGTCTAAAAAGCAACAAACGATGTTTGTCCATGCTGCAACTCAAGCTACTACCACACCACATGCTCCAGCCTCATCCACGCCAAATGCTTCCAAGCAATACTCGGGAAATCTCCCCAAGTGTGGCAAATGCAACTTGCACCATCACGGGGAGTGCAGAGAGATGAGTTGCACAAGGTGCAACCGGAAGGGCCATACGGCAAAGTATTGTAGGACTCAGCTTCAACAGAACCAGATGACAAACAACAACAACAACAACAACAACAACAACAACAACAACAACAATAACAACAACACCAATGCTGGAGCCAGCTATACTTGTTACGAATGTGGGAAAATCGGGCATCTCAGGCAAAACTGCCCCAATGCAAACAATCAAGGGGCAGGAGCAGCAGGGAGAGTGCTGACAATGGGTCAGGGTGAAACAGTGCAGGACCCAGCCGTTGTCACCGGTACATTCCTACTTAACAACTCGTATGCATGCATCCTATTTGATAGTGGGGCGGAACGAAATTTTGTTAGTAATAAATTCAAACACTTGCTAAATCAACAACCCCAGAAGCTCAACGAAGCCTTTACGGTGGAAATGGCTAATGGGAAAACGGAAACAACAAAAGATATCTATATAGGATGTACGTTAACACTAAACAAACACTCTTTCCAAATAAATTTGATGCCAGTAAATATTAGGAGTTTTGATGTGATCATCGACATGGATTGGTTAAGCCCCCATCATGTTGATATTATGTGTCACGAGAAGGTCGTTCGCCTTCATCTTCCTAATCACGAAACCCTAATAATCTATGAAGATAAACCCGGCGCAAACCTTCGCCTTATCTCGAGTATCAGGGCGCAAAAGTGTCTACAAAAGAAGAACTACGCATTCATCGCTCACGTGGTGGATAAAAACAAAGAGGAAGCGAGCATTCACAACATCCCAGTGGCGAGTGATTTCCCGGATGTGTTTCCAGAAGATCTTCCGGGAATACCCCCAGAACGACAAATCGAATTCCGAATCGACCTAGTGCCTGGAGCCACTCCAATCGCCAAATCACCTATAGGTTGGCTCCTGCAGAAATGCAAGAATTATCAAGCCAACTGAGCGATCTCTTGAATAAAGGATTTATCAGACCCAGCTTCTCGCCGTGGGGAGCTCCGGTTCTTTTCGTTAAAAAGAAAGACGGATCCTTCAGGATGCGCATCGACTATAGAGAATTAAACAAACTCACCATCAAAAACCGGTATCCACTTCCACGAATCGATGATCTATTTGACCAGCTTCAAGGAGCTAGTTACTTTTCAAAGATAAATCTGAGATCCGGTCATCATCAACTCAAAGTCCGAGATGAGGACATTCCTAAGACTGCTTTCCGAACTCATCACGGTCATTACGAATTCGTCGTGATGCCCTTTGGTCTAACGAATGCCCCGCTGCATTTATGGACCTCATGAATCGAGTCTGCCGCCCATTCCTTGACAAATTCGTAATCGTATTCATCGATGATATTCTCGTATACTCTCGAAGCAAGGAAGATCATAGAGAACACCTCCGACAGATTTTAGAAACCCTGCGGACTGAAGAGTTGTATGCGAAACTCTCCAAGTGCGAGTTCTGGCTCCGCAATGTGAACTTCCTGGGCCATGTAGTCAGTCAGGAAGGAATACATGTGGACCCCTCCAAGATCAAAGCAATCGAAAACTGGGCAATTCCGTCAACGCCAACAGAAATTCACCAATTCTTGGGTCTTGCAGGCTACTACCAAAGATTCATTCAGAACTTTTCCAAGATAGCCAAACCCCTCACCACGTTTACCCAAAAAGGCGCACCCTTCAAATGGACCGAAAAGCAAGAGTTTGCCTTCCAAACCTTGAAGAAAGCCCTCTGTAGTGCTCCAGTGCTATCCCTACCGGAAGGAACCGAAGACTTCATAGTTTACTGTGATGCTTCGAATCAAGGTTTAGGTTGTGTCCTCATGCAACGAGAGAAGGTAATTTCTTATGCATCCAGACAACTGAAAACGCATGAAGTAAATTACACCACGCATGATCTTGAACTGGGGGCGGTGGTCTTCGCCTTAAAAATTTGGAGGCACTACCTATATGGTACCAAGTGCACCATCTTTACAGACCACAAGAGCCTCCAGCACATTCTAAATCAAAAGGAACTAAACATGAGGCAGCGAAGATGGGTTGAGCTGTTAAATGATTATGAGTGTGAGATCAAATATCATCCAGGCAAGGCTAACGTGGTAGCCGATGCCCTGAGCAGAAAGGAGTATTCAAGTCGGCGTTCGAAGACTCTGTCAATCACCATCCAATCTCATCTAGCCTCACAAATCAAAGAAGCCCAACTGAGCGCATTGAAGTCGGAAAATGTCGCTAGTGAGTCATTACGAGGAATGGAGAAGGAGCTCGAAGTTAGAGACGATGGAACCCACTACTTCATGAATAGAATCTGGGTTCCCAAAATTGGGGGATTCAGAGAAAAAGTCATGCACGAAGCCCATAAGACGCGATATTCTATTCATCCGGGGTCAGATAAAATGTATTTGGATATCAAGCAACAATATTGGTGGCCTAATATGAAGGCAGAGATAGCTACTTTTGTGGGCAAGTGTCTTACTTGCGCCTAGGTGAAAGTGGAATACCAAAAGCCCTAGGGACTATTGCAACAACCAGTGGTACCCGAGTGGAAATGGGAAAGGATTACTGTGGACTTCGTGACCAAATTGCCAAAGACAGTAGACGGATTGGATGCTATCTGGGTAATTGTCGATAGATTAACAAAATCCGCTCATTTCCTGCCAATAAAAGAGTCCTACAAGATGGAAAAACTGACCCGAATATACCTTAAGGAGGTTGTGAAACTCCATGGAGTGCCAATATCTATTATCTCGGATCGAGATAGCAGATTTACTTCAAGATTCTGGCAATCTCTTCAGAAGGCAATGGGAACACAGCTAGATATGAGCACCGCCTACCACCCACAGACGGATGGTCAGAGTGAGCGTACCATCCAGACACTCGAGGATATGCTCCGAGCTTGCATGATTGACTTTGGAAAATCATGGGATGCCCATTTTCCTCTAATCGAATTCTCTTATAACAACAGTTATCACACGAGCATCAAGGTTGCTCCCTTCGAGGCTCTCTATGGTCGTAAATGTAGATCGCACCTATGTTGGGCCGAGGTGGGTGACACTCAACTAGCAAAAGGGCAATCGTCAGCCAATGCTCTTACAGGACCCGAAATTATCCGTGAGACGACCGAAAGGATAGTCCAAATCAAAGCTCGACTTCAAGCATCGCGAGACCGACAAAAAAGCTATGCTGACAAGCGGCGAAAGCCATTAGAATTTCAAGTTGGGGATCGCGTGTTGTTAAAGGTCTCTCCTTGGAAAGGAACGATTCTCTTTGGGAAATGAGGAAAATTGAACCCACGGTACATTGGACCGTTCGAGATTCTTGCCCGAATTGGTCCAGTGGCTTACAAGCTGCAGCTACCTGTCGAGCTCAGCAACGTACACCCAGTGTTTCACGTCTCGAATCTGAAAAAGTGTCTATCAGATGAAACCCTTGTCGTTCCTTTGGAAGAGATTGAAATAAACGAAAATCTCCTGTTCGTCGAAGAACCACTCGAGATTATGGATAGGGAGGTGAAGCGTACAAAGCAAAGTCGCATCCCGATTGTGAAGGTTCGATGGAGCGCTAAACGTGGGCCGGAATTCACGTGGGAACGCTAAGACCAGATCAAGCAGAAGTACCCTCACTTATTTTTCCGTTTACAAACCTAGTCTTCAAAAGAATTTCGGGACGAAATTCCCTCTAACGGGGGGATGATGTCACAACTAGCATTTTAGCTAGGAAATTCTATTCCTATGTAACCATTCAACTATTGTAAAACATATACTCTAAGCAAATATCACTCAATGCTCATTTAGATTCACCATTCATGTTCATCAAAGAGTCTAAAGCCCTAAGATCCATGGTTTAAGTCCATATTGGACTAGGATTTCCTTATTGGGCCTAATGGGCCAATAAGCATCCAAATCAACCATTTTGGGCTTTGAAACCCTATTTGGATTCTAATTGGACCCACTTCCATAAAACTTAGCCTTTTGGGCCATTTTGGGTCCAAAACAAATTAGTTTACCCTTAATGGGCCTTATTGGGCCATTAATGAATTAATTTGCCCTAATGGGCCATAAACTCCATTTTTCTTTCAAAATGGGTCGTGAGCTATCTAATGAGCCCATTGGGCCGAAAATTAATAATTGGGCCTCATGATCTCGAATAAAGGCAAGTCAAGGCCCAAACTACTCCACCCTTTCTCCTAGCCCAAGAACCTTCGGCCCATCATCAATAAAAAAAAATGAAAAATGTAATGGAAGGGGGGGGAGTTGACTTTGGAGGTGTCACCTCCATAATACACACCATGTATCAAGGCATGGTCTCTCATATTCCCATGCTAGTAACCTCACCACTCTCTCCTCTCTCTTCTTCTACTCTCGGCCGAGAGCCAAAACACACACACACACACTCAAAAATCCTCTCCAAACATCTCTAAAATCATCCTCTTCTTTCATCAAAGATCTTAAGGTTTTGTTTGTGCTTCAAGAGTAATCTTCAAGGTTTCAACTTCTTGGTAAGTGTTTATTATATATAAACACATATTATCCATCTTAATGCTAAAAAAAATTTCTTACATAACCTTTTTTCATGTTCTAACTCATTAGAAGCCCCTAAGTTCGAAAACTACACAAAGGAAGTTTGCTAGGGCCGAAAATCACTTCGTCTCTTTCCATTCTTCTTCAAAAACCGAAACATCAAGCTAAGGTGAGTTCATACCCCCTTGTTTTTGGTTTTTACATGATTTTTGGGGGAGAATGCAAGTAAAATGTGTAGATCTATGTGTTATATGCATGTCTTGTGTGATTTCTTAGATTATGTTGTAAAAACATGTTAGATCTTGACAAATCACGACTTCTTAAGTAACATTGAGTTAAGATCCATGAACCAAGACACCTTATATATCAAACTATCAAGTTAAAAGTGTTATATGTCTAAGATACAAAATTTAAGGCAAAAACTTTGTTAAGGGCCAAAATTGTCAAGAAAACAAAAGATAAGGGCAAAAAGTGACATTTATGTTTTTATAGGGACCAAACAGGTCCTATATGTATAAAAAGGTATTTTTATGTTAAACATACTTTAAAAAGGGCCAAAAATGCAAATTTAAGCTTAATGGGCCAAAACTTTTGGGCCTCAAAGTTTGGGCCCAAAAATTGCGAAAAAAATGAAGTTTTTGGGATTAGAAATGTTATTTGAGTAAAATTTGGGTCATAAATGTAAATAAACCAAATTTTGGGGTGAAAATAACATTTATTTTCAAATTGGACCAAAAATGTAAACTTTTCCAAAATTGGGCCGAAAGTGTAAATTTTTACAAACCAAGGGCTGAAAATGCACTTTTCTGCAAAAATAGGTCTTAAATGTCAAAATACATACTTTTGAACTAAAACCGTGAATTTCTAGACATTTGGGACAAAGTTGCAAATTTTTACAAACTATAGACTAAAATGTCATTTTTACAAAACTTTGGGCCTTAATTGAAAATTTGAGGCTTTGGACCAAAAATGTTGTTTTAAGAAAAAGGAGACTTTTTATAATAAGCTCGGTAAACCACGAGCTAAAATAAACAACGAAACAATACGAATGGACGGAATATATCATTAAAAATTTTATTGGGCCTAATATTCATCTTTCGTGGCCAATGGGCCTTAAGGGCCCATTCATGTGTATATTGAGCCCAATATCTACCATGACATGTTTATCGGGCCTTTGTGACCCATTTACATGCTGATTGGGCTTGGACTAATATTCATATGCTTAGTAAATTTAACTATACTTTCACATAACTATTGAACTTTGTATACTTATAATTGGACCTTGGATGGATAACGCATAAAATAGACGTAAACATTAATCAAAGTACGAAAGGTTGAGAATCTAGTGAGACGTGTCGGTTGGCACTTTGAGTGTACAGTCGTAGCTTGTAGTTATAATCAGAGTCTCCTGGAGGGAGAGCGAGAGTTTGTGTATAAGATCTATACGGGGTGACCCCCCACACCTTAGCTTCTCGCTACAGCTAGACTAGGTCAGTCTAGGGCGACAAAACCTTGAGCAAATCCCGACATTTGGAAAAATGTCAAGACAAGCAACCTAGTCATTACCATGTATGATTATAACGGCTCATGTTAGGATTCTATACCAAAATATTAATACTTCGGAGATAATTTCTTCAATGGTGTCAATACAAAACAATTTATTTAACGATACAAGAACCTCGACATTATTATAAATAAAAAAATATCGGATTTTCTGGGGAAATAATCACTACTCAACAATTGGTTACTTACAACACAAGGAAATCTAAATTACAAACATATATATATATATATATATATATATATATATATATATATATATATATATATATATATATATATCACAACTATGAAATTCACACATGCATTATATATTTGATTTGCACAACATTTTCAGACATTTTACAGAAAATATCGGATTTTCTGGGTTTTTTTTTTTTACGAAAGATACAAATGCTTTTATTCAACCATACTTATGAACTCACCAACATTATATATGTTGACCGTTTTCAAAATAACTTGTATTCTCATGTAATCGTTAAGCTGGAAGATTTGCAAGTGTGTATGGTTTTGTTTTATGTAACAACACTTATCGTATTTTTAACAATTTGAACTTATGTATTTTAACAATGTACTTGATGTGAACAACGCTGGTTGTATTATGTAATGTTGGTGATGAATGTGTTATGTTTTATGTATATTCATTGTGATGATTATTCAATTGTTAGTCACACGAGCCCCCAGATGTTTCCGCCGTCTGGTTCGGGGGTGTGACATATAAGGGTAAGATGTTTTGAGTTCGACGGAATTTATAACTTTGTTATAAACAATGTACACGACGACAATATCGCTCTGGTTGTTGGGACCATGCATCAATATGAAGACACAAACCACAAACCATTTACACATCTCAAAGCTTGGGTAAAGTTGAAGGATTCCTTAAAATGAAAAAACGATGTTTAAAAAAAAATAAGGTTAAGGATAGTTGTTTGTGCTTGCGTTTTTATGTTTTTTTTCTTTTTTATTTTAAGTTGTTTTTTTTAAATTAATTTAATGTTTTTTTATTGAATAAAAAACTAATTTAAAAAAATATATGTTTTATTGTATTTTCGTTGTATTTTTTAATTAAACTTCATTAAAAAAAAGATGTGGAGTGGTGGGTACACATGATTTAGTGATAGGTTGTGGTGCCTGTGTGACACTCACCATTATAATGGTTAGTGGTGGATATTATGGATGACCTAACAGTGGGAGAACAAACTCTGCAAAATAAGAAAAAAAAAAGTTTTAACCTAAAGGACGAATGGTGCAAGAAAAATAAATTTGGATTCAAGTTGCATGATCTACCAAACTACACATACCATTTATGTAATTTAGCGTTTAAAGTATATATAAATTTTACTAGAAAAAAACGTTCGTCATTAGTTTTATACCTTTTTTAAATAAAAAAAAAAGGTGTAACCAAAATTAAAAATGAACATAGTCCGAACAAATTTTAAATCTAGATATGATATAATGATTTATTTGAGATACAAACGCTCAAACATAGACAAGTGTCGATGTAATAATATTTATTTAATATTTAAAGGCTTTAAAATAAAGTTGTTTTATCTTTCAATTTTTTGTTGACTACCGTTCAAAAAGAGAAAATCAAAAGAAAGTTTTTTTTTTTATTTTCATGAACCATGAAAGCTTCTTGCAATTCTTGCAAATCTCCGGTTGTGCTTACATTTTACTTTGAGTATTTGTTTTTAATTTCAAGCCTCGCCTTGAGGCTTTAATAAGCTTTGTTTGTGTGTTTATGACGTCTTCTCATACATTTACGAGCGGAACTTGGCCGTGTCTTTTTCAGGGGTTTTATTGTTGTCCGAACGGTGAAGTAGGAGGTAAGGGGATTTCTCGTATGATTTCTCATCTCAAAAGCTTGCACCTCCCTACGGATGAGCGTTGTGCTGTGTTGCGATAGGCTATTTCTTTAGACCATAGATTGTTTATGTCAGTGACAACAACATAGAAGGCATTTGGTCAATGAATATGTGGGGATTACATGAGTCTACATGCCACCACTCAAATGGTCTTGTCAAATTTAATGATAGGGATGATGATATGAGCGAACATATTATTGGTATTCAAAAGTTGTCACCCAATGAACCGGAGGCCGACCTCACTGAGGTGTTGGTTTGGATGCTCAACTCCTTGATCGTATGTTTAAGCTACCTATCACCACAGTCAAAAGCATCATTCATAACTGTCGTATGGCTTTCTCTCATGCTTTGAAAGCAGCCATTTTCCAAGGTGGTTGCTCATCTCGGGTCTATTAAAGTGTGGGTTACATTGTTAATTCTTCCTAGATGCACTCTTCGGTTGTTCAGGCCCAAGAATAGGCAAGAAGGTAGGTGTGAGAACAGGAAGTCCTTGCAGCATCGTAATATCCTAAGTGCATTGGCTACTTGGGGTACAAAAGATGGTATAGCCAAGCTTGTTTAAACTTGGTTGACAATGCAAGGCTGGAACAACAAGGCAAAAAAGAAGAGTACATTCAGGAGGAAAGAACATTAGGCAACACCAACGTTAGACAATGTCTCTGTAAGGTTGCAGATTGGAACTTCACAACATCAGTTAAAGTATTATGTTCCTCGGGGGTTGCTCCATACGGAGATGATACTACGAAGGCATTGGAGGATAAGTATCCATACAAGTCACTACCATCTGTAACGCCCGCAGATTCGGACTAGTCAATTTAGAGATAATAAGCGTTAGAAATGACTTTTTGATAGATGATTATCTAGAATAAATAATCTTAACCAAAGTATAGTAAATGTCACAAGGATTCTGAACATATAAAGAACTCTGAAATATGACTTATAACGAAGAAGTTATGACCCGTCAAAGTTTTAGGATTAAACCGGCACGGCTCCGCGTATCTTAAAAAGTGATTTTTTGATAAAATAAACGAAATTCGTAGTATATGTTAAACCGAGAGCGTGCATATAGAGAACATCCAAATCTGACTTCGTTTAAGGAAGTTATGATTTTTCTAAGATTTTGCATAGCAGTATACAACTCGGAAATCGAATTTTAGATCGACCGATTTTTAGCCGACAAAACCTAAACCAGAACCGAAGGTCTCCTTAATAGGAGCCAAACGATATAAAAACAGTCGAAAATGGACGTCGGATGACAAAGTTATGAATTTTTAACGGACTTTAACTGTCTATTAAAATAGAACTTTAAAAATAAAGTGAAAATTAGCCGAAAGAGTCCAAACGAAAGTTGAAGATCCTGACGATATCTACACGTGGATATAAAGAACGTCAAAAACGGAGCTCGTATGCGAAAGTTACGGATTTTAGAAGATAATTAGTTTTTGGCTAAATCTGCGAGTGACACGTGGCACAATCTGATCTGCACCTTCTTCCCCACGGCTTGGAACGAGATGGCAACACATGGCATGTGAACGCCCCACATTCAGCTCTTGAACGCCCCGCGTGCGGCCTTCAGACAACCTATAAATAGAAGACCCAAATCACTTCATTCTTCACACCTCTTCACCCATTTCTCTCTCAAACACCCCCAAACCCTCTAAGCCTTTAACTAGCACTTCCTAGATGTTAGAAACGAGTCCCAGAGCGCCAGAAGGCCCCGAGAAGAAGAGCTTTCGGCTCAGAAGTTCTGCATGCGCAGAGCCCCGTTCCTCGCTAAACCCCCTTCTAAGTGAGTTATGCTTACCATATTTTAAGTATAACTTATGTTTAAGTTCATTATCGTTATTATGAACCTATAAACAAGATTTATCAGTGATTCCAAGTCGTTATACTGATTGATCTACTTACGGGGATGAAGTCTAGGCTGTGATTTAGTGAGGTGTTTAAACCCCCTTCTTGAAATAGACTTTGAGTTAATGATGAATCTAGACTAATAATTAGCCGCAATAAATATTAGACTAAAACTTAGCGATAATAATACTAGGTTTTGTCAACGGAAAAGACAATTTTTAGAAGCGAAGCACTGCCCGAATTTCGAGTTGTCACTTTAACAAATGAGTGCATAATTACTTTCATTTTACACATAGATATGAAGTATTTAATATAAATGCATGTTATATGTGCATATTATCTGTGTTCTCGATATATATGCTAGATGAATGATTTATACATGTTTTACTTGATTTAAATTGTATATGTATTTTTATACATATAAATATATTGCATTAGAATTTGAATTTTAAGTAAGTTAACCCTTTTATAAATTGAAAAGACATCATAAATAGTCCCTGTGGTTTCCCAAAATCTGAAGTTTAGTCCCCGTGGTTTAAAAATGTCATAGATGGTCCCTATGCTTTCAAAACTTTTGACGATTAGTCCTTATTGTTAACTCCGTTAAGTTTTGTCCATTAACCGAATGGTATTTTCGTCATTTCACTATCACAGGGACCATTTATGATATTTTCTCTTATTTTATAAAAAATGAAATAATATACAAAGGGGGTCCCACCTCTCTCTCTCTCTCTCTCTCTCTCTCGTATGAACACCACCACAATCCCTAAAATACTAAACATGTTCTAAATTTTGGGTTCTTGAATCGATGTATAGGAAAGGAAGGAAGAAACTTCGTGGTTACTTCTAACCTAGTTGTCGATGGTTAAGTGCTACAATAAGGAGGTGGGGTTTGAGTTAATTGGTACAAACAACGGGGAAATGAATCGTCGTCTTCATTAGGTGGATGAAGAAACAAACGAACAGAAGGAAAAATTGGGAATCTCCAGTGAGGCTGAGAGATCATGAGAAAGGGCAGGCGTTGACCTCCGGCGACCCTCGTGGGTTTAATCTCCGTCTGATCGGAAGGGAGAAGTACGAACGAAATCAGCAAATGAGGTGGTCCGGTGGGGTTTAACAGATCGCGAGGAGGGAATAGCTGATCCTCGACGAGCCTTCATCTTCGCCCTGGTCATCGTCTTCATCTGATAGGAATGGAAATCGAACGGAGTAGTCAAAAGAGGTGGTCCGGCGACTGAAATCGATGAAGAAGAAGAAGGGTTGTTGGATTTTCCGACGGCCCTTCTCTTGTCTGTTCGTTTCCGGGTAACGCATAAGGGGAAGGGAGGAATTTGGCCCTCAACTGTTTGAGAAAGAACTGGACAAAATCAGAAGTCGGGTGGGGGTGTGGGACCTCGTCTTCATCAGATTGAAGGAGAAGAAAATGAGAGGAACGACATGGGGTGTTCGAGGGTTGAGCTTCGACGGGAAGAGATCTGTTGGAGGTTGGGATGGAGGCAACAACCTCCTCTCTCTCATCTTCGCGTTTTCCGACGATCGGAGGACCACCCACCTCCGGTGGGTGAGTCTTGGCAGTCTAATGAAGAAGAAATAGGGACAACAATAGTAAGTATCGGGGGTGTTTGTGTGGTGCTAAACGAAGAAGAAAATAGGAGAGAGAGAGAGAGAGAGAGAGAGAGAGAGAGAGAGAGAGAGAGAGAGAGGTGGGACCCCCTTTGTATATTATTTCATTTTTTATAAAATAAGAGAAACGATCATAAATGGTCCCTGTGGTAGTGAAATGACGAAAATACACTTCAGTTAACGGACAAAACTTAACGGAGTTAGCAATAAGGATCAATCGTCAAAAGTTTTGAATGCACAGGGACCATCTATGACGTTTTTAAACCACGGGGATTAAATTTCAGATTTGGGGAAACCACAGGGACCATTTATGATGTTTTTTCTTATAAATTTATGGAAAATATCGAAATTACTTGAAAGATTTACAAAAAGAATTTATGATTTTAGAATGGATGATTATACATGGTTAATTTTTTCTTTTATAAAAGAGTTAAAAGTTTTAATGGTTAAATCGTACAAAAAATGTCATAGTGGTTAAACTGAAAATAATTGAAACCTATTGAATTCAAAGATTTATTGTTATTTGGAAAATATTTTATATCTTACCGTTACAATATATTTTTTTAATAAAAATGAATGTTTGAATCGGAAAAAATATAAATTAATAATTAAATCGAAAAATATCCAAAATATAATTGTTTTTATGGAATTTGGCCTATATTTTACTTTTAATTGGTTAAAATAATAAAAATCTTTAGACATAGATTATTCCATTAGAAAATAAATCATCATTATTATAACCTAAATTCGTAATCATCCATTGCTTATTTAATATAAGATAAAATGTAAGGATCAAGATAATCAATTTTCTCTATAAAACTAAACTAAAACTTCATTTCTTTTAACTCGATTTTTTCTTTGGACCTGCATATTTTGGGACCAAAGCAGATTTGAGATGTGAGTTGTACGTTTAGCATGTTTATTTGTACTAACTTACGCCACCATGTGCGCAGTAAAATCTTGTTGGAATGGTGGATTTAACATTGGGATCTACTATTTCTATTAAATGATGGAATCTGCAGTAATGGAAGCACACCGCCTCCATTGTTTTTGCAGGTTTGGTGAGAATGGAGCTATTTGGAATTAAAAATTCTCACAAACAAATGGCAGTGTACAACTTACAATACATGAAGTATAACTTATTATACCATTGTTATTTTGATTTGGATTACACCAGGATATAGTAGTTCCAAGGAAACCAATCTGTGTTCCCACCTGTTAAGTAACTGATATTTGTTATAATTATTACATTTCAGTTTACAATATTATAAATTAAAGTTATCCAAAAATTCAGAACATAAAATATGTGTAATAACAAAATTATTAAGAATATTGAAAACAAAACGTCATTAAAAATTAAAAATAATATATTAATCCATTAAATTAAAAATAACAAAGAGCAGGGGGGGAAAAGAAGGAGGTGAGAGACAGTCATCTCTAACCCCAATTCTTGTGATGGTTGTTTGATAACCTATTAATAGATTCAATCATCCAGAAACAACTTTGCCTCGGTGAGCATTCATCATATTTTATACAACCTCTAAATGACGTATGAACGTTTAATGAACTCTATATTGTCTAAATCATTAAAAGTTTGGAAGAGAGTCGGTCATAAGGATGTCGGAAAAAATGCATTTAAGCCTTAACATGTAACAAATTAAATTACATAAACTAATATTTTTTTTAAACGATGATAAACTTTATAGCAATAAACATAACAAAATCATAGTATTTAATGAATAATTACATATCGTAACAGTTAACCGACGATCCGTGAAATTCTCCAAGCATTCTTGATAGCAAATTGGTTGAGCAACTCTTCGTAATCTATCTTATTATATTTTAGGATATTTACCGATCTTATCTTATTATTTTTTAGGATATTTACCGATCATATCTTATTATCTTTTAGGATACTTTATTAATCCAAACGTATTTTATCTACCACTTGAAGATGTCCCTTTTACCAGTCGGATTTCTAAGGTGGTTGTAATGTATGACTAGTGATTTTCCTGCACGACGCTTCACCGGATGTCGAATAATGAGTAATAAGAAAGTTAGCAATCGCAGGTGGGGGTGTCAAACCCCGTATAGATCTATACATATCTTTCTGGCTCTCGTAAGAATATGATTACAGGTTCAGGGTAGCCGAATTTAATCAAACTAATGATGAATAATAATAGCTCACTAGCGCATTAACCTTAGATATTTTATCTTTTATCTTTTTTTCTTAGTGATTTCCTATAACTATGGCAATATAAACTTTTTTACTTTTATATTTGATAATTATACCTTTTACATCTCATAATTATCTACTATATATATATATATATATATATATATATATATATATATATATATATATATATATATATATATATATATATATATATATATATAGCCTAATTATGGTTAATTTAAAAACTGGATATTTAGGTGGAGTAACAATTAGTTACAGTGCATATCACTATATTTGACCAGCATTACTTCTAGGTACTATGTTATCCTAGGAAATTTGTCATTATAACATCAGGGTAATATCTCTTCCTAGATTATCGGACATCATAACTCTTAGGCATAATATCATAGCTTACAACTAGGTATAGTATCTATAGCTACATTATCCTAAGGTTTCATGCTTTATATAACGATTGATATCTGTCGCTACATTATTCTAATCGCGTGAGACCGTTGGTGTAGTGTTGAATCAGGCTCGGGACTTCGAAGATCGCGTATGACAGCTACCACTCCGAGAGATGTAGAGAATGGTGTGCAGAATGGCTCTGCCCAACATTCTATTTATAGGCATGGAATTTGGGTGCGTGCGACGCAAATATTTTTGCGCGTCGCGCATGATCATCCTAGCTCCATCCTAAGAAGGCCACATGTCAGTACCCCAATTGGCCATATCACTCGCAATCTGCTCGAATCCAGTGTTAGGTGCGCGGCGGGCAGATGTGCGCACCTCGCGTTCACGGAATGATTTTGTAAAAATCATAACTTCTTCTTGCAAGCTCCAATCTAATCCCTCTTTATATATATGATGATCTCAAGGAGTATGTAACATCCCAAGTTCGGAAGCAAGAAGTTGGAGGGTGCTAAGTGTAAATTAAGGAAGCTACTCGACGAGTAGGTATGCTACTCGTCGAGTCGGAGCGGGATTGATCGCGGGATTAAGTGGCCAACTCGCCGAGTCGGAAGACATACTCGACAAGTTGGTGCTGGAATGAGAAAACCCTAATCCCGAGGGTTGCACCCTATTTAAAGGACTTTATGTCCTTCTCCCAGCCTCCTATTCCCCCAAAGAGTTCCAGAAAACCCTAATTTCGTGTGAGACTTCATTGTTGAGGAGATTGGAGCTTGGAAGAGGAATTTGGTGGAAGGAGCTTGAGAAATTAGAGGCTAGCATCAAGGGGCTTGTGTAGATCTGGGATCTACATCAGTTTGGGCACATCTCAGAGGTAAGGAGCCATTATCTTAAGCTATTTTCCTTTTTGGGTTCATCCTTGGTGGATGATTTGGAGTTCCTTAGCTTGTTTGAGATCTATTTCGGGTTTGGAGTTTAGATCTGAGGTTGCTACTGTTGGATTAATGTCTAAGTCCATAACTATAATTGGTAAGACTTGACCCGACCCGGCATGGTCCATTTGGGTTGCATGACATCATGCATTTAGATAGACTATAATGAGAGAAATAACACTTAAGGTTGGTTAATATATTATAAGTTCTAATATATTAATAAGGTTATTTAATTAGTATTGATCAAGAATTAATTTGGAATTAATTAAGTGATCAAAAGGAGACTAATTAAATATATGGGTTGATTGTCTAAATCATTCATTCTTATATATGTGGGCTTGTGATCCAAGATTCCTTATGTTGGACTAAGTCCATGGGGTGACCCATGGATACTCCATGGAGGTTAAAATCCATGGAGCATAAGGAATGGGTAAAGTTATGAGTTACATGGTGTAACCCTAATAGCCACCATATAAAAGAATCCCATGGCTCAAGAAATCGTGCACTAATGTGTGAATATGAGGGCTAGACGATTTCAAGGAGTGTTCCATTTCTCTCAAGTCATTCCATGTGCATTTGGTGTTGTGTGAACCATTTGAGGTGTCACACTTGGGGCACTAGGCACTCAAGCTTCATGGAGACAAGCTACATCAAACAAAGGTATGTATTCTATCCATTTGATTACCCAAGTATCAAGTATTGTATGCTAGATAGGGTAATACATTGGAAAGTTCATAATTGCATGTATAATAGAGAAAAACATAGATCCAAGGTATTTAGGGTTGCATGTACACTTAGGAGTGTTAGAATGCGCAAAACCCATCAGTGGTATCAGAGCCAAAGCTTGTTTTCTTGTTATACTTGCAAAATTAGCTGAAAAATCGAATTGTATTAGTTTAAAAGTTATGCTAATTACTTGAAAATTTTTTTTGATGTGAATTATCTTTGTTCATATGAGTTTATTAGATTAATAGAAAAGTTAATTGATTATGTGTTTTCAATCCATTTTAATCTAAGAGTTGATTCTAAAATGTGTTTTTGTAACTTGTCCTCAAGTTATATGAAAAGTCACATTTAAGTTTCATAAAACTCATAAAAAGTTGGCAATGGTTACAAAAATGAAGAGTCTTGTCCTCATTAAATGGTTTTATGACTCCATAACTTGTCCTCAAGTTATGGAGGTTCAAGAGTCACTTCATTAAATGATAAAATGTGTAACCTTAATTAGTTCCATAAGTTACAAAAATAAAGAAAAGTTACATTCTTTTATTAGTTTAAAGTCTTCCATAACTTGTCCTCAAGTTATGGAACTTGAAGAGTTTTTTTTGAATTAAAACTACTTTAAACACATAAGTTATGGAACTAATTAGTTTTGAATATTTTCAAAACTTGCCCTCAAGTTTTGGAATTTGTAAAGTTTTCCCCATGAATACTTTAATTCCAAGTTAGCCCTTAGAATTTTAAAAGTTAAAATTCAACCCTTATACTTTATAGTATTATAAGTTAATAATAAATATATGTATAAGAGCAAGTCAGTCTTACCGTTAGTAGGCCTCATTCACGAAGCCGGTCTATAAGGGGGGTATAAGGTTACTGCCTATAAAATGGCAGTTTAATGGGTGTCCACTCTCACCCACCGCTTCCTTGACTGGTGGAGGGTCGTTAGCCGAACGGGTAGGACAAGGACTATAATTCTCCCTTCATTAAAAGTATTAATGATAAATACTAAGTAACTAAACACTTATAAATTCCCAATCTTAGTTACTTAGGAAAATGTGAATAAGGTGCTAATCCATGAAATTACACTTTGCACTTTGTTTAAACCATTAGTGGAGCGTGTGTGGTTAACCGACACACTAACCTGGATTTAACAAAGTAGGCAAAGGGTAACTTAATATTTATCATAGTATCGGTGGAGCTCATGTGGTTAACCGGCACATCGATTGAGGGGTAAATATTAAGGGTACCAAGTATATTTGCATGGTTACTTCACACCTTGTTTTGTGTTCCTCGGCATCCCAGTCACAAAACCTGAAGGGCACACTCGAGATTGAAACATGCCATTGAAAAGTTCAATGAATCTCAAAAGATCTAGGAGTTTCAAATCCAATTAAAAACCTAATTACATTATTTTGTTTTTCATGGTGGAAATTGGTAAATCGTCATTTACCTACCTTCAACTATTTTATAACTCGGATTACGGCATCCCTCTTCCAGTTATAAATAGGGTGTTGGATCCTAGCCTTAATATTTCATATTGGGTGTTATATTAAGGACTTTAGATCAACTATCTTGAATATCTCCCAAAAGATGTCTAGTTCAGACATCTATGATCTTCCCAAATCTCTTGGAACTTTACTTCCTCCACCTCCTCCAATTATTCTCCCTAACCCACAAGTTCAAGGTCACTCAAGCCTTAATGGCAAGCAAGGTCTATGTGTGATCACATCTTAGAGATGAAGTCACATATTGACAAGCTGGGAGAGTTGGGTGTCAAAGTCTTGAGAAAGTTGGATGTTCAATCACTTTCTAAGTCACATAGTGAGTTCCTTTGGGACTACTATGAAACAGACTATGACATGAACCTTAATGATCATATCTATTTGCTTGGTGCTGCTGAATCAGCAATGATTTGGAACAATAGTAAAGCAAATTTGATTAGAATATCAACTTCCCAAAAACTTTATGGACAGTGACAATGGTGACACTGGAAATCCAGAAAAAGCATTCTCTTCCCAATGGAAAGGGATTGGCCATAGTCAACCCGGTTGACCAAATGGTAAAGAGAAAGGCTAAGTCTGAGATAGTCCCATTACCAAAGGGTCCATATGTTTATTTTGCCAAAGGAAGGGGCGTTGATTGAAAGCTGCCAAATTTACCCAAGGATGTTAAAGTCAATAAGTTTGACTCTACATCAGGTAGAGCCCATTATCCAACTCTGTTAAGTTCTATTCTGAGATCCTCATTACATGATGTGACTGGGTCACATGTTGATGTTTTAAGAATCAAAGAATAGAGAGAAATCTTAAAGGAAGTATATGTTGATTCTGATCGCGAAGGTGGATTTCGATCGCATCAGAATTTTGAGCAGTTGCTTAAGAAGTTATGATATACTGCTAAGGAATAGATAACAACAATTTTCCATGTGGATTGTAAGGATAAGTTTTTCCGCAAAGTTTTAAAATAAAAGAAAATTGTTTAATTTTATTTATTTGAAGTATCCTTACAATGGCATTTGTGGAAAATTGTTGCTTATATGATTCCACTGACAGCAATATTGGAAAATGGATTTGATTCTTTCATTTGTGGTAGTGTCTGAATTTACCAAATCAGGAAAGTTCCTCATCACCCAAGTTTCAATTGGACCGAAACTTGGAATCATGCAAGTTGAATAGTATGATGAATGAGAACTTTCAAGCATTGGAAAATCAAGACTAATTACTTGTTCACATGGATGTGTGAGTCAAGTGAAGGACTAAAGGGATCGAGTACACATTCTTGTGCACTGGTCATGTCCACCACAAAGCTCGTTAAGACTATTTGATTTACTAAAGTTTAGTAAATATGGTTATACTTACAAGTTTAAGTATAATTCTGAAACATTGGAAAAGTCTCAATGTATGGCAGAACGAATGGGAAGAATCAAATTAGGCAGAAAGATAAAAGTTTCTCAAATCTGAAAAGATGGGAGAGTACTTTAGTATCATGTTTGTGATCATCTTAATGATTTAGAAATCATATCACAATTAGTCCTCTAAAGGTCATCTTAGTGCATTCTTATGACTAAGAAGAGGAGTCATGAATTGTTGAAATGGTTAGATCGGGAAGATGAGTCATACTTCGTTCCAAAACAATTCTTAGAGTCATACTCCAAGATTGTAACTTGAGTGACATATCTTAAAGAAAGGTTTAAAACACTTGTCAAATGTAAGAGTAAAAGTGTTCTACTCTTGTACATTTGAAGTTGGTAAGTTGTGATGTTTTGGATTAAACAAAGACCAACTAAGGCCAATTGTGTGAAGTGTTTGTCTTGATAAAGAATCTGCACTATCTCTTGAATATTTGGCAAGATAGTCTTATATGTCAAGAGGACAGTGGGCGTCTTAAAGATCCTAAAAAGAATTTCAAGAACAAATCAAGAATAAAACCTGAGGTTCTTCACTAGCACACGACTTGAGGTTTATAACCTATCATGTTGACATATTCTGTGCCCATTCCAGTTAAAGTTAGCTTTGCATAGGAGTTCTGAAAGTTCTCAATTGGTTGCATAACAACTTGGAAGCAATGGCAGGCCCTGTACTGCCAGGTGGCAAGAAGTTAAGATTGCATAAGTTCAGTCCATATGAGTTTGGATTTGTCATTATCCTTGTCTTGTGACTATGGTTTTGACGATTCACATGGATAAGAACACATACACCATAAAATCTAAGGGTCATAAGGTTTCTCTCCGATTCATAAAAATGATGGTGAGGAAACACTTCCACCAAGTAGATTTGAAGCAGATGGAAAAAGGTCTAAACAATTGAGACTATGATTACGACATCCCTTTTCATAGTTCTGAAATTGTTTAGACACACATGCATGCTACCTAAGGAAAGGTGTATGATTTTGATAAAGTTTTATCAAAGCATCTCGTATCAGAAATCTGAACTTTGGTAAGGAAGTCAATAAAGTATTGATTTCTAGAAGTCCAGCTGATTTCTGAGTACATGTCAAAGCTAGTGGGAGCATAAGTGTTATGCTAATAATCATCATGTTAGTGGGAGCATGATAATTATTGTTAGTGTTGCAAGTTAGCAATGTTAATTATAGAAAACAAAAGTTTCAATTCGTGAGGCTGCAGGGATTGAAAAAGTTGTTTTGCTATAATTAAGGGAGAGGATATACTTCATTTCAGTTCTAAAGGCTTAGATTGAGACCTTAATCATCTTTAGTCAAGAATATATATATGAATTTCATGTTGGATTGGTTCAACTTAAGGAAATTCTATATATTGCGTTCTCAAAATTCGATTATGATTACGGCATCCATCTTCATAGTCAAATTTTGAAAACATGGCAAATAAAAATATTGTAGCAAAAGACTGGTCTAGAATCATGTCTTTATGTGAGACATCATGAATCGTGTACCATTTGCTTTGGGTACAGGATCGATTGCATGTGCTATAATATTTGTCATTTCTAAATTTCTCCAAATGCCCAGAGGCATTAAGAAGGGAAAAGGTCTAGAATTGGATATGACTAAAATGATTAAGCAATTGTCGAGGACAATCTGAGGTTTACCAAAGATTGGTTGCTCAGGGACAGTTGGAAGTATAGTGCTAATTTTTGGAAGGACCATATTGACATATTCTGAAAAGAGGCATCTCTTATTCAGAAGTGATAGTCAAAATGAGAATATGGAGTTGTCTCCATAGGTGGAAGTTATCTGTGTAAGATTAGAAAACTTAATGCAAGAAGCATGTCCAAAGCAATGTACTTTGAATATGAGACTTAGTTTCCATGGAGTTGATCTCCATTGGAATACCTTATAATGACTGTTGACAAGTCTTTGTGACTTTGTACATATTCATTACAGGAGGATCAGTGCATATAAGTTTAAAATCTAAACAGATTTCGATAAATGATAGGAATTTGAAATTCTCACATTTTTTGATAAGGATTTGGGAGTGTGAAATTAGAATCATTGAAATTATGTTCAATTGGTTTATTTCACAAAGTAAGGATCATAGACAAACATAGAGTGCATACTTGGTGTATGGCAAAGCTATTGTTTAAGAAAAACATAGTGTACATGCTTGGAGCATGGGACAACTAGTGTTTTTAATTCAAGTATAAAGTTGATAAAACCGAAACAATGAATAATGAGTAATCAGTATGGTGATAAATAAAAGTGTTTATTTATATTCATAGGGTTTGATACCATATTTGATTCATTTATTCTTGTTTTTCACTTTGCATGTTTTGACTTCCAGAATAACTAAGTCGCTCTTCCAGAATGATTAAGTTATTCAAACCATCCACAGTCGGTCATATGTTGGAAGTAGATATGAATCAAGACTGTCATGGGTTGGTTTGTAGAGGTCCAAGTTGGTGGACAAAGTGGTGCTACAACACTCATGAGTGCTCATAAGTTCTGAGTATTGGATTTAACCCGCGCTCATTTGAATAACTTCATGGATTTTATCACGAGTGATCATGAGACGATAATATCTTATATTCTTCAAACCTAGAGATATGAGTTGTTACTATGAGTTGGTTATACATTGATTGCACGAAAACGCATTGGTAACTCGATGTTATAAAACGTGCCTTTGTGTATGATTCAACAAGTAGTAGAACAAGCCATATGAGTCAAAGTTTATCCATTCCTTTTACCTTCGGGATAAAAGCGATATCTGTGGGCCCCTCGATGATTTAGCGATGACACATGTGAGTGCTTGGCCAAGCCAGGACTGATTTGATTTGTTTAATCAGTCAGTCATCATAAATCGAAAATCAGGAAACAACAAATGGACAAAGAGAATGATTATAATCCATGTCTCAGTCCATATGATATCTAGAATGGAGGAATATATGATCCCTTATCTAATGGACAAGTCATTGACAAAGGTCAGAGTTCATCGACAAGGTCAGAGTTCGACAGAAGCTTTTAAGAGCTACGATTGCTGATCGGTTCCTGAAGTCATACGCAATAATAGTTTTAGACTTATCCAAGTGGGAGACTGTTGGATTAATGTCTAAGTCCATAACTATAATTGGTAAGACTTGACCCGACCCGGCATGGTCCATTTGGGTTGCATGGCATCATGCATTTGGATAGACTATAATGAGAGAAATAACACTTAAGGTTGGTTAATATATTATAAGTTCTAATATATTAATAAGGTTATTTAATTAGTATTGATCAAGAATTAATTTGGAATTAATTAAGTGATCAAAAGGAGACTAATTAAATATATGGGTTGATTGTGTAAATCATTCATTCTTATATATGTGGGCTTGTTATCCAAGATTCCTTATGTTGGACTAAGTCCATGGGGTGACCCATGGATACTCCATGGAGGTTAAAATCCATGGAGCATAAGGAATGGGTAAAGTTATGAGTTACATGGTGTAACCCTAATAGCCACCATATAAAAGAATCCCATGGCTCAAGAAATCGTGCACTAATGTGTGAATATGAGGGCTAGACGATTTTAAGGAGTGTTCCATTTCTCTCAAGTCATTCCATGTGCATTTGGTGTTGTGTGAACCATTTGAGGTGTCACACTTGGGGCACTAGGCACTCAAGCTTCATGGAGACAAGCTACATCAAACAAAGGTATGTATTCTATCCATTTGATTACCCAAGTATCAAGTATTGTATGCTAGATAGGGTAATACCTTGGAAAGTTCATAATTGCATGTATAATAGAGAAAACATAGATCCAAGGTATTTAGGGTTGCATGTACACTTAGGAGTGTTAGAATGCGCAAAACCCATCAGCTACTCCAGATCTAGGCTTGTGATGGTCCAAATTGTCATAAAGCTTCTGTTTAAGAGTTGTTGGTGAAGCCCCCTAGTCCTTAACCCTAGCCCTTGAGTGTTTTGGGCTTATATCTCCTTGGTTTCACGTAAAGTTTGCAACTTTATGTGAGGGTTAGGCTGTAGAAGAGTGGATCTATGGATTGGAGCCCCTGCATGGCTCGAAAAGCCTCTGTATGGATTGAGAACTGAAGAGACTCGGCGAGTCACATGGGTGTACTCGACGAGTCGTATGAACATGTGCATGGACTCGGCGAGTTGGAAGAACAACTCGGCGAGTCTGTTGAAGATTGCCTTGGACTCGGCGAGTCTGGTCGCAGAACCCAACCTCTTTTGGTTAAAGCTTTGGATTAGTGAGTCGGTTGGCGACTCAGTGAGTTGGACAGGATGGAATTCCGAGATCGTTGAACTCGACGAGTCTTGGGGCGACTCGGCGAGTTGAGTCGTGTTATGGGAGTTTTCTGAGTATAAGAACTCGACGAGTTGATGGGTTGACTCGGCGAGTAGAGTCAACCAGGAAGGTTGACTTTGACTTTGACCAAGAGTTGACCAGTTTGACTTCCAAGGGTATTTTAGTAATTTTGGTATTGGTTCTTTGGTAGTGTGCTGTGGTGAAGTTCGTGTCGGTGGTCGGAGCAGCTTGGTCGTATCTCTTCAGTCGGCAATTGCAGGTGAGTTATCCTCCCTATATCAACAGGGTCTACGGCACCAAGGTCGGCCCTTTATCGGATGGAAATCTGGGTATTGTTTGTTATGTTATTGCTTTGCTAGATCTGCATCCCGGTATTTAGGGTAATGTTATGTTAGTGACCTGGTTAAGGTCGGTACCCGGTATATAGGGTAATGTTATGCTAGTGACCGGTTAGGTCAGAATCCTGGTTAGGATGTTGATATGCTATGTGATCTGTTAGACTGTTTGTCTGGTTAAGGATTTGTTATGCGATTAATTGCTTATGTGCACATGGTTGTTTGACGGGAGTTGGGTTGAGGCGGGTCCTGCTTTGTGCTGTAGGCCAACATACCCAGGGCGGACCGGATATCCTGAAGGCCCAGCAAGCGGTCCGGATAGGCTAAAGGCCCCAAGAGGGCGGACCAGACGTGCCGAGGCTCGGAGAGTGGACCAGACCGACTGAAGGCCCGGTGTGGGCGGACCAGTCATACTGTAGACTCAGAGGGTGGACCAGGTGGATTGAAGGCCCGGTGCGGGCGGACCAATCACACTGTAGACTCGATGTACATGGCTAGACTCGGAGGGTGGACTAAAGGCCCGGTGCGGCGGACCAGTCACACAGTAGACCCGATGTGTATGGCTGTTCTATTTGTGATATGAGTATGTTTATGTGTGGTTGGTATTTTGGGGGTAACTCACTAAGCTTTCAGGTTTACAGTTCAGTGTATTGTCTCAGGTACTTCAGGAGATCGTGGCAAGGCGAAGGCGTGATCGTACCGCTCCTCATGTTTTATGATTTATGTGATATGGTTCTGGGGGATACTCTGATGTTTAAACTATTTTGAAAACGAGATGTATGAACTTAATGGTTTTTGAATGAATTAAAATGTTTTAATTTGGCTCAATTTTTATGGGTGTTACAGAGTACTGCAAATCTCCTTTAGGTTGCTTTAGCTAGTTTTGACTTTCATTTTTGTGCCTAACAAGGGTAAAAATAAATGATTTTACAAAAATCATATCTCTCTCATACGGATCCCGTTTTCGACATTCTTTATCCTAAAGTTTTTATCTTAAAGAGTACTACGAATCTCCTTTTTGCACTTTTAGTTGAAACTCAACGAATCTCTAAGTACCGTTTTGACGTAATTAATTTTAATTACGTGGTTGATTTTTATTTTAATAAAATCCATAACTTTTTCCTTTGGAGTCAGATTTTTACAAGTCTTATATATCATTGGGATCACGTTAACGAGTACTTTCCAAAAATGTTAACCAACTTACAAGACGATACAACTTTTTGGACGCTTATTTTTTAGCCTAATAGTCGTTTTAACAATAAATGTGATGGTACATTTGATTTTTATTATCTCAAAATCAAATATTACAATATTAAGCTATTACATCTATTTTTCCTACTCTCTCCTAACGGTGATCAGTAAAGGAATCCTCTCGGTTGTCACAGAATATACTAGCTATTCTCTATCACACTTCTCCAAATTTGATAAAGTTCTTGTATATAAAGTTGCATAAAATCGTCTACTGGATTTATTGTAGGGGCCATACATAATACTAGTATCTCTTTTAGGACCTTTCTCGACCAAAAGTTTAATCTCCTCATAATTAATTTCCCCCCTTCTTGGATCACATATATCCACAAGCTCTTTAACGGGTTCTTGCTCTTCTGTCTCTTCTACTTCTACTTCTACATGTTCTTGGTGTTCAACATGAACAGACTCTTCAACAGGTTGTCTATGTATAAACTTATCTAGAGCACCAACGTCGGCTTTTCTCTTTTCCTCATCTAGTTTTCTATTTTTACGTTTTTGAATACCGGATGGTTGTTTAAACTTCAGCACTACAAGTTCATTACTTTCAACTTTCAATATTCAACTAAATACAATAAACATAATCTAATAATTTGATTTCAGCATATGATAATCTATTATAATCTGTTTTATAATCTATCACTAAAGTTAATAAGGTAGTATTAATATAATGAGGAAATGTCATTACTTAAAACGACAAATTGGTGTTTTATTGATTGAACACTAGCTTTGACACAAGCTGAAATAATGATTATTAAAAGAAAAATGGATTGGTCAAAGTTGGGGTTTAATTGTCTCTATTTCACCAATGAGATTACCTTTATGTAATTTGGGGAAGGCTTATTCTAAGGTGCTACTGTTGGCATCGTTTATTTGAGGTGCTACTATAAGTATTTTTATTATTAGTTGCACTTTGGATATTAATTAAATCCATTGTTGTGTCATCAAATCAATCAAGTTAATTTATGGTGTGTCTTTGGACTTGGTTGCATGTCCACTTTGTGGAGTTGAAGAAGAAAGAAATGATCATCTTTTGGTAACTTGTGATTTGGAAAAATTGATGTTGATCCAAATTGGGAACCGGTTTTCTTTGAATTCCTTCGACCCATCATGAGTTAAAGAAGTTCTTTTAATCGTATTAGGAGTTCACGATTACAATCAAAGGTGCTAAATGCAATTGGCAATTACTGATTTCTATAATGATTCAAGTTCAACATTCAATTATAAACTATTAATCTGAATAACCGATTACCTGATATTTTGAATGGTTGTTGGATAATTGACGATGATTGGTGAACGATCAATGCTTCTCTTCTGCTGGGCTGCTGCAAATTGGTAATCTGCGATGCGCTACAGCGCTATTGAGTAATGTCTTTTGTTTGTTCGCTGAAGCCTCTGCGTGTGGACTAAGTAACCATCAAGATTTTATATTTGGGTTGCCTGCAATTGAATATATGATATTGCCATATTTATACACATTTTTAGGCAATATTTTAATACATTTTAACTAATATTTTGGTTAATTACAAATATATATGATACTTATTGAATCAAAGTGTATTTTGCAGCCAATTGGAACACTCTTGAAGAATATGGACCATAATTGACAAGAATTGGAACTTTGGAGGATTAAAGATTAAAAGAAGGAAATTTCAGCGAAAAACCCAACTCACGACGTGGCCCTCAACCTCACAACATGGGGAGGGTATTCTAGAATATTAGCATACAGGAAGTCAGAATTCTTGTCCAATACGGATAACTACTGAGCTCACGACGTGAAACATTAATTCTCACGACGTGAGCAACGAATTTTCCAAAACAATAAATATTCCTTCACTCTTACGATTTTGGAAGGCTTTTGGAGAGTTTTCTGGAGGAGTATTATTCTGAGAAACCGATTTTAGGGTCCAGAAAGTGCACAAAACATCCTTTTGAAGGAGAATTACTTAGAGATCAAGAGATTGAAGGACACATCATCACATTGGTTTGGTTTACTTTAATTATGTTGATTTCTATTGAGATTGTGTCTATGTTTTCAGCCATGAGTAGTTGAATTTAGTTGCTTTCGTTTAGCTAGATGAAACTTTAACTCTATGGTTTAATTAACTAATTTATGGATTTTTAATAGTTGGTTTTATGCTTGTGTTTGATTATCATTACCTAACATGTTAATATTTGTGACTTTGATTGTTTGAATTTAGGTTCTGTGTAGCTTAGTGACCATTAAATTACATGAACTTGTTATTTAGTAGTTTAGTGACTATTAAATTGCTAGAACTAGGATCGACCAAATCTTAGATAAATAATAAAAGTAACTAATTTAGTTGTGTTGGAGAACATAAATTATGACCATAATTGTGTTTGCTTAGATAAATCTTACATAGCCCATCTATAATTAATAATTAATTTTGTGTTTTACTTATGTATGACCATACAAGGTAGTTCATGAATTGGTAAAAATATAAGTAAATTTGGACTTGAATTGTTAATTACATAATAATTGGCGACCAACTTAAATAATCCATAATTAGTAGCTAAACATAGAGGTGAAGTGGATTCATACTAAACGGAAGTGTTTTTAGAATATTGACTAAAACTATTAATTAATTGTTTAAGTTTGTCTGAACTTGTAAAATCAGATATAATTTTTTTTGAAATTTTTCTTGTTTTTAGATTAATCTATTAGTAGTTAGGTTAGTAAATTAAATCTGTTCCCTGAGTTCGATACCTGACTGTTAGTGCTATAATATTTGCGAGAAGTTACACTGCCTTAAGTTGTAATAGTTAGTTAGATAGTTGGTTAAAACTAGTGTAAGAAATTACGCATCAAGTTTTTGGCGCCGTTGCCGGGGAACGACTATTTTAGTTTTTAATTTAATTGCTTTAGGTTAATCGATCCTTTTTGTTGGTTTAAACCTGCAAAAAGTTAATTTTTAGCATTAGTTTTTTTTTGAATTATTGAACTCACGACGTGAGCTCTTAAAGCTCACGACCTGGGCTCAGCTGTTTCACATTTCCTTTCGTTTTTGCTTACTGCTTAGTTTATCTACTTCACCACGAGGTGGCATCATTACCACGACGTGGTGAACGTTCAGTAGGAATTTTTAATTTGTTTTTGTTCGTTTTTACATTTTTATTTTTGTTTTTATTGCAATAATTTATGACCCGTGGATCCAGCACACCATTGACACCACCACTTGAAGATCCAGAGTCAGTTTTTCATAGAAAGAAGGGCAAGAACGTAGGAGGAACAAGCAAATTTCCAAAAGAATAGAGAAAAATCAAATTCTTTGAGAAGACTCTTACCAAAAAGGAATCGAGTTACGAGCCCGAATCAGAAACCGACAAAAGTAGTGAACCCGGAAGCGAGCCAAAAGACAAAATGACGGACATAGCTGACATGACAATGGAGGCCTACAAGAAAATAATACGAGAGGACACCAGTCCTGGACTTATGCAACCCGCAACTCCCGCTACTGCTACCTTCGAGCTTAAGGGACATATCCTTACTGCGCTAAAGGATATTAATCCATTTTCCGGAAAAGACCATGAAGATGCATA
Organism: Lactuca virosa; assembly: GCF_052849685.1. Lineage (NCBI taxonomy): Eukaryota > Viridiplantae > Streptophyta > Magnoliopsida > Asterales > Asteraceae > Lactuca > Lactuca virosa. The sequence continues at coordinate 115,109,818 of NC_136434.1, read as the reverse complement.
TAAGCACCTCGATGAATTCAATGACATAGCCAACTATTTCAACATTCCTAATGTTCCTCGAGAGACTATCTTGTTAAGAATGCTTCCGATTACTTTTAAAGGAGCAACTAAAGACTAGTTGAAGGCACTTTCACCAGGCTCAATCACCACTTAGGCACAAATGCGTGAAGAGTTCCTCCAACAATTTTGCCCATCATCTAAAGTTTCTAAATTCAAGAAGGCCATAGCGAACTTTGAGCAACAAGTAGGGAGTCCTTATACGAGGCTTGGGAAAGATACAAAGGGCTAATAAGAAATTGCCCCCAAAATGATCTAAACAAGCAACAAGAGGTCTTGATCTTCTATGATGGGGTGAACATCACGATAAGGAAACTCCTTGATTCACAAGGACCTTTAACTAATAAGAATCCCGTTGAATTTAAATAATTAATTGAAGAGTTTGCAAAGCATTCACGGGAATATCACAACCCTTGTAAAGATGGAACTAGGGGGATCGGGAATGGTGCTTCGGAAGATATGGCAACGGTAATAACAATGTTAAGTAACATGGATAGAAGAATGACCAAGATGGACCAATCCATTCACGCGATTCGTGTGGGTTGTGAAAATTGCAATGGTCCACATTTAACAAAAGATTGCCATTTGGACGAGAACGGGAATAAAAAGGATCAAGTCTATTACTCAAGTGGAGACCGCTACAATGAATACTGGAGGAAGACGAAGAAGGAATGGTTGCCTTACGATGAGTACAAAAAGAAAAAAGAAGAGAAATATAGGCAGACAGGTCGAGGCTTTTACCAAAAAGAACAACCACAACCTGAAAAGAAAGTTGATTTGGAGTCCATACTTACAAGGTTCGTGGAGGCTTCAGAAAAACGTCACGATGCAGCTGATGCTACTATGAGAAATCACCAAGCTTCCATTAAAGACATTCAGACTCAACTTGGTCAATTAACTACATTGGTTAACGAACGGTTACCACCATCAATTCCCGATAAGAAACCACCACCACATGTCATGGCCATCGATACTGAAGAAGACACTATTTCTGAGTTTTTAGAAGCTTGGAAGAAGAGATAAAACAGCCCGAATCACAGCCAAAGTGGATAAAAATCAAAGAAAATAATGTTGCTTAATTACCGACCTCACGATGTGAGGCCTCAATCTTCACGACGTGGGCCCGGTCTGGGCAAGAAAATTTTGTTGCTGTTCAAGCTTATCAACCTCCTTTACCATTTCCTTCTCGAGCCAAAGTTCACCCGCCGGAGAAAGAGCATATTAAATTTATGAAGCAAGTAAAGGGTATTCTGATTAATACTCATTTTATTGAATGCTTGGCACAAGTACCCGAATATGCCAAATTTCTTCAAGATTTACTCGATACTCGCCAACAACTAGAAAAGACCTCCAAGGTAGTCCTTAGTGAGCAGAGTTATAAGGTTATTATGGAAGGGATACCAAGGAAGATGGGAGATCCTGGACGCCTTACGCTTCCATGTGAATTTGGAAACAACATGAAGACATATGTTTTCGCTGATTCTGGAGCAAGTATAAATATAATGCCTTATTCATTTTATCAGAAGCTCAACCTTCTAGAATTTAAGGCTATTAGAATGACGATTCATATGGCCAACCGTTCAGTGACTCATCCTCGCGGCATAGTTGAGGACATTTTGGTGAAAATTGGAAAATTTATTTTTCCAATTTATATTGTAGTGCTAGACATAAAGGAGGATAAATATGTCCCAATTATCCTTGGACGTCCTTTACTCAATACCGCACGAGCCTTGGTTGATATTCGTGAGTCAAAACTTACATTGCGAGTGGGAATGAAGAAATGAATTTTGGAGTGGAATGTTGGTGATTTTAGTGTCATCATGTCATTTTAAGTAACTGGAATTAACATGTGAGCTAAAGGACTTCATAATTTGTACTCTAATATATGTACAGGGTTGTGCGGAGTGCACGCATGTATAAGATCAAATTAGAAGCCGATTCGACGACTAGTCGGGGTTCCGGGGGCAGCGACCCTGGGTCCGAGGTTTCCAAAGGGGCAGCGCCCCTAGCGGGGTCCAAGGGGCAGAGCCCCTGGCTGGGGTCCCGCTAAAACTAACAAAACTCATTAGTTTTGATAACCCTAAATCCTCATTAAATCCGGATTATCCTGACTTGCTTCCAAAGCAACTAATGACAGCCCAACCCTAATAAACCCTAATCTCGTTTAATATTTAAACGGCTCTTTCTTCTCAGAAGAGGGTTACGAATTTTAGCTCTCGTTTTCATCAAGCTCTCACATAATCTCTCTAGAAAATTGGCTTACGATTTCTGTGCCTAGAATAGTAAATGTCCACTTGGATTATCCTAGGCTGAATTTCTTGTAACCCAGGCATAGGGTAGAAATATCAGTTCGGAAAGTGTTCTCATGATCCAAGTTGGTATTCAGATCTCCACCACAAACCCTATACTTTCCTACATGGAAGACGGATTCAAGAGAGATTATGCTCAAAATGAAGTATTCTTTATGGATGAAGAAAACGAGCTTGAGGAGTTGTAAAAATTGATGGAAGAAGAAATTCAAATAATAGATCAAGTCAAGCGTACTAAGCCTAGAGCTTCAATTCCTAAGTTCTTTGAGGTCTTTGTTTTTAAAACTCCAAAGTCTCTAATACGTGAAGAAGGTTTGGTGTCAAGTGATGAAGAAGAAGAAGTTACCCAAGATTTGAGACAACCAACTTTGGACAAGGTAGATTTCAAAGCTAGGGAGCTACAAAAAGAAAGAGGAGAACTTGAAATTGTTATGAAGAATAAAGGGGTGAAACGGAAATTCGAGGACGACGATTCTAGATTAAAGAAGGAAAATTCTAAGAAAGCATATCTTAGAAGGGTACAAGCGTACAAAAAAAGGTGGAGGGAACAAAAGGTGCAAGCGGAGAGCCCGATCTCAACCGATACAACGTAGGGTGGCACGGAGTCCGGCTCATGACTCCATCAAAAGAAGCACTTCTCGGGAGGAAACCCGAGCTCGGTTTGCGTTTTTCTTTTAGTTTTGCATTTTTATTAAGTTTTAGGATAAATAATCATCAAAGTCATCTTATTTTAAGATAAGTAAAAATCAAGTGTGGTGTAACACCCAAAAATTCAAGCCAAATTTAAACTTTGAAAACATGTCGAATTTATCAAAACATTACAACTTTGTTTTCAAAATACATTTATATCAGAGTTTTCCCAGAAACATAACATAATAGGAGGAGCTGTATGATCATGCCTTCGCCTTGCCGCGATCCCCTGATGTACCTGAAACAATAAACTGAAACTGTAAGCCCGAAAGCTTAGTGAGTTACCCCCAAAATACCGATACACATACAGTCCACATAACCATGTCACACCATGACATATCATAACAAACTGAGCAGAACAGCACATAACGGGTCCACAGCTTTACAGACTGGAATACCCCTGGGCCCACAGTGTGAGTCTGGAATGCCTACCGGGCCCTCAGCTCACATCTGGATTGCCACCGAGCCCTCAGTACGAGTTTGGAATGCCTACCGGGCCCTCAGCTCGTATCTGGAATGCCACCGAGCCCTCAGTACGAGTCTGGAATGCCTACCGGGCCCTCAGCTCGTATCTGGAATGCTCCCAAGTCCTCAGTATGAGTCTGGAATGCCTATCGGGCCCTCAGCTCATATTTGGAATACTCTAGGGTTTGTTGGCTACCGCACGGAGCAGTACAACCTCAACCCATCCCACATAACATATCAACATGTAACAGATAATGCACATGCAGACAATCAATCAGTATCACAGGTAGTCCTACAGACCTACCCTCTAGCGTATCAAACTAGCATGCATAACTAACTCATACTCAACATAATACAACTACTAGGATATCATATCCGATGGGCCGGCCTTGGTGCCTTAGACCCCTTAGTATAGTGAGGATAACTCACCTCGTAACTGTCGTCGGAAATAAGAAGGCTCAACTCCTGGGTCCAACACGAACTCCACCACCTATAGGTACCATACAAACCTTTTTCATAAATCTCCCAACTACCAGAAACCATCAGAAGCCAACTGATCAACCCTTGGTCCAAGTCAAAGTCCACAGTCAAAGTCAACAGTCTATGTTGACTCGACTCGTCGAGTGCAGATCACCGACTCGTCGAGTCCTTCCTGAACTCGAGAAGTCGTGAAATCCTTGATTGGCTCGTCGAGTTCCCTTTTTAACTCGTCGAGTTCATATGTGGCCAAGATTTGGAAGAAACCCTAGCCAACTCGCTGAGTCTTCTAACAACTCGCCGAGTTCAAGGCAATCTTCAACGAACTCGCCGAGTTGCTCAACCAACTCGCCGAGTTCACGGCTATGTTCATAGGACTCGCCGAGTCCAGCGTTCTACTCGCCGAGTTCATTCAGTCCTTTTTCCATACAGACCTGGTTTGAGCCATGCAGCGGCTCCAAACCACAGATCTAGGCTTCTAGGGCATGCTTATCACATAAAGTTGCAAACTTTACATGCATGCATAGCTTTAAGGGCTCCAAATGTCAAAACTAAGCTCTTAATGGGGTTCTAAGCTCAAGAGGGACCTCAATCACGAACATAACTGAGACTTTACAACTCTAGAAGGTAATGAGGGTCCAGATCTGAAGTATATCCCAACGATAAGGTTTCTCTACCAAGGATTTGGGGTTTTAGGGCTTAAAAGCAACAATTTAGGGACAAACAAGATCTAATAGATCAATAATCAAGATGGAAACTTTATTACCAGAATGGGTGACCACAAATGAATGTGTTCTGGATCTAAGTCCCCTTCCTTGAGCTCTTCAACCCCTTCCTTCTTCCACTTGCTCCAATGTGCACCAAAAGTCCCTTCACAAGGCAACAATCACTCAAACTCACCAATGGAGACTAGGGTTTCGATAAGGAATGCTCTGGGGGTGATGGAGGATGAGATGGGGCTATAAGGACGTTTAAATAGGGTGCAAACCCTAAGGATTAGGTTTTCCTCCTGACTGGCCTACTCGCCGAGTCCAGGCGTGGACTCGCCGAGTAGATCACTTAAAGCCTGCGTCCAATTCGACATCTACTCGGCGAGTTAGGGCTACAACTCGCCGAGTAGCTCTTACAAAAAGAAACATTTAATCAAATTAAATACGTACCAAGAACGGGGCGTTACAATTCTCCCCCACTTGTCTCAGACTTCGTCCTCGAAGTCTGCTGCTGCTGCATCTGAAAACAACTCCGGGTAATGCCCCCGCATCTCCTCTTCGGACTCCCACGTCCACTCTGAACCCTTCCGGTGCTGCCACTGCACCTTCACTAACTGAACCACCTTGTTCCTCAAGGTCTTCGCCTTTCGATCTAAGATCGCAACTGGTCTCTCGATATAATTCAGGCTGCTATCAACCTGAATATCCTCCATGGGTACTACTGCTGACTCGTCCACCAAACACTTCCTCAACTGAGAAACATGGAAAGTGTTGTGGATCTGGCTAAGCTCTGCCGGGAGATCCAATCGATAGGCGACCCGACCCACCTGGGCCAAAACCCTAAAAGGACAAATGAACCTGGGGCCCAGCTTGCCCCTCTTCCGGAATCTGACGACACCCTTCCAGGGTGATACCTTCAGGAGGACCATGTCACCCACCTGAAACTCCAGCTCGGATCGGCGTTTGTCGGCATAACTCTTCTGCCGACGCTGAGCGGTCTGCAAACGCTGTCTAACCTGCTGGATCTTTTCGGTAGTCTACAAGACTACCTCCGTACTACCCATCACCCTGTGCCCAACTTCACCCCAACAAACCGGGGTGCGACATCTCCGCCCGTACAACATCTCGAATGGCGGGGCGCCAAGGCTAGAATGATAGCTGTTGTTGTAGGCGAACTCCGCAAGCGGTAGGTGAGAATCCCAGCTCCCACCGAAATCAATGACACATGCCCGCAACATGTCCTCGAGGGTCTGAATAGTCCGCTCGCTCTGGCCGTCTGTCTGCGGGTGGAATGCTGTGCTGAAGTGTAATCACGTGCCCAGCTCCTCGTGAAACTTTTGCCAGAAGCGGGAGGTAAACCTGACATCCCGATCAGAGACAATGGAGACAGGAACCCCATGGCGAGACACAATCTCCCGAACGTATAATTCGGCCAATTTCACGGCCGATGAGCCCTCTCGTATAGCCAAGAAATGGGCGCTCTTGGTCAATCGATCCACGATGACCCATATAGCATCAAACCCCTTTGCCGTCTTCGGCAATTTGGTAATAAAATCCATCGTGATCTGTTCCCATTTCCACATGGGAATCTCTAGGGGCTGCAGCTTTCCATGCGGCCACTGATGCTCGACCTTGACCATCCTACAGGTCAAGCACCTCTCAACGTACCAAGCGATTTCCCGCTTCATGCACGGCCACCAATAGCTCAAACTCAAATCCCGATACATCTTGGTGGCCCCCGGGTGAATAGAGATATGAGACTTATGAGCCTCCTCCATAACCATCTGCCTAACCCCACCCGTCATTGGAACCCAAACCCGACCGCATCGGGTTAATAGTCCCCGACTATCCTGCACAAACCGGGTGTTCTCGCCCTTGATCCTCTCCGGCTTCCAATTTTCCGGGCGGATGCCCTCAACCTGGGCATCTCTGATCAAACTCACCAGCGGAGAATCCACCGCTATCCTCATACATACCGCTGGGGTGGAAAACCCCGCTGACTTGCGGCTCAAAGCGTCCGCCACTACATTCGCTTTACCAGGATGGTAAAGGATCTCGCAATCGTAGTCCTTGACTACGTCCAACCACCTGCGTTGCCTCATGTTCAGGTTCGGCTGATCCATGATATGTCTCAAGCTCTTGTGATCCGTGTAAATGGTACAACGGACCCCATAGAGGTAGTGTCTCCATATCTTGAGGGCGAACACCACCGCCCCCAGTTCCAAGTCATGCGTAGGGTATCTCGTCTCATGCGGCTTCAGCTGCCGCGATGCGTAGGCTATCACTCGTCCTCTCTGCATGAGGACCGCCCCTAAACCTGTGATGGATGCATCACAGAACACCACAAAATCCTCGACTCCCTCTGGGAGTGTCAATACTGGAGCCTCGCACAAATGCTGACGGAGGGTCTCAAACGCCCTCTGCTGCTCGGGACCCCATCGGAAATCCACTCCCTTCCTTGTCAGACGAGTGAGGGGCACTACAATCTTGGAGAAGTCCCGTATGAACCTCCGGTAGTACCCTGCCAACCCCAGAAAGCTCCTAATATCTGAGGGAGATTTCGGAACCTCCCACTGCATAACCGCCTCGATTTTGGCCGGATCGACCAAAATCCCATCCTGGTTAACGAGATGTCCGAGGAACTGGACCTCCTGTAACCAAAACTCACACTTCGAGAACTTGGCGTACAGCCGTTCCCGTCTTAGAACTCCCAACAGCTCTCGCAGATGTTCCTCATGCTGCTCTCGGGTCTTGGAATACACCAAGATATCATCTATAAACACTATGACCGAGCGATCAAGCATCGGTCTACAAACCCGATTCATCAGGTCCATGAACACCGCTGGCGCGTTGGTGAGCCCAAACGGCATCACCACGAACTCGTAATGTCCATAACGAGTTCGGAACGCGGTCTTCTCCACGTCCTCCTCTCTGACCCTGACCTGATGATACCCAGACCTCAAGTCTATCTTGGAAAACCAAGATGCACCCTGTAACTGGTCGAAGAGATCGTCTATCCTCGGGAGTGGATAACGGTTCTTCACCATCAACTTATTCAACTCCCGGTAATCGATACACATCCGGTGCGAACCGTCCTTCTTCCGGACGAAAAGTATCGGTGCTCCCCATGGAAAACTGCTAGGTCGAATGAACTGCTTGCCCAGCAGTTCCTGCAGCTGCGATGACAACTCCTGCATCTCTGGCGGTGCCAATCGGTACGACGCCTTAGCAATAGGGGCCGCACCTGGCACCAGGTCGATCCTGAACTCGACCTGCCTCTCTGGAGGTATCCCTGGTAACTCCTCTGGGAATACGTCTGCGAACTCCCTGACCACCGGTACGTCGGAAACCGAAATCTGATCCCTGGCTCGCGTATCTACCACATACGCTAGATAACCTGCACACCCGTGCTGAATGTACTGTCGTGCCCTGGCAGCTGAACAAAACCCTGATCCCACTCTTGTGCCCTCGCCATATATAATCAGTTCTCCCCCACTTGGGGTTCGAACTACTACTCGCTGCCCCTCACAGTCGATCATGGCACCGAATCGATTGAGCCAATCCATGCCTACAATCACGCATACCTCCCCCATGGGAATCAGAATCAAATCTATCGGAAATGACACCCCGAAAATCTCCAAGTCATACCCTCGATAAACTGAAGAAGCAGAAACCCCGTGTTCGTTGGCGATAGACACTCGCAACGGACACTCTAACTCGCCCACTGGCGCACTGAACTCCCTACTAAATGTCTGAGATACGAAGGACCGACTCACCCCCGAGCCAAATAAGACCAAAGCAGGCAAGGAGTTCACTAAAAACGTACCTAACCACAGGTGCAACAGATAAGCATACAACAGATATAGGAAAACGAGATAAGGATAGAAACATACCAGCAACCACATCTGGTGCTGCTCTGGCCTCCTCCGCTGTAAGCTGGAAGGCACGACCCTGAGCCTTTGGAGGCTCTGCCCTGACTGGTCTCCCATCCGTGATCCTCAAAGTAGCCGGCGCTGGAGCCTGCGCCGGTTTGGCGGCGAGTAACGGGCAGTTGGCCTTCAAATGGCCAACCTGATCACAATGGTAACATAACCTCATACTCTGCACTGGAGCGGCCTGGTGACAGTTTTTCGCGTAATGCCCCTCCTTGCCACACTTGTGGCATCCACTACCAGCTCGACACACACCAGAATGACCCTTGCCACACTTCCCACATGTGCGGCTCTGTTGACCCCCGGTCCTAGTATCAGCGGTCTTAGACCGCTTCGGCGCCGGCTGAGAATGTGCCGGGGCCTGCCGCTGTTCTCTCAACTGCTGCTCAATCTCCAACTCACGCCGTCTGGCGGCCTCCTGCAACTCTAGAAGAGTATCACATCGCTGGGTAGACACAAACTGACGGATATCCGTCTTGAGCATGCTCAGATAACGGGTCATCTAGGCCTGCTCTGAAGCAAACTCTGGGCAAAACATCGCCCTCTCAGTGAACATCCGGGTGATCTCTGTCACCGACTCCCCATCCTGTCTCAAACTCAAAAAATCATGTGCCAATCGCTCCCGCTCAACCCGTGGAATGTAACGGGCGCGGAACATATCCCTGAACTGCTCCCAAGTAACAGCAGCTCTCTGATCATCAGAGTACGACCCAGTCGCAAGTCTCCACCAGTCCTTGGCCCCAGACCTAAGCAGGTTCAGAGCACACCTGACCTTCTGGTCAGCAGGACACGAGCAGGTGAAGAAACACCCCTCCACATCTGAAATCCACCTCATAGCCTTGATGGGATCCTGCGTCCCATTAAAAGTAGGGGGCTTCGTGTTATCGAAGTCCCTGTACTGAAAACCTCTACCAACTCCTCCTCCCGTCGCTGATACAGCTGATGCAGCTGCTGCGGCGGCTGTCTCTGCAAGGGCTGCATAACGCTCATCAAAATACTCCACCATGGCGGTCTTGATCGACTCGAACATCTCCGGTAACTGAGCCCGGAATGCAGTAGCAACCTCATCATGCAGGATCTCTCGAATCCTGGCATCCAACTCCTCTGTACCCATCTGCACCACTGGCTCAGGTGCTGTCGGCCCCTCCTGGCCTCTGTCCCCTGATCCTGATCCCGAACCGGATCCAGCCACGAAGCGCCTCGTCATCACCATTCTGAAACATATCACCAGTTATCAGATAATTCATATAAATCACTGGGAGCCAACTCCCTACTAACCCTAGGGATTGCGACTTACTTGACACGCGTATAGGTCCTGTGCTTTCAGTAGCATGGGCCCCTACTACCTTCCACACCTACCCATATTTGCCCCAAGTATCACCACAACACCCTAACAATATGCACAACATGGCGAGCGCTCAATCCTCACTCCTAGAGGAATGCTAAATATCTTATAACTGACCTCCCGGTCTCACTCAATCCCTCATATCCATGAAACTTCCACCAACCCTGCAGCACTAATGTATGCTAGCCATGCATAACGCTGGACCCTATAGACTTTAGAATATCCAATCCTACCCCAAGCCCCCAATCAAACAAGAACAGAACATAAGGCCAAATCAAACATTCTCAGGCTATAAGATCTTAATTATATACAACTGGGATGCATACATTAGACAACTACAGTAATGATGTCAATCTCACATAAAGGAAACCCTAGGCTAGCAGGCATCATGTATTCAGGCAATTCTATCATGCAATTCCTGAAGATCCCTAGCCTAGCACTAACATGTTGTTCTATCATATCGTATAATCAAATAACTTGTATGGTATTTTGGGGTCTACATACTGGCTCCGGCTGATCGTACGCCCTGCATCCTCCTTTATTTATTTTGAAAACCTTTTTGAAAAATCATTTTGAAAATCCTTTCCTTGATTTGAGACTGGAGTCACACGAGTGTTCCTCCAATTCACTCAAACCAAGGCTCTAATACCAACTTGTAACACCCAAAAATTCAAGCTAAATTTAAACTTTCAAAACATGTCGAATTTATCAAAACATTACAACTTTGTTTTCAAAATACATTTATATCAGAGTTTTCCCAGAAACATAACATAATATGAGGAGCTGTACGATCATGCCTTCGCCTTGCCGCGATCCCCTGATGTACCTGAAACAATAAACCGAAACTGTAAGCCCGAAAGCTTAGTGAGTTACCCCCAAAATACCGATACACATACAGTCCACATAACCATGTCACACCATGACATATCATAACAAACTGAGCAGAACAGCACATAACGGGTCCACAGCTTTACAGACTGGAATACCCCTGGGCCCACAGTGTGAGTCTGGAATGCCTACCGGGCCCTCAGCTCACATCTGGATTGCCACCGAGCCCTCAGTACGAGTCTGGAATGCCTACCGGGCCCTCAGCTCGTATCTGGAATGCCATCGAGCCCTCAGTACGAGTCTGGAATGCCTACCGGGCCCTCAGCTCGTATCTGGAATGCTTCCAAGTCCTCAGTATGAGTCTGGAATGCCTATCGGGCCCTCAGCTCATATCTGGAATACTCTAGGGTTTGTTGGCTACCGCACGGAGCAGTACAACCTCAACCCATCCCACATAACATATCAACATGTAACAGATAATGCACATGCAGACAATCAATCAGTATCACAGGTAGTCCTACAGACCTACCCTCTAGCGTATCAAACTAGCATGCATAACTAACTCATACTCAACATAATACAACTACTAGGATATCATATCCGATGGGCCGGCCTTGGTGCCTTAGACCCCTTAGTATAGTGAGGATAACTCACCTCGTAACTGTCGTCGGAAATAAGAAGGCTCAACTCCTGGGTCCAACACGAACTCCACCACCTATAGGTACCATACAAACCTTTTTCATAAATCTCCCAACTACCAGAAACCATCAGAAGCCAACTGATCAACCCTTGGTCCAAGTCAAAGTCCACAGTCTATGTTGACTCGACTCGTCGAGTGCAGATCACCGACTCGTCGAGTCCTTCCTGAACTCGAGAAGTCGTGAAATCCTTGATTGGCTCGTCGAGTTCCCTTTTTAACTCGTCGAGTTCATATGTGGCCAAGATTTGGAAGAAACCCTAGCCAACTCGCTGAGTCTTCTAACAACTCGCCGAGTTCAAGGCAATCTTCAACGAACTCGCCGAGTTGCTCAACCAACTCGCCGAGTTCACGGCTATGTTCATAGGACTCGCCGAGTCCAGCGTTCTACTCGCCGAGTTCATTCAGTCCTTTTTCCATACAGACCTGGTTTGAGCCATGCAGCGGCTCCAAACCACAGATCTAGGCTTCTAGGGCATGCTTATCACGTAAAGTTGCAAACTTTACATGCATGCATAGCTTTAAGGGCTCCAAATGTCAAAACTAAGCTCTTAATGGGGTTCTAAGCTCAAGAGGGACCTCAATCACGAACATAACTGAGACTTTACAACTCTAGAAGGTAATGAGGGTCCAGATCTGAAGTATAGCCCAACCATAAGGTTTCTCTACCAAGGATTTGGAGTTTTAGGGCTTAAAAGCAACAATTTAGGGACAAACAAGATCTAATAGATCAATAATCAAGATGGAAACTTTATTACCAGAATGGGTGACCACAAATGAATGTGTTCTGGATCTAAGTCCCCTTCCTTGAGCTCTTCAACCCCTTCTTTCTTCCACTTGCTCCAATGTGCACCAAAAGTCCCTTCACAAGGCAACAATCACTCAAACTCACCAATGGAGACTAGGGTTTCGATAAGGAATGCTCTGAGGGTGATGGAGGCTGAGATGGGGCTATAAGGATGTTTAAATAGGGTGCAAACCCTAAGGATTAGGGTTTCCTCCTGACTGGCCTACTCGCCGAGTCCAGGCGTGGACTCGCCGAGTAGATCACTTAAAGCCCGCGCCCAATTCGACATCTACTCGGCGAGTTAGGGCTACAACTCATCGAGTAGCTCTTACAAAAAGAAACATTTAATCAAATTAAATACGTACCAGGAACGGGGCGTTACATGTGGGGTTTTCAATAATAGAGTGATTCAATATTTTTTTATAAAACAATAGAGTTTTTGGTCAAAAACCTCGACACCAAGACATGAGATTAAGCCCCACAACGTGGTAAAATAATTTTTCCTGATAATTTCAGTCATTTTCAAACTCACGACGTGAGCTATAATAACACCGCGGGGGGGGGGGGGGGGGGCAGTTTTAAACACAACCTTCAACATTTGATTCCCATTTTCAAGCACACGCACGAACGAAAGTACCAGTCCCCACATTTAATTTTGGCCCAAATCTCTTCTAATTTCTCTTGATTTTGTGTTTCCTCTATAATTTCGGTAAGATTACTGCACTCTAATCTTCTTAATTTTGCTAATTTTATGTATTTAGGGCTAAGGTTTGTTCATAATGAAATATGTCAAAATTAAAGTCGGTTTTTAGTGATGCTTGATTATGTCCGAGTGTACATGTTGTTCGCGACTCACGACGTGAGCTCGGTTCACACAATTTTCTATGATTTGTTTGCTATTGTTTGATCTTTATTTCCTCCCTTGGTCTTGTTTATTGCTTATTTTGCAGAAAATGGCCTCAAGGAGAACAAATGAGTAGTTTCATGGGACTCACGGAGAGGATGACCCCATATTTAACGAAGACATTTACGGGGGATGAGTTTTCTTTCACTTGTAATGGGTGGAAGAATGTATTTTCTATCAGCGAACCTGTTTTCAAAGAGTTATGTGTGGAATTTTTTGTATCGGTATCATTTAAGGATGTTACGGTGGATCCATACTTTGCACGAGCTTTAGTTTTTCGCCTTAGGGGCGAATGTCGAGAATGTAGTTTAGCAGAATTTTCTTGGAGGATTGGTATTTATGACGAGAATGAAACAAGATCTCTGGTTTTTGATATCTTTTTAAGGTCGGCTGCTCGAGAATATTTACCGGGGTGAGTGGTTATGATTTTTGGACTACCATTGCAAACGGGGCATTCCATTCGGGTGTCTCGCAAGAGAGCTATATCCAGTCACCGATTCATCGACTCCTCCATCGATTGGTTACCTTTTACATCAACCATAAGAATCACGGAGACAAAGTGACAAGTTTAACCTTGTTCTTTTTGTAGTCTATTATTGCACATGCGGTTTTCTGCAATATTCCATACCATCTTACTAGTTACTTGGATAGTAAGGCGGAAATATCATGAGTCGGGAGCCCTATCGCGGGGGGGGGGGGACATTTTGATACTCGCTTGGCGAGGTCTTATGGTCTTTTGAAACCTTGTTTAACTCGTACATTAACATGAAAGGCGGGGGACGATCTTTCTTTGGGATATTTGGACTCCATGTATGTTATTGTTAATATGGGCTCGCATTGGAGTATTCCTACCGATAATGATGGGGAGCAATTTGGGCAACCTGAGCAGCGGCCGCGTCAAAGAGGAAGAAGGAATGTGAGGGGGCGAGGTGAGAGAGGTCAACCGGTGCAAAAAAATGCACCCATGGGAGGAGGACCATCTCACGATGAGATGATGGCAGGTTATTTTGATCGGATGAGTATGAGTATGAACTGGATAGGTGCTACCATGGAAAACATCATCCAACATTTTCACATTGAACTACCACCTAACTTGGGAAATCAATACCCAATTTGCCCTTCATGGAGCGAGTATTGGTCGCGACAGGGAGACAGAGCATGGACTAAAGGAGCACGAGATGACGAAGATGAAGAATGATGTTTATCCTTTTTATTTTTAGTCATTTTTATTTTCTTTGTTATTTTTGGTGTGTTTTAGTTTTTGAGTTTTTATTTAGTATGTTTGAAAACTTGTAACCGAATTATGTGATGGTTGTTTTTCTTCTTTCCACAATTTATTTGTTTTGTTGCAGATTTAGTAGCATATCATGAGAGAAAAATGAGTGAATAGAGATAAGAGCGTACGAGAAAAGCCATGTGATTTAGAGTTATGAGTCGAATCCCATAATTTTTAATAAGTGTGGGGTCAATTTCGTGAGAGAAAAGAGACTAGAGACGAGGGAAGAGTCAAGAAAAATAGAGTCTTAGAAGGGTCTTAATACATTTAGACGTTAAATTGCATTTCATTTGGATAGAAAAATTATTGCAAAATTGAAATCTGTGATGACCCAGTTCTCACGACGTGAGCCTTTACTCCTCACATCGTGAGCTCTATGACATCAAGATTCGGACTTCGATTTATTTCGACACCATGACGTGATTTCTCTTACCACGTCGTGAGCAGTACAATATGAATTTTTGTTCTACTCTTTCCAATTTCCAATGTGGCGTATGTTTTCCCACATTGAGATGATATGCTTTGAAAATCTTATGCACCACACTTTTTGAATATGTAAGTTTTTGATTCACATTTTTCCGGTGCATTTACACATGTCTCGGAAGATCAAGTTCCAATCACATACTCAAGGTGTTTAAGTTTTCCACATGCGTTCAGAAATCGATCTCGCCACTACTACACCAAGGGAGTTTGTTCATTTTTCTCCCTTTTATTGCTTTTAAATTATTTTATGCATACAATGAGGGCATTGTATGTAATAAGTGTGGGGTACGGGGTCGAAAAAGTAAATTGCTAGGAATTTAAAATTTTAAAAATAGATTTGAAGTAATAATCTAAAATTTGAATCTAGTGATATATTAAAACTTAAATTGCTAGTGTTGTGTGGGATGATCCAATACGAGCTCAAATGTTTAATTGAGCCAACATATGTTATAGTATATTCTTGACTTCTCATTCCTAGTGAAAATTATGAGATATGAAAGATAATCTAGTAGTTTATATGGCATAATAAGTTTTGCAGCCTGTACTTGAAATCTATCAAGGAGAGCTTATGTAGTCACTACACTTAGACTAATACCTCTAACCAATAGAGGTTGAAGTTAACCTCCCTTGCTTAAGCATGTATGATTTGAGCGAAAAAGTGAGATATTTTAAAAAAAAGAGAGAGAAAATTACAAAAAGTTGTAAAAATTTTGGAGCTATCAGAGTATGAAGATCAAAAGATCAAAAATTCTGAAGAATCAAAAGTTGAAGATACCAAAAATTAAACAAATAAGTGGTGAATTCAAAGAAATCAAAGAGTAATATCAAAGAAGTGAAGAATTCCAAGAGCTCCATTGTGGTATTAAAGTTGTAATTTTTATAGATTATGTATGCTTGGGTAGCTTAACCAAAAATACCTTGAGGTTAAGAAAGATTTCTAAGGATGGATTCGGAGTCGTGTAAGCTAAGGGGTGAAGATTCATAAGGATTGTGATTATTTAGGATTGGGAAGTTATTAGGAATCTTAGACACAAATATGCGCATTGAGGTCTTGGTATAATAGCTGAGTTCAAAATGGATTGTCTTATGTGATATTGGTAATGAAAGTTTAACTTAAAATGAATTAGTTTTGCTTGAGGGCAAGCAAAGAAAAAGTGTGGGGTATTTTGATATTGCTATATTTATACACATTTTAGGAAATATTTTAATACATTTTAATTAATATTTTGGTTAATTGCAAAGATATATGATATTTATTGAATTAAATTGTATTTTGTAGCCAATTGGAACACTTTTGAAGAATATGGACCAGAATTGACGAGAATTGGAACTTTGGAGGATTGAAGATTTAAAGAAGGAAATTTCAACAAAAAAGCCAATTCACGACGTGGCACTCCACCTCACGACGTGAGGAGGGTATTCTAGAAGATTAGCATACGGGAAATCAGAGTCCTTGTCCAATACGGATAACTACTGAGCTCACGACGTGAGACATCAATTCTCACGACGTGAGCAGCGACTTTTCCAAAACTATAAATATTCCTTCACTCTTACGATTTTGGAAGGATTTTGGAGAGTTTTCTCGAGGAGAATTATTTTGAGAAACCGATTTTCGGGTCCAGAAAGTGCACAAAACATCCTTTTGAATGAGAATTACCTAGAGATCAAGAGATTTAAGAACACGTCATCACATTGGGTTGGTTTACTTTAATTATGTCGATTTCTATTGAGACCGTGTCTATGTTTTCAACCATGAGTAGCTGAATTTAGTTTCTTTCGTTTAGCTAGATGATACTTTAACTCTATGGTTTAGTTATCTAATTTATGGATTTTAATAGTTGGTTTTATGCTTGTGTTTGATTATTATTACCTAGCATGTTAATATTTGTGACTTTGATTGCTTGAATTCAAGTTCTGTGTAGCTTAGTGACCATTAAATTACATGAACTTGTTATTTAGTAGTTTAGTGACTATTAAATTGCTAGAGCTAAGATCTACCAAATCTTAGATAATTAATAAAAGTAACTAATTAGTTGTGCTGGAGAACATAAATTATGACCATAATTGTGTTTGCTTAGATAAATCTTACATAGCCCATCTATAATTAATAACTAATTTTGTGTTTTGCTTATGTATGACCATACAAGGTTGTTCATGAATTGGTAATAATATTAGTAAAGTTGGACTTGAATTGTTAATTACATAATAAATGGTGACCAACTTTAAAAATTCATAATCGGTAGCTAACAATAGAGGAGAAGTGGACTCGAACTAAACGGAAGTGTTTTTAGAATATTGATTAAAAATATTAGTTAATTGTTTAAGTTTGTCTGAACTTTTAAAATCAGATAGAAAAACCATTTTTAACTTTTGCTTGTTTTTAGATTTAATCTATTAAAAGTTAGGTTAGTAAATTAAATCCGTTCCCTGAGTTCGATACCCGACTGTTAGTACTATATTATTTGCGAGAATGTACACTACCTTAAGTCGTAATAGTTAGTTAGATAGTTGGTTAAAACTAGTGCAGGAAATTACGCATCAATATACTAAAAAAATAGGGCCTCTTAAAAACAAGGCCCTATGCACAGGCCCTTGTCACCCCCTTACCACCGGCCTTGGTTTGGAATCATTTGTCAATACATTATTCAGTTAGATTTTTCCTTGGCGCAGTTAGAATTTTTAAACTATAAACTAACACGAACAAGATCATTTTCATGTTCGTCTACCAAACAAACATAAATGAATATACGAATGAATTTTCTTGCTCATGTTCGTTCACTTAACACATTACTTTATTCAAGTCTACTCATTTACATTCGTTAAAATGCTAAATGATAATAAACGAACGAACATGACAATCAAAGATAAACATATATATATATATATATATATATATATATATATATATATATATATATATATATATATATATATATATATATATATATAGTGAGAGAGAGAGAGAGAGAGAGAGAGAACTTGAGAACTTCTAATCCGCTCGTCATTTTTCAAAACCAAAACCACCAATATTAACGAAATGCAGTGTCTAAGCCATATTTAAGATAAAAAAGATTTGATGAACTTTTTTTTTGGAAATAAACATCTAAATATGCATGCATGCATATTTTTGGACTGCGGATGTATATATACAAGAGTGCATATATATATATATATATATATATATATATATATATATATATATATATATATATATATATATATATATATGAACATTCAAATATGCACATATACCCATTTCAAAAAAAAACGTCAATTTTTTTAGCCTAAATATGGCTTAAACGTTGTATTTCATTGATATTGGTGGTTTTGGTTTTCAAAAATGATGAACGGATTAGGAGTTCATAAGTTCTCACAAATCTTTAAATTCTCATAATAACTCAGTCATATATATATATACATATATATATATATATATATATATATATATATATATATATATATATATATATATATATATATATATATATATATGGCTGAGTTATTGTGAACTAAAAAAACGCGAGAACTTATGAACTATGCATCAGCAATTGCAAACTACGTGTCAACAGTCATATGTACTACCGATGCAGATATGCATGCGTGCATATATTATGAATCAATAGTCATATAGACTGCGGACGCATATATGCATGAACGAATCAGTAGTCATATGGACTGCGAACGCAGATATGCATGCATGCATTAGCAGTGTATATATATGAACATTTTTTTTTAAATAAAAGTTTTCCAAAAAAAACTTTTAGCCTGGAGATGGCTTTAATGTTGCATTTCATTAATATTAATGGTTTTGATTTGAAAAATGATGTTTGGATTAGTAGTTCTCAAGTTCTCACAAATATTTTGGTTTTCAAAAGAATTTGCGTATATATATATATATATATATATATATATATATATATATATATATTGAAATACCCAAGCTTTCATACTAAAGACATTGTTACCCCAAGTCACTCCAAAACATGCTACATGCATATTTATAAACATATTTTACATATATGGTCTTTTTACAAAAGACTGGATACAAACCGACTATTAAGACTTTTACAAATTTTTATATATATTACATAATTTCCCAGGAATTTATACACCAAATACAAAAGCTATAATATTATCTATTCTACATCTTCTACCAGTACAAAACTATACTAGATGCTTATCACCTGCAATAATTAAACACTGAGATGGATAAGCGGGTGACGCTTAGTGAGTTCAATAACAGTTACAATATAACATTATGTCATATACATATCAATATGACAGAAGCAAAGAGGGACAAGGAACAAGAAAGGCAAATGAGTATCATATGACAGGGTTTCCATATCAACGAATAATCAGATTCAAAGATTTGTAATCAATGAGACATAACAATTTTTGATTAAACATTTTGGTAGATTTCACAGGCTTTCAGCCCTATCTTAGCATTCTGCTAATGCCAAAGTGATGCTTATGTCATACACTTCATGGCCAAAGGCTACATACCTGTACCCAAGTGATGCTTATGTCATACACTTCGTGGTCTAAGGTATAGCTCAGTAGCATAATAACACGGGAAAGCACATTGAACATATAACACATAACATACAACTGTCCCTATATTGAACTCACCGTGAAATAACCGGGGATTAAAGTATTAATTTGGGCAGCACTTCGACTTTAAATATGACTTTCTGTGACGAAACCGGAGATTTTAGTTGAAAACCGGGCCTTACTCGGGCAGAGTTTCGACTTGAAAATATGATTTTCTCGGGAACTTCGGAGCGTCGGGACTTGCTTCGGGTGTCGGGGATGTTTCCTAGGCTTCGGGGGGTGTTAGGGTAACTTTAGAGAGCGTAAAGGGTGAGAGAGATTGAAATTTGTAACCAAAATTCGGCTGCCATCGTTTGCTATTTATAGGGTCCGCAAGTTCGCATTACGCTGGGCGTAAATCTCCGGTACGCGGGGCGTACTGCCTCGCACATCTCTTCGTTGGGCGTACGAAGTGGATGAGATCAGACGCGTCAAGGCTACAACACGTGGCACTCATTCGAAGGAATATGGAGGGTGACGGACTCTGAATCTCTTACACGAGTACGCTGGGCGTACTCATGTATGCTGGGCGTACTTTGATTTATCAAACTTCTAAAATCCATATCTTTTTCATACGAGCTCCGTTTTTGACGTTCTTTATATCCACGCGTAGGCGAGATGATACTCTACAACTTTCTTTTAGACTCCGTCGGCTAAGTTTGACTTTATTTTTAAAGTTATATTTTTAACGGACCTGGACAGGAAAAGTCCGTTAAAAATTCATAACTTCTTCATCTGACATCCGATTCCATCTGTCTTTTTACCGTTGTACTACTATTAACGAGATCTTCGATTCTCGTTTAGGTTGTGTCGGATAAAAATCACTCGATCTTTATTTCGAGTTTTTAGTTGTATACTACTATACCGAAACTTAGAAAAATAATAACTTACTCATACGAAGTCAGATTTGAACGTTCTTTTTTTTGAAAATTCTCGGTTTAACGAATAATACGACCTTCATTTAGATCACTAAAGCTAAAAAGTAGTTTATCGAAAACTCACTTTTTACATCATACGACGCCGTGCGGATTCTGTCGCGGAACTTCAAATAGTCATAACTTCTTTGTTATAACTCGGATTTCGATGAGGTTTTCACCTAAATGTTTCTAACGAGATTATTTACAACTTTCAATATTATAATTTTATTTATTTTCAACTTTATATTTTCGTTAATTTCAATAATTGACTTTTGATTGGAATCTCATAAGATTTCCAATACTTTCTGAATGATTATAAACATAGTTTTACTTCAATTCTAGTAAAAACTATCTGTTAGAACTCAACGCTCAAAATTACATAATATTTCATAATATTATTCACTTTTAAATTACAATACACGATAACTGAACGTGTATGTTACAAATACCTCCTCCTTTTGAGGATTCCGTCCCCGAAATTACATCGATTAAAACAAATGGGGATATTTCGCTCTTATCTCATTCTTATTTTCCCAAGTATAATTTGGGCCACGATGGTGTTTCCACTTGACAAGCACCAACTCGACTTCTTTATTACGTAGATTAGTCGTACTTTCGTTTACGATCTCTTCAGGCTCTTCTACATATGTTAACTTATTATCCAGTTTCACTTCGGATAATGGAACCGTTTCATCATATATGCTTAAACATTTACGCAGATAGCTCACATGAAACACATCATGCATATCTGCCAAATCTTCAGGCAATTCCAAGCGGTATGCTTGTTTACCAATTCTTTGGATGATTTTGAAAGGACCAACAAATCTAGGACTTAGTTTTCCTTTCTTCCTAAATCGCATAATGCCTTTCCTTGGGGACACCTTCACCATTACAAAATCACCCACCTGGAATTCTATGGGTCATCTCCTCTTTTCTGCATAGGACTTCTGTCGATCCTGGGTCGCTTTCATTCTTTCTCGTACAATTTGAATCTTATCAGTGGTGTCTTGAATCATTTCACGGAATTTACGACCATATAATGCTTCATATGGTGACATTTTGATTGAAGTGTGGTAACTGTTATTATATGAAAATTCAACAAGAGGTAAATACTTATCCCAGTTACCACCGAATTCCAAGACGCATGCACGAAGCATATCCTCTATTGTTTGGATTTTTCTCTCCGTATGACCATCTATCTGGGGATGATAAGCTGTGCTGAGAGCGATCCGAGATCCTAATTCACGTTGCATACTTGCCCAAAAATAAGAAGTGAAGTGAGTATCACGATCGGAAATAATCTTTAGTGGCACGCCATGTCTCGCAATGATTTCATCTAAGTATATTTGTGCATATTTCTCCATTGGGGCTATTTCACGCGTGGCAAGAAAATATGCACTCTTAGTTAGTCGGTCGACAATTACCCAAATGCTATCATGCTGTCTAGCAGTCTTTGGCAATTTGGTAATAAAATTCATGGACAGGTCCTCTCATTTCCACATAGGGACATTAATACCTTCTGGACTACGATATGGCTTTTGGTGTTCCGCTTTGACTTGTAAACATACTAAGCATTCCTGTACGTATCTTCCAATGTCTCTCTTCAATCCAGGCCACAAATAATCGGCTCGTACATCATAGTACATTTTACTTGTACCAGGATGTATTGACATCTTACACTTATGGGCTTCTTCTAAAATCTTTTGTCTTAATCCACCAATCTTTGGAATCCATAGTCGATTCTTAAATACTTTCAGTCCACATGGATCATCAAGTAAAACATCAGCATAATGTACCATCCCTTCTTTCTTCACATTTTCTGGCTTTAAGGCCTCTACTTGCCATTTTTCTAGTTCATAAAGAATAGTGAACTTTACTGTAGTGTGAGTAATAACATAACACACACTATTATGATAAACCTTCCTGCTAAGTGCATCTGCAACTACATTGGCCCTTCCAGGATGATACAGGATTTCACAGTCATAGTCTTTGATCAGCTCCATGGCTCGCTGTTGTCTCATATTCAAAGTTTGCTGACTGAATATATACTTGAGACTTTTGTGGTCAGTAAACAATTGGCATTTTGTACTAAAAAGATAATGTCTCCAAAGTTTTAGGGAAAATACCACTACAACGAGTTCGAGGTCATGGGTAGGATAATTCTTTTCATACTCTTTTAGTTGTCTTGAGGCATAGGCTATTACTTTACCACGCTGCATCAACACGCAACCTAGTCCCAATCTTGAAGCGTCGCTATACACAGAAAAATCATTATCACCTTCTTTAAGTGATAAGATCGGAGCATGGGTCAAAAGATCTTTTAGAGTTGAGAAAGCTTTTTCTTGGGCTTCACCCCATTCGAACTTTACTTCCTTTCGTGTAAGACTTGTGAGAGGTACAGCTATGCGTGAAAAGTCTTTAATGAATCTACGGTAATACCCCGCGAGACCCAAGAAACTGTGAACTTCAGAAGCATTATGAGGCGCTTCGCAATTCTGAATGGCTTCGATTTTGGTAGGATCTACAGATATACCATCACCATAAATCACATGACTGAGAAATTGAACTTGGCGAAGCCAAAATTCACATTTCAAGAATTTAGCATATAATTTATCCTTTCGAAGAAGTTCTAATAATTCCCGAATATGAATGGCGTGATCAGATTCAGACTTGGAATAGATTAGAATATCATCAATGAATACGATGACAGATTTATCGAGCATTGGATGACATACCTGATTCATCATATCCATAAATACGGCAGGAGCATTTGTCAAACCGAATGGCATGACAAGGAATTCGAAATGCCCATAACGAGTATGAAAAGCAGTCTTCGGAACATCCTGCTTGTGTACTTTCAACTGATGATAACCAGATCTCAAATCAATCTTCGAGAAATAGCTAACACCCTGAAGTTGATCAAATAAATCGTTAATGCGAGGTATT
This sequence comes from Lactuca virosa, assembly GCF_052849685.1. Taxonomy (NCBI): domain Eukaryota; kingdom Viridiplantae; phylum Streptophyta; class Magnoliopsida; order Asterales; family Asteraceae; genus Lactuca; species Lactuca virosa. Next base: position 115,086,405 of record NC_136434.1, on the reverse strand, counting down.
GGGTACTTGTTCTTGATAGTCACTTTATTTAGCTCACGGTAATCAATACACATTCGCATCGATCCGTCCTTCTTCTTGACAAACAACACTGGAGCACGCCAAGGAGAGGTACTCGGTCGAATAAAGCCTTTGTCAAGTAATTCCTGCAGTTGGATCATCATTTCTTTCATTTCAGCTGGCGCAAGACGATAAGGAGTCTTTGCAATCGGAGCAGCACCAGGCACAAGGTCAATTCGGAATTCTACTTGTCTGTCCGGAGGAAGTCCAGGCAAATTATCGGGGAAAACATCAGGATATTCATTAACAACAGGAACGTCATTTACAATTTTCTTCTCCTCTTTTGAGATATCAACGGTGTAAGCTAGATAGATAGAACACCCTTTCGATATGAATTTACGAGCTTTTAGGAAAGAGATTATTTTTAAGATTCTTTGTTCACCGTAGACATAAATAGGATTCTCCCCTTCAATAGGAATGTGTACTATCTTTTCATAGCACAAGAGTTCTGCATGGTTCTTTGACAACCAATCCATGTTGAGAATGATATCAAAGTTGGGCAAGGAGATAGGGATCAGGTTAGCAAGAAAATTATAACCTTCGATTTCTATGACACAGTCTTTATAGACTTTATCAGCAAGTAATGATATACTTCCCGCAGTATCTACATGAAATGGTTGCGCGAGTGCATAGCAAGCAATTTGAAAGGAATGCGCAAATTCATGAGATACAAAAGAATCTGAGGCACCAAAATCAAATAAGATGTGAGCAGGTCTAAAGTTGACGAGAAATGTGTCACCCCGAAACCGTTGGCGGAAACATTCCGGGGCGGAGGACGTCGTGTATAGCATCACAACCAATGAATAACAGCAATCATAGCAACACAACCATTACAGTGAATATTTGAATGAAAACGTTTACATCTGTTTGAAACTCAGTTTGAATTACATCCAATAGTTTTGCATAATAAAAACTTAAAAAACTCTAAATGCTTCGTTTCCTCGAAAATCCAGCAAGTACCTGTCTACTGATTTCCTGAGAATACAAGCAGTTTGAAAATATCAGCATAAAGCTGGTGAGTTCATAAGCAGTAATTTGCAATGAAAACTTGTTGATAAGCGAGTCTAAATGATTTGTGTAGTCTCAAGAAAGTCCGATATTTTCTTTAGTGAAAAACGTAGTGTTATCGATTTCGTATACAACCATGAATGTTTGTTTCTGAAAAATCGCAGTGATATGCAAAATACTACTTCATATGACTAGCTAAAGCTAATCATGAGGTATACGTATTTAATGTAAAACCGTAGCATGAATGATTCGGTTTTGAAAGCCCTGGCTCGGCCAGTATGCATAGTGTATTTAGTTCTATTTGGTATAAATAAAACTACTGAAGGAAACCAGGTTGGTAAACTATCGGTGATTTATACATAATGTGAGTCGTATAACCATGCTTGATGTGACTAGTGACCTTTCCAACGTTCTTCAGGCGTCGATGTTAAATGACATTTGTACATCTCAGGCGTGCCCGCCAAACTGTAGCTAGCAGTCCATATGTGGGATTGTCAGTCCCGAATAGATCTATTCACAAACCTCACGCTCTCCCTCCAGGAGACTCTGGTTATACAGTGGTAGGATTTATCCCTGTACACCTAAGGGTACAGTAGTGAAGTAGCGCCTCACAGTATCGTACAATCTAGTTTACATGTAATGCAGTAGCGTTCTACCGTAGTGAAAATCCGAATGTATACCACGTATAGTGATAAATTACAGTTATGAAAATCGTGATAAAACAGCGATATAAACTGTAAACGATTTCTGTTCCAGTGCATATGTTTAGTAGAGACAGTTTCTATGCTTGATAAGTTTTTAGAGAAATCCCAAACTATACCGATTATAGTTTGCATGTATAATGTAGTGTATAGCGAATCCGGAAAACTATGTAATTTTAGTGAAAACGTCCCTTATACTCAACACAGTACAAAAGGGTTAAAGTATGAGAATTGCATGAGTTTTGAAAGCGTTTATGTTTAGCTTGTATTCCCCCCCTGAAATCATTAAAAATACGGAAAAATGTAGGGGTATGAACTCACAGTTGTTGCGTGGAGTGGTTGACTGAAAGGAAGATTCCCGAGTTGATGCACGTGACACTTAACGAAATCCTAATATCAAATAAATACGTATATGTATCTAAATTAGCGATTTCGATAAATAAAGTGTCGGAAAAACACTTGAATTTGGTTGAGGAATGTTACCGAGACTTGCTTGAATCGAAGGAATGAGTTTTCAGCCAAAAGTACCACCAAAAAGGGTGTTTACGGTCGAGTTGGTGTTTACAGTTTCTGAAGTTTGGCGAGTTTACGGTCTTTGAACACGAGCTTACGGTTTCTGAAGTTTGGCTAGTTTACGGCCGTAAACTCAAGAACAGAGTTTACGGTCTTTGAAGGTTGGGCCGTAAACTCGGAAAATGATGTTTGGATGCTGATTTCGACGCGATGAGTGATTCCAGACGTTCCAAAGGGCTCCAAACGGTGTTTTTCGACGTTTCCCGGAGTTAAAACGCGATTTTGAGTGTTTACGGTTGGAGTTTCTTAGAGAGAGGAGGAGAGAATGTGGCCAGAAATGTTCCAATGAGGGTGGGGGTATCGTATTTATAGGGGGGTGAGGTGGGGGCCACTCATCACTGACCGTAAACGTGTTTACGGTCGTAAACCAGTTTACGGTCGTAAACTCGTTTACGACCGTAAACTAGTTTATGGTCGTAAATCCCATTTTAGACCAAAAATGTAGTTTTCTCGAGATTTTCGGGTTTCCGCGCGATTTTTGGTTCCGACTCGTAAATAATTTAATTAAATATAACTAGATTATTTTATTAAACCAAAATTTTGACGGAAAAGTTAACGGATCTGAAATTTCATTAACGGAAAAATGCGTAACAGAAACAGAAAAAGGTTTCGGGTTGTCACATCATCCCCCCGTTAGAGGGAATTTCGTCCCGAAATTCGAACCTAGAATACAAATCATGGATTAGGAAAGAGATGCGGATACTTCTGTTTCATCTGATCTTCGCGCTCGCAAGTGAATTCATGTCCCCGCTTGGCATTCCAGCGAACCTTCACTATCGGGATGCGACTTTGCTTTGTTTGCTTGATCTCTCTGTCCATGATTTCGACCGGTTCTTCCACGAAGTTGAGGTTCTCGTTGATTTCAATCTCGTCGAGAGGAATCACAAGTGTCTCATCGGACATACACTTCTTTAGGTTTGATACATGGAAAACAGGATGAATGTTGCCGAGTTCTCGCGGTAACTGAAGCTTGTATGCTACAGGACAGATCCTAGCAAGGATCTAATGGTCCAATGTACCTTGGGTTTAGCTTTCCACGCTTCCCGAAACGTATCATGCCTTTCCAGGGTGAGACCTTCAGAAGGACGCGGTCGCCAACCTGGAACTCCAAGGGTTTACGTCTCTTTTCGGCGTAGCTCTTTTGTCTATCTCGTGAGGCTTTCAGTCGTTCCCGGATTTGTACAATCTTCTCAGTTGTCTCTCGGATAATCTCAGGACCAGTGAGAGTACTGTCAGGAACTTGACCCCTGGCTAGCTGCGTGTCGCCCACCTCAGTCCAGCACAGAGGGGACTTGCACTTACGGCCATAGAGAGCTTCAAACGGCGCAGCCTTGATGCTGGTATGGTAGCTGTTGTTGTAGGAAAATTCAACCAAAGGAAGATGAATGTCCCATGACGCGCCGAAGTCAATGACGCAGGCTCTCAACATATCTTCCAAGGTCTGAATTGTTCTCTCACTCTGACCATCAGTCTGCGGATGATAAGCCGTGCTCATATCCAACTTAGTTCCAAGAGCCTTCTGAAAAGACTGCCAGAACCTCGATGTAAACCTGCTATCTCGATCAGAGATAATGGATGCAGGTACACCATGAAGGCGAACTATTTCTTGAATGTAGATCCGTGTGAGTCTTTCCATCTTGAAACTTTCCTTGATTGGCAGGAAGTGGGCGGACTTCGTCAACCGATCGACAATTACCCAGATGGCATCGTGCCCACTCGGAGACCTGGGCAACTTGGTGATAAAATCCATGGTTATCCTTTCCCACTTCCACTCAGGTACTTTGGGCTGCTGAAGTAGACCTAAGGGCTTTTGGTATTCAACCTTCACCTTGGCGCAAGTCAGGCACTTGCCCACGAAGGTAGCAATCTCTGCTTTCATGTTCGGCCACCAATAGAGTTGTTTGAGGTCCAGATACATCTTATCCGAACCTGGGTGAACGGAGTATTTAGTCTTGTGAGCCTCATTCATGACAACCTCTCTGTAACCACCGAACTTTGGGGTCCAGATTCGGTTCATGAAATAGTACACTCCGTCTCCCTTGACCTCTAAGTTCTTGTCCATTCCCCGCAAGGCTTCATCTGTCACGTTCTCGGGTTTTAAGGCTTCCAGCTGAGCCTCATTGATTTGCGCAGATAGATGGGAATGGATGGTCATTGTTAGTGCCTTCACCTTACGCCCTGAATACTCCTTTCGAATGAGGGCGTCTGCTACCACGTTGGCCTTGCCGGGATGATAGCGAATTTCGCACTCGTAGTCACTGAGTAGATCGACCCATCATCGCTGTCTCATGTTTAACTCTTTCTGATTAAAGATGTGCTGCAAGCTCTTATGGTCGGTGAAGATAGTGTACTTGGTTTCGTAAAGATAATGTCTCCAGATCTTTAACGCAAAGACCACTACTCCCAACTCCAAATCGTGAGTTGTGTAATTGACTTCATGTGTTTTCAATTGCCTTGAGGCGTAGGCGATATCCTTTCCTCTTTGCATGAGAACACATCCTAGGCCCTGATTGGATGCATCACAATAGACCACAAAGTCTTCTGTCCCTTCGGGCAGGGACAAGATAGGTGCGCTGCATAGGGCCTGCTTCAATGTTTGAAACGCGGTGTCTTGCTTGGCTCCCCAACTGAAGTTTACACCTTTCTGAGTCAGGGTAGTTAAAGGCTTAGCGATTCTGGAGAAGTTCTGGATGAACCTGCGATAATAGCCCGCGAGACCCAAGAATTGCCGGATTTCTGTGGGTGTCTTTGGTGCCGACCAGTTCTCAACCGCCTTTATCTTGGAAGGGTCCACGTGTATTCCTTCCTTGCTAATCACGTGCCCAAGGAAATTCACCTTCCTGATCCAGAATTCGCACTTCGAAAATTTTGCGTACAGCTTTTCTGCCCTTAACGTTTCCATCACCTGCCTCAAGTGTTGTTTATGATCATTCTCACTCCGCGAATAGACAAGTATGTCGTCGATGAACACAATCATGAACTTGTCTAAGAAAGGGCGGCACACCCGATTCATCAGGTCCATGAATGTTGCCGGTGCGTTAGTTAAACCAAAGGGCATTACTACAAACTCGTAGTGTCCATAGCGAGTTCGGAATGTTGTTTTGGGCACATTATTCTCATGAACTCGCAGCTGATGGTACCCTGATCTTAGATCGATCTTTGAGAAATAATTGGCTCCCTGATGTTGGTCGAAGAGATCATCGATTCTGGGTAAGGGATACCGGTTCTTGATGGTAAGCTTATTCAACTCTCGGTAGTCAATTCACATCCGAAAGGATCCATCTTTCTTTTTCACGAATAAGATCGGAGCTCCCCAGGGTGAGAAACTCGGCCTTATGAATCCTTTGCTGATCAGCTCATTGAGCTGACTGGATAATTCTTGCATTTCCGCTGGTGCTAAACGGTAAGGAGACTTGGCTACAGGAGTAGCTCCTGGGATCAAGTCGATACGAAACTCGACTTGGCGCTCGGGAGGGATTCCTGGGAGATCTTCAGGGAAGACATCAGGAAAGTTACAGACTTCGGGGATGCTCTCGAGGTCTCTAACTTTTCGCACTTCGTCGACAATATGAGCTAGGAATGCATGACACTCCTTCCGTAGATATTTCTGAGCTTTGATGCATGAAATGATACGGAGGTTCGAACTGAGCTTATCACCATAAATCATAAGGGTTTCGCCAGAAGGAAGATTGAGACAGATAGCTTTCTCGAAGCAAAGAATATCAGCATGATTGGAGCTTAACCAGTCCATGCCGATAATGACGTCGAAACTCTTGATGGACACATGCATAAGGTCGATGGGAAAAGAATAATTGTCTAGAGTAAGAGTGCAGCCTATGAATATGTCGTTAGTGCTCTCCTTCTTTCCGTTAGCCATCTCGACGGTAAATGTTTCGGTTAGAGGTTGGGATTTACACTTGATTAGACGTTTGAATGAATGACTAACAAAACTCCTCTCCGCACCAGAGTCGAAGAGAATGCATGCATAAGAGTTGTCAAGGAGGAACGTACCCGTAACAACGGTAGGATCAGCAACTGCTTCTTCCTGCCCCATCACCAGAACTCTCCCTGTGTTGCCACCAGTTGCTGCCTTGGGGCAGTTTCTCCTGAAGTGCCCAGCCTCTCCACATCCATAGCAAGTCTGACCAGCGCCCGCTCCCGGAGCCTGGTTGGTTGGTTGATCTGGTGTCTTGCAGTATCGAACTGTGTGTCCCTTCTTCCCACAGTTGTTGCAGATCAACTCACAGCAGGGCCCGTGATGATGGAAGTTACACTTGTTGCACAAAGGTAGTTTCCCAGCATAACCACCGGTATGGGATTGGGTGGTTGGAACAGCAGTGGGAGCAGCAGCAGAAGCAGTAACAGCATGAACTACTACTATTTGTTGTTTCTTGGAGGGCTCCTGCGAAGACTGGCCCTTTCGTTTGTTACCAAACTTCTTCTTCTTCCCACCGCTTTCCTTTTGTGGTTCAGAGACAGCCGCCACTTTATCCAGATCGATTCCATGATCGATCAGAGTCTGTGCCAGATCCTTGGCGCTTTCAAATGTGGTTGGTCGAGCAGCCAAGACATTTCCTTTGGTGGGTTGCGTCAGTCCCTAGATGTACCTCTCGATTTTCTTGCTTTCCGGGGTGACCATTCCCGGACAGAGAAGCGCCAGATCACAGAATCTAGCAGTGTAGGCAGCGACGTCAGAACCCTTCATCTTCAAGTTCCAGAGTTCGTGTTCCAGCTTTTGCACTTCGCCCCTTAGGCAGTACTCAGCGAGCATGAGTTCCTTCAGCCTTTACCAACCCATGGCATTAGCCACTTGCAGGGTTAGGGTTTTGACTCGACCATTCCACCAGGTCAAGGCCCTGTCGGTGAAGGTGCAGGCGGCGAACTTCACCTTGTTTGCTTCAGAACAAACGTAAATTTTGAAGATGGATTCGATCTTCTCGAACCATCGAGTCAGGGCGATGACACCTCCATTTCCGTCGAAAGACTTGGGTTTCGCAGTCATGAAGTCCTTGTAGGAACACTCTTTCTGGTGTCCCTGACTTCCATCTTGTCTCTGGGGGTCGGTTCCACCTCCAGCTCCACCAGCGTTCACTTGTGCCATTGCTGCAGTCACGGCGGCGGTAACTGCTGCCTGGAACATGACGGGGTCGAACTGAGGAGGTGGTGGTGGTGGCGGAGTGTCGTTGTTCCTTCTGATGGGTCTTGGTCGGGGAGGCATCTTGTTCTAGAAACAATCAGGAAGAAGAGGATGGTAAGTCCTCGAGATATAAAAACAAAATATCTCATCCTGATAATGAAAGTATTCTACCGAGCGATAATCATAGAAAGGTTATTAACACAGGTAAGTTATCGCTTAGGGAAGGAAAGGTAGCATTACTTAGAGTGAATCTGTATACTGAGTTTGGCTCTAGCGAAAATACTCCTATAGTATTTTATGAGAGATGATTTTGGTAAGTTTTAGGCCTGCCGTAGCACCACAGTCACTCCCAAACACATGTTGGTCATGTCTCGAATGAATATAGTTGATCAGACTATATTCACCCTAGACATGATTACATAACTGCCCAGGTTTAACCGCAGCGTTCCAGCATCCAAAATACTTTTGTTCAGTTCTACTAGTGACACGAATCCTGTTATGTATGCATGCTCGTATACTTTTATAAAAATACTTTATATTTTGAAAGTATACTTTTAGTGTAGAGCACTTAGGCCCCTTAGTGTCTATAGTTGTATACCACGTAAGGTTTGGTATAGTAGTTCGCTATAAACATGGGCTCTGATACCAATCTGTCACACCCCAAAACCGTTAGCGGAAACATTCTGGGGCGGAGGACGTCATGTATAGCATCACAACCAATGAATAACAGCAATCATAGCAACACAACCATTACAGTAAATATTTGAATGAAAACGTTTACATCTGTTTGAAACTCAGTTTGAATTACATCCAATAGTTTTGCATAATAAAAACTTAAAAAACTCTAAATGCTTCGTTTCCTTGAAAATCCAGCAAGTATCTGTCTACTGATTTCCTGAGAATACAAGCAGTTTGAAAATATCAGCATAAAGCTGGTGAGTTCATAAGCAGTAATTTGCAATGAAAACTTGTTGATAAGCGAGTCTAAATGATTTGTGTAGTCTCAAGAAAGTCCGATATTTTCTTTAGTGAAAAACGTAGTGTTATCGATTTTGTATACAACCATGAATGTTCGTTTCTGAAAAATAGCAGTGATATGCAAAATACTACTTCATATGACTAGCTAAAGCTAATCATGAAGTATACGTATTTAATGTAAAACCGTAGCATGAATGATTCGGTTTTGAAAGCCCTGGCTCGGCCAGTATGCATAGTGTATTTAGTTCTATTTGGTATAAATAAAACTACTGAAGGAAACCAGGTTGGTAAACTATCGGTGATTTATACATAATGTGAGTCGTATAACCATGCTTGATGTGACTAGTGACCTTTCCAACGTTCTTCAGGCGTCGATGTTAAATGACATTTGTACATCTCAGGCGTGCCCGCCAAACTGTAGCTAGCAGTCCATATGTGGGATTGTCAGTCCCGAATAGATCTATTCACAAACCTCACGCTCTCCCTCCAGGAGACTCTGGTTATACAGTGGTAGGATTTATCCCTGTACACCTAAGGGTACAGTAGTGAAGTAGCGCCTCACAGTATCGTACAATCTAGTTTACATGTAATGCAGTAGCGTTCTACCGTAGTGAAAATCCGAATGTATACCACGTATAGTGATAAATTACAGTTATGAAAATCGTGATAAAACAGCGATATAAACTGTAAACGATTTCTGTTCCAGTGCATATGTTTAGTAGAGACAGTTTCTATGCTTGATAAGTTTTTAGAGAAATCCCAAACTATACCGATTATAGTTTGCATGTATAATGTAGTGTATAGCGAATCCGGAAAACTATGTAATTTTAGTGAAAACGTCCCTTATACTCAACACAGTACAAAAGGGTTAAAGTATGAGAATTGCATGAGTTTTGAAAGCGTTTATGTTTAGCTTGTATTCCCCCCCTGAAATCATTAAAAATACGGAAAAATGTAGGGGTATGAACTCACAGTTGTTGCGTGGAGTGGTTGACTGAAAGGAAGATTCCCGAGTTGATGCACGTGACACTTAACGAAATCCTAATATCAAATAAATACGTATATGTATCTAAATTAGCGATTTCGATAAATAAAGTGTCGGAAAAACACTTTAATTTGGTTGAGGAATGTTACCGAGACTTGCTTGAATCGAAGGAATGAGTTTTCAGCCAAAAGTACCACCAAAAAGGGTGTTTACGGTCGAGTTGGTGTTTACAGTTTCTGAAGTTTGGCGAGTTTACGGTCTTTGAACACGAGCTTACGGTTTCTGAAGTTTGGCTAGTTTACGGCCGTAAACTCAAGAACAGAGTTTACGGTCTTTGAAGGTTGGGCCGTAAACTCGGAAAATGATGTTTGGATGCTGATTTCGACGCGATGAGTGATTCCAGACGTTCCAAAGGGCTCCAAACGGTGTTTTTCGACGTTTCCCGGAGTTAAAACGCGATTTTGAGTGTTTACGGTTGGAGTTTCTTAGAGAGAGGAGGAGAGAATGTGGCCAGAAATGTTCCAATGAGGGTGGGGGTATCGTATTTATAGGGGGGTGAGGTGGGGGCCACTCATCACTGACCGTAAACGTGTTTACGGTCGTAAACCAGTTTACGGTCGTAAACTCGTTTACGACCGTAAACTAGTTTATGGTCGTAAATCCCATTTTAGACCAAAAATGTAGTTTTCTCGAGATTTTCGGGTTTCCGCGCGATTTTTGGTTCCGACTCGTAAATAATTTAATTAAATATAACTAGATTATTTTATTAAACCAAAATTTTGACGGAAAAGTTAACGGATCTGAAATTTCATTAACGGAAAAATGCGTAACAGAAACAGAAAAAGGTTTCGGGTTGTCACATCATCCCCCCGTTAGAGGGAATTTCGTCCCGAAATTCGAACCTAGAATACAAATCATGGATTAGGAAAGAGATGCGGATACTTCTGTTTCATCTGATCTTCGCGCTCGCAAGTGAATTCATGTCCCCGCTTGGCATTCCAGCGAACCTTCACTATCGGGATGCGACTTTGCTTTGTTTGCTTGATCTCTCTGTCCATGATTTCGACCGGTTCTTCCACGAAGTTGAGGTTCTCGTTGATTTCAATCTCGTCGAGAGGAATCACAAGTGTCTCATCGGACATACACTTCTTTAGGTTTGATACATGGAAAACAGGATGAATGTTGCCGAGTTCTCGCGGTAACTGAAGCTTGTATGCTACAGGACAGATCCTAGCAAGGATCTAATGGTCCAATGTACCTTGGGTTTAGCTTTCCACGCTTCCCGAAACGTATCATGCCTTTCCAGGGTGAGACCTTCAGAAGGACGCGGTCGCCAACCTGGAACTCCAAGGGTTTACGTCTCTTTTCGGCGTAGCTCTTTTGTCTATCTCGTGAGGCTTTCAGTCGTTCCCGGATTTGTACAATCTTCTCAGTTGTCTCTCGGATAATCTCAGGACCAGTGAGAGTACTGTCAGGAACTTGACCCCTGGCTAGCTGCGTGTCGCCCACCTCAGTCCAGCACAGAGGGGACTTGCACTTACGGCCATAGAGAGCTTCAAACGGCGCAGCCTTGATGCTGGTATGGTAGCTGTTGTTGTAGGAAAATTCAACCAAAGGAAGATGAATGTCCCATGACGCGCCGAAGTCAATGACGCAGGCTCTCAACATATCTTCCAAGGTCTGAATTGTTCTCTCACTCTGACCATCAGTCTGCGGATGATAAGCCGTGCTCATATCCAACTTAGTTCCAAGAGCCTTCTGAAAAGACTGCCAGAACCTCGATGTAAACCTGCTATCTCGATCAGAGATAATGGATGCAGGTACACCATGAAGGCGAACTATTTCTTGAATGTAGATCCGTATGAGTCTTTCCATCTTGAAACTTTCCTTGATTGGCAGGAAGTGGGCGGACTTCGTCAACCGATCGACAATTACCCAGATGGCATCGTGCCCACTCGGAGACCTGGGCAACTTGGTGATAAAATCCATGGTTATCCTTTCCCACTTCCACTCAGGTACTTTGGGCTGCTGAAGTAGACCTAAGGGCTTTTGGTATTCAACCTTCACCTTGGCGCAAGTCAGGCACTTGCCCACGAAGGTAGCAATCTCTGCTTTCATGTTCGGCCACCAATAGAGTTGTTTGAGGTCCAGATACATCTTATCCGAACCTGGGTGAACGGAGTATTTAGTCTTGTGAGCCTCATTCATGACAACCTCTCTGTAACCACCGAACTTTGGGGTCCAGATTCGGTTCATGAAATAGTACACTCCGTCTCCCTTGACCTCTAAGTTCTTGTCCATTCCCCGCAAGGCTTCATCTGTCACGTTCTCGGGTTTTAAGGCTTCCAGCTGAGCCTCATTGATTTGCGCAGATAGATGGGAATGGATGGTCATTGTTAGTGCCTTCACCTTACGCCCTGAATACTCCTTTCGAATGAGGGCGTCTGCTACCACGTTGGCCTTGCCGGGATGATAGCGAATTTCGCACTCGTAGTCACTGAGTAGATCGACCCATCATCGCTGTCTCATGTTTAACTCTTTCTGATTAAAGATGTGCTGCAAGCTCTTATGGTCGGTGAAGATAGTGTACTTGGTTTCGTAAAGATAATGTCTCCAGATCTTTAACGCAAAGACCACTACTCCCAACTCCAAATCGTGAGTTGTGTAATTGACTTCATGTGTTTTCAATTGCCTTGAGGCGTAGGCGATATCCTTTCCTCTTTGCATGAGAACACATCCTAGGCCCTGATTGGATGCATCACAATAGACCACAAAGTCTTCTGTCCCTTCGGGCAGGGACAAGATAGGTGCGCTGCATAGGGCCTGCTTCAATGTTTGAAACGCGGTGTCTTGCTTGGCTCCCCAACTGAAGTTTACACCTTTCTGAGTCAGGGTAGTTAAAGGCTTAGCGATTCTGGAGAAGTTCTGGATGAACCTGCGATAATAGCCCGCGAGACCCAAGAATTGCCGGATTTCTGTGGGTGTCTTTGGTGCCGACCAGTTCTCAACCGCCTTTATCTTGGAAGGGTCCACGTGTATTCCTTCCTTGCTAATCACGTGCCCAAGGAAATTCACCTTCCTGATCCAGAATTCGCACTTCGAAAATTTTGCGTACAGCTTTTCTGCCCTTAACGTTTCCATCACCTGCCTCAAGTGTTGTTTATGATCATTCTCACTCCGCGAATAGACAAGTATGTCGTCGATGAACACAATCATGAACTTGTCTAAGAAAGGGCGGCACACCCGATTCATCAGGTCCATGAATGTTGCCGGTGCGTTAGTTAAACCAAAGGGCATTACTACAAACTCGTAGTGTCCATAGCGAGTTCGGAATGTTGTTTTGGGCACATTATTCTCATGAACTCGCAGCTGATGGTACCCTGATCTTAGATCGATCTTTGAGAAATAATTGGCTCCCTGATGTTGGTCGAAGAGATCATCGATTCTGGGTAAGGGATACCGGTTCTTGATGGTAAGCTTATTCAACTCTCGGTAGTCAATTCACATCCGAAAGGATCCATCTTTCTTTTTCACGAATAAGATCGGAGCTCCCCAGGGTGAGAAACTCGGCCTTATGAATCCTTTGCTGATCAGCTCATTGAGCTGACTGGATAATTCTTGCATTTCCGCTGGTGCTAAACGGTAAGGAGACTTGGCTACAGGAGTAGCTCCTGGGATCAAGTCGATACGAAACTCGACTTGGCGCTCGGGAGGGATTCCTGGGAGATCTTCAGGGAAGACATCAGGAAAGTTACAGACTTCGGGGATGCTCTCAAGGTCTCTAACTTTTCGCACTTCGTCGACAATATGAGCTAGGAATGCATGACACTCCTTCCGTAGATATTTCTGAGCTTTGATGCATGAAATGATACGGAGGTTCGAACTGAGCTTATCACCATAAATCATAAGGGTTTCGCCAGAAGGAAGATTGAGACAGATAGCTTTCTCGAAGCAAAGAATATCAGCATGATTGGAGCTTAACCAGTCCATGCCGATAATGACGTCGAAACTCTTGATGGACACATGCATAAGGTCGATGGGAAAAGAATAATTGTCTAGAGTAAGAGTGCAGCCTATGAATATGTCGTTAGTGCTCTCCTTCTTTCCGTTAGCCATCTCGACGGTAAATGTTTCGGTTAGAGGTTGGGATTTACACTTGATTAGACGTTTGAATGAATGACTAACAAAACTCCTCTCCGCACCAGAGTCGAAGAGAATGCATGCATAAGAGTTGTCAAGGAGGAACGTACCCGTAACAACGGTAGGATCAGCAACTGCTTCTTCCTGCCCCATCACCAGAACTCTCCCTGTGTTGCCACCAGTTGCTGCCTTGGGGCAGTTTCTCCTGAAGTGCCCAGCCTCTCCACATCCATAGCAAGTCTGACCAGCGCCCGCTCCCGGAGCCTGGTTGGTTGGTTGATCTGGTGTCTTGCAGTATCGAACTGTGTGTCCCTTCTTCCCACAGTTGTTGCAGATCAACTCACAGCAGGGCCCGTGATGATGGAAGTTACACTTGTTGCACAAAGGTAGTTTCCCAGCATAACCACCGGTATGGGATTGGGTGGTTGGAACAGCAGTGGGAGCAGCAGCAGAAGCAGTAACAGCATGAACTACTACTATTTGTTGTTTCTTGGAGGGCTCCTGCGAAGACTGGCCCTTTCGTTTGTTACCAAACTTCTTCTTCTTCCCACCGCTTTCCTTTTGTGGTTCAGAGACAGCCGCCACTTTATCCAGATCGATTCCATGATCGATCAGAGTCTGTGCCAGATCCTTGGCGCTTTCAAATGTGGTTGGTCGAGCAGCCAAGACATTTCCTTTGGTGGGTTGCGTCAGTCCCTAGATGTACCTCTCGATTTTCTTGCTTTCCGGGGTGACCATTCCCGGACAGAGAAGCGCCAGATCACAGAATCTAGCAGTGTAGGCAGCGACGTCAGAACCCTTCATCTTCAAGTTCCAGAGTTCGTGTTCCAGCTTTTGCACTTCGCCCCTTAGGCAGTACTCAGCGAGCATGAGTTCCTTCAGCCTTTACCAACCCATGGCATTAGCCACTTGCAGGGTTAGGGTTTTGACTCGACCATTCCACCAGGTCAAGGCCCTGTCGGTGAAGGTGCAGGCGGCGAACTTCACCTTGTTTGCTTCAGAACAAACGTAAATTTTGAAGATGGATTCGATCTTCTCGAACCATCGAGTCAGGGCGATGACACCTCCATTTCCGTCGAAAGACTTGGGTTTCGCAGTCATGAAGTCCTTGTAGGAACACTCTTTCTGGTGTCCCTGACTTCCATCTTGTCTCTGGGGGTCGGTTCCACCTCCAGCTCCACCAGCGTTCACTTGTGCCATTGCTGCAGTCACGGCGGCGGTAACTGCTGCCTGGAACATGACGGGGTCGAACTGAGGAGGTGGTGGTGGTGGCGGAGTGTCGTTGTTCCTTCTGATGGGTCTTGGTCGGGGAGGCATCTTGTTCTAGAAACAATCAGGAAGAAGAGGATGGTAAGTCCTCGAGATATAAAAACAAAATATCTCATCCTGATAATGAAAGTATTCTACCGAGCGATAATCATAGAAAGGTTATTAACACAGGTAAGTTATCGCTTAGGGAAGGAAAGGTAGCATTACTTAGAGTGAATCTGTATACTGAGTTTGGCTCTAGCGAAAATACTCCTATAGTATTTTATGAGAGATGATTTTGGTAAGTTTTAGGCCTGCCGTAGCACCACAGTCACTCCCAAACACATGTTGGTCATGTCTCGAATGAATATAGTTGATCAGACTATATTCACCCTAGACATGATTACATAACTGCCCAGGTTTAACCGCAGCGTTCCAGCATCCAAAATACTTTTGTTCAGTTCTACTAGTGACACGAATCCTGTTATGTATGCATGCTCGTATACTTTTATAAAAATACTTTATATTTTGAAAGTATACTTTTAGTGTAGAGCACTTAGGCCCCTTAGTGTCTATAGTTGTATACCACGTAAGGTTTGGTATAGTAGTTCGCTATAAACATGGGCTCTGATACCAATCTGTCACACCCCAAAACCGTTAGCGGAAACATTCTGGGGCGGAGGACGTCATGTATAGCATCACAACCAATGAATAACAGCAATCATAGCAACACAACCATTACAGTAAATATTTGAATGAAAACGTTTACATCTGTTTGAAACTCAGTTTGAATTACATCCAATAGTTTTGCATAATAAAAACTTAAAAAACTCTAAATGCTTCGTTTCCTTGAAAATCCAGCAAGTATCTGTCTACTGATTTCCTGAGAATACAAGCAGTTTGAAAATATCAGCATAAAGCTGGTGAGTTCATAAGCAGTAATTTGCAATGAAAACTTGTTGATAAGCGAGTCTAAATGATTTGTGTAGTCTCAAGAAAGTCCGATATTTTCTTTAGTGAAAAACGTAGTGTTATCGATTTTGTATACAACCATGAATGTTCGTTTCTGAAAAATAGCAGTGATATGCAAA
Organism: Lactuca virosa; assembly: GCF_052849685.1. Classification (NCBI taxonomy): domain Eukaryota; kingdom Viridiplantae; phylum Streptophyta; class Magnoliopsida; order Asterales; family Asteraceae; genus Lactuca; species Lactuca virosa. Next base: position 115,070,487 of record NC_136434.1, on the reverse strand, counting down.
ATACTACTTCATATGACTAGCTAAAGCTAATCATGAAGTATACGTATTTAATGTAAAACCGTAGCATGAATGATTCGGTTTTGAAAGCCCTGGCTCGGCCAGTATGCATAGTGTATTTAGTTCTATTTGGTATAAATAAAACTACTGAAGGAAACCAGGTTGGTAAACTATCGGTGATTTATACATAATGTGAGTCGTATAACCATGCTTGATGTGACTAGTGACCTTTCCAACGTTCTTCAGGCGTCGATGTTAAATGACATTTGTACATCTCAGGCGTGCCCGCCAAACTGTAGCTAGCAGTCCATATGTGGGATTGTCAGTCCCGAATAGATCTATTCACAAACCTCACGCTCTCCCTCCAGGAGACTCTGGTTATACAGTGGTAGGATTTATCCCTGTACACCTAAGGGTACAGTAGTGAAGTAGCGCCTCACAGTATCGTACAATCTAGTTTACATGTAATGCAGTAGCGTTCTACCGTAGTGAAAATCCGAATGTATACCACGTATAGTGATAAATTACAGTTATGAAAATCGTGATAAAACAGCGATATAAACTGTAAACGATTTCTGTTCCAGTGCATATGTTTAGTAGAGACAGTTTCTATGCTTGATAAGTTTTTAGAGAAATCCCAAACTATACCGATTATAGTTTGCATGTATAATGTAGTGTATAGCGAATCCGGAAAACTATGTAATTTTAGTGAAAACGTCCCTTATACTCAACACAGTACAAAAGGGTTAAAGTATGAGAATTGCATGAGTTTTGAAAGCGTTTATGTTTAGCTTGTATTCCCCCCCTGAAATCATTAAAAATACGGAAAAATGTAGGGGTATGAACTCACAGTTGTTGCGTGGAGTGGTTGACTGAAAGGAAGATTCCCGAGTTGATGCACGTGACACTTAACGAAATCCTAATATCAAATAAATACGTATATGTATCTAAATTAGCGATTTCGATAAATAAAGTGTCGGAAAAACACTTTAATTTGGTTGAGGAATGTTACCGAGACTTGCTTGAATCGAAGGAATGAGTTTTCAGCCAAAAGTACCACCAAAAAGGGTGTTTACGGTCGAGTTGGTGTTTACAGTTTCTGAAGTTTGGCGAGTTTACGGTCTTTGAACACGAGCTTACGGTTTCTGAAGTTTGGCTAGTTTACGGCCGTAAACTCAAGAACAGAGTTTACGGTCTTTGAAGGTTGGGCCGTAAACTCGGAAAATGATGTTTGGATGCTGATTTCGACGCGATGAGTGATTCCAGACGTTCCAAAGGGCTCCAAACGGTGTTTTTCGACGTTTCCCGGAGTTAAAACGCGATTTTGAGTGTTTACGGTTGGAGTTTCTTAGAGAGAGGAGGAGAGAATGTGGCCAGAAATGTTCCAATGAGGGTGGGGGTATCGTATTTATAGGGGGGTGAGGTGGGGGCCACTCATCACTGACCGTAAACGTGTTTACGGTCGTAAACCAGTTTACGGTCGTAAACTCGTTTACGACCGTAAACTAGTTTATGGTCGTAAATCCCATTTTAGACCAAAAATGTAGTTTTCTCGAGATTTTCGGGTTTCCGCGCGATTTTTGGTTCCGACTCGTAAATAATTTAATTAAATATAACTAGATTATTTTATTAAACCAAAATTTTGACGGAAAAGTTAACGGATCTGAAATTTCATTAACGGAAAAATGCGTAACAGAAACAGAAAAAGGTTTCGGGTTGTCACATCATCCCCCCGTTAGAGGGAATTTCGTCCCGAAATTCGAACCTAGAATACAAATCATGGATTAGGAAAGAGATGCGGATACTTCTGTTTCATCTGATCTTCGCGCTCGCAAGTGAATTCATGTCCCCGCTTGGCATTCCAGCGAACCTTCACTATCGGGATGCGACTTTGCTTTGTTTGCTTGATCTCTCTGTCCATGATTTCGACCGGTTCTTCCACGAAGTTGAGGTTCTCGTTGATTTCAATCTCGTCGAGAGGAATCACAAGTGTCTCATCGGACATACACTTCTTTAGGTTTGATACATGGAAAACAGGATGAATGTTGCCGAGTTCTCGCGGTAACTGAAGCTTGTATGCTACAGGACAGATCCTAGCAAGGATCTAATGGTCCAATGTACCTTGGGTTTAGCTTTCCACGCTTCCCGAAACGTATCATGCCTTTCCAGGGTGAGACCTTCAGAAGGACGCGGTCGCCAACCTGGAACTCCAAGGGTTTACGTCTCTTTTCGGCGTAGCTCTTTTGTCTATCTCGTGAGGCTTTCAGTCGTTCCCGGATTTGTACAATCTTCTCAGTTGTCTCTCGGATAATCTCAGGACCAGTGAGAGTACTGTCAGGAACTTGACCCCTGGCTAGCTGCGTGTCGCCCACCTCAGTCCAGCACAGAGGGGACTTGCACTTACGGCCATAGAGAGCTTCAAACGGCGCAGCCTTGATGCTGGTATGGTAGCTGTTGTTGTAGGAAAATTCAACCAAAGGAAGATGAATGTCCCATGACGCGCCGAAGTCAATGACGCAGGCTCTCAACATATCTTCCAAGGTCTGAATTGTTCTCTCACTCTGACCATCAGTCTGCGGATGATAAGCCGTGCTCATATCCAACTTAGTTCCAAGAGCCTTCTGAAAAGACTGCCAGAACCTCGATGTAAACCTGCTATCTCGATCAGAGATAATGGATGCAGGTACACCATGAAGGCGAACTATTTCTTGAATGTAGATCCGTGTGAGTCTTTCCATCTTGAAACTTTCCTTGATTGGCAGGAAGTGGGCGGACTTCGTCAACCGATCGACAATTACCCAGATGGCATCGTGCCCACTCGGAGACCTGGGCAACTTGGTGATAAAATCCATGGTTATCCTTTCCCACTTCCACTCAGGTACTTTGGGCTGCTGAAGTAGACCTAAGGGCTTTTGGTATTCAACCTTCACCTTGGCGCAAGTCAGGCACTTGCCCACGAAGGTAGCAATCTCTGCTTTCATGTTCGGCCACCAATAGAGTTGTTTGAGGTCCAGATACATCTTATCCGAACCTGGGTGAACGGAGTATTTAGTCTTGTGAGCCTCATTCATGACAACCTCTCTGTAACCACCGAACTTTGGGGTCCAGATTCGGTTCATGAAATAGTACACTCCGTCTCCCTTGACCTCTAAGTTCTTGTCCATTCCCCGCAAGGCTTCATCTGTCACGTTCTCGGGTTTTAAGGCTTCCAGCTGAGCCTCATTGATTTGCGCAGATAGATGGGAATGGATGGTCATTGTTAGTGCCTTCACCTTACGCCCTGAATACTCCTTTCGAATGAGGGCGTCTGCTACCACGTTGGCCTTGCCGGGATGATAGCGAATTTCGCACTCGTAGTCACTGAGTAGATCGACCCATCATCGCTGTCTCATGTTTAACTCTTTCTGATTAAAGATGTGCTGCAAGCTCTTATGGTCAGTGAAGATAGTGTACTTGGTTTCGTAAAGATAATGTCTCCAGATCTTTAACGCAAAGACCACTACTCCCAACTCCAAATCATGAGTTGTGTAATTGACTTCATGTGTTTTCAATTGCCTTGAGGCGTAGGCGATATCCTTTCCTCTTTGCATGAGAACACATCCTAGGCCCTGATTGGATGCATCACAATAGACCACAAAGTCTTCTGTCCCTTCGGGCAGGGACAAGATAGGTGCGCTGCATAGGGCCTGCTTCAATGTTTGAAACGCGGTGTCTTGCTTGGCTCCCCAACTGAAGTTTACACCTTTCTGAGTCAGGGTAGTTAAAGGCTTAGCGATTCTGGAGAAGTTCTGGATGAACCTGCGATAATAGCCCGCGAGACCCAAGAATTGCCGGATTTCTGTGGGTGTCTTTGGTGCCGACCAGTTCTCAACCGCCTTTATCTTGGAAGGGTCCACGTGTATTCCTTCCTTGCTAATCACGTGCCCAAGGAAATTCACCTTCCTGATCCAGAATTCGCACTTCGAAAATTTTGCGTACAGCTTTTCTGCCCTTAACGTTTCCATCACCTGCCTCAAGTGTTGTTTATGATCATTCTCACTCCGCGAATAGACAAGTATGTCGTCGATGAACACAATCATGAACTTGTCTAAGAAAGGGCGGCACACCCGATTCATCAGGTCCATGAATGTTGCCGGTGCGTTAGTTAAACCAAAGGGCATTACTACAAACTCGTAGTGTCCATAGCGAGTTCGGAATGTTGTTTTGGGCACATTATTCTCATGAACTCGCAGCTGATGGTACCCTGATCTTAGATCGATCTTTGAGAAATAATTGGCTCCCTGATGTTGGTCGAAGAGATCATCGATTCTGGGTAAGGGATACCGGTTCTTGATGGTAAGCTTATTCAACTCTCGGTAGTCAATTCACATCCGAAAGGATCCATCTTTCTTTTTCACGAATAAGATCGGAGCTCCCCAGGGTGAGAAACTCGGCCTTATGAATCCTTTGCTGATCAGCTCATTGAGCTGACTGGATAATTCTTGCATTTCCGCTGGTGCTAAACGGTAAGGAGACTTGGCTACAGGAGTAGCTCCTGGGATCAAGTCGATACGAAACTCGACTTGGCGCTCGGGAGGGATTCCTGGGAGATCTTCAGGGAAGACATCAGGAAAGTTACAGACTTCGGGGATGCTCTCGAGGTCTCTAACTTTTCGCACTTCGTCGACAATATGAGCTAGGAATGCATGACACTCCTTCCGTAGATATTTCTGAGCTTTGATGCATGAAATGATACGGAGGTTCGAACTGAGCTTATCACCATAAATCATAAGGGTTTCGCCAGAAGGAAGATTGAGACAGATAGCTTTCTCGAAGCAAAGAATATCAGCATGATTGGAGCTTAACCAGTCCATGCCGATAATGACGTCGAAACTCTTGATGGACACATGCATAAGGTCGATGGGAAAAGAATAATTGTCTAGAGTAAGAGTGCAGCCTATGAATATGTCGTTAGTGCTCTCCTTCTTTCCGTTAGCCATCTCGACGGTAAATGTTTCGGTTAGAGGTTGGGATTTACACTTGATTAGACGTTTGAATGAATGACTAACAAAACTCCTCTCCGCACAAGAGTCGAAGAGAATGCATGCATAAGAGTTGTCAAGGAGGAACGTACCCGTAACAACGGTAGGATCAGCAACTGCTTCTTCCTGCCCCATCACCAGAACTCTCCCTGTGTTGCCACCAGTTGCTGCCTTGGGGCAGTTTCTCCTGAAGTGCCCAGCCTCTCCACATCCATAGCAAGTCTGACCAGCGCCCGCTCCCGGAGCCTGGTTGGTTGGTTGATCTGGTGTCTTGCAGTATCGAACTGTGTGTCCCTTCTTCCCACAGTTGTTGCAGATCAACTCACAGCAGGGCCCGTGATGATGGAAGTTACACTTGTTGCACAAAGGTAGTTTCCCAGCATAACCACCGGTATGGGATTGGGTGGTTGGAACAGCAGTGGGAGCAGCAGCAGAAGCAGTAACAGCATGAACTACTACTATTTGTTGTTTCTTGGAGGGCTCCTACGAAGACTGGCCCTTTCGTTTGTTACCAAACTTCTTCTTCTTCCCACCGCTTTCCTTTTGTGGTTCAGAGACAGCCGCCACTTTATCCAGATCGATTCCATGATCGATCAGAGTCTGTGCCAGATCCTTGGCGCTTTCAAATGTGGTTGGTCGAGCAGCCAAGACATTTCCTTTGGTGGGTTGCGTCAGTCCCTAGATGTACCTCTCGATTTTCTTGCTTTCCGGGGTGACCATTCCCGGACAGAGAAGCGCCAGATCACAGAATCTAGCAGTGTAGGCAGCGACGTCAGAACCCTTCATCTTCAAGTTCCAGAGTTCGTGTTCCAGCTTTTGCACTTCGCCCCTTAGGCAGTACTCAGCGAGCATGAGTTCCTTCAGCCTTTACCAACCCATGGCATTAGCCACTTGCAGGGTTAGGGTTTTGACTCGACCATTCCACCAGGTCAAGGCCCTGTCGGTGAAGGTGCAGGCGGCGAACTTCACCTTGTTTGCTTCAGAACAAACGTAAATTTTGAAGATGGATTCGATCTTCTCGAACCATCGAGTCAGGGCGATGACACCTCCATTTCCGTCGAAAGACTTGGGTTTCGCAGTCATGAAGTCCTTGTAGGAACACTCTTTCTGGTGTCCCTGACTTCCATCTTGTCTCTGGGGGTCGGTTCCACCTCCAGCTCCACCAGCGTTCACTTGTGCCATTGCTGCAGTCACGGCGGCGGTAACTGCTGCCTGGAACATGACGGGGTCGAACTGAGGAGGTGGTGGTGGTGGCGGAGTGTCGTTGTTCCTTCTGATGGGTCTTGGTCGGGGAGGCATCTTGTTCTAGAAACAATCAGGAAGAAGAGGATGGTAAGTCCTCGAGATATAAAAACAAAATATCTCATCCTGATAATGAAAGTATTCTACCGAGCGATAATCATAGAAAGGTTATTAACACAGGTAAGTTATCGCTTAGGGAAGGAAAGGTAGCATTACTTAGAGTGAATCTGTATACTGAGTTTGGCTCTAGCGAAAATACTCCTATAGTATTTTATGAGAGATGATTTTGGTAAGTTTTAGGCCTGCCGTAGCACCACAGTCACTCCCAAACACATGTTGGTCATGTCTCGAATGAATATAGTTGATCAGACTATATTCACCCTAGACATGATTACATAACTGCCCAGGTTTAACCGCAGCGTTCCAGCATCCAAAATACTTTTGTTCAGTTCTACTAGTGACACGAATCCTGTTATGTATGCATGCTCGTATACTTTTATAAAAATACTTTATATTTTGAAAGTATACTTTTAGTGTAGAGCACTTAGGCCCCTTAGTGTCTATAGTTGTATACCACGTAAGGTTTGGTATAGTAGTTCGCTATAAACATGGGCTCTGATACCAATCTGTCACACCCCAAAACCGTTAGCGTAAACATTCTGGGGCGAAGGACGTCATGTATAGCATCACAACCAATGAATAACAGCAATCATAGCAACACAACCATTACAGTAAATATTTGAATGAAAACGTTTACATCTGTTTGAAACTCAGTTTGAATTACATCCAATAGTTTTGCATAATAAAAACTTAAAAAACTCTAAATGCTTCGTTTCCTTGAAAATCCAGCAAGTATCTGTCTACTGATTTCCTGAGAATACAAGCAGTTTGAAAATATCAGCATAAAGCTGGTGAGTTCATAAGCAGTAATTTGCAATGAAAACTTGTTGATAAGCGAGTCTAAATGATTTGTGTAGTCTCAAGAAAGTCCGATATTTTCTTTAGTGAAAAACGTAGTGTTATCGATTTTGTATACAACCATGAATGTTCGTTTCTGAAAAATAGCAGTGATATGCAAAATACTACTTCATATGACTAGCTAAAGCTAATCATGAAGTATACGTATTTAATGTAAAACCGTAGCATGAATGATTCGGTTTTGAAAGCCCTGGCTCGGCCAGTATGCATAGTGTATTTAGTTCTATTTGGTATAAATAAAACTACTGAAGGAAACCAGGTTGGTAAACTATCGGTGATTTATACATAATGTGAGTCGTATAACCATGCTTGATGTGACTAGTGACCTTTCCAACGTTCTTCAGGCGTCGATGTTAAATGACATTTGTACATCTCAGGCGTGCCCGCCAAACTGTAGCTAGCAGTCCATATGTGGGATTGTCAGTCCCGAATAGATCTATTCACAAACCTCACGCTCTCCCTCCAGGAGACTCTGGTTATAAAGTGGTAGGATTTATCCCTGTACACCTAAGGGTACAGTAGTGAAGTAGCGCCTCACAGTATCGTACAATCTAGTTTACATGTAATGCAGTAGCGTTCTACCGTAGTGAAAATCCGAATGTATACCACGTATAGTGATAAATTACAGTTATGAAAATCGTGATAAAACAGCGATATAAACTGTAAACGATTTCTGTTCCAGTGCATATGTTTAGTAGAGACAGTTTCTATGCTTGATAAGTTTTTAGAGAAATCCCAAACTATACCGATTATAGTTTGCATGTATAATGTAGTGTATAGCGAATCCGGAAAACTATGTAATTTTAGTGAAAACGTCCCTTATACTCAACACAGTACAAAAGGGTTAAAGTATGAGAATTGCATGAGTTTTGAAAGCGTTTATGTTTAGCTTGTATTCCCCCCCTGAAATCATTAAAAATACGGAAAAATGTAGGGGTATGAACTCACAGTTGTTGCGTGGAGTGGTTGACTGAAAGGAAGATTCCCGAGTTGATGCACGTGACACTTAACGAAATCCTAATATCAAATAAATACGTATATGTATCTAAATTAGCGATTTCGATAAATAAAGTGTCGGAAAAACACTTGAATTTGGTTGAGGAATGTTACCGAGACTTGCTTGAATCGAAGGAATGAGTTTTCAGCCAAAAGTACCACCAAAAAGGGTGTTTACGGTCGAGTTGGTGTTTACAGTTTCTGAAGTTTGGCGAGTTTACGGTCTTTGAACACGAGCTTACGGTTTCTGAAGTTTGGCTAGTTTACGGCCGTAAACTCAAGAACAGAGTTTACGGTCTTTGAAGGTTGGGCCGTAAACTCGGAAAATGATGTTTGGATGCTGATTTCGACGCGATGAGTGATTCCAGACGTTCCAAAGGGCTCCAAACGGTGTTTTTCGACGTTTCCCGGAGTTAAAACGCGATTTTGAGTGTTTACGGTTGGAGTTTCTTAGAGAGAGGAGGAGAGAATGTGGCCAGAAATGTTCCAATGAGGGTGGGGGTATCGTATTTATAGGGGGTGAGGTGGGGGCCACTCATCACTGACCGTAAACGTGTTTACGGTCGTAAACCAGTTTACGGTCGTAAACTCGTTTATGACCGTAAACTAGTTTATGGTCGTAAATCCCATTTTAGACCAAAAATGTAGTTTTCTCGAGATTTTCGGGTTTCCGCGCGATTTTTGGTTCCGACTCGTAAATAATTTAATTAAATATAACTAGATTATTTTATTAAACCAAAATTTTGACGGAAAAGTTAACGGATCTGAAATTTCATTAACGGAAAAATGCGTAACAGAAACAGAAAAAGGTTTCAGGTTGTCACATCATCCCCCCGTTAGAGGGAATTTCGTCCCGAAATTCGAACCTAGAATACAAATCATGGATTAGGAAAGAGATGCGGATACTTCTGTTTCATCTGATCTTCGCGCTCGCAAGTGAATTCATGTCCCCGCTTGGCATTCCAGCGAACCTTCACTATCGGGATGCGACTTTGCTTTGTTTGCTTGATCTCTCTGTCCATGATTTCGACCGGTTCTTCCACGAAGTTGAGGTTCTCGTTGATTTCAATCTCGTCGAGAGGAATCACAAGTGTCTCATCGGACATACACTTCTTTAGGTTTGATACATGGAAAACAGGATGAATGTTGCCGAGTTCTCGCGGTAACTGAAGCTTGTATGCTACAGGACAGATCCTAGCAAGGATCTAATGGTCCAATGTACCTTGGGTTTAGCTTTCCACGCTTCCCGAAACGTATCATGCCTTTCCAGGGTGAGACCTTCAGAAGGACGCGGTCGCCAACCTGGAACTCCAAGGGTTTACGTCTCTTTTCGGCGTAGCTCTTTTGTCTATCTCGTGAGGCTTTCAGTCGTTCCCGGATTTGTACAATCTTCTCAGTTGTCTCTCGGATAATCTCAGGACCAGTGAGAGTACTGTCAGGAACTTGACCCCTGGCTAGCTGCGTGTCGCCCACCTCAGTCCAGCACAGAGGGGACTTGCACTTACGGCCATAAAGAGCTTCAAACGGCGCAGCCTTGATGCTGGTATGGTAGCTGTTGTTGTAGGAAAATTCAACCAAAGGAAGATGAATGTCCCATGACGCGCCGAAGTCAATGACGCAGGCTCTCAACATATCTTCCAAGGTCTGAATTGTTCTCTCACTCTGACCATCAGTCTGCGGATGATAAGCCGTGCTCATATCCAACTTAGTTCCAAGAGCCTTCTGAAAAGACTGCCAGAACCTCGATGTAAACCTGCTATCTCGATCAGAGATAATGGATGCAGGTACACCATGAAGGCGAACTATTTCTTGAATGTAGATCCGTGTGAGTCTTTCCATCTTGAAACTTTCCTTGATTGGCAGGAAGTGGGCGGACTTCGTCAACCGATCGACAATTACCCAGATGGCATCGTGCCCACTCGGAGACCTGGGCAACTTGGTGATAAAATCCATGGTTATCCTTTCCCACTTCCACTCAGGTACTTTGGGCTGCTGAAGTAGACCTAAGGGCTTTTGGTATTCAACCTTCACCTTGGCGCAAGTCAGGCACTTGCCCACGAAGGTAGCAATCTCTGCTTTCATGTTCGGCCACCAATAGAGTTGTTTGAGGTCCAGATACATCTTATCCGAACCTGGGTGAACGGAGTATTTAGTCTTGTGAGCCTCATTCATGACAACCTCTCTGTAACCACCGAACTTTGGGGTCCAGATTCGGTTCATGAAATAGTACACTCCGTCTCCCTTGACCTCTAAGTTCTTGTCCATTCCCCGCAAGGCTTCATCTGTCACGTTCTCGGGTTTTAAGGCTTCCAGCTGAGCCTCATTGATTTGCGCAGATAGATGGGAATGGATGGTCATTGTTAGTGCCTTCACCTTACGCCCTGAATACTCCTTTCGAATGAGGGCGTCTGCTACCACGTTGGCCTTGCCGGGATGATAGCGAATTTCGCACTCGTAGTCACTGAGTAGATCGACCCATCATCGCTGTCTCATGTTTAACTCTTTCTGATTAAAGATGTGCTGCAAGCTCTTATGGTCGGTGAAGATAGTGTACTTGGTTTCGTAAAGATAATGTCTCCAGATCTTTAACGCAAAGACCACTACTCCCAACTCCAAATCGTGAGTTGTGTAATTGACTTCATGTGTTTTCAATTGCCTTGAGGCGTAGGCGATATCCTTTCCTCTTTGCATGAGAACACATCCTAGGCCCTGATTGGATGCATCACAATAGACCACAAAGTCTTCTGTCCCTTCGGGCAGGGACAAGATAGGTGCGCTGCATAGGGCCTGCTTCAATGTTTGAAACGCGGTGTCTTGCTTGGCTCCCCAACTGAAGTTTACACCTTTCTGAGTCAGGGTAGTTAAAGGCTTAGCGATTCTGGAGAAGTTCTGGATGAACCTGCGATAATAGCCCGCGAGACCCAAGAATTGCCGGATTTCTGTGGGTGTCTTTGGTGCCGACCAGTTCTCAACCGCCTTTATCTTGGAAGGGTCCACGTGTATTCCTTCCTTGCTAATCACGTGCCCAAGGAAATTCACCTTCCTGATCCAGAATTCGCACTTCGAAAATTTTGCGTACAGCTTTTCTGCCCTTAACGTTTCCATCACCTGCCTCAAGTGTTGTTTATGATCATTCTCACTCCGCGAATAGACAAGTATGTCGTCGATGAACACAATCATGAACTTGTCTAAGAAAGGGCGGCACACCCGATTCATCAGGTCCATGAATGTTGCCGGTGCGTTAGTTAAACCAAAGGGCATTACTACAAACTCGTAGTGTCCATAGCGAGTTCGGAATGTTGTTTTGGGCACATTATTCTCATGAACTCGCAGCTGATGGTACCCTGATCTTAGATCGATCTTTGAGAAATAATTGGCTCCCTGATGTTGGTCGAAGAGATCATCGATTCTGGGTAAGGGATACCGGTTCTTGATGGTAAGCTTATTCAACTCTCGGTAGTCAATTCACATCCGAAAGGATCCATCTTTCTTTTTCACGAATAAGATCGGAGCTCCCCAGGGTGAGAAACTCGGCCTTATGAATCCTTTGCTGATCAGCTCATTGAGCTGACTGGATAATTCTTGCATTTCCGCTGGTGCTAAACGGTAAGGAGACTTGGCTACAGGAGTAGCTCCTGGGATCAAGTCGATACGAAACTCGACTTGGCGCTCGGGAGGGATTCCTGGGAGATCTTCAGGGAAGACATCAGGAAAGTTACAGACTTCGGGGATGCTCTCGAGGTCTCTAACTTTTCGCACTTCGTCGACAATATGAGCTAGGAATGCATGACACTCCTTCCGTAGATATTTCTGAGCTTTGATGCATGAAATGATACGGAGGTTCGAACTGAGCTTATCACCATAAATCATAAGGGTTTCGCCAGAAGGAAGATTGAGACAGATAGCTTTCTCGAAGCAAAGAATATCAGCATGATTGGAGCTTAACCAGTCCATGCCGATAATGACGTCGAAACTCTTGATGGACACATGCATAAGGTCGATGGGAAAAGAATAATTGTCTAGAGTAAGAGTGCAGCCTATGAATATGTCGTTAGTGCTCTCCTTCTTTCCGTTAGCCATCTCGACGGTAAATGTTTCGGTTAGAGGTTGGGATTTACACTTGATTAGACGTTTGAATGAATGACTAACAAAACTCCTCTCCGCACAAGAGTCGAAGAGAATGCATGCATAAGAGTTGTCAAGGAGGAACGTACCCGTAACAACGGTAGGATCAGCAACTGCTTCTTCCTGCCCCATCACCAGAACTCTCCCTGTGTTGCCACCAGTTGCTGCCTTGGGGCAGTTTCTCCTGAAGTGCCCAGCCTCTCCACATCCATAGCAAGTCTGACCAGCGCCCGCTCCCGGAGCCTGGTTGGTTGGTTGATCTGGTGTCTTGCAGTATCGAACTGTGTGTCCCTTCTTCCCACAGTTGTTGCAGATCAACTCACAGCAGGGCCCGTGATGATGGAAGTTACACTTGTTGCACAAAGGTAGTTTCCCAGCATAACCACCGGTATGGGATTGGGTGGTTGGAACAGCAGTGGGAGCAGCAGCAGAAGCAGTAACAGCATGAACTACTACTATTTGTTGTTTCTTGGAGGGCTCCTGCGAAGACTGGCCCTTTCGTTTGTTACCAAACTTCTTCTTCTTCCCACCGCTTTCCTTTTGTGGTTCAGAGACAGCCGCCACTTTATCCAGATCGATTCCATGATCGATCAGAGTCTGTGCCAGATCCTTGGCGCTTTCAAATGTGGTTGGTCGAGCAGCCAAGACATTTCCTTTGGTGGGTTGCGTCAGTCCCTAGATGTACCTCTCGATTTTCTTGCTTTCCGGGGTGACCATTCCCGGACAGAGAAGCGCCAGATCACAGAATCTAGCAGTGTAGGCAGCGACGTCAGAACCCTTCATCTTCAAGTTCCAGAGTTCGTGTTCCAGCTTTTGCACTTCGCCCCTTAGGCAGTACTCAGCGAGCATGAGTTCCTTCAGCCTTTACCAACCCATGGCATTAGCCACTTGCAGGGTTAGGGTTTTGACTCGACCATTCCACCAGGTCAAGGCCCTGTCGGTGAAGGTGCAGGCGGCGAACTTCACCTTGTTTGCTTCAGAACAAACGTAAATTTTGAAGATGGATTCGATCTTCTCGAACCATCGAGTCAGGGCGATGACACCTCCATTTCCGTCGAAAGACTTGGGTTTCGCAGTCATGAAGTCCTTGTAGGAACACTCTTTCTGGTGTCCCTGACTTCCATCTTGTCTCTGGGGGTCGGTTCCACCTCCAGCTCCACCAGCGTTCACTTGTGCCATTGCTGCAGTCACGGCGGCGGTAACTGCTGCCTGGAACATGACGGGGTCGAATTGAGGAGGTGGTGGTGGTGGCGGAGTGTCGTTGTTCCTTCTGATGGGTCTTGGTCGGGGAGGCATCTTGTTCTAGAAACAATCAGGAAGAAGAGGATGGTAAGTCCTCGAGATATAAAAACAAAATATCTCATCCTGATAATGAAAGTATTCTACCGAGCGATAATCATAGAAAGGTTATTAACACAGGTAAGTTATCGCTTAGGGAAGGAAAGGTAGCATTACTTAGAGTGAATCTGTATACTGAGTTTGGCTCTAGCGAAAATACTCCTATAGTATTTTATGAGAGATGATTTTGGTAAGTTTTAGGCCTGCCGTAGCACCACAGTCACTCCCAAACACATGTTGGTCATGTCTCGAATGAATATAGTTGATCAGACTATATTCACCCTAGACATGATTACATAACTGCCCAGGTTTAACCGCAGCGTTCCAGCATCCAAAATACTTTTGTTCAGTTCTACTAGTGACACGAATCCTGTTATGTATGCATGCTCGTATACTTTTATAAAAATACTTTATATTTTGAAAGTATACTTTTAGTGTAGAGCACTTAGGCCCCTTAGTGTCTATAGTTGTATACCACGTAAGGTTTGGTATAGTAGTTCGCTATAAACATGGGCTCTGATACCAATCTGTCACACCCCAAAACCGTTAGCGGAAACATTCTGGGGCGGAGGACGTCATGTATAGCATCACAACCAATGAATAACAGCAATCATAGCAACACAACCATTACAGTAAATATTTGAATGAAAACGTTTACATCTGTTTGAAACTCAGTTTGAATTACGTCCAATAGTTTTGCATAATAAAAACTTAAAAAACTCTAAATGCTTCGTTTCCTTGAAAATCCAGCAAGTACCTGTCTACTGATTTCCTGAGAATACAAGCAGTTTGAAAATATCAGCATAAAGCTGGTGAGTTCATAAGCAGTAATTTGCAATGAAAACTTGTTGATAAGCGAGTCTAAATGATTTGTGTAGTCTCAAGAAAGTCCGATATTTTCTTTAGTGAAAAACGTAGTGTTATCGATTTTGTATACAACCATGAATGTTCGTTTCTGAAAAATAGCAGTGATATGCAAAATACTACTTCATATGACTAGCTAAAGCTAATCATGAAGTATACGTATTTAATGTAAAACCGTAGCATGAATGATTCGGTTTTGAAAGCCCTGGCTCGGCCAGTATGCATAGTGTATTTAGTTCTATTTGGTATAAATAAAACTACTGAAGGAAACCAGGTTGGTAAACTATCGGTGATTTATACATAATGTGAGTCGTATAACCATGCTTGATGTGACTAGTGACCTTTCCAACGTTCTTCAGGCGTCGATGTTAAATGACATTTGTACATCTCAGGCGTGCCCGCCAAACTGTAGCTAGCAGTCCATATGTGGGATTGTCAGTCCCGAATAGATCTATTCACAAACCTCACGCTCTCCCTCCAGGAGACTCTGGTTATACAGTGGTAGGATTTATCCCTGTACACCTAAGGGTACAGTAGTGAAGTAGCGCCTCACAGTATCGTACAATCTAGTTTACATGTAATGCAGTAGCGTTCTACCGTAGTGAAAATCCGAATGTATACCACGTATAGTGATAAATTACAGTTATGAAAATCGTGATAAAACAACGATATAAACTGTAAACGATTTCTGTTCCAGTGCATATGTTTAGCAGAGACAGTTTCTATGCTTGATAAGTTTTTAAAGAAATCCCAAACTATACCGATTATAGTTTGCATGTATAATGTAGTGTATAGCGAATCCGGAAAACTATGTAATTTTAGTGAAAACGTCCCTTATACTCAACACAGTACAAAAGGGTTAAAGTATGAGAATTGCATGAGTTTTGAAAGCGTTTATGTTTAGCTTGTATTCCCCCCCTGAAATCATTAAAAATACGGAAAAATGTAGGGGTATGAACTCATAGTTGTTGCGTGGAGTGGTTGACTGAAAGGAAGATTCCCGAGTTGATGCACGTGACACTTAACGAAATCCTAATATCAAATAAATACGTATATGTATCTAAATTAGCGATTTCGATAAATAAAGTGTTGGAAAAACACTTGAATTTGGTTGAGGAATGTTACCGAGACTTGCTTGAATCGAAGGAATTAGTTTTCAGCCAAAAGTACCACCAAAAAGGGTGTTTACGGTCGAGTTGGTGTTTACGGTTTCTGAAGGTTGGCGAGTTTACGGTCTTTGAACACGAGTTTACGGTTTCTGAAGTTTGGCTAGTTTACGGCCGTAAACTCAAGAACAGAGTTTACGGTCTTTGAAGGTTGGGCCGTAAACTCAGAAAATGATGTTTGGATGCTGATTTCGACGCGATGAGTGATTCCAGACGTTCCAAAGGGCTCCAAACGGTGTTTTTCGACGTTTCCCGGAGCTAAAAAACGCGATTTTGAGTGTTTACGGTTGGAGTTTCTTAGAGAGAGGATGAGAGAATGTGGCCAGAAATGTTCCAATGAGGGTGGGGGTATCGTATTTATAGGGGGGTGAGGTGGGGGCCACTCGTCACTGACCGTAAACGTGTTTACGGTCGTAAACCAGTTTACGGTCGTAAACGAGTTTACGGCCGTAAACTAGTTTACGGTCGTAAATCCCATTTTAGACCAAAAATGTAGTTTTCTCGAGATTTTCGGGTTTCCGCGCGATTTTTGGTTCCGACTCGTAAATAATTTAATTAAATATAACTAGATTATTTTATTAACCAAAATTTTGACGGAAAAGTTAACGGATCTGAAATTTCATTAACGGAAAAATGCGTAACAGAAACGGAAAAAGGTTTCGGGTTGTCACAAAATGTACCAGTCACAACATTCGAGTCTTCACATGCCTCCTCCGTGGTAATCTGAAAGGAATGGCCTTTAGCTTTTGGCACTTCCTCCTTTTTAGTTGGAGTACTCTTTGGTTGTTGAACAGGAGCTTGACTTCTCGCCAGTTGTTGAACAGAAGCTTGACTCCCCGCCACCTGACTAGTAAGAGTAGGACAGAAACGCTTCCTGTGGCCAGTAATACCACAAGAAAAACATGTAACATCCTTCATTGGGCAAACGGGCTTCTTGTGGCCTATTTCTCCACATCCAAAACAGACCACTGATCCTTTTTCTATTCTACATTCGCTCGGATGATTCTTTCCACAATTTCGACACGAGGGCGATTGAAGAGAAAAAGATTGTGACCTACCGCGGCCACGAGAGGCATTATGAGATTGCATTTGTTTACCGGAATAAAATCGAATAGATTGGGCTGGTGGAATAGAGGAAATAGGAACAGTTCGATCAACACGTGGATGCTTCCGAACAAAAAGAGTAGCACCACGTATCTCTAAGTCATGCTTGCGCTTTCGGGCATACTCAACTGCTTTATCAAATGATAGAACATCCCGATTGCTCACGGAATCGTGGATTTCATATCGTAATCCTTCCATGAATAACTGAATTTTATCATCTTCAGTTGGAATATACTTTGTAATAAACCGTGCTTTTTGATTGAATTGAGTTTCATATTCATTCACGGTCATTCCTCCTTGCTTAAGTTCAAGGAATTCTTTCTCCAATCTTCTCCTCATATCTAGAGGACATTACTTTTCTAGTAAGCGAGTTTTGAACATTCCCCAAGATAAATTATCCTGATCATACTCTTTAAGAGCTTCAAATGTTGCTTCCCACCAGACCAAGGCTTCTCCGGTGAACATTACGGAGGCATAATTAACTTTTTCTTCATTTATCACATGAAAGATACGAAATACTTTTTCCGTGTTCTAGATCCAGGTAAGAACAACAATAGGATTAAGGGCACCTGAAAACTCCGTAGCACCACTACTCTTGAAAGTTTTAAATGAGGGACGTTTCGCCTCCCCTTTTGAAGATTCTCCGATGGCTTTCTCTTTGCCTTTATCACCATTCTTTTTGTGTTCCTCGAGAGTCTTCCGAATAATACCAGTAAGTTTATCCAAGAGTCGCTCCTCACGAGGGGATACTGGAGTATTTACTTCACCAGGTTTAGGATCTCCACTCACTTCTGGTGTATGGCTACCTTCCTGATCAGCCATTCTTCTGAAAATTTGAAGCAACATAATATTTTAGAATATTTGGATTTATTATTACCTAATACTTTACTTAAGTCTTTCCTATGGTTTGTATCCATATACTTATAATGAATCTGTTCATATATTGAACTTCCAACGGTTTAAGTCTAAATACCAATCTGTGGTATTTAGTTCACTTAAACTACTGCTCTGATACCATGATTGAAAGACCCAAACTTTCATACTAAAGACATTATTACCCCAAGTCACTCCAAAACATGCTACATGCATATTTATAAACATATTTTACGTATATGGTCTTTTTACAAAAGACTGGATACAAACCGACTATTAAGACTTTTACAAAGTTTTATATATATTACATAATTTCCCAAGAATTTATACACCAAATACAAAAGCTATAATATTATCTATTTTACATCTTCTACCAGTACAAAACTATACTGGATGCTTATCACCTGCAATAATTAAACACTGAGATGGATAAGCGGGTGACGCTTAGTGAGTTCAATAACAGTTACAATATAACATTATGACATATACATATCAATATGACAGAAGCAAAGAGGGACAAGGAACAAGAAAGGCAAATGAGTATCATATGACAGGGTTTCCATATCAACGAATAATCAGATTCAAAGATTTGTAATCAATGAGATATAACAATTTTTGATTAAACATTTTGGTAGATTTCACAGGCTTTCAGCCCTATCTTAGCATTCTGCTAATGCCAAAGTGATGCTTATGTCATACACTTCATGGCCAAAGGCTACATACCTGTACCCAAGTGATGCTTATGTCATACACTTCGTGGTCTAAGGTATAACTCATTATCATAAAAACACGGGAAAGCACATTGAACATATAACACATAACATACAATTGTCCCTATATTGAACTTACCGTGAAATAACCGGGGATTAAAGTATTAATTTGGGCAGGACTTCGACTTTAAATATGACTTTCTGTGACGAAACCAGGGATTTTAGTTGAAAACCGGGCCTTACTCGGGCAAAGTTTCGACTTGAAAATATGATTTTCTCGGGAACTTCAGAGCGTCGGGACTTGCTTCGGGTGTCGGGGATGTTTCCTAGGCTTCGGGGGGTGTTAGGGTAATTTTAGAGAGCGTAAAGGGTGAGAGAGATTGAAATTTGTAACCAAAATTTGGCTGCCTTCGTTTGCAATTTATAGGGTCCGAAAGTTCGCATTACGTTGGGCGTAAATCTCCGGTACGCGGGGCGTACTGCCTCGCGCATCTCTTCGCTGGGCGTATGAAGTGGATGAGATCAGACGCGTCAAGGCTAGGACACGTGGCACTCATGCGAAGGAATAAATTGGGTGACGGACTCCGAATCTCTTACACGAGTACGCTGGGCGTACTTTGATTCATCAAACTTCTAAAATCCATATCTTTTTCATACGAGCTCCGTTTTTGACGTTCTTTATATCCACGCGTAGGTGAGATGATACTCTACAACTTTCGTTTAGACTCCGTCGGCTAAGTTTGACTTTATTTTTAAAGTTATATTTTTAACGGACCGGGACAGGAAAAGTCTGTTAAAAATCATAACTTCTTCATCTGACATCCGATTTCGTCTGTCTTTTTACCGTTGTACTACTATTAACGAGATCTTCGATTCTTGTTTAGGTTGTGTCGGATAAAAATCACTCGATCTTTATTTCGAGTTTTTAGTTGTATACTACTATACCGAAACTTAGAAAAATCATAACTTCCTCATACGAAGTCAGATTTGGACGTTATTTTTATGAAAATTCTCGGTTTAACGAATACTACGACTTTCATTTAGATCACTAAAGCTAAAAAGTAGTTTATCAAAAACTCACTTTTTACGTCATACGGCGTCGTGTTGATTCTGTCGCGAAACTTCAAATAGTCATAACTTCTTTGTTATAACTCGGATTTCGATGAGGTTTTCGCCTAAATGTTTCTAACGAGATTCTTTACAACTTTCAATAATATAATTTTATTTATTTTCAACTTTATATTTTCGTTAATTTCAATAATTGACTTTTGATTGGAATCTCATAAGACTTCCAATATTTTCTGAATGATTCTAAACATAGTTTTACTTCAATTATAGTAAAAACTATCTGTTAGAACTCAACGCTCAAAGTTACATAATATTTCATACTATTATTTACTTTTAAATTACAAAACACGATAACTGAACGTGTATGTTATATATATATATATATATATATATGTATATATATATATATATATATATATATATATATATATATATAGGTTTAGGTTCTATGGAAAACAAAAAAAACCCTAAAAATCATAAAAATGCTTAAAAAAAATACTTAGAGATCACAAAACGTTTTTTTGAATTTTTTTTATCAAAAAATCGCAGCTTTTAACATAAAATCGCTGAAAATTTTTTTGAAAAAAAAAATTTTTTTACAAAAAAAAAAAATTGATTTTTTTTTCAGCGAAATTGTAAAAAAGGCTGCGATTTTTTGATAAAAAAATTCAAAAAAATGCTTTGTAATGTCTAGGTATTTTTTTATGAATTTTTATGATTTTTAGGGTTTTTTTGTTTTCCAAATAACCCTTTCCTATATATATATATATATATATATTCGTTTAATTAAACCAACAAAAATTATATCAATGTCCGTTTATTTATTAGGTAAACGAAATTCACGTTGAACAATATATATATATATATATATATATATATATATATATATATATATAGTTCGTTTAATTAAACCAACAAAAATTATATCAATGTCCGTTTATTTATTAGGTAAACGAAATTCACGTTGAACAATTATTAAAAGATCCACTTATCGTTCCTTTATGGTCCTAAAAAAGCTATTAATTCAGACTTTTCCTTTACAAATCCATGATAAATCACATAAAACTTTAGATAGTTGTATGGAAAAGCTAATATTCAATTAGAGCACGTTTCTACGTGAGTGATTGAAAAAGGAGCCCCCACTCCAAACATGATTGAAAGAAAATGGACTTTCTTCAATGTCTATTTTTGACGATTCTTTATGGCTTTTGATCCAAGTTTTGACCGATTGATAAATAATGAAAAAATAAGTGATTGAGCAAAATATTGAAATAAATCCCTAAATTTTATCATTCTATCTTGTTGGCTTATAAACATCGGAGTAAATTACACAATGATTTTTGTAGTTTTGGGGTAGTCTATACAATTCTTCTCTAATTTTTTTTAAAGTGCTCACATTATGTGTTGTGGGTGAAAATTTATGACTAACATCTATTGAAGGATTCGAAGTAAACATGCTGCTTAAGATTTTGGATTAGATCTTGATCGAGATCTTTGATAAGATTTTGGTCAAGATTATGAAGCGTATTACATTAATTTATTATTCTATCTTTTATTCTTCTGTATAATTCAGGTGTTGAAAACATTAGTAAAGACTCTGTCAACTAGCTATTTCCTGAAAAAACGCACAGAAAAAGATTTGGTAATCCTGGATTTCAAGCGTAACAGTAAAAAAAGACCCCAAATTTCTAGCATAACGGTCAAGAAAAGATAATGCCAAGATTCTAGGGATTTAGCTTAGGAGCCTTATGTATAAATAATGAGGTGTACACTCGGAAAACACACATGACATGGTCACTACTGATAACACAAACACAACCTCTCGTTCTCTCACTCTCTCTAAGCTTTGTAAACACTTTGTACTTGTTAAATTATTCTTTAAAAACATCAAAGGTAGCCCAAATATTTCCGGCTCCCGATGTTTTATGCTGGAGATCTTAGGCAAGATCAAGGGCTTTCCTCGTATATCATGTGTTGCGTCTTGAATATTTACTTTTTTTATGTTTCAAAACATCTTTAATCTTTTGCTTATCTTCAACATGTTTGTATTTTGTATGCATTTTAATATATTTAAATCATATGAAATCTTTTAAGGATCTTAAACATCTCTATGGTTTTACATATCTTGAAGATTTTGGGATTTTTCCAACATATTTTAAACATTTTACATTCCTTGTTCGTTTCATACAATAAAATATTTACAATATGTTTTGCTCTGCGTTCTAGATATCGTTGAAATTATGAATATATCAAGCATATAAAGCATTTAAAATATTTATATGCATTTTTATTTTATCTTTAAGATCTTGACTGTTCGTCAAGATCTTCGACATCTTTAAGATCTTGATAGATCTTCAGCATTTTTCAACATCTTAAACAGTTTTACATTTTTTCTTCCTTAAACCGTTAAACAAAACATTACGCCTCTCATTCTAATTTGGTTACAAAATTATTTTGTAGATTTTTTACGAAAACAATTTGACGCCCTCCATGGGGCAAGTGGTGTATTGATTTTATAAAAAAAATGGTTATTCAAATAATTTTTAATTTTTAACTTTTTCAACAATCTCGACTTTACCAAAATCTTGGATAAGATCTTGGTATGCATTCCTAGTATCTCCGCTGGAACTAGTCTCCATCTTTAACCTGTTAACCCTTTGAAGAAAAATCTGGATGTTACAGGAAAGACATGTCTAAGAACAGAGGCGACATCCTGGTTCAAGATCTTGACATAGTCGATGAACTCAGAGATTTTGCCAAGATCTAGATAGATGCTCATCAACAAAGTGTTAATAGATTATACCGCAGGAACATCTGACTAAGAAGATTCCAGATTCAGAAGTTGGCAAAGGGGCATACTGGCTACCCATCTTAGATGGTAAGATCTTACTAAGATCTTGGAATGCCTTACATATTAAATCTTATTCCATGTAAGAGAACATCTTGATAAGAAGTCACATGGGTATACGTTCTTCCTTAAATATCTTTTATTATTCATTTCTTTATTATTGAATCTTAATACTAACTTAAGAATTGAAGGGGCATTGACTGAGTCAACACTTACCTCTCATGAGATTTATGCTTTGTAGACAAGAAGACCAAAATCTTACCGAATATCTTGCTAAAGATCTTGGTTAAGTTTACACACATAGAGGCTGATCACATCTCCTACGTTTAGGGTATCAAAATCCCCTCTAAGGTTTATAGATATTCATCTTTCTTGAAGAGATTAGGTTTAAACACCTCGTTGGACCGCACGTTATCTAAGATTAGATATAGGATTAGTGGATCAATATGTTGAAAGGTGTATTGACAATCTCCTTATTACTAGCCACATCTTAGATATATGATAGATTCCAATGGCATAACATTTTCATGTTATTCACAAGATTCCAATGGCATAACATTTTCATGTTATTCACAAGATTCTGATATATACATCACAACATTGAATACATTCATAAGGAACTCTGAGTATATCCCATGAAATTTTAAATATGCTTCCAAAATATTTCAGGATTCTTTTTAAAATTTACATAAAGATCATGGAAAAGATGCGCAATAAAGTATTCTTCAATATTTATCCAAATTAAAGTACTTTATCATGTTTTATCAATCCTCGACTTAATCTTGTATTAAATTTTCTTTTGGAACATATAGTTGTTTTTAAAACTAAATTAAAAAGTCTTATCCATATTTAACATTTATGTTCATACCACAAGATTTTTTTATCTTATACCCAATCGAAGCCTCTAAAGATCTTATAGTTATAGAAAATTTCCCATATTTTTAAATTTAAAATCTAAATTTTTATCTAAACTCAGATTTTGAAGGAAAATTGTTGTGGGTGAAAATTTATGACTAACATCTTCTGAATGATTCGAAGTAAACATACTGCTTAAGGTCTTAATCTTGGATAAGATCTTGGCCAGGATTATGAATCGTACTAAATTAATTTAATCTTTTTCTTATCTTCAACATCTTCATATTTTTTTATGCATTCTAATATATTTAAATCATCTGAAATCTTTTAAGGGTCTTAAACAACATCTTCATATTCTTTTATGCATTCTAATATATTTAAATCATCTGAAATCTTTTAAGGACCTTAAACATCTATGCAGTTTTACATATCTTGAACATCTTGAGATTTTTCCAACATATTTAACATATGTTAAACATTTTACACTCCTTGTTCGTTTCCTACCATAAAATATTTAAACTATGTTTTGCTTTCCATTCTAGATATCATTGAAATTATATCAAGCATATAAAGCATTTAAAATATTTATTTTCATTTTTATTTTATCTATAAGATCTTGAGTTTTGGTCAAGATCTTCAGCATCTTTAAGATCTTGACACTTCTTCAAGATCTTCAGTATTTTTCAACATCTTCAATAGTTTACAGTTTTCTTCTGTAAACCTTTAAACAAACATCACACCTCACATATTAATTTGGTTACAAAATTATTATGTAGATTTTTGAGCAAAACAATATGTTTTTTGTTGCGGCTTTAATCATATCCAAACATAAAAGAATTTATTTGCTCTTATTAATTTCTTTTTTATTTTTTTATATTATAATTATTAAAATTTGATACCCCACTCTCCTTCACCCTTACCATTGTTGGTGATTTTAGTGTTATCAACATATTTTTGATGTAGTTAGTATTGCTATCGAGACAAGATGAGTTTTGTTTGATATCTGAGATTGAAAGTGCAGGGTGCACACTCAGAATGATAAATATGAACTTAGGGATATGGGGGGTCTGGAGGCATTGCCCCTGGGTACATGGTTCCAAGGGGCAAAGCCCCTGGTGGGCTATAAAGGCAGCGCCCCTTGCGGGGTCCAAGGGGCAGAGCCCCTGGTGGTGAAAACACATCAAAAAAAATGTATTTTATGTTTCTTGATTCTAATTAGGCCTGTAATTATGGTTGGTTTTGTTCTTGGATTATCCCACTTCTGAATATGTGTAATTTCGGAAAGTGTTGAAAAACACGATACTAGAAATTATCCAAGTGTATTTGTTGTTCTAATTCCTTATATCTAACATTCGAAATTTGTCATTTTTAAAGGAATAAAAATGAAAAAATCTGTCAAAGTTATGAGTTTCGAATTCGGTAAATTGGATAAGTTTGAAGGAAATTGTTTTCATCGTTAGCAAAAGAAGATGCACTTCCTTCTCACTACTATGAAGTTGTTCATGTTCTAAGCACTCCTGCACCAAATTCAATGGAGGATGAAACCATTAAACATACTAGAAGAAGATGCAAGTGGGACAATTATGATTACATATGTCGTGGGCACATCGTGAATGGTATGTCTGACTCACTATTTGATCTCTATCAAAATCACGAATCTCCAAAGGATCAATGTGATGTACTTGAATCCAAATACATGGTAGAGGATGCTTCCAATAGGAAGTTCCTTGTAAGTAATTTCAATAATTACAAAATGGTGGATTCAAGGCCTGTCATGGAACAATACAATGTACTCATGAGGATTCTAGGACAATTTGAACAACACAAGATGCTAATTGATGAATCCATTTATGCCTTGAATGTTATTGATAAATTGCCCCCATCTTGGAAAGACTTTAAGCGCACTTTGAAACACCAAAAGGAAGATTTTTCTCTGATACAACTTGGTAGTCACTTGAGAATTAAATATGGTCTTCAGGCTCAAGAAAGTGGCAAAGGTAAGGAAAAAAGAAGTTGTTGGATCTTCTGTGGACATGTGGAAGATGATAAACATCATAGAAATAACAAAGGAAAAGGAAGTAGAAAGATGACCATAAAAAAGGTTCACACAAGAAAGTAAAACTTGTGTATCGAAATTTATACAAACCTGGTCACATGAAACAGGATTGACGTTTAAGGAAAAACAAGAATGGTACAAGCACAAATGGACAAGGATCTCAGGATCTATGTACAAAACCACAAGGTCATAATTTTATTTTAGGAAATATTACTACTGTTATATATCATGTAACACTTATTCTTGAATCATTTTATGTTCAGAATGATGATCATGCATGGTGGATAGATTCGGGGGCGACGAGTTATGTTTAGGAAATTACATGATCTTGTACATATGTAACATCCGGATTTTTCAGGGATATTATTGTGTATGTTAATCTTGAGGTTGAAGGAGAGACTCGACGATTTGAGGGTCCAACTCTCCGAGTCGAGTCGAGTTTATCACGTGGATTTAATGAGTGGAACCGATGAGTCAGAGGAGGGACTCGCCGAGTAGGTGATGGGCAGAGAAACCCTAATTTCCCGGGTTTGGGACCTATTTAAAGGAACTTATAGCCTCATTTGCGGCTACCTTCCCCTGAGAGCAAACCCTAATCGTCCATTTGAGCTAGAGAGTGAGAAAGAGGCTAATCTTGTGGATTTTAGTGCATTGTTGCAGGAGAAGTGGAGAGCATCAAAGCTTGGTTCAAGGGGAGGCTTTGGATCCAGAGGTTTTTCAGAGTTTTGCTTCAGTTGGAGGTAAAAAGATGCTAACTTGGTCATTTCCTTATGAAGATTTTGGTTTAGGGAGTTTCTAGGGTTTCTCCCATTCTTTTTGGTGTCACTGTGATTTTGAGCATGATTGAGGTTGAAACCTCAGATCTGAGTTGTAGGAGGCTTTGTGAGCCCAAAGACCCGAACTTTATTGAGTTAGAGACAAGACCTTGAGCATGTAACCTTTGTTAGAACTTGTATTGGCATTATGGAGCAAGTATGTCATGCATGAACGTAAAGATCGAAGCTTTACATGACAGTCGAGCCTTGGGAGGTTAGATCTAGAGTTTAGGGTAGTAGATCTGCCTTAAAACGTCTGAATGAGAAAACAGACTGAAGGGACTCACCGAGTCCATGGCCTGACTCGATGAGTCAGTTAGGGTTTGTCCCGATGAGTTTGATCATGCGATAACTCGGCGAGTTGGGGGTCAACTCGACGAGCTGAGCTGGACTTTCTTGAGACTTCTGAGGAAAAGAGGGGACTCGACGAGTTACATGAGTGCACTCGACGAGTCGGGTCAAACAAGGACTGTTAACTCGAGTTTGCTTCTGTTGACTTTAGGGTTTGGTCAACATGAGTAATGGAGACCATAGAGGGGTAAAATGGTCTTTTACCCAATTCGAGAGTTAGAGAGAAAAGGATAACATGTGGTTACTTAGAGTCGAGAATCGAGTATTAATTAGAGATATTTACCATATGTGTTAGGCGGTGGCTAGTTCGAGATTCGAGTTCGAGGATATTTGCTTGCTTGTTCGCAAGGTGAGTCTTCTCACTATACTTACCATGAGTGGTATATTGTGTAACTGAGATGTCTTATGTGTTTATATTGTGTATTGTGATATCTTGCATTATCTCTTTGTGATTTATGCTGTATATTACTCAGAGCCATCAGAGTTAGGACCGGAGGGTCCATCAGAGTACGAGACCGGAGGGTCCTCACTTAGACCAGACCGGAGGGTCCAACGAGCAGTGAGACCGGAATGTTCTCACTTAGACCGGACCGGAGGGTCCAACGAGCTGTGGGACTGGAGGGTCCCACTGAGACACATTGACCGGAGGGTCTTCCAGAGCTATAGCCTCGAGTGGCTAATTATTTGTGCATGGTATTTTGGGGAACTCACTAAGCTTCGTGTTTACTGTGTTATGTGTTATGTGTTTCAGGTTTTTCCCAGGATCGCGGGAGGGCATCGGCTACATTGTACATACCAGAGAAAGAGTTATGTTTTGAGGATCCTGGATTATTAATCAATCAATTACGGAGTTGTGTTTTTATAAATTAAATACATGAGATTTTTGTGATATGTGTTATAAGAATTATGCGATTTTAAATGAAAATTTTATTTGAAAATTTACAGTGTTACAAGTTGGTATCAGAGCCTTGGCTTGAGGGATTCGGATGCACCTTCGGGCAAGTCTGGACTCAAACTGAGGATTTGAGAAAAATTTTCGAAAATAAATGATTTTCTAGAACGAGCAAGAGTTTCTAAGGGAAAAACGAGAAAGAGCAGTGTGTACAATCAGCCAGAGCCCGAACGGTGATTTCCCAAAATAACCTTACCTATTTGTGTTATGAGTTATTATTGAGATATTAGTGATGCATGTTAGAAGATAGGCTAGGTATTTCATATATTAGGGCTAGAGTTGCCTGATTTGTGGTGCCTTAGCCTAGGAGTTGTTGTTATATGTGATGTGCTTTGAGTATGCACGGAGTAAGAGTATCCAGCAGGAATCTTTTAGAGAGAGTTATGAGAAGAGGAGTAATCTAGGAGAGATACCTAGACGAGCATCACAGGAGCCTACTGAGAGATTAGTTAGATACCCGCGTGGGGTAGAGTTGCTTGAGTTCGGTGACACCTTTGAGTGTGAGCAGAGCAAGTGGAGTTGTAACCTAGAGTGGTTTTACATGCTGGAGGAGATTACTCGATGCCCGAATGCTGCTTGCTTCGTGCTTTGTGGAACTCTTGATGATGGGAGTCAGCTACTAAGTGAATATGACGATATTCAGGAGGTAGACGGCTGGCATCATAAGGAGTTCTTCAGCAGCTGATGGCAGAGAAGTGTAAGAACCTAGGAAGAGCCTAGAGAGTGACCTTTGTCAGAAGAGTATGTTGTTAGAGGAGAGTATTTGCAAGAGAGTGACCAGGTATGACGAGATTGGTGATTGAGGAGGTGGAGCAGCTATTTAGGAAATCTGGGATGATCCGTAGGGAAAGTATGGGTATATGTGGCAGGTAGTATGGGCCCGTACTACTGAAAGCAGAGGACCCATACTCGATACAGGGAGAATTCCAGAGGTTCTAATTAGCAGAGTGGGAGGTGATCACATGGTTCGAGTACCATGATTCGTAGTAGATTGAGAGGAGATAGCATGGTTCGAGTACCATGATTCATGGCGGATAGTGCTTCTGGTTTTACCAGTTATCCCGTTGTGATTGATTAGACTGAGATCAGATGTGATAGTGTGTGGGGCCAGAGGGCCATGTTGAGCGAGTTCAAGGGAGCATACCGTGAGAGAGAAATCGAGATAGTTTCCGGAAGATTTTTGGTGAAACGCCAGTTGGAGTCGCCAGACTCAGGGATGAGTAGGGATGAGGCTTTATGGGGGATTCCGGTCTGAGTTGAGCAATCGGCCGATAGTGGAGAGGTCACTTTCTGTGACCAAGAGTTGTGCTATTTCGGTTTCCTGTGAGGGGCACAAGAGATATTGAGCTTCCGGTTTCAGAGTCGGAGGTAAACTCTGTGGGGTAGCATATGGTTGTGATCTTTTCACCAGAGTATTTGAGCAGCATGTCTACTGCGAAGTATGTCCCATTCCATGAGAGAGTTATTAGTGGGGACTGAGATGCAAGAGAACAAGGAAGTGCCTTTCTGGGTGGGGCATACTTTTTGGCAGCAGTTCCAGGAGATTTCGAGGAGTATACCGGGGCGGTGCCCCTCATTGCTTATGTTGTGTATCGGTTGTGAGAGTGGAGTCTCGTGTTTCTATGATAATCTACACGATGGGACGTTGGAGGAAGGATTGGAGGCGAAAGGTGTGATACTGGATTATTTCCAGATTGAGAGTCGGGACTAATTAGGGACAGATGGGATATCCGGCGGTGTGTTGGTCTGAGATTTCAAGATGGGTGGAGGCAGTTACGTGAGGAGGTTTGTGAGATTGGTGGATTTCGGGATAATTGGAGTTATGTGGTTATTATCCGGAAGATCATCGAGCGCGGTGTGGTATATCCCATGAGGCGGAATTAGTGCATCTGGCGAGCCAGTCTGTGGAGAAGACTGCGGTATACCAAAAGGTGATGGTTCGAACCCTGAGTGGGGAAGAACTGGATTATTTACTGAGAGAATCAGATAATTGTTCTAGTGTGGTCAGAGAACTGGATATGGAGACTTGCGGTGCGGTTACATGAGACCAGTATTATTGGTGGTCGAGGCGAGGTGCAGAGTGAGATAGTGCATGTTGTACGTGTTCAGGAAGGGATGAGTGTCTCCACGGCAGGTGGCCGTTGGTCAGAGACCTTGTGGTAGATATGAATTCTTCGAGGATGTAATGGTAAATGCGAGGTGGTTGGCTCGTAAGGATGCATTGCGGTATCTGGGTATGATGTCGTAAGTAGGAGATCAGGGGTTGAGGCAAGACGTCGTGAGGTTCTATGATGATGTACCGAGGTATCTGAGTATGATGTCCTAAATTTCGGATCATTTTGAGACTTGAGTTATGAGATGGAGAGTGGTGTATCAGGTGTCTACGGTTCCAGTGGGAGCCCTTTCAGCTAATTGACATCAAGCGGGATTATCCGAGAATGTGAGTTGCAGTGAGAAAAAGTGTTTTTGTCGACGGCGGTCGTCAGGAGTAGTGATGCGTAGACTGGGTGGGTGTGTGCACCTATCTATGTTGGGCCACGAAGCGTGAGTTAGTGAACGCAGTGAGGTAATGACCTGAGGATGAGATTGTGGGACGATAAGAGAGGGTGTTGTGATACTGCGAGGAGCCGTAGTACTCACTAGTCAGTGAGAGGGTGTTGTGATACTGCGGGGAGCCGTAGTACTCACCAGTCAGTGAGAGGGTGTTGTGATACTGCGGGGAGCCGTAGTACTCACCAGTCAGTGAGAGGGTGTTGTGATACTGCGGGGAGCCGTAGTACTCACTAGTCAGTGAGAGGGTGTTGTGATACTGAGGGGAGCCGTAGTACTCACCAGTCAGTGAGAGGGTGTTGTGATACTGCGGGGAGCCATAGTACTCACTAGTCAGTGAGAGGGTGTTGTGATACTGCGGGGAGCCATAGTACTCACCAGTCAGTGAGATGGTATTGTGATACTGCGGGGAGCCGTAGTATTCATGAGTCAGTGAGAGAGGGTCGTAGGCCTGCGGGGAGTCGTAACCTTCACGGGTTAGTGAGAGGGAATTTTATGATGCTATGGGGAGCCGTATTATTCGCTAGTCAGAGCATGACGCATAAGAGTTTTTAGAATTGGGTAGCCGTAATCTTTGAGTTTCGGGAACCTGGTGGTCGGGCCAGGGGCGAGACTGGGATCTCCATATGTATCGGGAATCGTTATATTCTGAGTTAAGTTGTGGTTATCGCAATCGAAAGGGCTTGGAGAAATAATGTACGAGTGGTTCATTGGGACGAGTGGTTCCAATTCTGTGTCGGGCCAGACTCTCGAGTATGAGTTTGGCTTTGGTGGTATATTGAGTAGGCGAATGAGATTCCAGACTCAGAGAACGGTTTCATTTTTCGGGATATTGTGTGTCTTATGATGTCTTAGACCTAAGTGGGTCAGTTCGGTGGTATGGGAAGGACCGAAAGATGCATGGAACTAATGAGTATTAGACGACAGAGGTCGAGGGTGAGACGACTTCAGTTGGGATTGTAGTATTCGCTTGGGATAAAGCGAACTCTGTGACTTGTGTGCCACTGGGCCGGGATAGTTGTTATGAAAGGAAGTCGGCGAGACGTTTTGGAACATGCAGTGGGTAACCTTTGGGGGGTTCAACTGCTGGGTTGAGAGATGACTCGGTGCTCAGATTTGAGAAGGAATATGAGGTTTATGGATGTCGGAGGACGCTTCTGAACAAGCATGATCATTTTTGTGTCTGAGGTCAGGATGTTGAGGATTCGTTATTCAGATGGGTTCTGATTGCAGTACAGTGGATGGGTCCCTGGTGTGATGTGATCCTTTCATCCCTTGGTATATGATCTGGATTGGTTATCATGTCTGGGATGAGTGATCGGTAGCCAGTTTTGGGCATGGACTTGTTTTATCGATCCCAACTAGAGAATCAGAGGGGCAGTGAGTTATCGGGGTTTGTTATTCGAGGAGCATCTTGAGAGGGCGGTCTGGTTGTGTGACAGGACACTAGAGTTTCCAGATTCTGGAGAGTCAGAAGGGGTAGCGTAGTGGCAGATGGGTCTGTCCTTTTTCTAGGGAGGAGTTCCTGTTTGAATTCAGGTGTCCAGAGAGGAAGATAGTTGTGTGGTATGGGATCCTTTCAATGGTGCTGTTCGGTTATTGGATTAGATCTATATGTTGTTGAGGAGAGATTCCAAGGGCGAAATCTAATTCAAGTGGGGGAGAATTGTAACATCTGGATTTTTCAGGGATATTATTGTGTATGTTAATCTTGAGGTTGAAGGAGAGACTCGACGATTTGAGGGTCCAACTCTCCGAGTCGAGTCGAGTTTCTCGCGTGGATTTAATGAGTGGACTCGACGAGTCAGATGAGGGACTCGCCGAGTAGGTGATGGGCAGAGAAACCCTAATTTCCCGGGTTTGGGACCTATTTAAAGGAACTTATAGCCTCATTTGCGGCTACCTTCCCCTGAGAGCAAACCCTAATCGTCCATTTGAGCTAGAGAGTGAGAAAGAGGCTAACCTTGTGGATTTTAGTGCATTGTTGAAGGAGAAGTGGAGAGCATCAAAGCTTGGTTCAAGGGGAGGCTTTGGATCCAGAGGTTTTTCAGAGTTTTGCTTCAGTTGGAGGTAAAAAGATGCTAACTTGGTCATTTCCTTATGAAGATTTTGGTTTAGGGAGTTTCTAGGGTTTCTCCCATTCTTTTTGGTGTCACTGTGATTTTGAGCATGATTGAGGTTGAAACCTCAGATCTGAGTTGTAGGAGGCTTTGTGAGCCCAAAGACCCGAACTTCATTGAGTTAGAGACAAGACCTTGAGCATGTAACCTTTGTTAGAACTTGTATTGGCATTATGGAGCAAGTATGTCATGCATGAACGTAAAGATCGAAGCTTTACGTGATAGTCGAGCCTTGGGAGGCTAGATCTAGAGTTTACGGTAGTAGATCTGCCTTAAAACGTCTGAATGAGAAAACAAACTGAAGGGACTCACCGAGTCTATGCCCTGACTCGACGAGTCAGTTAGGGTTTGTCCCGATGAGTTTGATCATGCGATAACTCGGCGAGTTGGGGGTCAACTCGACGAGCTGAGCTGGACTTTCTTGAGACTTCTGAGGAAAAGAGGGGACTCGACGAGTTACATGAGTGCACTCGACGAGTCGGGTCAAACAAGGACTGTTAACTCGAGTTTGACTTCTGTTGACTTTAGGGTTTGGTCAACATGAGTAATGGAGACCATAGAGGGGTAAAATGGTCTTTTACCCAATTCGAGAGTTAGAGAGAAAAGGATAGCATGTGGTTACTTAGAGTCGAGAATCGAGTAATAATTAGAGATATTTACCCTGTGTGTTAGGCGGTGGCTAGTTCGAGATTCGAGTTCGAGGATATTTGCTTGCTTGTTCGCAAGGTGAGTCTTCTCACTATACTTACCATGAGTGGTATATTGTGTGACTGAGATGTCTTATGTGTTTATATTGTGTATTGTGATATCCTGCATTATTTCTTTGTGATTTATGTTGTATATTACTCAGAGCCATCAGAGTTAGGACCGGAGGGTCCTCACTTAGACCGGACCGAAGGGTCCAACGAGCAGTGAGACCGGAAGGTTCTCACTTAGACCGGACCGGAGGGTCCAACGAGCTGTGGGACTGGAGGGTCCCACTGAGACACATTGACCGGAGGGTCTTCCAGAGCTATAGCCTCGAGTGGCTTATTATTTGTGCATGGTATTTTGGGGAACTCACTAAGCTTCGTGCTTACCGTGTTATGTGTTATATGTTTCAGGTTTTTCCCAGGATCGCAGGAGGGCATCGGCTAGATTGTATACACCAGAGAAAGAGTTATGTTTTGAGGATCCTGGATTATTAATCAATCAATTACGGAGTTGTGTTTTTATAAATTAAATACATAAGATTTTTGTGATATGTGTTATGAGAATTATGCGATTTTAAATGAAAATTTTATTTGAAAATTTACGGTGTTACAACATATGTATGGTCTATATGATGTTTGTGTGATGCCATGGTCTGAATGTGTGATAAATGTGAAATCTAAATTTGTGAAGAATTGGTAGCAACAATTGATTTAGGAAACTTTTGGTATGATAGATTTCTTAAGTTTGATTATTTGATGCAAAAGAAGGTGTTAGGGGCATGCTAGTAGTGAGGTTTGTTTATGATGTTAAAATGTGATGATATGCATGGAATTTTGATGTTTTTTTCTTAATTAAATAGGCCAAGGACTTAAAATTAAAGATACCTGAAAATCGGATGTTACAGGCAAGAGACATGAGGGACCCTGTCGGTTGGGGACCATTTGCTACATGTAAGGAAATGAGGGGCATATGGCGAAGGATTTCCCCAAGGGATTTCAGGTTTGCTTCAATTGCAACAAGACCGGTCATTTGAGGGTCGAGTGTCCTCAGCTTGCATCGAGGGCGGTTCAAACTCTGTCCCCCGCGACCTTGTGTATTACTAATGGCCGACAGGGGAAGGCCGAGGCTCTAAGGGCTCGAGGGAGAGCATTTCAGTTGATAGCAGAGGAGGCCAGATCAGCTCCAGACGTCGTGGTTGGTATGTGTTCTTTATTTATTTATGATGATTTTATTATCTTGCTTATGATATTGTTCATGTTAGGTACTTTCCTTGTGAATTCTGTACCTACACTTATGTTGTTTGACTCGGGTGTGAGTCGATCTTGTGTGTCATCATCCTTTTGTCATGGTTTTAGTATGACGTGGGAGGTGTTGAGCACGCCATTGAGTGTCTCTATACCTGATGAGCATCTGGTCTCTGCTACTGACATCTATCGGGGTTTTGTGTTAGAGATTTTTGGTGTTGGATATCCGATAGATCTTATTCTTATTGCGATGGGATATGTATGTGTTATCGTGGGTATGGATTGGTTGAGCCGATTTGGGGCTCTGATTGACTATTAACGGCAGTTGGTGACGGTTTGAGATCCTAGTGGGGGAGTGCTGACCATCTATGGCGATGGTACTAGATCAAGATCAGCTTTTTATTATGCCGCCAGGGCAAGGCAAAGTTTACATCATGGGTATATGAGTTATCTGGCATATGTAGTGGATACTCGGGTTGAGGAGAAGAGATCATTTTCCATTTCAGATTTACCTGTTGTGCGTGATTTTTCTGATTTTTTCCCAGAGGAATTACCTGGTGTGCCTCCTAAGAGGAAAGTAGAGTTCCGAATCGACCTGATCCCTAGTGCGGTGCCAATTGCCAAAGCACCGTATCGTCTTGCACTTCCTAAGATACATGAGTTATCCTCTCAGCTTCAGGAGCTGTTAGGAAAGGAGTTCATTCAACCAAGCAGTTCTCCGTGGGGAGCACCGGTCGTTTTTCTCAAGAAGACGGATGGTTCACACTGGATGTGTATTGATTACCGGGAGTTGAACAAGTTGAAAGTGAAGAACCATTATCCGTTGTCGAGGATTGATAATCTCTTCGATCAGTTTTAGGGGGAATCTTGGTTTTCCAAGATTGATATGAGGTCTGGCTACCATCAAATAAGGGTGCGATAAGAGGATATTCAGAAGACGGCCTTCCAAACTCATTACGGGCATTACGAGTTTGTGGTGATGTCTTTTGGACTCACCAACGCACGGCGCCGTTCATGGATCTCATGAACCAGGTGTTTAGGCCCATGTTGGATCAATCGATGATCGTCTTCATCGATGGCATTCTGGTATATTCGAAGACCAGAGAACAGAATGAGGAGCATTTTCGTGAGATCTCAAAGTTTTGAGGATGGAGAGGCTCTTTTCCAAGTTCTCCAAGTGTGATTTCTGGTTGTGCGAGGTTCAGTTTCTGGGACACCTCGTCAACCAGAACGGTATCTTGATTGACCCAGCCAAGATAGAGGCGGTGATGTGGTGGGAAGTGAGGAAGTCTCCATCTGAGATTCGGAGCTTCCTCGGTTTGGCAGGGTATTATCGGAGATTCATTCGAGATTTCTCTAAGATTGCAGTTCCTCTCACTAAGTTGACGAGGAAGGATGTTATGTTCAGTTAGGGGCCTGAGCAGCATGCATCATTCGATACTTTTTGCTAGAGACTTTGTGAGGCACCAATGCTTGCCCTCCCTAAAGGAGTAGAGGAGTTTGTGGTCTACTGTCATGCATCCATTTCGGGGTTGGGTGTTGTCTTGATGCAGAGAGGGCATGTGATTGCATACGTTTTGAGGTAGTTGAAGCCTCATGAGCGAAGTATCCTACCCATGATCTGGAATTGGGGGTGGTGGTTTTTTCTCTCAAGATTTGGAAATCTTTATGGAGTTCGATGTACCATCTACACGATCCATAAGAGCCTGAGATATCTTATGGATCAGCCTAACCTAAATATGAGGCAGAGGAGGTGGTTAAATGTAGTGAAAGATTATGACTGTGAGATTCTATCTCACCTAGGCACGACCAATATAGTCGTTGACGCTTTGAGCCGGAGGGCGGTCATTACCCCGATTCAGGATGTGTGTATGAGGATGACTATGATGACCCAATTTTGGAAACGATCAAAGAAGCGCAGTCAGAGGACATAAAGGAAGAAAATCGGAAAAGTGAACGGGTGATCGGTCAGATTTTAGTCTTTGATATTGACAGCAGGGGCTGTTGACTCTTCACGTGCGGGTTTGGGTGTCATATGTGATGGATTTCGAGCATTACAACATTCCTATGGTGTACATGCAAACCTAATTGCTTTGGATCTAAGTTTTGTCTTTTGAACATGCAAATACAAACTCCAAAGCAATAACCTTATGACTAGCATCCAATTTTCGAAATTCACATATGAAATTAGGGTTTACATGTTACCTCTCTTGTTATGTAGCAATAACAAGATCACCTTGAATATCCTTGACCTTTGAAAGCTTTGTGCCCCAAGTGTTGCACCTCTAATGGAGTCACAAACACTCAACACAACAAAGATAAGGAGGAGAGACAAGAAATCGGCCAAGGTTTTTCTTTTTAATGCATGAGCCGATTTTCACATGTATTGGGGGTTTATATAGTTGTGTGGGCTGCTAGGGTTTTTGGAGGAAACCCTAATTCCTGCTTAAGGCTTAAGCAGCCCATGGACCCCTTCTTTAGAGCCCTTGGATGAAATCTATAGGGCCTCCCTATAGGATTTTGTCCACTCCTAATTAAGGAGTCCATCAGCCTAGTTTTGCAACTATCAATGATTTGCAAAACAGTCCCTCCATTATCAATCAGTTCCTTTAATCCCAAAATTAATATCAAATTAATTTCTGATTAATCACCAATTAACACTATGATTTCCAAATAATATATTAATCTTATAATATATTAATAAAATCATTCTGAGTACCAATTTACTATTCATATAATAAATCCTACTCTTCTCTCTCCACTAGTCATCCTATCAAGTTCCATGAGTGAAGGCAACCCAAAAGGACCATGCTCATAATTAAATCAAGTACATACCAATTATAGTTATGGGCTTAGACACCTAATCCAAAAGTCTCCCACTTGGATAAGTCTAATAACTATAATTGCAAGAACAACTTCAGAATCTGATAAGCAATCGGAGCTTTCAAAAGTCGCTGTCGAACTCTGATCTTATCAGTAACGTGTCCTTTAAATAAGGGATCAAATATTCCTCCGTTCTACAAGATATCGTATGGACATGAGACATGGATTATAATCATTCTCTCAGTCCAAGGTTTGTTTCCCGACTTCCGATTTATGACGACTGACTCAGACTATAATTGAACACATCAACTTAGTCCAGGCTTGGCCAAGCGCTTAGGCATCATCACTAAATCATCGAGGGGACCATAGATATCACTTTTCCCGTTAGGGCAAAAGGAACGGATAAACTTCGACTCATATACGTGTACTATTTACTCATCAAATCGCACACAACAATACGTTTTATAACGTCAAGTTACTGATGCGTTTACGTATTATCAATGCGCAACCGATTCGTAAACAACAACTCATATGTCTCCATTTCAAGAATATAAGATATTATCGTCTCAAAATCACTCGTGATAAAATCCATGAAAAGTTTCAAATGAGCGTGGGTTTAATCCAATACTCAAATCCTATTTCAGGAGTACTCACAAACACTGCAACAAACATTTGCTATGTCTAAGCACTTACACAATCTATAGTCGGATTCATGACAGTCTTACCTCATTACTTACTTCCAAAGTATGATCGACTGTGGATGTTTGAATAATCTTATTATTCGGGAAGTAAAACATGCGAAGTGAAACACAAGAATAATCTAATTAACTATGGTCTCAAACTTTTGAATATGAATAAAACACTTATTATTTAATCACCATATTAATCAGACTTTATTCATTGTTTACTGTTTCGAACAATCAACTTAATAGTTGAATTAAAACAATAGTCATCCCATGCTCCAAGCATGCACACTATGTTTATCTATGGTCCTTACTTTGTGGAATAGATCAATTGAACACATTTCCAATGATGCTCATTTCACAATTCCCTGTCCTTATCACAAGTGTAAGAATACAAAATTTTTACTATTACTAGAATCTTGTAAGATCTAAACTTACATGCAATGTTCCTTTTGTAATGTCAAGGCACCAAAGTCAAAGAGACTTTGCCAATGATATTACAAAGCATTCCATTGAAATTGTTACAAGACAATTCCCCGGAAATGAAATCTCACATTCAAGGTACATTCCTTGAACATCCTTTTTGCATAAAAGTTTCTAACTTACACATAGATTCTTAATATCCAACTCCCATTATGGAAACATTTCCATAATTGCCATATGACAATCCATTCTTAATAGAATCCTATCTATTCAGAATTATATCAATATGGTCCATCCATTACTATACTTCCAACTGTCCACAAGCAACCAATCTTCGGTAAACCTTAGATTGTCCTTGACAATTGTTTAACAACTTTAGTCATATCCGGTTCGGGTCCCTTTTCCCCCTTAATACGCTAGGCATTTGGAAAATCAGAACATGCGAATATTATAGCATATGCAATCGATCCTATATCTGAATCATATAGGACACGATTCATAATGTCTCACATAAAGACCTAACAGTCTCTTGCTATAATATTTCCATATATATAGAATTTCCTATATTGAAACATTTCAACATGACATTCATATATATCCATGACCAAGTTTAAAAATTTTAATCTAAACTTTTAGATTTGAAATGAAGTATAAATGTCCTCTCCCTTAAAAACTTTCTATAGCGAAACAATTTCCAAATTCTGCAACTTTGCAAATTTAGAACTTTGTTTCCTATAATCAACATTTCTAACTTGCAACACTCAACATAATAATCACGCTCCCACTAGCATAACGATTATGTTCTTACCAGCATAACAATTATGCTCCCACTAGCCTTGACATGTACCCAGAAATCAGTTGGACTTCTAGAAATCAATACCTATTGACTTTCTTTCCAAAGTTCAGACTTCTGATACGTGGTGCTTCGATAAGTCTATATCTAGACTTCTCAAGCTCATAGACCTTTCATTAGACAACTTATGTGTGTGTCTAAACCTTTTCAGAACTTATGGCAATAAGTCCTGAATGTTCAAACTATTTGTCATTTCTCACAATTCGAATTATGAAAAGGGATGCCGCAATCATACTCGAATTTGAGAACGCAATTATCACATCTGCTAACTCTAATGATATTAATCAATCCTTTAAAATCTACTAGTGTAATCGTTTCCTCACAATCATTTTTATGAAGTAGAGAGAAAACTTTACCAATTAGATTTTATGGTGTATGTGTTCCTATCCATCTGAATTTGTCATTTCCAATCATAAGACAAAGTTTATGACAAATTCAAACTCATATGGACTGAACTTGCTTATTCACAATTTCTTGCCATCCGGTAGCACAAGAGTCTACCACTGCTTCCAAGTTATTGAGCAGCTCACCCATACTGTTCAATGTACTTTCACTGATCAAGGTGCTTTTGCCTTATGCGATCAGATGAGAACTCATAGAACTCACATGCATAATTAACATAACTAGAATGACATAGAAACAAGAATATGTCAACACGATAGGTTGTCAACCTCGGGTAGTGTGCTAGTGATTACCAAAAGGTTTATTCTTGATTAGCTTTTGAGACTATTCAAGACCATTAAGACTCCCACAAACCTCTTGAGATATAAGATTCTCTGTCAAGGAGCATTTCTCAACAAGCAAATCTTCAAGAGTCAGTGTGGGTTCTTATCAAGAAACTCTTCATACAATTGGTCTTAGTTGGTCTTTGTTTTAGCCAAAACATCACAACTACCAATTTCAAATGTGCAAGAGTAAGAAAACATTTTCACTCCACATTTCATGAGGTGTTGTAAACCTACTTAGAACATACTACTCAACAATTCCCGATTCTTCTTCTTAGCCATACAAGTGCACTAATGATATAACCAAGAATCAAATCCAAGTTTCTGTCCAATTGAAACTTGGGTGATGAAAATCCTTCCTCACTTGGTAAATTAAGACAGTACCACAAATGATATAACCAAGAATCAAATCCATTTTCAATGTTGCCAACAATAGAAATATATAAACACCAATTTTCACAAATGCCATTGCAAGGAAATGTAAAATAAGATAAAATCAAAATTTTCTTTATTTATAAAATTGCGGAAAAACTTGTCCTTACAATGCAAGTACAAATGAAAACTATGTTACTAAATATTCATAGGCAATCTATCATAACTCCTAAGTAGCAGTTCAAAAATCTAATCATCGAACCATGCGACCGAAATCCATTTCTTTACGATCAGACTCAACTTGCTCTTCTTTTAAGCTTCCTTCCTTTTCTTCAATCCTACAAAAACATCAAAATGCAATCTTATCACATCATGTATTAAGAATCTATAAATAGGAACTTAATAGAGTTAAATAGTGGATTTACCTGAAGTAGAGTCATACAGTTTGACTTTACCATCCTTGCGATCTTTCAGGTAGATACGTCAGCTTCGCATCCAATGCCCCTTCTCTTGGCAATAGAAACATATGAACTCTTTGGGAATGACACATGGTACTATCTCAGAACTTGCCTTTCTCTTATGATCAAACTTTTCGACCATGGATGATTTCTCTCATTTAGGAGGAGAAACCATTTCTGGACTATCATATTTTCCATAACCAATGTTCATGGAAATTTGGGAAGTAGATCTCAGACAAATCTGCTTGATAGGTGCGCTAAAGCATTGCTGCTTCAGCAGCAATTAGAAAATAAGTCAGATCAATGAGGGTCACGTCGTGATCTGTCATATAGTAGTCTTTAACAAACTGACCATATGACTCGGGAAGCGACTGAAGAACCAAGTCAACAGCTACCTTCCTTGGGAAAACGATACCCAATATTCCTAGCCTATCAATGTGTGACTTCATCTTCAAGACGTGTGCACACACAGACCTTCCATCTTGGTGTTTGCTTGCCAATAAGGCATGAGTGACCTTGAACTTTTCAAGTTGATGAAAACGTGGGTCAAGGAGAATCACTGGAGGAGGTGGAGGAAGTAAAGAATGATTCCCGGTTCCACCTTTGCACGAAGAAGGGAATGATCTTTCACCTTGATCGACAAGTGGAAGGTCATCTTCAGAAGGAAAGCCTTTTCCAAAGGATTGAGGAAAACCATAGTTGTTTGAACTAGACATCTACAAAAGGGAAAAATTCAAGTTAGTTGATTAAGTCCTTAATATAACACCCAAATGAAATATTAAGGCTAGGACCCAACACAATAATTCACAATTCGGAAGAGGGATGTCGTAATCTAATTGTAAATTATTTGAAGGTAGGTAAATGACGATTTACCAATTCCACCATGAAAACAAAATTTTAAATGAATTAGGTTTTAAATGAAATTCCTAGATCTTTTGAGATTCATTGAACTTTTCAATGGCATGTTTAATCTCGATTATGCCCTTCAAGTTTGTGACTGGGATACCGAGGATCACAAACAAGGTGTGAATAACCATACAAATTAGCTTGGTACTCTCGATGTCATTTATCACCTAATCAATGTGTCGGTAACTTCACACACTCCATTGATCAACGATAATTCACGAGCTACTCATTTCCATCCTTCATTAGTCCCATATTAGTGTGTCGGTTAGCCACACATGCTCCATTAACGACCAATAAGGTGCAATGTGCAATTTCATGGGTTAGCATCAAATTCACATTTTACCTAAAGTAACTAAGATTGGGAATTTATAAAAACATTTAGTTACTTTATATATATTCATTATACTTTTAATGAGGATTAATGTCCTATCAAACTCGGTCG
Source organism: Lactuca virosa (assembly GCF_052849685.1). Taxonomy (NCBI): domain Eukaryota; kingdom Viridiplantae; phylum Streptophyta; class Magnoliopsida; order Asterales; family Asteraceae; genus Lactuca; species Lactuca virosa. Next base: position 115,028,836 of record NC_136434.1, on the reverse strand, counting down.
GCTAACGACCCTCCACTGGTCAAGGGTGCGGTGGGTAAGAGTGGATATCCAATGACAATCATTTTACAGACCGTTTCCTTAAACACCCCTTATAGACCAGCTTCGTGAATGAGGCCTACTAACGGTAAGACCGACCTTTTCTTATACATATATATAAATTAAACTTTTAATGTTATAATAGTATAAGGGTATATTTTAAACTTTTCAAATACTAAGTGGTTTAATCTTTTAACTAAATTAAACTTTTAATTTAATTAACTTTAAACCATATTATGGAATTATTAATTGTCTCCTTTTAATTAAAACACTTAATTAATTAATTAATAAAATCCATAAGGATATTTTTAGTGTCTTCCATTTAAATTTCAAAAATTAAAAACTTTTAATTCTAAATTTAAATTGTGAAACTAAAAGGATATATTTTAAACATTTAAAATATTAGGGTTTTAGAATTTCATATTTTCAAAATTAAACTTTTAATCAAATCTTAAATTCTGAAACCAAGAGGGTGCAATTTGAAACTATTCAAAATTATTAGGTTAAATCTATGAATCAAAATATTCTTATATTATCCAAATTTAACCATATCTTCAATTTTTGATAAGGATATCTCATACCAATAAGAACAATCGAATTTATGCATTAAAAACGAGTTATGGTAATTATCCTAATCAAAATCTGGCCAAAAAATCGAAAATCCGGCACCAGACGAGTCAACTCGTCGAGTTGGCAAGTGAACTCGTCGAGTTCAAGCTACTCGTTGAGTCCTATATGGAACTCGTCGAGTTAGTGTGCCAGACTGCAAAAAAATCGATTTCTTGTTCTTTTGGCAGTCCACTCTTGCACCAATTCAATTGAAAAACAACCTGGTGATGATACCACTGATGGGTTTTGAGCATTACAACATTCTTATGGTGTACATGCAACCCTAATTGTTTTGGATTTAAGTTTTTCTCTTTTGAACATGCAAATATAAACTCCAAAGCAATAACCCTATGACTAGCATACAATTTTCGAAATTCACATATGAAATTAGGGTTTACATGTTACCTCTCTTGTTATGTAGCAATAACAAGATCACCTTGAATATCCTTGACCTTTGATAGCTTAGTGCCCCAAGTGTTGCACCTCTAATGGAGCCACAAACACTCAACACAACAAGGATAAGGAGGAGAGACAAGAAATCGGCCAAGGTTTTTCTTTTTAATGCATGAGCCGATTTTCACATGTATTGGGGGTTTATATAGTTGTGTGGGCTGCTAGGGTTTCTGGAGGAAACCCTAATTCTTGCTTAAGGCTTAAGCAGCCCATGGACCCCTTCTTTAGAGCCCTTGGACGAAATCTATAGGGCCTCCCTATAGGATTTCGTCCACTCCTAATTAAGGAGTCCATCAGCCCAGTTTTGTAACTATCAATGATTTGCAAAACAGTCCCTCCATTATCAATTAGTTCCTTTAATCCCAAAATTAATATCAAATTAATTTTTGATTAATCACCAATTAACAATATGATTTCCAAATAATATATTAATCTTATAATGTATTAATAAAATCATTAGGAGTACCAATTTACTATTCTTATAATAAGTTCTACTCTTCTCTCTCCACAAGTTATCCTATCAAGTTGCATGAGTGAAGGCAACCTAAAAGGACCAAGCTCATAATAAGTCAAGTACATACCAATTATAGTTATGGGCTTAGACACCTAATCCAACAGTATGTTGGTGGGGTTCGACGGGTATTGATGGAGGAGGCCCATAATTCGAGATTTTCCATTCATCCGGAGGCTACCAAGATGTACCTTGACCTGAAGCATAGTTATTGGTGGCCTTGTATGAAGAGGGACATGGCCTGGTTTGTAAAGCGATGCTTGACCTGTCGGAAGGTCAAGGCAGAGCACCAGCACCCTCTCGGAAAACTGCAGCCTTTGGAGGTTCCACTGTGGAAGTGAGAGCAGATTACTATGGATTTCATCACAAAATTGCTGAAGACTTCGAGGGGATTTGATGCTATCTGGGTGATAGTTGACCGTTTGATGAAGAGTGCTCACTTCTTACCATAAGTGAGGGCTCTTCTGCAGAGAAGCTAGTTAAGATTTATGTTCGGGAGGTGGTGGCTCGGCATGGGGTGCCGACTTCTATTGTGTCGGATCAAGATGTTCGTTTCACTTCCAGGTTTTGGAAGAGGTTTCATGAAGAGTTGGGCATTCGGTTACATTTCAATACCGCCTATCATCCGCAAACCGAAGGGCAGATCGAGCGGCCTATTTAGACGTTTGAGGATATCTTGCACGCCTGCATCATTTATTTTGGTTGGATCTAGGACTCCTATCTCCCTTTGACTGAGTTTTCTTTCAACAACAACCATCATGCCAGCATCGACATGACTCCCTTGAGCTTCTTTATGGGAGGATGTGTCGGACTCCTATTTGTTGGGGCGAGGTCGGCCAGAGAGTCATGGGGAGCAATGATATAGTGCTCAAGACGACTGAGCTTATCCAACAAGTGAGACAGAGATTGCTAGCGGCCCAAAGCCGTCAGAAGAGTTATGCGGGTCGGTGATGCTCTGTGCTAGAATTTCAGGTTGGAGATTTGGTGATTCTGAAGGAATCACCATAAAAGGGTGTTATCCACTTCAGGAAGCGGGGAAAGTTGGCCCCCAGGTTCATTGGCCCTTTTAGAGTGTTGGCCAGTGTAGGCAATGTGGCTTACCGGCTGGAGCTACCTGAGGAGTTGAGACAGATTCATGATACCTTCCATGTTTCCCAGTTGAGGAAGTGTATAGTCGATGAGACAGCTATGGTTCTTTTGGAGGACATTCAGGTCGATGATCGTCTGAATTACATTGAGAGGCTAGTGACGATTCTAGATCGGAGAGTAAAAACCTTGAGGAACAAAGTAGTGAGCTTGGTCAAAGTTTAATGGCGACACCGGAAAGGCTCGGAGTGGACTTAGGTGCCCGAGTCTGAGATGCGCGAGCACTACCCTGATCTGTTTTCTGAGACTAGCTTCGAGGGTGAAGTCTCCTTCTAGTAGATGAGAATTGTAATATCCGGTTCTCAGGTATTTACATTTTTGGTCCTTGTGTCAAGATTATTTTGCATTTAACCTGTACGTTGGGCGTACGTGAGGTACGCGCTGCGTACCTGGTCAAGACTCGAAAGTGTGGGACTTTCCCTAGTAAGTTGGATGTATATGTGGTACGTCGGGCGTACTAGCTCAGGCCTTAAACCCTAAATTTTAGGGTTTGTTCCCTATCTAAGCACCTTATCTCAGCCTTGAACCTGCCATAATCAGCCTCCACTCCCTTAAATCCCCAATATCGAACCCTATATATGAGAGTGAAGATCTTGGAGCCTTTTGATAATTTTTGTGCAATCTTGTAGAGGAATATGGTCATTGAAGAAAGTGGTGTTGCATGCAAGCTTGTGGATCTAGAGGCTACCTCACCTTGTGCATCTTTTGAAAGTATAAAGTCCCTACGTTGCTCATGTTCTTTCTAGATCTCTTTAGATTGGTTTTTATGAGCTTTTTGTCCCAAAGCTTGGACCTTTGTGAGTATGGGGGTACTCCAGAGCATATTGGTTGTCCTTTTAGATGTTTTAGAGTGCTTAGATTCATAAAAATGGTTGCTTGATCATTTTCCTTGGCCCATGCATGAGTTTAGTGACTTTATGGGTTAATACATTCTATAGTGGTCAGATTTGAAGTTGGAATAAGTTTCTTAAAGGATTAAGACATAAAAGTTGGAATTTTGGGACCAGACAGAGTACGTTGGGCGTACTCCTAGCTACGCCCCGCATAGCCAGGCTCGTCCCTCATTTCAATGATTCGAGTTGTACACCCAATGTAGGAAAGCGTACGCCCCACGTACTGACGAGAAGGTTGAGTTATTGACTTTTGATGAGTTTTGACTTTTGGTCAAAATATTGAGGGTTTTGGACCATGGAAGGGAAAATGGTCTTTTTGACCTTCAGGAGCGTAGTTGTGGGATTTGGACCTGTGAGTCGGGTTATGACCTTAATTGACTAGGGTTACTTATTGTGTTTATTATGCGAGAGTCTAGTTCTGGTAGTTCGGGAGTGAGAATTACCAGTCATCATTATCAGGTGAGTCTCCTCACTTATTCTTACCTGTGTGGTAGAATAGTTGTGTAGACATATATGTGATGACCAGTTGGGCCTAAGTGTTGCTACTGTGATATGTGATAATGTGTGTGTTGAAACTTCGAGTAGTCTCCAGGGTTGCTGATAACCCACCGAGCGTGTTGTTTGCTCACTGAGACTTTGGGTAGTCTCCAGGGTTGCTGATAACCCATAGCTATTTATTTATGTTGTGTTGTGTGTGGTATTTTGGGGAACTCACTAAGCATTATACTTACAATTGTTGATTATATGTGTTTTAGGTACTTTTGAGGAATTCGGGAAAGCTAAGACTTGATTGTACACACTCGTTGGGAGATTTTGTTATTGGGCATTATGTGGCACTTTGATATTTGTAGTGATGATTCGTATTTGATACTTGTGATTTTATGATGGTTTGGTTTATGAACAATATTTTAGATAATTTAAAAATAAAAATTTTGGTTTGGAATTTGAGGTGTTACAAAACCACAATCACGATTTGTGTAATTTACTCTACGTAAACTCTCTCTCATTTTGATTTTTTTTCCATAATTAACCAATCTATCATCATCTCTATAGAACATATTATAAAACCCTTCATCTAAAACTTTTAATTAAAACAATATATTAAAATATGAAAGTTTTGACAATTAATTAGTGTTTTCAAAGTTTGCGAAAATACAAAAGGTGATAATTTCTCATGTATGGAGTTATAAAAATAGCAAATATGTTTAATTATAATTAAGAATTTAATATTTAATGATAAACATTAAAATAAAATAATATTCAATATTTATTAAAAGAAATTAATTTGTTAATAAATAACAAAGATTTAAAGTTTAATATAATTAAAGAGTAAAATGAAATATCATTATTAAAGAGGGGTAGTTTAACTCGTGACAATCTGATTATATGTCCCCAAGACTACTCGCTTTGTCCAACAATCGTAATACTTTTGTTCTGTCCTAGTGATACTGATTTTAGTATAAATTCAGGTATGTATACTTTGGTTAAATATTTTATTATTTAAAAGTATAAACTCTTGGTCAGAGTATTTTAATCCCGTTGTGTTTATAGTTATATATCTTTTATGGGTTGATATACTCAATTCACTATAAACAAAGCTCTGATACCAATCTGTCACACCCCAAAACCGGAACGGCGGAAACGCTCGGGGGCGGAGGACGTCATGTACAGTATCACAACAATGCATAATAGTAAACAAGCAACAACATCATCCATTGCATTAATAGTAATAATTTTAATACAAGTGTGTTCTGAGGTTTATAAGACACCAAAATGAATAATCAAAATAAAAGATGAGTCTTGAAAGAGCTCCATCTTCTTAAAACCTGGCCATCGGTACCTGTCTACTGGCGACCTGAGAATACAAGTTATTTTGAAAGCGTAGATCAGCATTAAAGCTGGTGAGGTCATAAGTATTTTAGTGTCATTGGTTGTATAAGTTTGAAGAATGTACTTGTAAATGTTTGATGTAAAATTTTGTAAGTGTTGAATGTAAATGTTTGTAAACTTCCTATAAAATCCTATATTTTCTACTAAAGTAGTCTTCTACCAAGACTCAACTGTTCTCTATGTTTGTTCTTTTGTAAAAGTATGAGCTTTCCCAAAGTATGACTATCATTACCAAAATATAGTTTTTCATTACCGATTATGTGAGAAGATCACAATGTGAATGAAATAGGAAAATAAAGATGTATTGTAGTTTTATCTAGGTAACTACTAATGTACTAACTACCTTTAACTTGTTGGTTAATTTAGGTAAAATGTGATATGATTGTAACCATACTCGATTGACCAGTATAACACGACGTTCGAGACGTCGAAATGATATGACATTCGTCACCCGCAGACCTGCAGGTCCCACTGTAGCTAGCAGCAAGGTGTAGGAGGGGCAATCACGTATAGATCTATACACAAATTCACGCTCTCCCTCCAGGAGACTCTGGGTACAAAATTTGACACATCAGTATATGTCGAGCCATGAAGTAGTAGCTCACATTAATGTTATAGTATTCTTGTATTTGTATAGTATGTACTAGTGTAGTGTATGTTCTCTCTGTCTAGTATGTAGTATGATCTCTAGTGTATAGTGTGTAGTATGTATTGTTTCTCGCTAAAGTATGCTCTATATGTTTCTCTTTATAGTGAGTATTGTTTCTCGTTATAGTATTCTCTATATGTTTCTCTTTATAGTGAGTATTGTTTCTCGTTATAGTATGTATTGACTCATGTATGAACTGATTCGTTGTATGTTTCGTTGCTCTAGTAATAGTATTAGTAACTTCCTAAACTATACCTATTATAGTTTACTAGCAATGTTGTTTGTATGAATGAACATGTTTGTATACCCTTGCTACCCAAAGGTATTGAACTGAATGAAGGACTTTTATATCTATACACATATACATAATATATAATTAAGATTCAAACGACCTTCGGACAAACAACCGATACCCTAAGTCCACAACCAAACAAGGAACAGGAAGTAAGGCGAGTTATCAGTCCTAAGTCCTTTCAATCCTACTTATATAACTATATCTATATAGATATGCATTTGACAAAATATAAGTTTAAAAGAGTTTGATAAAGAGTTTTGAATATAAAAGAGTTTGTAAAACGATTTAAAGCAGTTTGTTTGATAACACTGTTTGAAATGTAACAAAATCCATATGTTTGATAGTTATTAATCACATGTGATTGATATAATAACTATAATAGTTCAACTTGTATTCCCCCCATAAAAACATTTAAAATCATTTAAAAGATAAGTTAAGGGGTATGAACTCACCTGTAGTGAGTGGTTTGGATGAAAGAGTGGTATAGGATGCTAGGTGTCAAGTGAAGACTTGAGCACACACACGGATCCTAATAAGCATAAAATGACACGTATATGTATATAATTAGTGTTTATACAACTAATCATGTAAGGGAAACACCTTAGGAACTAGGAAACACTTATATAGAAGTGTTATAATCACAAAGGATTGCATCTAAGGAGTTTAAGGCCAAACTATGGTGTTTACGGCCATGTGTTCACGGCCACAAGAGTTTACGGCCATGTGTTCACGACCTCATGAGTTTACGACCGTAAACTCATGATGATTTGTGCCCAAAAGGTGTTTTAAGGTCTTAAAAACCACAAGGAAGTGTTATAGCCTTAAGTCCAAGCCCTAGGAAGAGTTATGACCACATTTGCACCTTTAATAAGGGTTTACGACCAAGGGAGATGCTCTTGGCCGTAAACTCTCTTTGATCATGGATTTTGGATGATTTCAAGGTGCTAAGCATGAGTTCTTACTAGATATCAAGTATAGGGAAGTAATACTTACGATATAGAAGCTAAAAAGGTTGATTTTGGACCAAAACACTAGAGTGTTCTTGGTGTTCTTGATGATCTTGAAGATCTAACCCAAAAGATGATGTTAATGGATGGAATAGAAGGGGTTTTGCTAGATAAGAAGATGTAGTAACTAATCAAGGGATAAATCACTTACATTTTTGGAAGAAAATGAAGATCCTTGATGATAGTTGAGAGCAAAACCCGATTTCTTGGCTTGGAAATGGTAAAAGTGTTGAAAAATGGCCAAGTATCACATATATAGCCAAGATTTTATGGCCACCATGAGTTTACGACCGTAAACTCATGTGTCTTGGCCGTAAACTCCTCATGAAAGGGGTTTATGGCTTGTTTGATGGTTTTGAACTTCAACAGACATTTCCTATCACTCATTCTTTGGATGTACTAGGTTTAGAATGCTCAAACAGACCCTAAATAGTGCTAGAAGATAGCAGGAACAAATCTGACTTTGATTGAGTTTAAGTGTTGTACAAGATAGAAATTTCGGATTGTCACATCATCCCCCCGTTAGAGAGAATTTCGTCCCGAAATTAGAGTTTAAAAAATAAGCTATTACAAATAACTAAACGAAAAGATGAGGATATTTCAGTTTCATTTGATCCTCGCGCTCCCAAGTGAATTCAGGTCCTCGCTTGGCGATCCAGCGAACCTGCACTATCGGGATACGGCTTTGCTTCGTTTGCTTGACCTCTCGGTCCATGATCTCTACAGGTTCTTCCACGAAGTTGAGGCTCTCGTTGATCTCGATCTTGTCGATTGGGATTACAAGAGTCTCGTCGGACAGACACTTTTTCAAGTTCGAGACGTGGAACGTAGAATGTACGTTACTGAGTTCGCGAGGTAGTTTGAGTTTGTTAGCTACAGGGCCGATTCTGGCGAGAATCTCGAAAGGCCCTACATATCTTGGATTTATCTTTCCACGCTTTCCGAAGCGTATTAAGCCCTTCCAGGGTGAGACCTTCTATAGGACACGGTCGCCCACCTGGAATTCCAACGGTTTCCTTCTCTTGTCTGCGTAGCTTTTCTGTCGGTCTCTAGAAGCTTTCAATCGTTCACGAATCTGAACGATCTTCTCTGTCGTTTCCCAAATGATTTCCGGACCTGTGAGAGTGCTGTCAAGAACTCATCCTTTAGCTAACTGCGTGTCGCCCTCCTCAGCCCAGCACAGAGGGGATCTGCACTTACGGCCATAGAGGGCTTCAAATGGAGCAGCCTTTATGATCGTGTGATAACTATTATTGTAGGAGAATTCGACAAGGGGTAAATGAGTATCCCATGCCTTCCCAAAGTCAATCACACAGGCTCGCAACATATCTTCCAAAGTTTGAATAGTCCTCTCACTTTGTCTGTTGGTTTGTGGATGGTAGGATGTACTCATGTCCAGCCTAGTTCCTAGGGAGCTTTGTAGCGACTTCCAGAACCTCGAAGTGAATCTACTATCCCTATCAGAGATAATGGATATGGGAACACCATGCAGTCGTACGATCTCCCTGATGTATGTTCTTGTTAGTTTCTCCATCTTGTCAGACTCTTTGATAGGCAGGAAGTGTGCGGACTTTGTTAACCTGTCTACGATCACCCAAATGGTATCGAGACCACCCGTTGTCTTGGGCAATTTGGTTATGAAGTCCATTGTGATCCGCTCCCACTTCTATTCAGGTATCTCCGGTTGCTGGAGTAAACCTGATGGTTTCTGGTATTCGACCTTAACCTTGGCGCAAGTAAGGCATTTACTCACGAAGGTAGCAATCTCTGCTTTCATTTTAGGCCACCAGTATAACTTTTTAAGATCCATATACATCTTATATGAACCTGGGTGGACAGAATATCGAGTGTTGTAAGCTTCGGTCATGACCAAGTCTCTGAAACCACCGTGTTTCGGTGTCCAGATCTGATCCACGAGATATAAGGCTCCACCACCCTTGACCACTAAGTTCTTATCCATCCCTCTCAGGGATTCACTTGCCATATTTTCAGGTTTCAAAGCTTCGAGCTGAGCTTCCTTAATTCGTGTGGACAAGTGTGAATGGATAGTCATAGTCAATGATTTGACTCAACGACCAGAGTATTCTTTCCGACTCAGGGCGTCAGCTACTACGTTGGCCTTGTCGGGATGATAACGAATTTCGCATCCGTAATCGCTGAGTAGCTCGACCCATCGTCGTTGTCTCATGTTGAGCTCCTTCTGGTCGAATATATGTTGTAGGCTTTTGTAGTCTGTAAAGATAGTGCTTTTTGTACCATATAGGTAGTGTCTCCATATCTTCAGAGCAAACACCACTGCTCCTATCTCAAGATCGTGTGTGGTGTAGTTGACCTCGTGTGTCTTCAGCTGTCTTGAGGCATAGGCGATGACCTTACCTCGTTGCATCAGAACATAGGCGAGCCCTTGATTGGACGCATCGCAATAGACTACAAAGTCTTCTATCCCTTCGGGGAGGGACAGTATTGGTGCGGTGCATAAGGCTTGCTTCAGCGTTTGAAACGCTTTCTCTTGCTTCTCTTCCCATTCAAAGGCCACGCCCTTCTGGGTCAATGTCGTAAGCGGTTTCGCAATCCGTGAGAAGTTCTGAATGAACCTCCGATAGTAGCCAGCGAGGCCTAGAAATTGACGAATTTCTGTAGGCGTCTTCGGTGCTGACCAGTTCTCAATGACTTTAATTTTGGAAGGGTCCACGTGTATTCCCTCTTCGCTAACCACGTGCCCTAAGAATTCGACTATTCGGATCCAAAATTCGCATTTTGAGAACTTCGCATAGAGCTTCTCTGATCGTAGTGTTTCCAAGACCTGACACAGATGTTGACTATGCTCCTCCTTACTACGAGAGTAGATAAGTATGTCATCGATGAAGACAATGACGAACTGATCCAAGTAAGGTCGCCACACCCGATTCATTAAATCCATGAATATTGTGGGCGCATTGGTCAATCCGAACGGCATCACTACAAACTCGTAGTGTCCATAACGAGTTCGGAAGGCTGTCTTAGGAACATCCTCTCCTAACACTCGTAATTGGTGATACCCGGATCTCAGATCAATCTTTGAGAAGAAATTCGCCCCTTGCAGTTGGTCGAACAAATCGTCTATGTGAGGAAGAGGGTAACGATTCTTGATGGTTAACTTGTTAAGTTCCCTGTAGTCGATGCACATACGGAACGATCCGTCTTTCTTCTTGACGAACAAGACCGGTGCTCCCCAGGGTGAGAATCTTGGCCTTATGAAGCCCTTGCTTAGCAATTCGTTAAGTTGACTGGATAGCTCCTGCATCTCAGCTAGTGCTAGACGATAGGGCGATTTGGCTACGGGGGTAGCCCCTGGAACTAAGTCGATTCTGAACTCGACTTGACGTTGCGGAGGTAATCCGGGGAGTTCTTTTGGAAAGATGTCGGGAAAATCGCATACTACTGGAATGTTCTTTATGTCTTTCGTCTCTTGGCTCACATCGACAACATGAGCAAGGAATGAGCGACATTCTTTTCGCAAGAATTTTTGGACTTGAATGCTCGAGATGAGGCAAAGGTTGGTGTTGGGTTTGTAGCCGTAGATTACTAGGGTTTCGCTAGATGGAAGATTAAGGCGAACAGCCTTTTCGTAACACATAATGTCGGCACGATGAGAACTCAACCAATCCATGCCGATTATGACGTCGAAACTCTTAATTGAGACCGGCATGAGGTCGATTGGAAATGAATGGTTGTCTAGTGTTAGTGAACAACCTATGTATATGCAGCTAGTACTCTCTGTCTTTCCATTAGCCATTTCTACTGTAAACGGTTCTTTAAGTGCATGCGATTTACTCTTAAGTAAGTGAGCAAATTTCTGGTTCACGAAACTCCTCTCCGCTCCACTATCAAACAGAATGCATGCATATGAGTTATCGAGGAGAAACGTACCAGTGACCACTGTGGGGTCGGCAACTGCTTCCTCGTGTCCTATAGCCAAAACTCTTCCCACTCCGCCGGCATTCCCTGCCTTCGGGCAGTTCCTCTTGTAGTGGCCCACCTCGCCACAACCGTAGCAAGCCTGGCCCACACCAGCGCCGGGGACTTGGGTAATTGGCTTTGCTGGAGCCTTGCAGAAACGGGCAGTGTGCCCCTTCCTGTTGTAGTTAGAGCACTGCATTTCATGGTAGGGTCCGTTGTGGTGGAAGCTGCATTTGTTGCACTTCGGCAAGTTTCCCGCGTACTGCTTTACCGGTGCAGCAGCGGCAGGTGCTATCGCAGCATGAACAGCTACGACCTGCTGCTTTTTGGCAGCTTTCTACTTCTTCTTGTCATCCCAGAATTTCCGCTTGTTGTCGGCGGCTTTGGAGGGTTCTGAGATGGCTAGGGTTGTTGTTGCTGACGGGGTTCGGACCCCATGGTCAATGAGCCTTTGTGCCAATCGCTTGGCACTATCGAAGGTAGTGGGGTTGGAAGCTAGGACGTTCCCCTGAAATGGAGGCACCAGCCCCCATATGTACCTCTCCACCTTCTTGGCCTCAGAAGGGACCATTCCCGGACATAGCGCTACCAGATCGCTGAATCTGGCAGCGTAGGAGACTATGTCGGAGCCCTTCATGGTTAGGCTCCAGAGCTCCTGCTCTAACTTATGTACTTCGCCCCTCGGGCAGTACTCCTCGATCATCAGCTCCTTAAGAGCTTCCCAGCCGATGGCATTTGTGTTGGGTTTTGAGCATTCTAACACTCCTATGGTGTACATGCAACCTTATAAACCTTGGATCTATGTTTTCTCTATTATACATGCAAATATTAACTATTCCAAGGTTTCATCCTAACTAGCATATTATGAATCACCTATACTACAAAGTTCTAGTTAGATGACATACCTTTTGATGTAGCTTGATGTCTTCAAGCTTTAAGAGCTTAGCCCCAATAGTGTGGAAGCCTCAAATGGAATCACAAATCACCAAAACACCTTGGAAGAACTTGAGAGAATATGTATGCACACTAAAATCGGCCCACTCTTATTTTCACACACTTGTGCCAATTTTGTGAGCCAATGACCCCTTTATATATTATGGAGGATTAGGGTTACATCCATGTAAACCCTAATACCCATGACCTTTCATTTACATAGGATCCATGGGTTAAAAGCTCCATGTACCATCCATGAAAGCTTAGCCCAACCTAAATGAACTTGGCCCGTTCCATATATATAAGAGTCCATATTTAATTAGTTCTTTTTGATCACTTAATTAATTCTAAACTAATTCTTGATCAATACTAATTAAATAATATGATTCCATATTAATATATTAGAACTTATAATATATTAATATAAATCATAAATATACTATTCTCAAAAGACTATCCATATAAATTGTGCCGGTGAAGTGCAACCCAAATGGACCATGCCGGGTCGGGTCAAGTACATACCAAATATAGTTATGGACTTAGACATTAATCCAACAGTTTGCCACTATAAGAGATAGTGACTTGACATGGCTGTTCCACCACGTCAGAGCTCGGTCCGCGAAGGTGCAAGCAGCAAATTTTACCTTGCTCCGTTCCGGATAGGAGCAGATCTCGAAGATCGACTTCGCCTTCTCGAACCATTGCGAGAGGGAAATGATTCCGCCAGTTCCATTGAAGGCCCTAGGTTTGCAGCTGGTGAAGTCCTTGTACGATCACTCTCTAGAGCGCACTGGAGCTTCAACTGGGGTGGGAGGCACATTAGTCTCACTCCCGCTTGTACCGGTTGAGTTGAATTGAGCTAGGGCTGCCGTAACAGCCGCATTCACAGCAGCTTGGATAGCTGCTGGGTTGTATTGCGGAGGAGGATGTGGAGTTTGATTACGAGTAGTGCGCCTCGTTACTCGGCGTGGAGGCATCTTGTAGCTATAAGATCACAAAGATGAAGATATTGATAAGATTTTAATAGAGAGTATGATGAGAGTGACTCATGGACTAACTCTCTATAGCCCAACAACACAGATGAAAGTATGATTGGATATAAGTCTAGAACTAGGAAGATGAAAGCATTTAGATAATAATTTTCACAAGATTAATATCTGTCAATAATACTGGTATTACCGATGCAACAAGTTTGGGAAAAAAATGACCTAGAAGTAGGTCTTACATCACACCAAGATTAAGAAATTTTTGACAGAATAAAGACCTAACTATCGAAAGTTCAAGGTCTTAACATAGACAGGAAAACTAAATCTAGAGCTTCTACATAGTCCTAATTTATATCCAAAAGAGAAGGTTGAGTAGGCTCTATCTGCGACGAGAACCACTAGAGTGAGTCCTTGATTCTGACAGACGGCGTTCCATGTCCCTCATGCACCTTTCAGACATAGCCTGCTGAGCTCGAAGTTCCCTGACTTCGGCTTGGGTTTTAGTCAGTTCTCTCTGTAGAGCCGCATTCTGACTCTGAGTCCTTGCCTGAGTCGACTCCAGATGACGAATGTGTATGGTATTGACTCCCGCATTAGCATCAACCTCCAGGATTTGGTTGATAGCCGCTCTACCCTGCTCATCAGTACGAGCAACCCTGCGGACTAGAATAGGCAAGATCCTGTCCGCTGAGCCTCCCTCGCTCAAGTCATAGAAGCTTCGATCTCCGTTGTAAGGTAAAAGCTGACCCTATTCGTGGCTCCATCTGTTCAAGTTTGCTGCCCACGGAGGTGTGGGACCTTGAAATGTTAGACGAGGGTTAGGATTTGGGATTTGAGCCACTGGGGGTAGGTTGTTGACTTCGGGTTCGGAGTCAGAATCCTCCGGGAAGTTTTCAGCAAGGTCATCATCCAGTGGAATTGCAAGTTCCTCTTCAGGCTCAACATCAAGCCATCCTCCGTCGCCTTGGTTGGGAAAGTACGGGTCTCCGGGGATATGGAATCCAGCCATGTTATCTACGCGAGAATAGGGTTAAAAGAAATAATTAATAGACGAGCTAATTAAGATAATTATAAGATGACCCGTATCAGTTACTCCAACATTTGCGTAGTGTATACCAGTCATATGTACCAAAACAGGATAGACCTTCGAATAAGTGACCCTAACTCTAAGTCCACAACCAAACAAGGAACATGAAGTAAAGCAAAGATCACAAATTCTAAGTCTATAACACCCTAGTCACATATAACCTTAGCGTATCCACTCAACAACGATTGACATACTAATAAAGACCTTTTTAGTTTGCACATAAGTAATTATAGTAACACAACATCGCAAACAATCCTGGACACATGCTAATCACTTCTCGGAAAGATATAGTTGATATGGCTATATCACTCCCAGATCTGATTATATGTCCCCAAGACTACACGCTTTGTCCAACAATTGTAATACTTTTGTTCTGTCCTAGTGATACTGATTTTAGTATAAATTCAGGTATGTATACTTTGGTTAAATATTTTATTATTTAAAAGTATAAACTCTTGGTCAGAGTATTTTAATCCCGTTGTGTTTATAGTTATATATCTTTTATGGGTTGATATACTCAATTCACTATAAACAAAGCTCTGATACCAATCTGTCACACCCCAAAACCGGAACGGCGGAAACGCTCGGGGGCGGAGGACGTCATGTACAGTATCACAACAATGCATAATAGTAAACAAGCAACAACATCATCCATTGCATTAATAGTAATAATTTTAATACAAGTGTGTTCTGAGGTTTATAAGACACCAAAATGAATAATCAAAATAAAAGATGAGTCTTGAAAGAGCTCCATCTTCTTAAAACCTGGCCATCGGTACCTGTCTACTGGCGACCTGAGAATACAAGTTATTTTGAAAGCGTAGATCAGCATTAAAGCTGGTGAGGTCATAAGTATTTTAGTGTCATTGGTTGTATAAGTTTGAAGAATGTACTTGTAAATGTTTGATGTAAAATTTTGTAAGTGTTGAATGTAAATGTTTGTAAACTTCCTATAAAATCCTATATTTTCTACTAAAGTAGTCTTCTACCAAGACTCAACTGTTCTCTATGTTTGTTCTTTTGTAAAAGTATGAGCTTTCCCAAAGTATGACTATCATTACCAAAATATAGTTTTTCATTACCGATTATGTGAGAAGATCACAATGTGAATGAAATAGGAAAATAAAGATGTATTGTAGTTTTATCTAGGTAACTACTAATGTACTAACTACCTTTAACTTGTTGGTTAATTTAGGTAAAATGTGATATGATTGTAACCATACTCGATTGACCAGTATAACACGACGTTCGAGACGTCGAAATGATATGACATTCGTCACCCGCAGACCTGCAGGTCCCACTGTAGCTAGCAGCAAGGTGTAGGTGGGTCAGTCCCGTATAGATCTATACACAAATTCACGCTCTCCCTCCAGGAGACTCTGGGTACAAAATGTGACACGCTCTCCCTGAATGTTGGATGCTTCATTTGGAGGGTCGTGATGGGTAGAATTCCCATCACCGACATGCTTGCAAACAGGGAAATAACAGTTTAGTCTTCTTCATGCCACTTATGCTCTGATAGAATTGCACCGGTAGACCATGTGCTTATCAATTGTCGTTCTGGTACTGTTGTTGTTGCTAGAGATTGGGTGCTCAAATGGTGTGGCATACCGTCTCAACAATTCACTAATGTTTTCGAGTTTCTTGACTATGTATGCTGTTGATTGGGGTAATTGCCCTAGGAAGAGAAAGATAATTACTGCAATCTTCTACTGTCTACCATAGGGTATTTGGAAGCGCGAGAAACAACAAGGTGTTTAATAACATGAAATTTTCCCCCACGAGAATTGTTGATATGGTTATCTCCAGTTGGGAAGGTAGCATTCACTTGACTATGTACCGCAAGTTGCATGGAACGATGGGTATCAGATGATAGAGGTCGGGGTTGAGTTGATCTCCAGTTGGGAAGGTAGCATTCGCTTAGGGTTAACCGAACTTCGTGACTTGAGTGTCACTGGGCCGAGGTAGTTGTTGTATGGGAGGAGGTGTCGGACTCCCGTTTGTTGGGGAGAGGTAGGGCAGCGCATGACGGGTAGCACTGAGATAGTGCTTCAGACGACAGAGCAGATACAGCAGGTTAGACAGAGGTTACTGACGGCTCAGAGTCGTCAAAAGAGTTATGCGGATCGGCAACGATCCGAGCTGGAGTTCCAGGTGGGGGACTTCGTACTCCTGAAAGTGTCCCCTTGGAAAGGAGTGATCCGATTCAGGAAGAGGGGCAATCTGGGGCCCCGGTACATCGGTCCGTTCAGGATGACCACGAGGGTGGGCAAGGTAGCATATCGGTTGGAGCTACCTGCAGAGTTGAGCCAGATTCATGATACCTTCCACGTGTCTCAGTTGAGGAAGTGTATAGCCGACGAGTCGACGGTGGTACCGTTGGAGGATATTCAGGTGGATGCGAGCCTGAATTATGCTGAGAGACCAATCGCGATCCGGGAACGTAAGATCAAGGTTTTGAGGAACAAGGAGGTGCCCCTGGTTCAGGTTTAGTGGCAACATCAGAGGGGGTCTGAGCTGACTTGGGAGGCAGAGTCAGAGATGCGGGAGCAGCATCCGGAGTTGTTTACAGCATGAGACTTCGAGGGCGAAGTCTGGTTCTAGTGGGGGAGAATTGTAACATCCCGAAATTCAGGTACAGCTATTTACCCCTTCTCTTTTGTCAAGATTTTCAAGATTAGTCCCTGAGTGGGAAAAGTTGCAAATGAGTACGCCGAGCGTACTGGAGAGTACGTTGCGCGTACTCATGCGCTTGAATGGACGCGGACCCTTTAAGGTACGCTGGGCGTACCAAAGTTACGCTGCGCGTAACTGGTCCAGATGCAAACCCTAAATGAGACTTGTGCACTATATAAGGAATGATATGGCCTTATCCTCAGCCACCATTTCGAAGAGAGAAACCCTAAGAGAGCACTTCCTTCGTCCTAAAGCTTGTGTGTGAGTGTTTTGAGCAAAAAGTGCCTTTATGTGTTAGTGAAGAAGAAGAGGAGGTTCTTGTGAAGGCTAGAAGTTGGAGTACAAGCTTGGATCTGAGTTCTTTAGAGGAAGGAGCTTCACTTAGAGGTAAAAAGCTCAGAACTTTCCTCTTTATTTTGGTTTGGTGTTTCATGGTCCATTTCTAGGGTTAAAGTCCCACAGGTGGAGACTTTATGAGCACAAGGGACTCCATGGACCTAGATCTGTCCCATTTCAGTGATATATGTGTTGTAGATCCATAAAAATCCCAACTTGGTCGTCATTAGGGAGTCATGTTTGAGTTATGGGCTTTAAAGTGTTGGAAGTGGAATGATTTGGGTGTTGGTGACTCTTACAGCCATGCAAAGGCTTAAAGTCACCAACTTTATGGATTAAGAGACTAAGGGGTAGTCAGATCTGAAAGTTGGACGTGTGTCTTAACTGTTTAAGACCCCAAAAGCTAAGGAGTCTGGAACTGGGAGTTACGCTGCGCGTAATCCCAGTACGCGCGGCGTAGGGGGTCGCGTTCCCCGTTTCTGTGAGGTCGCCGGGTACGCCCAGCGTACAGGTTCGGTACGCGCAGCGTAACCCGGAGAGTTAACTTTTGTTGACTTTTAGGGTTTGGTCAAACAATTGGACTTTTGGGACCGTTGAGGGGTAAAATGGTCTTTTAGCCTTCTGAGAGTGCTAAGAGAGGGAACAGTCTAGCCTTGAGAGTTGTATTGATTAGAGTGCTTATTCCATGTGATTAGGCGGAGGCTAGAGCAGATTTTACCGAGTTCGAGATTACCGAGTTACCCGAGGTTAGTCTTCTCACTATACTGTACCTGGAAGGGTACCTATGTGTGACCGGAAGGTCTTGTATGCTATGATGTATGTGCTATACGCGATTATGTGATATGGGTGACCAGAAGATCTTGTATGCTATGATGTATGTGCTATACACGGTTATGTGATATGGGTGACCGGAAGGTCTTGTATGCTATGAGATGTATGTGCTATATGCGGTTATGTGATATGTATGTGCTATGTATGTTATGTATGGTATGGACCAGAAGGTCAAGATGATATGGACCGGAAGGTCAAGAGGTTACGGACCGGAAGGTCGATACGAGTAGGACCGGAAGGTCTACCGGGATTTGGGACGGAAGTCCCTGAGACACATGGATCGGAAGATCCTACAGAGTTATGGCCTGGAAAGGCGTATGTGTGGTATGTGGTATTTTGGGGAACTCACTAAGCATTTATGCTTATATTTGTTATGATATGTGTTTCAGGTACTAGCGAGGATCGTGGGAAGGCGCCGGCATGATCCGTACACACTTATGGAGTTTATGTTATTGAGATTCTGGGACATGTTTTGTTATGACACAGTGGATACATTATGTTTTGTGATTGAAAGTATGATTTAAAAATGAAAAATTGTTTTGAAAAATTACGTCGTTACAAGTTGGTATCAGAGCCTTGGTTTGAGGGATTCGGGTGCATCTTCGGATGAATCCGAACTCAAACTGAGGAATTGAGAAGGTTTTCATAAAATAAACAATTTTTCTAAAAGAGTAAAAGATTTTGAGAAAAGCAGAAGGAAGCAGTGTGTACGATCAGCCAGCGCCTGAACGGTGATTTCCCAAAATACCCTTACATTATGTGTTATGAGATATGTTCTGATATGATATGCATGCTAGAGTAGGCTAGGTATTCATATTAGGACTAGAGTGGCCTGATTTGTGATGCCTTAGCCTAGGAAGGATTTTGCTGCTATGTGATGCTTGAGAGCGAGTAGGTAGCAGTGAGGAGATGAAGAGAGGTCTACCGAAGGGTAGCCTATGCTAGTAAGATATAGAGTACTTGTGATCTAGGATCCAAGGAGGAGGACTTACGGTGAATACTGATGCGGTGTAGACGGTAGTATAGGGCCCGTACTACTGAAGACACCGGAGCAGTGCGCACTATAAGTAAGAATCCTTTGGGTAATAGAGAACAAGTAGGGTTGAGTTATCGAGTGCAAGTATGCTCGAGCGAGTCTCTGATATTATTATGTTGTATTTGAGAGACATCATGGTTGGGACACGTCACAGACCTGAGCCGAGTAGTGTGAGTGACGAGGAGCTTCGTCAGATGATCCACGATGAGGTGGCAGCGGCAATTCGAGCAGAGATTCCGGAGATGTTTGGGTCTATCAAGACCACATTGATTGAGACTTTTGATGAGCGGTATGCAGCGGTGACTGAGGTTGCGGCTGCTGCAGCTACTGCAGCAGTGGCTGCTGCCAGACCTCAGGGAGGTGACTCGTTGTTGCTTCGAGAGTTCAGCAACACGAAGCCACCAGAGTTTGACGGGACGCAGGATCCGATCGCTGCGATGAGATGGATTTCTGATATCGAGGGATGCTTCTACACGTGTTCATGTCCAGAGCATCTGAGGGTACGGTTCGCGTTGAACCAGCTTCGCTTGGGAGCGAAGGATTGGTGGAAGTTCGTGACGGCGAGCTTCACTCTTGCAGAGATTTCAGCGGTGACCTGGGAGACGTTCACCACCATGTTCTGAGATGAGTATGTTCCCCCTGTGGAGAGGGAACGGTTGATTCAGGAGTTCTTGACCCTCAAGCAGGGTACTGATTCGGTTACTATGGTTACCAGGAAGTTTCATGAGAGGGCGATGTTCTGCCCTGAGCAGGTGCCTACTGAGCAGGCACGCATGAGCCGGTATTTGGGCGTTTTGAGGAGGGATATACGGGAGTTCGTGTCGAACTCAACTTACCAGACATTTGCTGAGCTTCAGGCAAATTCCCGGAAGAGGGAGATTGAGTTGGAGACTCAGGCCAGGGAGGAGGCCGAGTCTCAGAGGATGGATCGGCAGGCGGCACAGTCTCAGCTGGCAGCCAAGCGGGCAAAGTCCGCTGATACGAGATCTGGAGGCCAGAAGGGCCGCACTTATGTGAAGTGCGGCAAAGGACATGATGGGGTCTGTCGATCGGGTGCTTGCTACAAGTGTGGCAAGGAAGGGCATATCGCCAAGGATTGCCCCAAGGGATTTATGATTTGCTTTCATTGCAACCAGACTGACCATCGAAAGGCCGAGTGCCCGCAGCTACATCAGGGATCAGCACAGGGATCTGCACCTGCTGCTAGGGTTACCGAGGTTCGGCCAGCGAAGGCCGAGGCACCGAAGGCTCGTAGGAGAGCTTTCCAGTTGACAGCGGAGGAGGTCCGCGCAGCGCCGATGTTGTGGTTGGTATGTATTCTTTATTGATTTATGATGGGATGAGATATTGTGCTATGCATAGGTACTTTTCTTGTGAGTTCTGTACCTATCTTAGTGTTATTTGACTCGGGTGCGAGTCGATCATTTGTGTCGATAGCGTTTAGTCGACACATCAGTAGCCGACGAGAGGCGTTGAGACGACCTTTACGAGTTTCCATAGCTGACGAGCGAGCGCTGTATGCTACGGATGTGATTCGAGGATGTGTACTCGAGATCTTCGGCGTTGAGTTCCAGATAGATCTGGTCCCGATAGCGATGGGGGACATATGTGTCATAGCGGGCATGGATGGCTTGAGCCGATTTGGGGCTGTCATAGACTGCAAGCGATAGTTGGTGACGATACGAGACCCCAGTGGGGGAGTACTTACGGTGTATGGCGAGGGTACCCGATGTGGGTCGGCGTTTTGTTCTGCCGCCAGAGCGAGACAGAGTTTGCAGCAGGGCTGCAGCGGGTTTGTAGCCTATGTGATGGACACACGAGAGGCCGCTGGGAGGCCAAGTTCGATGGATGACGTTCCGATAGTGCATGAGTTCCCGGATGTTTTTCCCGAGGAGTTGTCGGGTGTGCCTCCCGAGAGGCAGGTAGAGTTCCGTATTGATTTGGTTCCGGGGGCAGCGCCTATCGCCAAGGCGCCTTATCGCCTTGCGCTGCCAGAGACGCATGAGTTATCCTCGCAGCTTCAAGGAGCTGCTGGGGAAGGGTGTTTTGTAATGACAATTGCAGTCAGAGGTTGTTGTGATTCTACGGGAAGCCGTAGTACTCACTAGTCAGAGGTTGATGTGATGCTACGGGAAGCCGTAGTACTCACTAGTCAGAGGTTGTTGTGATGCTACGGAAAGTCGTAGTACTCACTAGTCAGAGGTTGTTGTGATGCTACGGAAAGTCGTAGTACTCACTAGTCAGAGGTTGTTGTGATGCTACGGGAAGCCGTAGTACTCACTAGTCAGAGGTTGTTGTGATGCTACGGGAAGCCATAGTACTCACTAGTTAGAGGTTGTTGTGATGCTACAGGAAGCCGTACTACTCACTAGTCAGAGGTTGTTGTGATGCTACGGGAAGCCGTAGTACACACTGGTCAGAGGTTGTTGTGATGCTAGAGGTTGTTATGATGCTACGGGAAGCCGTAGTACCCACTAGTCAGAGGTTGTTATGATGCTATGGGAAGCCGTAGTACTAGCTAGTCAGAGGTTGTGGTGATACCGCAGGAAGCCGTAGTACTCACCAGTCAATGAGAAGTTGATGTGATGCTACGGGGAAAACGTAGTTCATGCTAGTCAGCGAGAAGTTGTCATTATAAAGTACTCTTTGATCAGAGCTGTTGGAGATAGTGTCTAAGTCCATAACTATATTTGGTATGTACTTGACCCGACCCAGCATGGTCCATTTGGGTTGCACTTCACCCGAACAATTTACGGATAATCTTTTGAGAATAGTATAAGTTATGATTTATTAATATATTATAAGTTCTAATATATTAATATAAAATCATATTATTTAATTAGTGTTGATCTATAATTAATTTAGAATTAATTTAGAGATCAAAAGTATGACTAATTAAATATGGGCTCTTGTATTTATATAGTGTGGGCTAATGCTTATTTGGAATGGGCTAGGCTTGCATGGAAAGTCCATGGATACTCCATGGAGCTTTAACCCATGGATCTCATGGAAATGAAAAGACATGGGTATTAGGGTTTACATGGATGTAACCCTAATCCACCACACTATATAAAGGAGGCTTTGGTTCTTGAAATTGCACGAGTTGATGTGTGTAAACTAAGAGGGCTGATTTCAAGAAGTTTGTGACTATTCTCTCAAGTTTCCAAGTTTGAGGTGATTTGTGACTTCCATTTGAGGCGTCCACATTATTGGTGCTAGGCTCTCAAACTCCAAGCAATCAACTACTACTACAAGGTAAGTAATTCTACTAGTTTTATTTGATTCAAGTACCCCATGCCATGCTAGTTAGGATAAGAACCTTGGAAAAATAATTATTTGCATGTATCTTAGTCAAACATAGATCCAAGGTTTCTAGGGTTGCATGTACACCATAGGAGTGTTAGAATGCTCAAATCCCATCAGTGGTATCAGAGCCTGGTTTGTTTATTTGATATTTGATGCAAAAAAAAAAAAAAAAAAAAAAAAACTTGAAAATCGAAGTTTTGTTCAAAAGCTCGTATCAAAATTTCAAGTCTTGTATATGTACTTACAATTCTTGAAATTTTTGATATGAACATTCATAAACATATGAGTTTAGAAGATCATAGAAATTATGTGCTAATAATTGATTAGATTAATTCTTGATCTTTATGTGTTTTAATGGAGTCCATAACTAGTTCTTAAGTTATGGATAACCAAAAGTCACATTTATAAATAACCATTAAAAGAACACATAGGTTACAAAAAAATGAAGAGTCTTCATTTTTAATAACCATTAACTCATAAGTTATGAGAAATGAAAAGTTTTGAAAGTTTACAAAACTTGCCCTCAAGTTTTGGAACATGTAAAGTCATATTAAAAACTTTAGTTCCAACCCCTAGAATTTTAAAAGTTAAAATTCAACCCTTATACTTTATAATATTAGAAGTTTAATAATATTTATATATGTATAAGATCAAGTCGTCTTACCGCTAGTACGCCTCATTCACGAAGCCAGTCTATAAGGGGGGTATAAGGTTGTTGCCTATAAAATGGCAACTTAATGGGTGTCCACTCTCACCCACCGCTTCCTTGATCGGTGGAGGGTCGTTAGCCGAACCGGTAGGACAAGGACTTATAAATTCTCATTAAAAGTATAATGATAATATTAAAGTAACTAAACTTTATTGAATTCCCAATCTTAGTTATTTTAGGAAAATGTGAATAAGGTGCTAATCCATGAAATTACACTTTACACTTTGTTTAAGTCGTTAGTGGAGCGTGTGTGGTTAACCGGCACACTAACTTGAACTTAACAAGGTAGGTAAAGGGTGACTTAATGTTTATCATAGTATCGATGGAGCGTGGGTGGTTAACCGGCACATCGATTGAGGGGTAATACATTAAGGGTACCAAGTAATTTGCATGGTTACTTCACACCTTGTTTTGTGATCCTCGGCATCCCAGTCACAAAACTTGAAGGGCACACTCGAGATTGAAACATGCCATTGAAGAAAGTTCAATGAATCTCAAAGAATCTAGGAGTTTCTAAACCAATTAAAACCTAATTAAATATTTCGTTTTTCATGGTGGAAATTGGTGAATCGTCATTCACCTACCTTCAAATATCTTATAGCTTAGATTACAGCATCCCTCTTGTAAGTTATAAAATATTGTGTTGGATCCTAGCCTTAATATTACATTTGGGTGTTTTGTTAAGGACTATCTCTATATCTAATCTAATCTATTCCCTCTTCTTTTCAGATGTCTTCCAATAACAATGCTTCTGGCTCAAACCCTACTAGCTCCTTCTCTCTCATGAATCTTTGTGGGAGAGTCATCTTTGATGGGTCCAACTTTACAGATTGGATCAGAAACATCAGGATGGTCACTCGGTATGAGAACAAAGAATATGTTCTCGACAAGGAGCTGAAGGTACCCGAGCCAACTGCTACTCCTGAAGAGCTTGCTGAATATGAGGTACATGAAAGAGATGCTACAAAAGTAGCATGCATCATGATGGCCACCATGATAGCCGAGCTCCAAAAGTCCTATGAGGACTATTATCCTTTTGAGATGCACCAGGACTTGATGGACCGCTACCATCAAAGTGCTCGTCAAGAGCGATATGAAATAATCTCCTCCATGATAACAACCCGAATGAAGGATGGTGAACCCATCACGGGCCACATGCAGAAAATGCAAAGGTATGTGGACCGTTTACTGAAGCTGAATGTGAACTTCCCTGAGGAGTTAGCAATAGACATCATTTTGCACTCCTTGCCATCGTGTTATGATCAATTCCGCATGACATATCACATGAACAAGGAAGAAGTCACCCTCAACAAACTTCAAGGACTCTTGAAGACCGTCGAAAGTGGTCTAAAGGGTAAGTCGGTTGTTACTACTCCTACTCCTACTCCAACTGCGGCCAATGTCTTGGCAATCGGGCATGGCAAAGGGAAGAAGAGAAAGAACCCTTCTAAGGGTACCAAGGGTAAGACCCTTGAAGGCTCCTCTTCAAGCAAAACCAAGAAAGGTTTTGTCACTCCTTCTGCTAACCCTAATGAGGCTGAATGCTTCTATTGCCATGAAAAGTCGCACTGGAAGCGAAACTGCCCAAAGTACCTGCAAGATTTGAAGGATGGGAAAGTAAAACCCAACCATGCAGGTATATACACTATATTGTCTAATAACTCACCTCATTCTAAGTCTTGGGTCCTTGATACAGGTTTTGGTATTCACATATGTTGTGATTTGCAGGGACTAAAAAGAAGTGAGAATGTGGAGCAGCGAAAGATAAACTTGATCATGGGAAACAGGAAAGCTTCACCTGTCACCAAGATAGGAGTTTATTCCTTAGTGCTAAATAGTGGGTTTACATTAGATTTGAATAAATGTTATTATTCGCCAGAAATGGCAAGAAATGTTATTTCCTTTCATGCATTCTATAAACAAGGTTTTACCTTTTATTTTGATAATAATAATGGTAGTATTGATGCTTTCTTTAATAATGTTCTTTATTTTAAAGCATTACCTTGTGATGGCGTGTATGAAACTGTATCTGTTGTAGATAATCTAGGAAATAATGTATTGTGTATTAACTCTTCCACTAGCTTAGATAAAGCATCCTTATGGCATTGTCGTCTTGGACATGTAAGCAAGAAACGCCTAGGCCAACTCCAAAAGGATGGAGTCTTGGAGTCATTTGACCTAAAGTCAGATGATAGTTGTGAATCTTGTTTGCTTGGTAAAATGACAAAGTCACCTTTTACTGGCACTTGTGCTAGGGGTGAAGGTTTGTTGGACCTCATACACACGGATGTGTGTGGACCCTTCAGAACCGCCACAAGAGATGCTAATCGGTTCTATGTGACTTTTACTGATGATTTTAGTAGATATGGATATGTCTACCTAATCAAGCATAAGTCAGAAACCTTTGAGAAATTCAAAGAGTTTAAGCAAGAAGTGGAGAATCAGTTGGGCAGGAACATTAAGATGCTTCGATCCGATCGTGGTGGTGAGTATCTTAGTACTGAGTTCCTTGACTATCTTAAGGAATGTGGGATTGTCTCACAATTGACACCTCCTAGGACACCACAGTTGAATGGTGTAGCTGAGAGGCGCAATCGGACCTTGTTGGACATGGTTCGTTCCACGATGAGTCGAGCTTCGCTACCAATCTCATTTTGGGGGTATGCCTTAGAGACTGCCGCCCATATCCTTAATCTAGTCCCTACAAAGAAGGTTGCCAAAACACCTCACGAGTTGTGGACTGGAAAAGTTCCCAATCTAGACCACATCAAGATTTGGGGTTGCGAGGCTTTCGTGAGACGCGAGACTCACGATAAGCTCGAACCCCGAAGCGAAAGGTGTATTTTCATCGGCTACCCACAGAAATCCTTTGGTTACATCTTCTACACACCCAGTGATAATGTGGTCTTTGTAGCAAGAAGATGATTCTTTCGAGAGAGAGAATTCATGAGCCAAGGAGACAGTGGGAGGCAAATTGACCTTGAGGAAATTCAAGAGTCAAGTGGTGAAGGAACCTCAAACCCTAGCCCTCAACCTGAGGAGGAAACTCCTGTTGAGCCGACTGAAGAATCTATACCTCTGAGGCGTTCCACCAGAGTTAGGAATGCACCTGAGCATTATTATGGTTTTCATATTATTGCAGAAGGTGAGACACTTATCAGTGATAACACACTGGTAAATCTGGATGAGCCTAACAGCTACACGGAAGCCATGGCAGGCCCTGAGGCTGCTAAATGGAAAGAGGCTATGGATAGTGAGATACAGTCCATGTATGACAATCAAGTTTGGAACTTGGTTGACAATGTACCTGATCGTAAGATAGTTGGGTGCAAATGGATCTTCAAGAAGAAGACCGACATGGATGGTAATGTACACACTTATAAGGCACGACTGGTTGCAAAGGGTTATTCTCAAACTCCGGGAGTTGATTATGATGAGACCTTTTCACCAGTGGCCAAGATTAAGTCTATTAGGGTTCTGTTAGCCATTGCTGCATTTCATGATTATGAAATATGGCAAATGGATGTCAAAACCGCATTCCGTAATGGAAAGTTGGCTGAAGATGTTTACATGGTTCAGCCAGAGGGTTTTGTCAGTACAGAGTACCCCCAGTAGAGTGTGTAAGCTCGAGAAATCCATTTATGGATTAAAACAGGCACCTCGCAGATGGAATCTTTGCTTTGATGAGAAAGTTAAAGAATTTGGCTTTTCAAGGAGTGAAGATGAATCTTGTGTCTATATCAAGACTAGTGGGAGTATAGTCAGCTTTTTGGTACTGTATGTGGATGACATACTACTCATAGGAAATGACATCCCAACCCTGCAGGAAGTAAAGTCCTGGCTTGGGAAGTGTTTCGCTATGAAGGACCTTGGAGAAGCTGCCTATATCCTAGGGATAAGGATTTTGAGAAACAGGAGTAAAAGACTAATTGGACTTAGTCAAAGCACCTATGTAGACAAAGTGTTGAAAAGGTTCAACATGCATAACTCCAAGAAAGGAGAGTTACCCATCCAGAGTAATGCCAGATTGAGTAAGACACAAAGCCCTAGTACTGGGGCTGAGATAGCATAAATGAGTCGAATACCTTATGCTTCAGCTGTAGGATCGATCATGTATGCTATGACGTGTACTCGACCTGATGTAGCCTTTGCTTTGAGCATGGTTAGCAGGTATCAGGGGAACCCTGGCAAGGCACACTGGATTGCGGTAAAGAATATCCTCAAGTACCTACGGAGGACTAAGGACTGGGTCCTTACCCTCGGTGACAGTGAGGACTTGAGAGTTGTAGGGTACATTGATGCTAGCTTTTAGACTGACAGGGATAATTTCCGCTCTCATTCGGGCTGGGTCTTTACTCTAAACGGAGGGGCAATTACTTGGAAAAGTTCCAAGCAGGAGACAGTGGCTGATTCCACTTGTGAATCAGAGTATATAGCAGCAAGCGAGGCAGCAAATAAGGCTATATGGCTAAAGAACTTCATCGGAGACCTTGGAGTTGTACCAGCTATAAAGGAGCCAATGGAGATTTTCTGTGACAGCAATAGTGCGGTTGCCTTAGCCAAGGAACCAAAAGATCATGGGAGATCCAGACACATTGACAGAAAATATCACTTCATCAGACATCGAATAGAAGAAGGAATCCTCGTGGCAAAGAGGGTATCATCGGATGAGAACCCAGCAAATTCCCTCACGAAGGGACTGACTCGGGCTAAGCATCTCCAGCATGCTCGGAGAATAGGGATGAAGGATGATATTAGTTTTAGTAGTTAGATAATCTTGAAATTTGTAAAATGTAATTGACATTTGATGATAAATAAAAGCTGTTATTTATGAGTAAAGTGTTGCTATCTCTTGTCAATCGTTTACTATTATTTCTTTTTGCATGTTTTGACTTCCAGAATAATTATGTTATGGTTTATATCATATTATTCAAACTCTCCACAGTCGGTCATATGTTGGAAGTAGATATGAATCAAGACTGTCATGGGTTGGCTTGTAGAGGTCTAAGATGTTAGACAAAGCGGGGCTACAGTACTCATGAGTGCTCATAAGTTCTGAGTATTGGATTCAACCCACGCTCACTTGTATCACTTCATGGAATTTATCTCGAGTGATCGTGAGATGGTAATATCATATAAGTCTTCAAACCTAGAGATATGATTTGTTGCCTATGAGTTGGTTATGCATTGATTGCATGAAAACGCATTGGTAACTCGATGTTATAAACCGTGCTTTTGTGTGTAATTCAACAAGTAGTAGAGCAAACATATGAGTCGAAGTTTATCTGTTCCTTCTAGGATTAGAAGCGATATCTGGGCCCCTCGATGATTTTGTTTTGACCTATGTACCGGGCCCGGTCAGAACTAAATTGATGTGTTCAGTTAAGTTCTATGTCAAACAAATCGGAAATCGGGAAACAAATGTTGGACAATAAGCAAGACCATGTTCCATGTATTTGTCCGGCTGATATCTAGAACAGAGGATTATATGATCACTTATCTAAAATGGCGCTTCATAGTTCAACAGAGTTTTAAGAGCTACGATTGATGATCGGTTCCTGAAGTCATACTTGCAACTATAGTTATTAGACTTATCCAAGTAGGAGACTGTTGGAGATAGTGTCTAAGTCCATAACTATATTTGGTATGTACTTGACCCGACCCGGCATGGTCCATTTGGGTTGCACTTCACCCGAACAATTTACGGATAATCTTTTGAGAATAGTATAAGTTATGATTTATTAATATATTATAAGTTCTAATATATTAATATAAAATCATATTATTTAATTAGTGTTGATCTATAATTAATTTAGAATTAATTTAGAGATCAAAAGTATGACTAATTAAATATGGGCTCTTGTATTTATATAGTGTGGGCTAATGCTTATTTGGAATGGGCTAGGCTTGCATGGAAAGTCCATGGATACTCCATGGAGCTTTAACCCATGGATCTCATGGAAATGAAAAGACATGGGTATTAGGGTTTACATGGATGTAACCCTAATCCACCACACTATATAAAGGAGGCTTTGGTTCTTGAAATTGCACGAGTTGATGTGTGTAAACTAAGAGGGCCGATTTCAAGAAGTTTGTGACTATTCTTTCAAGTTTCCAAGTTTGTGGTGATTTGTGACTTCCATTTGAGGCATCCACATTATTGGTGCTAGGCTCTCAAACTCCAAGCAATCAACTACTACTGCAAGGTAAGTAATTCTACTAGTTTAATTTGATTCAAGTACCCCATGCCATGCTAGTTAGGATAAGAACCTTGGAAAAATAATTATTTGCATGTATCTTAGTCAAACATAGATCCAAGGTTTCTAGGGTTGCATGTACACCATAGGAGTGTTAGAATGCTCAAATCCCATCAAGAGCACGGTGCATAAGAGTTTTAGGCATGGGATGGCCCTAATTTATGAGTTTTTGGGCACCTGGTGGTTGGACCAGGGGCGAGACCGGGGTCTCCTCAATGATAGGGAGTCATTATGGTCGGAGTGAGGTGTGGTCATCACAATCCGAAAGAATGAGATAAGTGAGGTACGCACGGGTTACGAGAAATGAGTTCTGAGTTGAGTGCTTCGTTGGGACGAGTGGTTCCAACTCTTGGACGGACCAAACTCTCGAGTTGAGTTTGGCTCTGGTGGTGTGTTGGATAGGCGAGATGAGATTCTGGATTCTGAGGTGGGTTCCATGTTGAGGAATATTGTTGTCATATGATGCCTTAGACCTGTATCGGTCAGTACTCAGGTACGGGTGGTACCGAAAGTTGCATGGAACGATGGGTATCAGATGATAGAGGTCGGGGTTGAGTCGATCTCCAGTTGGGAAGGTAGCATTCGCTTAGGGTTAAGCGAACTTCGTAACTTGAGTGTCACTGGGCCGAGGTAGTTGTTGTATGGGAGGAGGTGTCGGACTCCCGTTTGTTGGGGAGAGGTAGGGCAGCGCATGACGGGTAGCATTGAGATAGTGCTTCAGACGACAGAGCAGATACAACAGGTTAGACAGAGGTTACTGACGGCTCAGAGTCGTCAAAAGAGTTATGCGGATCGGCAACGATCCGAGCTGGAGTTCCAGGTGGGGGACTTCGTACTCCTGAAAGTGTCCCCTTGGAAATGAGTGATCCGATTCAGGAAGAGGGGCAATCTGGGGCCCCGGTACATCGGTCCGTTCAGGGTGACCGCGAGGGTGGGCAAGGTAGCATATCGGTTGGAGCTACCTGCGGAGTTGAGCCAGATTCATGATACCTTCCACGTGTATCAGTTGAGGAAGTGTATAGCCGACGAGTCGACGGTGGTACCGCTGGAGGATATTCAGGTGGATGCGAGCCTGAATTATGCTGAGAGACCAATCGCGATCCGGGATCGGAAGATCAAGGTTCTGAGGAACAAGGAGGTGCCCCTGGTTCAGGTTCAGTGGCAACATCGGAGGGGGTCTGAGCTGACTTGGGAGGCAGAGTCAGAGATGCGGGAGCAGCATCCGGAGTTGTTTACAGCATGAGACTTCGAGGGCGAAGTCTGGTTCTAGTGGGGGAGAATTGTAACATCCCGAAATTCAGGTACAGCTATTTACCCGTTCCCTTTTGTCAAGATTGTCAAGATTAGTCCCTGAGTGGGAAAAGTTGCAAATGAGTACGCCGAGCGTACTGGAGAGTACGTTGCACGTACTCATGCGCTTGAATGGACGCGGACCCTTTAAGGTACGCTGGGCGTAACTGGTCCAGATGCAAACCCTAAATGAGACTTGTGCACTATATAAGGAATGATATGGCCTTATCCTCAGCCACCATTTCGAAGAGAGAAACCCTAAGAGAGCACTTCCTTCGTCCTAAAGCTTGTGTGTGAGTGTTTTGAGCTAAAAGTGCCTTTATGTGTTAGTGAAGAAGAAGAGGAGGTTCTTGTGAAGGCTAGAAGTTGGAGTACAAGCTTGGATCTGAGTTCTTCAGAGGAAGGAGCTTCACTTAGAGGTAAAAAGCTCAGAACTTTCCTCTTTATTTTGGTTTGGTGTTTCATGGTCCATTTCTAGGGTTAAAGTCCCAAAGGTGGAGACTTTATGAGCACAAGGGACTCCATGGACCTAGATCTGTCCCATTTCAGTGATATATGTGTTGTAGATCCATAAAAATCCCAACTTGGTCGTCATTAGGGAGTCATGTTTGAGTTATGGGCTTTAAAGTGTTGGAAGTGGAATGATTTGGGTGTTGGTGACTCTTACAGCCATGCAAAGGCTTAAAGTCACCAACGTTATGGATTAAGAGGCTAAGGGGTAGTCAGATCTGAAAGTTGGACGTGTGTCTTAACTGTTTAAGACCCCAAAAGCTAAGGAGTCTGGAACTGGGAGTTACGCTGGGCGTAATCCCAGTACGCGCGGCGTAGGGGGTCGCGTTCCCCGTTTCTGTGAGGTCGCCGGGTACGCCCAACGTACAGGTTCGGTACGCGCAGCGTAACCCGAAGAGTTGACTTTTGTTGACTTTTAGGGTTTGGTCAAACAATTGGACTTTTGGGACCGTTGAGGGGTAAAATGGTCTTTTAGCCTTCTGAGAGTGCTAAGAGAGGGAACAGTCTAGCCTTGAGAGTTGTATTGATTAGAGTGCTTA
Organism: Lactuca virosa; assembly: GCF_052849685.1. Lineage (NCBI taxonomy): Eukaryota > Viridiplantae > Streptophyta > Magnoliopsida > Asterales > Asteraceae > Lactuca > Lactuca virosa. The sequence continues at coordinate 114,996,912 of NC_136434.1, read as the reverse complement.
TTCCATATGATTAGGCGGAGGCTAGAGCAGATTTTACCGAGTTCGAGATTACCGAGTTACCCGAGGTGAGTCTTCTCACTATACTGTACCTGGAAGGGTACCTATGTGTGACCGGAAGGTCTTGTATGCTATGATGTATGTGTTATACGCGATTATGTGATATGGGTGACTGGAAGATCTTGTATGCTATGATGTATGTGCTATACACGGTTATGTGATATGGGTGACCGGAAGGTCTTGTATGCTATGAGATGTATGTGCTATATGCGGTTATGTGATATGTATGTGCTATGTATGTTATGTATGGTATGGACCGGAAGGTCAAGATGATATGGACCGGAAGGTCAAGAGGTTACGGACCGGAAGGTCGATACGAGTAGGACCGGAAGGTCTACCGGGATTTGGGACGGAAGTCCCTGAGACACAGGGATCGGAAGATCCTACAGAGTTATGGCCTGGAAAGGCGTATGTGTGGTATGTGGTATTTTGGGGAACTCACTAAGCATTTATGCTTACAGTTCTTATGATATGTGTTTCAGGTACTAGCGAGGATCGCGGGAAGGCACTGGCATGATCCGTACACACTTATGGAGTTTATGTTATTGAGATTCTGGGACATGTTTTGTTATGACATAGTGGATACATTATGTTTTGTGATTGAAAGTATGATTTAAAAATGAAAAATTATTTTGAAAAATTACGTCGTTACAAGCCGCTACCACCACCTTTATGCCTCCCACCACCGTCCGCTGCCGCCTCCTTGCCTGTTGAAGCCGGAGCACCCAACGCCAACCACCGAACCCAACCACCTCATGGACCCTACGACAGGACGTGTGTTAACGATGCTAGGGAAAGAGCTCTAGGACCAACGATGGCGGTGAGCGGCTGTCGCCACCTCCATCCGCCATTTCAGCTAAAGACGAAGGTGTCGTCGAACGAGCCCTGTTCGATGGTTGTCGATGCTGCACCGCCGCCGCCGACGAATTCGGAAGCCACAAAGTCAAAGACCGCCACTGTTGCATCCGCTACCGGCGAAGAACAAGGACCGACGAGAAGGATCGATGTGGCCATTGGGAGAAGCCGGAGGAGCTGGAATGTAGTTGCTGCCATTCGTTTCTGCTACGACACCATCCTTCTTTGCTCTTTCTGTTAACCGTCGCCGTTAGCCACCGTTGTGGCTGCTAGTGTTGTTGTTGTCGTCACCGTGCGCTACCAGGTGGGTGGCTACATCCGTTTTGGCGTGTAAAGTCGGGTGCTGCTGTTGCTAGTCGTGTTTTTGAGCGTTTATGTTTGGCCAAATTCTCGGAAAAGCCACCACCACCACCGTGAGGTGGTGGCTGCCGCCTTGTACCACCGTCGGCCACCACAAGGGTGGTTGTGTTGTTTGTTTATCTTAGTGTGCGTGTGTTTATTTGGGATTTTGTGTTGTATGTTTGTAATTGGTGACGGAATAATCAAAGAAAACTCATAACCACCACCGTGAGGTGGTGGCTGCCGCCACCAGCCCCCATGTTGGGTGGCGGTGTGCTCTTGCTTGTGTTAGATTGCTTTTGGGATAATTGGACATAATTGGACTAGAACCACAACCACCACCGTGAAGTGGTGGCCACCGCCGTGAGCCGTCGTTGACCACCACTACCGGAGGTGGTAGTGGGTGGTGCCCGACTCGTTTAACCCTAGTTGACCTAATGAAACCCTAGTTTTGACCTAATGAAACCCTAACTGATCTAAAGACTTAGCTTTTGGGCCTAATTGCGTTGTGATTGGGTTGGAAACCCTAATTTTGGATATATGGGTTTTGGAGTGTCGGGACCCGCGTTTTGGATGACCGGATTGGGATTATGTATTAAGTCGACCACACTACATGATTGACCCAATAGATTGATGGACTTAATGGATTAAGTAGGAAACACTTAACCCTAATCGTCATTTTATGTGAAAACCCTAATCTTGCTTGGGCCTTAAGTTGGGCCTTTCTATTGGGTTTTGGTGATTTGGTTAATAATGGGTCATCCAAGAACAATCATATGGACTAAGAATATATGGATGGGCTTTAGGGTAAGGCCCATGTGAGGGTTTGGGCCCAATTTGGGAAATTGGGCCATAGATGAGCCATAACTGGGCCTTGAGGATTATGAGAGGTTGGACCATTGGAATGCCAAATGTTTGGACTGGACTAAATGGTTGGGCCTTAGGGTAAGACCATGTAGAGGTTTGAGCCCAATTTGGAAAATTGGGCCATATGTTGGGCTTTGATTCATAGTTTGACTCTTGGGCCTTTGGATTGGGCCTTTAGCTTGAATCAAGCTAAGATGGGGGTAAAGTAGTCTTTTACCCCAAGCATGGACTTATGGTTATGTGTTGGAACCCAATTATTAATTAGGTGTTATTTTGATGTTGACAGTTCGGGAATCTGTCATCCAACAGCCAGAGTTTTGTCTGCGGGACTTCAGCAGTACGGGATGAGTTACCTTCCAGTAGAAGTGGGTCTAAGGCACTAAGGCCGACCCACTAGTAAGAGTTATAGTAGATATAATTGTCTTTGTGATAATTATATGTTATGGCGCTATCTGTTATGTTTATGTGCTAGGATGTTATGATGTTATGTGATATGTGATAGTAGGGGTAGGATAGACCCCAGTACCGGTCGATAGGACCGAAGGGGTATGCCAGCACCCTGATAAGCTAGGAAGTATATGATTTATGTGTTTATGAGCTAGTATGATATGTGGTAGAAGTAGGGGTGAAATAGTTCCCGGTATCGGTCGAAAGTACCGAAGGGGTAGGCCAGCACCCTGATATGTTAGGCGAGGTACCGGTCGAAAGGGACGAAGGGGTAGGCCAGCACCCTGATATGCTAGGCGAGGTACCAGTCGACAGGACCGAAGGGGTAGGCCAACACCCTAGTATGCTAGGCTGTTACCGTTTGAAAGAGACCGAAGGGGTAGTCCAGTACCCGAATATGTTAAACAATATGTATATTGTATGGTATGTTGTATGATGCGGGAACTCACTAAGCTTCGTGCTTATGGTTTTCAGTTTTGGTTTCAGGTACTTCGTTTTCAAAGGAAATGAGTCGGCTCGATCACTCTATTGTTTTATGATAACATGTTTTGATTATTGACACTTTGGTTTTGACATGGGATGTTTTTATATTGTTGGTTTTATGAACTATTAAACTAAAAATGAAATTTTTGGTCTTAAATTTTGGGATGTTACAAGTTTGTATCAGAGCCCTGGTTCGAGGAATTCAGACACACTCCCGGGCGTGTCTGGACTCAAATCTGGGGTTTGAAAGATTTTTACAAGAAATTAATTTTCTAAAAATTAAAATAAAGAGTTTTGATAAAGAACAAGGAGTGTGATGCGTGCAATCAGTTGAGCTCAAGTAAGTTTTCCCTAAGACACCCATACATGTTATGTTATGTTATGTTATGAATTGAGAATATGTGAACTGCATGCTAGATTAGGGCTAAGGATCTAGGAATGATGCCTTATATGCCTATTATATGTGCTTGTAGACCCGCATGCTAGTACTGATCAGTCAGTGATAGGATGGTCTGTTTAGGTTATGCCTGATTGTATGAGCCTTTGAATTGCATATACAGATTCCTGATTAGAGGATATAATGGTTTGATTGGAGTATAATGGTTAGATTTCCATTGTCTGAATGTTGTTTGCTTTGTGCTTTGTGGGACTCTTAGTGATGTGAGTTAGCTACTAAGTGAATATGCTAAGTCACATGGGACACAAGCCGGATAATCTCAGAGTGATGGACTTGACCCTATTGCGCAGCTCTTGTCTGAGTCCAACCGTTCTAGGGATGGGTCTTTTACTCAAAGGATTATCTGATCTCTGTTGCATGTGGCTATATTCATGAGGTAGCTAGTTGACATTACTGGGAATCTTTCAGCAGCTGAGGATTGGGTGGGTTCGGGAACCTAGGAAAGCCTAGGATATGTTTCAGTGGGTTAGTAGTGAGGTTTAGTTAGACTTGGGCATCAGTTTGAGGAAGTGACTTGGAGGATTCAGGAGGATTGCTGAGGAAAGTATGGATAGGTGTGGAAGGTAGTATTGGGTCCATACTACTGAAAGCACAAGATCCATACTCGAATCAGTGAGAGTGTTAGAGAATCTGAGAAGCTTCGGGGAGGAGTTTGTGACCCGGTTTGGGGACAGAGGATGTTCCAACTGTTGCAACTCAGCTATTGGCAATTGATCTAGTGAGCGTGACAGGGTGTCAGACCCTGTAGGATGTGACTTCTAAGTCCGAGGATGCGGGATTGATTTGGAGCACTTTGAGAAGAGAGGGTCGTGCCAGGTGCATATATTCGAACTAATCATGATATCTCGTTTACTATTCTACCTTAATCATGTGACTTAATAAACCGATCGAAATTATGTTCTTTTTCTTCATTGTGTCTAAGAACCTAAAACATTAAAACTCATGACCATTTAATCAGCCCTACTAAAGTTTAAATGAAAACTAAAAGAATAAAAGATAAAAGAAGAACATGCAATAACTCAATCATGCTTTTCACAAATCATTCCATATAGTTTTTCAATTGAAGGACAAAACATTTGAGTTATATTCGTTAAAAAGTATTGATTTTTTACTTTCCCTATAAACTTCAATGATCTTTTTACAATAAAAAGATATATAATTGATCTTTTTGATTCCATAATTTAACTCAATTCATTGGTATTCCATTAAAACAAAATTAAGAGAAAATGACACCATATTTGTTTTGTTTAAAACTACGTCATTTAAAATGTTCTATACCTAAGCTTAGGTACATAACAACCACATATTCACTTTTCTCATATATATATATATATATATATATATATATATATATATATATATATATATATATATATGGGACGGTTCACTTGAGATTAAAAAAAATAGAGATCTTGAGATTCAACCTCAGCAACATATTTCTTATTTGCCGCTTTAACGCTTCAGTGTACCGGCAGCAGTGGGGTATGCCTAATCATAAATGATTATACATATATCTCTGTTCACAGATTGAGTAATAATATATGATTATGACAGTTGGTAGCAGAAGATGTGGTGATGGCAGAGGTGGCAGTGGTATAAGTGACGGATGTGACAGTAGTGGAATCCGATGGTGTTAGAGGTGGTGGTAGTGGTGGTGGCGGTGGCGGTTGTGGTGGTGGGGATGGTGGCGGAGGAGAAAGGAACGGGCGGCACTATATAATCATTTATGATTATAACATGCATGTCGCGCCGGTACGCTGGAGGGTTAGTGCGGCAGATGTGAAATATGTGGCTGAGGTTGAATCTCAAGTTCTCTATTTTATTTTTAATATCAACGGAACCTACCTACCTCTCTCTCTCTCTCTCTCTCTCTCTCTCTATATATATATATATATATATATATATATATATATATATATATATATATATATATATATATATATATATATATATATGTGTGTGTGTGTGTCAAATCTATCTCTAAAACATCGTTTTCGGACTTTGAAAATGACATCATCATAAATAAATACATGACATAGGTTTTTGAAGTTATGCTTTTAAGTATTAAATCTTATGATCGTTGGCATTATACATTTGGAAATAACATGTGGCATCATAGATTCGATAAACGTGCAATGATTTTCTTCTCAAATAAATAAAATGCTGTTTATTAAAGACGATATGCGTGAATTAGGAAACGAAAATCCACTGATTAATGAGGTGTTTTATTATCTACTAACAAACGATAAGATCGCGATAATGATAAATAAATACAAATACATGTCGTGAAGGCTCAAATAAGACTGCTATTGTTTTATGTGGAATTTATATTAAAAATAAAAAATATATAAAAATAAAAATAAATAATAAATAAATAAATAACATATGATAGCAGCCTTGTTTATGCCGGCAAAACCATATAGTGACAACTGACAACTAACAAAACCAGAATAAGTATACTTAAACCAACATCGACAACGAGCGTGTTTGGCAAAAGTAGTTGTTAGCTGGAAGCGGGTAGCGGTTAGCTGGTAGCGGGTAGCTGGTAGCGTGTAGCAAGTAGCTGGTAGTGGGAAGCTGTAGCTTTTATTTGTTATATGAATGTTTTGCAAAAGTAGCTGGAAGCTTTTGAAATATATAAAATTACATAAAAGGACACTTGATTAAAAATAAATAAATATATAAATATATTTTTAAGGGTAATTATGGAAATTGATTTCAAAAGCTCAGGAGCGTTTTGTTAAACGCTACATGAAGTAGCTTTTAGAATCGGAGCGTTTTGTTAAAACTAAAAGCTAAACGCTCATACTGCCAAACGAAACCTTTTGTTTAAATTAGAGCGTTTTATCAAAAGCTAAAAGCTAGAAGCTTCTAAACGCTTCCAAAAGCTCCGTGTCAAACACGCCCAACAACTAGTGAGATACTAGAACCTTACCGAATCATTTTAAAAACATTTAAACGCTATATGTTAACTTCACGAAATTCCAATAAGAATATTACGACATTAACATATAGCATAACTTATTTGTATGAATTATATTGCTACGAGTTCCATTACATAAAAGAGAGATATATGATATATGCTTATATGTACATAATTTATTGAAATTATGAAATATATTGTGTTACAAAACTTTAAAACAATAATTGTGTTTTCTTTCCAAAGATTATGATGGCTAAAAGAACAGGATCACTACATAACAAACATAACCCCACCACTTACATATACCTCCTTCCTCACTAGATCCTAACCTCTAACTCAAAACCAAAAAGGTAAATACTTTTTACAGAATCAAAAATACTATATCTAGAATAACATACAACTCCCAATGCATAATTGCACAACTCACTATTGTATGGCTACTCTGGATTTAGAGATTCCTGATCTGGCAAGATAATTTATCTTAATGACACCCTCTTAAACCCAATATAACTATAATTAAGAAATGATTTACATTAATTAAAAAAACTGGAAATTTCTCACTCCAATCCATCAACAACCTCCCCAAGATCTGGTTTCTTGATTTCAGCAGCAGAAGAGATATGATTATGATTATGAACATGTGTTGATTACTTGATTAGCAAATAACACAATTGGGGGTTTCATCTTGAACAACTTTAGAATAGTATGGTGTAGGTGGATGATTATAGTAATATGGTTGTTGCTGCTGTTGTTGATAATTGTAATAAGGATATGGCTGTTGATGATATGCAGCAGCATAAGCTAATTTCAAAGCTTCTTCATGTTTCTTCTTTTCATCTTCTTTCTTCTTATCATCTGCTTTCTTTTTATCGTCTTCTTTCTTCTTGTCACCGCCGCCGGCAGCCCCGCCGTCTTCCTTCTTCTTCTCCGGTTCCTTCGCCGGCCCAACTGAAACTATCTCCGTATGACAAATCTTCCTCAGTTTCGACACAATTGTCACTGGATCTACATCCCCTGTTACAGTCAGTTTCTTGTCTTTCATGTCCATTGCTATCGAATCCACCCCTGTTATCATTTTCAACAAATCATATCAAAGTCTGAATCTTTATCACGAATTACGACATGGGTGTGCTTCGGATTTACAAATTATGACATACCTGAGAGACTGGAGACGTTTTTCATAGCCTTTTGTTTGGTTTTCTCATCCAAGAAGTCCAATTTCAACACAACTTTCTGCAATAAATTCAAGAAACACCCAAAATTCTATCACAATTTTGATATCGAAAGCGATTCATGATGTTTGGAAAAGAAAAAACTCATAAACATACCTTCATGTTGGTTTTTTTGTATTGGAATGGAAGGATCTGTGTGAGAATCCAAGAAAAAGTTGCAGACTTTGAAGCTTCAAAAAGAGAAGAAGAATATGCTTATGAAAACTATGTGGGTGAGAAGTGAGAAGTATATAAAGAATGGCGAGTTGGGTTTTGTGGAAGCGAGTCAAGCCAGGTCAAGTGAACCATAGGAGTGAACGTGGGCTGAGTCTACGGGTCAACTTTTTTGATTAGTATTTATTTTTTGAGTCAAGATTGTCAAGAGTGGTGGTTGGTGGGGTCGGAAGTTTGAAGTTAAGTGAATAGACGACGCGTATGATAAGCTATTCACTCCGGTACGGCGGAGAAAGCAAGCCGACGGTGTTGACGACGTGACGGATGACATGAACCTTCCTGGAAGAAGCAACAATAATTGAATTTTGGCCTTTTGTCGATGACTACTAACGCCCGTAATCGGCTTTTCACCACCGTGGTTTTAGTTTAGGGCCGGAAATCGGAAGGTTGTGATTGGATTGGGCCATATGTTGGCCCACGAAGTTTGCACGTGTCCAGTGCAGTTGATGAGAAAAAATTATAATTGTCTGTGTTTACGTAGATGATCGTTAATTTTTAATCAATCATTTTGGGTTATAATCACTAAATATTATTAAAAGAGAACATTCTATTCTAAATTGAAGAAATCATGACCATTGATTGCATTTCAATACTATATTTTCCACCATTGGATTATTTGCTGACATCATCTTTGTCAACTCTTTTATTTTTGTCCACAAATTTTATAAAACATATATTACGTTTTAAATTAAGAAGTCTATTGATGACAATTAAATCTCACCAAAAATAAAATGAATTAAATTAGGAATTCTATTAATAACAATTAAATCTCACTAAAAATAAAATAAATAAAATTAGGAATTCTATTAATGACGATTAAATCTCATCAAAAATAAAATGAAAAAATGTCCCGCCCCATCCCTCATTACCAATACCCCTACCCTCAATCCCTTTTTTCTTTACATAATTTATCTAACCTAAGCTTTGTAGAGGGGAGGAAAATGGGGAAAGAAGAAGTAGAATATATGTGGGCTTCAATCTGTGTAGACTAGTCTTGTGTTCGATCATCATGAAAGAAGGGGGAATGATATAGAGATAAATTTCTTTGGATTCTAATTTAATTTGGTCGTAGTTTAGATCGATTTTGAGTACGTTTTAGATTATGTTTCTTTTATTCTGTTTCAACTATGCAGTTCCAATCTATAAAATCTTTCGATTTAAGTTTAAATCCATAATTGTTACATTTTCTGAATTTGCTTCGATTTTTGTTCTTATGATCTGTATTGTTGATTTTGATTTTTTAAGTTATAGATATCTGGAGAGCAAAATGATGGACACAGCAGCACCGCTACCTCTCATCCATTGTTTCGATTTGGAAGATATGTCCACTAGGTAGTGAATTTGTATATGTCGATTTTCTTTTTTATTTCTACATTTTTGTATATTCATTTAGTCAATGATTTTTTGTGGCTTACCAGGTCGTGAATGGAAGATATACTCGAGTCAATATCTATAATGCTTTACCCATCCCTTCCTGGATTTGGAGATGGAATTTAAACCCTTATACCATTGAGTGATCCACATATTCTACAATTCAGCAAAACCCAGTAGTGATATGTGTTTTAATTTATTGTAAAAAACATCTTTAAAAATACAAATTGGGCTCTCAGAAATAAGTTATTCACTTATCCTTTTTTAATATTATAAAAAACATCTTTTAGACTCAATAGCAAAGAAAAGACAAAGTTTTAGTATACCATGTAAACAGATTACATCGATAAATCTTATTGGAAAATGTTTGGGATTGATTAATTTTGGTTAATTAGCAGGGTTTTTTTTTGTTAACTTGTGTTGTCAGGGCATGCCGAGAAGCATAGTAAGAACCTTGCACAACCTTATTCTTTCGTTTAACTGGATTGAATCTTCTTATTGAGTTTACTTTTTCAATGATAAATGGGTACACCCTACACTCTTGAAAATAGGGTTGGTAACATTGTGAGTATCAAGGTTTTCTCAGCAATAAGAGAAGATATGTGTATAAAAGTTGCAATATAAACCACTTTTAATTACATAATAATAACTAAACAAAGATATGTGAAGGATTATCTTTATAATTTAAATTGCAATATATAACATAAAAATTGTATGAAATTTTCATTGTTCCATTCCATGCCTCACAAACATGTTTATGGAATGGGATTACTTATTCTATTATTTTGCTTTTACGATTACCTATCCATTCCATTTCTTTGTTGTTCCATTCTTTGTAACCTCACATATCTCAAAAAAGGAATTCAGAAATCCATCATACAATAGAAACTGTTTTATAAACTCCTATAAGGGAAGAAGAAAGATAAGACTAAATGAGTGTATGGTGTTAATCTAATTATGATGTTCTTTCGTCTCTATTTGCTTGTTTCTAGCTTGTTTGTAGTATTGTCTATAAAATATTGTTGTTATATTTGAAAGTTCATTTTACCATTTTCATCTTTTTGTGTGTATATTTTAATCTTTCAGGTTTTTTTAAAGTATTTGAAGGACCGTTTCTGCTTGGGAGTGGGGTGAAGTCAAGGGCCCTAAAACTAGAGGGTAGTTGTATTTAGAGCCACTTAAATATTGAAGATTTTTGTTGGCATTAATTTCAATAATCATATATACCCTAGAAGAGATATCATAACCATAGTTTATTTTTATAATGTTTTTTTGTATATTTATTAAATGTTGTACAGGTGATGTCTACAAGGTGTTGGTATTTTTTTTGTTGGCAAGTTATTACGCTATCTAACACCCCAATAATCTATAATATTTGTATAAGATGGTGACAATTATTATTTTTTATTACAGCTTCTCTTCATATTGATTATCCAATGTGGTTTGAGTTCTGGAATGCTTCCACTGAGAGGATTCCACATTGTGGGGCGTTGGAATTAATTACAGAATGAGGCATGATTTATATGTCTTTTTGGGTATTGATGGAAATGTTTAATTCTTGCTCATATAGATCGATAAGTATAAATTTAAATGTTAATTAGTAGGTCATTAATATGACAATTTTCTAGGGAAAATTTGTTTTTAGTATTGAAATTTGCAAAAAAAAAAAGTTCATTAACAGCATTGTACTTTTAAAAAAAATTATTTTGGAATATTTTTAGATGATATTGAAACGTTTCATGTTTTCCAACATTGAAGCTCATTTGTAGGATAGTGCTCTGGAAGCGAATTTCATTAATAGCGTTGAACTTTGCAAAAAAAATCATTAATAGCATCGTACTTTTAAAAAACAACTTTTTTTGGAATTCTTTAACTGCAGGTAGATTCCTTGAATGCCTACCTTGATGAACATATGTGGAGAAATCTTTTTGGAAAAGGATAAAATACTGATATGACAACCCAAACAAGAAAAAGAAAAACTCAGTTTTGACTAACCCAATTTATTCAAAATCTTTATTCATTTTAGTAGCTTACACACCATTTAGATGCTCTCAAAATAGCATATGAAATAACTTCGAGATGTAATGAAGCTAAAATGTTATTTGACATGTTTTGTACTTTCTAATGATCATTACCAGTAAACATTTGAAAGATTTTTTTACCATAAAGAATGTGATCAATATACAAAACAATGTTGCATATTCAGAACCTAATGTTCTTAAGTTACTGTAATAAGGTCTTCCTGTAATAGTTGATTGGCCCTACCCAACTATCCCATGCAAGTTAATGGATTTATGTTGTTCTAAATGTGTTAAAATGCTTCACTTAGGTGTTACTCAGCACATGGTCTGCAGACTATCCACATTGATTTCATGATTGAGAAGAACACGTCACATCGACCAAGATCAGACCATCAACCATATTAGTGACCCCCACTGAGATTAGCAATGTAATTTGAGTAATCATCCAAAACAGACAATGAACTTTGAACTGTAGTAAATCTAAAATCAATTCCTAAATTGTACATCAAACTTCCAACGTTAAACCTTGAACATTTTCAATTAATGTTATTGAGTTGATATGCATTTGATTATTTAGGTATATCATAAATTGTTTAGCTTCCCCTGTTGAATTATGGCGTAAATGTAAAGTTTTACGTTTAACCGTAAACATGAGACTTTAGTTTGGTTGTCTAACTAATGAAATGGATGAGACAAAAGCATTTGATGAGTGGATTCTTAAAATTAGTGAAGGTAATACTGGTGGCCCTAATGATGGTGAAGTTGAAGTTGAATTTCCAGAAGACGTTGTTGTTCGCTCTACAGGTGACCATATTCATTCAATTGTATCCACCATTTATCCATCATTTGAAAACCATCTTGATGATCCATCATATTTTCAAGATAAAGCTATTTTGGTACCTACAAATAAAGAATTCGATGCTACCAATGACTACATTTTAGGATTGATGAAAGATGAAGGGAAAACATATATGAGTTCAAACTCTTTATGTGAGATAGAGTTACCAGATTTTTTTGAGGAATCAATCTACTCTTCAGTTGTGTTGAATGGTTTTAAGGCGTCTAGAATTTTCAACCATAAACTTACACTAAAAATAGGTGTTCCAGTCATGTTACTTCGTAATATCGAACAAACCAAAGGACTATGCAATGATACTAGGTTACATATTGTTAGGATTGGAAGACACGTCATTGAAGCATGAATCATATATGCTAGATTCTTCAACGAGACTACTTATATACCTTGCATGAAGTTAACTCCGTCTAATAAAAGAATCTCATTCCGTTTTTAGCGGAGACAATTCCCCATAGTTGTTTATTTTGTCATGGCCATTAACAAAAGTCAATGACAATAATTATCAAATGTTGGATTATACTTGCGTAGACTCGTCTTCACTCATTGTTAGTTATATGTGTTTTGTTTCTCGTGTCACAAGTGAAAAAGGATTGAAAGTACTCATATATGACGAGGAATGTCGTCCAACTAATAAAACAAAAAGTTATGTTTACAAAGGGATATTCAGGTGTTTCATTGTTTTTTTTTTTCAGACATTTCAATGTTACCAATAATACTAAATCTGTTTTTGTTACTTTATTTTTTTATAGTGCCAACTTTTTTATACCTTTATATGTATATTTTTATATGTTCTCCGTGTTTTACGCGAGTCATAATCTAGTAATATAGAGAAAAAGAAAATAGTAACTCTATCTCAAATTGTTAAGTTTTGTTAGATAATAATCACAGATTTGGACAAATTCTTAACCACACGACAACATGAGAATGGACATTGAAAAATGTCTCAGATGATTATGTTTGTTTCGGAAAAACAGTTAAAATAACTTTATAGTGTGAACATATATTTTTAACTGTATGCTATGGAATTGTTACCCCACAATTATGGCAAACTGAATAGAAGTATAAAACCAAGATAACGCATCACAAATTCACATTGATTTTGTGAAACACATTTATACTACTCATTACTCAACTTTGTCTATATGTTGTCCACGAGAAACCGAAAGAGGCTTTGGATAACAATTTTACGAAGTGACGTAATTTTTTGTTATGTGATTTTGAAATCTTAAGTTTTAATTAATATGATATTTAATTTTTAATATTACATAAGTCATCTGGCCAATCTAAACAGATTAATGTATAAGTCAATCAATGATCCATCTATGCCCATACACTTACATTTTAATTAGAAGACAATTAAAAGTTTTATCGTTGTGGACTTGTGGTTTGTCAAACTTCGAATGATAAGAACAACTATCAAACTGTCTGTTTGGTCCATATGGTAAACATTGTCTGTTTGGTTCCTATAGTTTAATTTAATTTATTTAATAATCGATCTAACATTACCGTTTATTTAGTTATATTTTTTTATTAATTTTATTTCCATTTTCAAATTTAAATTAACATTTTAAAAGCTGAAAATATAACCTATCTACCCTAAGAACTGCCACCACACTGTTGCGGCCAAGAATAGAACCACCACGACGCTGTTGCCAAAACCACCCTACCACTCATCTCCTACCCTCTTCTCCGGCGATCCTGTAGGCGAACCACCATTGAACACCACCACTGGCCGTTGTTGTTTCCAAATCATTTCTTCTTCTTAAAAAGTGAACCAGAAATTCAACAACCAGGAAACAAGGTGTGAAGTTGCCCGATGGGTTTGAGGTGGTTGCGAGGAGCGAGCAAGGTGCAATGGCGGCGGTGGACTAACTTCCTAGGACTATTTGTTTATTTTGTTGACTAATACATTTTCAAATGTAACTTTTTATGGACCCGTTTGTTTAAAACCTTAAATCATTTTATGATGGCAATCTTTAAAAAGTAGAAGTCTTTTAATGATAAAAGTTCCGTAATATGAACACTGATGAATAATTGAGTATCACTTTTTTATGATGATAATTCTTTTTCTTAAAATATGACGACATTCAATAAAAAGGAATTAAACCGCGACTTGATGTATGTTGTTATTATTATTATATTTTTTTGTCAAATTACGTGTACCTATATTTGTTAATGTATATAGATGATATATGTATAAGTTTTATATGATAGCGACTCTTTTCGAGATGGTCAATTTCGAGACGTAGATTGGAGCTATTTTTTGATACTTTTTATTCCTAAAGTCAAATACAAATACATAGGAGATAAAAATTAACCAACTAATCAACTAAACAAGAACTTGTATAATGAAAGTGAATGGTAGTTGCTGGATTAATCCCCAAATTTCTGCATTGAATTCTCCTTTCTCTTCATGTGTATGAACGTATACATGGTGGTGACTTGGTCTTTGGAAAGGAACCGATGAGGCCTATTGGTGTTACGTAATAGGCAACGTCTAATTCTTGTGGGTCTTGCGTTTGTGGAGATGACTGTAGGTTAGGCTCATGGAATTGTATCATATAAATGCTCTCCTCTTCAACATGGAGTTTCTCCTCGAGATCTAGTTGGTAAGCATGATGAAGGCTACTTGGTGAATCCCATGTTTTGACATATCTATTAGACGTTGTATTTATAGTATACATTGTATCTTTCTAATTTGTCTCCTAATTTGTAGCCTTGATTAAGGGATTGTTTTCCCTTTATAACGGGCAGGGGCGAAACACAAGACTTAAAACTAGGGGGCCGAACATTATCTATTTTTTTGTTTACAAGCCATGAGGAGTTTTATATTAAGAAATACTTTTATATATACAAATTACTTTAAAATAATTAAAAAAACTACGATGTATTTAAATATCACCATAATTGACGTGTATTATGAAAATAAAAACTAATAACATTAAAATTAACATAAAATAATATAAGATACCAAAATAATTTAGAGAAAACAATTAGGTTAAAAGCATATAACACACTTCAACAATTTAGGAGGTGGACGGCGGAGAAAACTAAAAAAGTGGACAAGAACATAATCCAGGCGGTGGCAGGCTGACAGAAAGAGAACTAACCGTAATGAGTAAAGTGAGGTCTAAGGAAATATAACCATTACAGTTGACAATAGATCGACGGGTAATGGAACGGCGATGAGTGGAGAGCCAGCGTAGTTCTCCGGTGTCCGATGCTTCTTCAATCTTCTCAATATCTCCTATTTTACGATTTTATCGATTCGATTTCACGTTTTACTCCGGTGTGGTAGTGGAATTTATATCTAAACTTTTTTATTTCTGTTGTATAATTTCTACTATTTCATGACGTACCTTCTTTATTTTTGGAATTTGTGGAATTTCGACTACTATATTCTAGGATTGATTGATAGAGCTAATTCTAGAAAAATTTGATGCATAGTGATAAGTTATGGTTACCAGGCTCAAAAGGAGGGGGGCCATGGCCTCCCCTGGCCCCTTAAGCCCTCCGCCACTGATAATGGGGTTGTAGATCATTGTACCGGGGGAGGGAGGGGGGAGGAGGGGGGTATAGAACACTTTTAGGGTATCAGAGCATGGCTCTCAACCTTGGCCGCCTCTGATCTCCATCGTCTCTGATTTTGTTTCTTTTCTACCTTCTATTCATCCCTACTAATCTTTGATCATGATCATCATGGGTGACAACAGTAACAAAGAAGGTACTGCAAAAAGCCAATCTCTTCATCCTGTGTATTCTGTTTCCAACATCAACAACAAAATCAGAACCTTAGATGGAAGCAAAATAACCTACTCATTGTGGGTTAAGTTGTTTAAGTTACATGCAACAACCTACAAGGTTATGAACCATATTGACGACACCTTAGTGAGTTCCCCAAAATACCACATACCATACATGAGAAAGTGAATGTTATGGGCCAAATCATAGTCTTACAATCATTTCCTGTCATGGGCCAAATCGTGGTCTTCTCTGGCAATGTCTGTAACATCCCGACTCCCAGGTATGAGATTTATGGCTTAAAGGTAAATTCCCCTTTGGAACTGGTCGAGTTGATGGCCTCAACTCGACGTGTTGGAAGCTCTTGGGCCGCACATATTTTTGGACCAACTCTACGAGTTGTTGAGGAAAATTCGACAAGTTGGTGGTTGTTTATAAAACAATAATTTTTAGGGTGTTGCACCCTATTTAAAGGCCTTATGGCCTTTGGGTGGCCTCCTTATCCGCCCCCTCTGTCCAGAGAAACCCTAATTTGTGCATTCTCTCCCTTTTTGTGTTTGTGAGCTTGAAGAGTGATTCTTGGTGATCTTTTGAAGGAGCTTGGAGTTTAAAGAGGCTTGATTGAGAGAAAGGCTGTAGATCCGGAATCTTCTCTGTTATTGCAACCATTTTAAGGTATAAAGTCAATACCTTGGTCATTTATTGCTTAGATCTTCCCCTTGGAGGTTTATTGTCATTTTTGGCTCATATTGGAATCATTCTTGGGTTTGGGCATTTATTGAAGTTGTCACTTCAGATCTGGATGCTTTGTGGCCTCTTTGGGCCTAAAACTTCAAGCTTTATCATGTTATAGGCCCCCATTTATGCTTTAGGCCGTTGTTAAGCCTTCTTTGAGTGTTTTAGCCTCTTTGTGTTACGCATGGACATAAAGTTAGCAACTTTACGTGGTTTTTCCAGCTCTTGGGTTCTAGATCCGCATTCTTAAGCTTTGGAAAGGACGAAAAAGGACTGGATGAGTTAAGTTGGGAAAACTCGACGAGTTGTACTGACAACTCGGTGAGTTTGCTCGAGTTTTCCCGCTATTCTGGATACTGTAGGAACTCGACGAGTTGTCTTGATAACTCAGCGAGTTGGCTTGGGTTTCCCCCGTTTCTCTAAGTACTAAAGGAACTCGACGAGTTGGTAGGTACACTCGACGAGTTAGGTCAACATGGACTGTTGACCTTGACTTTGACCATGGTTGACCAAGTTTGACTTTTGAGGGAATTTTGGGTATTTTGAGGTTTTGATGGGTTAGTCATGCTAGTTGTAGGCTTTGATTAGGGCGCTGGGATTCGGAGTTAGATCTTATTAGTTCAGCTGCTTGTAAGGTGAGTGTTCCTCATTATAATTGTTGGTTCGAAGGCACCAAGGCCGGCCCTTTGGATTGCTATCCCGATTATTGCGTGTGTGAGTATTGTAGTGATCTGTTAGATCTGTATCCTGATAATAGGATGATGCTATACTTAGTGATTTGTAAGATATGTCTGTTTGCATGATTGTTTAGTTATATGTTTAATTGTTATGTATATGTCGACATGTTATGTGTGGGTAGGTTGAGGCGGACCTGCTTCGTGCTGAATGCCAACAGACCCAGGGCGTCCCGAATAGACTGAAGGCCAGTGGGACGTACCGGTCAGGCCGAAGGCCCGGAGAACGTTCCAGATAGGATGAAGGCCTAAGGTGTCATACCAGTCATGTTGTAGGTTCTATGAACGTACCAGTCATGATGTAGGCTTTGTGAGCGTACTAGGTAGACTGTAGGACGGTGGGGGTGTTCCAGTGAGGTTGAAGGCTCTGAATGCATGTTGTTTGTGATATTATTCTGGTTTTGGTATTATGATTGGTATTTTGGGGGAAACTCACTAAGCTTTGGGCTTACAGTTTTGGATTATGTTTCAGGTACTTCTGAGGATCGCGGGAAGGCGAATGCGTGATCGTGCACCTCCTCATATTTGTTTTATGATTTCTGGGATTTCTCTGATGTTGAACTATTTTGAAAACAATTTATAATGAATGATGGTTTTTGGATTTATTTAAAAGTTTTAAAATTTTCAAAATTTTATGGATGTTACAATGCCGAGGGCCAAATCCCGGTCTTTCATACAAATGTCAGGGGCCAGATCCTGCTCTTTCATACAATTTCCAGGGGCCACATCCTGGTCTTTCATAAGATTGTTAGGGGTCAGATCCTGGTCTTTCATGCAAGCATCACAAAGACAACTAGCATTCTACATAACAAACAATGGCCCGACATTAGTGCCTTAGACCCACTAAACATGGTGAGGAAACTCACCTCACACTGTTGAATCCCACAGATAAATCTAAGGTTGTTGGCCCGCTAAAATCCCCGCACTATCAACCATAAAATAACATCTAATTAATAATTGGATCCCGACTGACACTAATAGTCCAAACTAGATTAAAAGACCTTTTTACCCTCTACCCAACTTGGCCCAAGTAGAAATGCAATTTTGACCCGCGGATTCGGGTACCCACGGGTACCGGACCCTAACGGGGCGGGTATTACCCGTTTTAACGGGTAACGGGGCGCGGACGGGTATGGAATTTTATAACCAAAGTAGGGGCGGTTCGGTGACGGGTATGAGACTCTCCGCCCATTTAAAAACCGATATATATATATATATATATATATATATATATATATATATATATATATATATCGAAAATCATGTATTTATCAGCCCAAGAGCCCTATACTCCCAACTCGATATTAACTCTTCGATTCGGCGGCAACCCTTCGATTTCTACAACAATCAGCACTCAGCTGACATACATATGAGAGATGTAGGGTATCAGTAATTCAATTCTTCAATCTTTTCCATTTGAAAACCTTCATCTAAATGATTTTTAGTGGAAGACTCAAAGTCGACTTTTCAATCTTTAACCTCTCATTCTCTATCTAATAAGAATTAAAGGAACGACATCATAAATCATGGAGGATTTACTTCAGGACATCCCATCTCATGTTCCCGACCCCGATTTTCGTCGCAAGATCTTAGCCACTTCATGGACTTGATTTGATTATGTTGCATAACTTGATTTTTGTACTTAAACTCAATTTCTCTTCTGCAATAGAGTTATTGTTGAGAACAAATGTCTGGATGTATTTCTTTTGTCTGGATTAAATCGATTTCTCTTGAAGCACTTGATTCCTATGTAAGCACTAAGCACTTGTATGTATGTATGTGAAGTCTAGAATTGACATATCAGAAAAATGATGTTAATGTTCTATTTGTACAAACATGAAAAAGATTCCATCAGCTTTCCTCGGCAGGTGTTAATTGCTTACTTATTGAAGTTATTTAGTCCAGTTCATGAAATTGATGTATATATGCACTCATATGGACTCGTAGCATTTGTTTGGTCTTCATGTTAAGAAACATGATTTGTTGTTTCTACAAATTATTTATCACTATACAAAATTTGTTGAGTATAATTGGAATTGAAAATGATACAGTGAGCTTAAAGTATCTATATTTTTCATATTTACATATTATTTTTTCGACTTTTTCTACTAAACGGGTATCCAGCGGGTGCTCCGTACCCGGCGGGGATTTTTTCACATGAACCCGTCGGGGATTAGGCGAGGCGGGGGGGATGGGTTTCGGGATCGGAGGTCGAGTATGGACGGATTCTACAGCCTCCGCCAATATCCGCCCCCGTTTGCATCTCTAGGCCCAAGGCCAAGCCCCAATCCAAATGTCCAAAAAACCAAATTTCCAAAATAATCACACAAAGCCCAAATATGACACAATTTTCCAAATTGGGCACAATCCCTTTCATGGGACTTTACGTATGAGAGTCCAATAAAATATCAACAACCCAACAATAGAATTTTGATGGCCCAACAAGGCCCAAGACAACTAAATTCCAACATGGCCCAAAACCGAGAGCCCCAAAGTTTGAAGCCCAATATGTTGAGTACGCGGGGCGTACTCAGCTCATACACTCAACGTACTCGCTTTAGGGCTTGTACGTGTAGTGTACCTGCTTGTATGCCCAACGTACTCCACCAACTTGGCCCACTTCTAACATTCAGCTCTTAATCGATTAAGATTTCAACCCAAACTTAGATATGACTTCCTTAAGGTGGTTTATCACGTAAAGTTGCCAGCTTTACGTTCATGAATGGCTTAATGGGGCTCTAGAGCTCAAAAGAGATTAATAAATGATTGAACACATGCATGAGACCAAACCTACCATAAGGTTTGCACCTTTATGCTTAAGAAACCCTTAATATGCCCAGATCTACAAGGATAAGCTCCATAAACGTCCTTAGCTCACAAAACCAACCAAAATATCCAAAAGCAAGCCAAGGAATAGATCTATGAAATGAGATGACAAGCTTTGAACTTTATACCTCAAAAGCCACAAAATGGAGGTGCTAAAGCTGGTTCTCAAGGCTCTCCTCCAAAGAATGAGTCTTCAAGCTTCTTCTTCTTCTACCACTTCAAGATGCACAACACCCACCAATGATCAAAACAATAACTCAAAAGCACCATACAATGGCAAGGGACGAACTAGGTTTTTCAAAGGTATGGAGATTGGTTAAACAAGGCCAAAAGAGGCTATCTTATGGTTTATATAGTGTACAAGCCCTAAAATTAGGGTTTCCAACTTGCTCACGTACGTTAAGCGTACTCCACGTAAGCCCAGCACACATGGATGAGCTCCACGACCACCATCTGCTAGTAAGCCCAACGTATAAGGAGTACGCTCAACGTACTCCATCTATCCTGAAGTTGACAATTCTGCCCCCAGGGAGCAATTCTGCAAAACATTACACCCCAAGGGTCTAAACTGAAAAGTACAATGAATCAAGTGTTACAACTCTCCCCCACTTAAATTAGATTTCGTCCTCAAAATCATTTCTTGATGTCCCAAGCACGCCAGACAGCCTAAGCAACACAACCACAACCCCGAGCATACAACAGCCTTCCCAAAGGCAACCAAACCAAACCTTAACAGCGCTCTCCAAACCTGATGATGAACGAATCCTTTCTCAGCCTAAATTAATCCCCTGCAGAATAAACAGCCTTCCCAAAGGCAACCAAACTAAACCTTAACATGGCTTTCCAAACTTGATGATGAACGAATCCTTTCTCAACCTAGATTAATACCCGGTTCAATAACCACTTCTACTTTTCCCGAATTCTGAAATCTTGAATTAGTCTGACTCCCCAACAGACCACCCATACTGAACCACTGTTATTTCCATTCCACTTGTCTTCCAAACTGACTACTCAACTTCTGATAACCTGGGGCTCCCACTAGAAAACAGAATCACAAACCATTTGTTGATGCCGGAAACTTTCACTTGATGAAAGGGATTAGATATTCCTCCAAGAAGAGGCTCATCCTGATGTTAACAATTCCGTGAACATAATGAACAACGAGAGACAATCTGGGAGTTAAACCTTCTAGTGTTGAACAAGTCACTGCTTCCCTATCTGCTGAAACAATACGCTTATGTTATAATACTGAAGTCCCATAACTTGCCCGACCCACACATATGTAGAATCATTCCAAAACACGATAACAAAGGCTTTTTCTACCACCAGAACCGAAAACATCCTTTTTTTACCCTCAACGCTTCAATTGATGCCCTTGGCATATAGATTCCTTAATTCGTATCTTACTGAAAATAAAGACCTTGCACATATGCACTCGCGATTCCCAATGCAATTTCCCACCAAAAGCCAACTCGGTACATAATTTGTAACCGTAGATCCAAGGATTTACACTTGCATTTCATCTAAAATTTTCTGATTCATGGCAACCCTCTACTAAACCTGGATATATAGATCCCCAGCCACCGTTGAGACTGCCAGTCTCACACCTGGTCCAGCCACCAGGTTCCTAAGAGTCCAACTAACAAGGCTAACCTAGCCTATGCATCACTCTGTGCCACACACTGACCACATAACTATTCTTACAAAAACCATGAGCCAATACTTCGACCCAAACGGTCTCTACCAGGTCTCACTTGCATTGACATAATCACACGGGCCTCGCCCACGGGTCCCACCCCTACTAGAGCTACACATGCCCAACCCCGCCTCAGACCCCAATGGTCCTCCTCCTAAGACATAGAAATGCTCTCCTACAACCATGTCCGTCCTGCCCAAGGCACGAACTGATCCTCCTTTATACTCATGACCACCTCAATGATAGACTACCTCAAACTGGTGAATGCTACGATCCCACCATAGTCTTACAACACTTCTATCCTATCTACCAATCCAGTGAATGCTACGGCCATCTCGTAGTCTTCAAACACATCAAACCAGCCATGGTCTTACCACACCTATACCATCTCAACCCCAATCATCGTGAGTTGAACCCGCATCCGACTGAATTCTAATCAGGTGTCCGGGTCATGCTTCGAACCCTAAAGCCTTCATCAAACAAGAACAGGTAGCGAGGCTCTAACACAACCCTCAACCTGGATCCATCCACAAGCTTGCTATACATCACAAAGAAAACGCCAACCAGTTGTTGGTAGTTTCCCGAACTCCCAACTTACACAACTTCAATCCCGACGGCCATTTGAGTTGTCTCTCCTCCTGAATGGGATGTAAAACTTACCCTAGTTCCACCCCCGATCCAGGTCCCAAAATTCTGAACGATTCTCCCCTACTTGGATTCATTGAAGCTCTCCCATCCCACAAAAATTGATGGATTCCCAACCAATATTACCTTCGTATAACATGAACCGACGATGACATGTGCTTACCAATACTAGTGTTCCATTACTAGCCAATCTCGATGATCGCCCAACTATTGAAATCCACGTGAACATTCCCCGAAATCTTAGCAATTTCGATAACCCCAATCACTTCCCATGATACCGCACCAAATCCTTAAGTCCTTTATGCTGGAGACAAAGACCATAACCCTTGCTCTGAATTGGCGAATCTTCACACCCCAACTCCCGATCCTCCGCAAAATCTCTGAATTCTAACCATCACCAACCCTTGTGATAATAAAATTCCACTGGCACTTCCAATGACCAAACAAGCTTATATGGTTGCCACTTTCATCTTCTGGCTACCGTTCCTTTCCTAGCATCGGTAGTGACTGGATTCAAAGGTCCTACCGTGGACGACTGCCAATCCCACCTGAACAATGTTATCACGCCCGCACTCCGACTTTGCTGAAGAACTAATCCTG
Source organism: Lactuca virosa (assembly GCF_052849685.1). Taxonomy (NCBI): domain Eukaryota; kingdom Viridiplantae; phylum Streptophyta; class Magnoliopsida; order Asterales; family Asteraceae; genus Lactuca; species Lactuca virosa. Next base: position 114,973,814 of record NC_136434.1, on the reverse strand, counting down.
CTAATTCGACTAAAGATCTCTCAATCAAAACCCCTGAACTGAACCCAACGAAGAACCGGAACAATCACCCAAACAAATGAATCCCACTCAGCAAGATACGACCCACGAATGACTCTTGGCATTCAAAATGGCATATAATTCTTCTTAATAATATAACCCAGGAAAAAACAGAGAACTGACCTAGAGAAAATTGCTTACCCTGTAACACCCTGTTTATTTATTAAATAAATAAACAAATTAATGAATGAATAATAGCCCTAAAATAAATAATTATATATCAAATGATGGTCTCGTAGAGCTAACTGTCACACTTCAAGAGACTGGGGGTTAAAAGTGTAAAATCCAGACTTAATTTGTAAGTATTAATGAGGGCGGGGACTAAATTGTAGCTTCTGGACTTCATTTGAAGGGATTTTAGAGGCTTAGGGGTTGTATTGTAAATTAGGGGTTTTATTTTGTAAGGAATTATGGAAGGGAGGGCTAAAATGTAAGTTTTGGATTTCATTTGAAAGAGAATTGAAAGGCAGGGACTATTATTGTCATTATGGGAAACTTGTAGATGGAGGCGGGTATTTAAAGGGTGTGTAACCCTAACCCTAAGAGAGAACAGTCGCCGCTCCATCCTTATGCCCCCACCATACAGCCGCCACTTCCTCTCTTTACCCCCAGCCGCCGCTATTAGCTCCGGCCACCAGCACCACTGATGGCTCTTGTTGTCGGCATTATCGAGGACCGCCTCGCTACTGCCGCTGTGGTCTATTCCGATGAGAATACGAGTCGCCGATAGCCGTCGCTGCTGAAGACGGCGACGGAGCGCCTCCAGCCGCCACCCGCAACTTCGCCATCGGAGCACCATTGTCGCCGCTGCTGTTGAGGCTGAGGACGAAGGTCGGCGACAGAATGTCGGGAATGAAGAAGAACAGCCACCAGTCGCCGGAAGCGTCGTTGTTTCACAACCACCGTCTCCGCTCACCGCAGGTGGGTGATTTGGGTTGGTTTTCGAGCAAAGGATGAGTGTTTGCGCTGCTGCTACGGCTGTACGTGTTGTGTTTGTGTCGTGGGTGGCTTAGTTTGGCCGGAAATCACAAGAACAGCCACCACCACCACCGTGAGGTGGTGGCTGCCACCATGAACCACCGTGGGTGGGTGTATTTTAGTGTGTGTGTGTGTGTGTGTTGCTTTTGGTATTTCGCATTGTACATTGTAACAAAAATGAAATAATGAAAAGAAATTTAAAACCACCACCGTGAGGTGGTGGCTGCCGCCTCCTGCCGCCACCAGCCGCCGCGTTGGGTGGCGGTGTGCTTATTTGTGTTTGGGTGTCGTGTGGGATGCTTGGACTCGATTGGACTAGAAACCCTAACCACCACCGTGAGGTGGTGGCCGCCGTCGTGAGCCACCGTTGACCACCACTACCCGAGGTGGCAATGGGTGGTGCCCGATTACTGAAACCCTAATGGGCCTAGCAAAACCTTAATTGATCAAAAGACATGTCAATTGGGCCTATTAGGCTAAGATGGGGTTGGAAACCCTAATTAGGGTTTAGAAAACCCTAATATTGGATTTATGGGCTTGGACTTATTGGGACCCACGTTTGGGCCATTGGAATAATGGAATTGTGTGATTAAGCCCAATCACACCATATGACTTATTTAGAAGAATGATAGACTTAATGGATTAAGTCCTTAATGGGTTAAGTGAGAAACACTTAACCCTAATCGTCATTTTATGTGAAACCCTAATTTCACTTGGGTTTATTGTTGGGCCTCTTTATTGGGCCTTGATGATTGGGTTACTAATGGACCATCCAAAGTCAAGCAATTGGACTAGAATAATTTAATGGGCCTAGGGTAAGGCCCATGTAAGGGGTTTGGGCCCAATTTGGAAAATTGGGCCATAAATGGGCCATAGTTTGGGCCTTAATGATTATATGATGTTGGGCCTTAGAATAAGACCATGTATAGGCTTGGGCCCAGTTTGGAAAATTGGGCCATATGTTGGGCTTTGATTCCCAGTTGACTTTGGGCCTAAGGATTGGGCCTTGGGCTTAAATAAAGCCAAGCCTGGGGTAATGTAGTAATTATCCAAAGTAGGTACTTATGATTATGTAGTGGGACCCAATTATTAATTGGGTGATGTTTTGATATCGACAGATCAGGAATCTGTCATCCAGCAGCTGGAGTTGAGTCTGCAGGACTTCAGCAGTGTGGGATTGAGTCTGCGGGACTTCAGCAGTGTCAGGTGAGTTTTCTCACTATACTTTACCAGGAATGGTAACTAGGTGTGACCGGAAGGTCTTATGTGTATGAATGAGTTATGAGACTTATGTGATATGTGACCGGAAGGTCTTATATATTTGTATGAGCTATGTGACTTATGTGATATGTGACCGGAAGGTCTTATATATTCGTGTGAGCTATGTGACTTATGTGATATGTATATGCTGTATGATTTGGGACCGGAAGGTCGACAGAGTTATGGTCGGAAGGCAATCAGAGTTGAGGCCGGAAGGCAAGTCATGGTAGGGCCGGAAGGTCTACCAGAGATATGGGACCGGAAGGTCCCACTGAGACACATTGATCGGAAGGTCTTACAGAGCTATAGCCTCGAGTGGCTAATATGTATATGTGGTATTTTGGGAAACTCACTAAGCATGCGTGCTTACCGTGTTATGTGTTATGTGTTTCAGGTACATTGTTTCAAAGAAAAGGAGTTGGCTTGGTCGCAGCGCATCACACTATGTTTTCCGCACACTGGATCCTTGGGATTACACTCTGATATGGTTTTATGATACTATGTTTTGATTATTGACCCTTTGGTTTGACATGGGATATTATTATGAAAGTTTTTATATTGATCGGTTTTATGCAATAACTTAATTTAAATGAAATTTTTGGCCTTAAATTTTGGGATGTTACAAGTTGGTATCAGAGCCTTGGTTTGAGGGATTCGAACACACTTTCGGGTGTGTCTGAACTCAAACTAAGGACTTGGTATGAAAATTTTCAAAAGTAAAATCATTTTATGAAAGGAAGTTTGAAAATAATTTGAAAGAGAAAACAACTTTGAAAAGAACAAAGTGTGTGATGTGTGCAATCAGCCAAGCTCAAGTAAGTTTTCCCCAAGATACCCATACATGTTATGATATGCTATATTATGATATGATTATGAGGACTGCATGCTAGATTAGGCTAAGGATCTAGGGAGGATGTGTTATATGCTCGTTGTATGTGTATGAGAACTGCATGCTAAATTAGGGCTAAGGATCTAGGAAGATGTCTTATATGTCTGCTGTATGTGCTTGTTGAGCTGCATGACAGTACTGATCAGTTAGTAATAGGATAGCCTGTTTAGGTTATGTCTGATTGTATGAGCCTTTGAATTGCATGTACAGATCCCTAAGTAGAGGATAGAAAGGTTTGATTGGAATAGGATGGTTAGATTTTCCATTGTCTGAATGTTGCTTGCTTTGTGTGACTCTTAGCAATGTGAGCTAGCTATATTCAAGAGGTAGCTAGTTGACATTACTGGTAATCTTTCAGTAGCTAAGGACTGGGGGAGTTCGGGAACCTAGGAAAGCCTAGGATATGATTCAGTGGTTAGTAGTAAGGCTCAGTGAAACTTGGGTGTATCAGTTGAGGAGGTGACCTGGAGGATCCGGGAGGATTGCTGAGGAAAGTATGGATATGTGTGGAAGGTAGTATTGGGCCCGTACTACTGAAAGCACAGGATCCATACTCGAATCGGTGAGGGTCTTGGAGAATCTGAGAAGCTTCAGGGAAGAGTTTGTGACCTAGTTTAGGGATAAAGGATGTTCCAGTGTTGCAGCTTATCCATTGGCAAGTGAGTTAGTGAGTGTGACAGGGTGTAAGACCCTGAAGGATATGATTTCCAAGAGTTTGTAGATGCGAGATTGGTTTGGAGTGCCATGGGAAGAGAGGGCCGTGCCAGGTGAGTATAGTAGAGGGTCTCGGGGAGAGACCCGTGATCCCCGATCATCGGGTGAAGGGCCAACAGGGCCGGAGTCAGTGCAACGCGTATGAGAAAGTGCACGAGGGAGTTTGTCACTCCAAGGGTTTGGACTGGTACAAGTGTGGCAGGGTTGATCATGACAGTTGAAGGTGATCAGTATTCCACCAGATGTTGCGGGTATGTCATCTTCTACTGCTAACAGATGGATGATGGGAATATGTACCGCTTTGGAATCGTGAGTGAGTTGGGATAGGTCAGATCTCGGGTCGGTTTTCTGCTAGTGTTTGGATTATCAAGGATCATATATGCCATCCTGCCTGCCGAAAAGTCCTTGATGAACCCACAGAGGGACGCATCATGCGGAGTGGGTTCCGCGTGTACCGTTATCATTCCGGATCTTTGTCGAGATCTATGCAGAAGAATTATTTAGAGGATACTCGGTCAGGAGTAGAGCTATAGTTCTCCAGTGAAGTCAGCGTTCAATGATTCTATCATGGTTCAGGTATGGTCGACAATTGTGTATGGATGAACTTCGAAGTTCAAGGCACTACCGTTGCTATGGGAGGACTGGTAGCATGAAGATATTGGATTTCGTTGCGGGTGTTAGATGCATAAGTGGTTGGTCATCGGATGTTCAAGAGAATTGCATTTCTTGCATGGTTTGTGTTCGGTTAGAGTTCAGTGGTGCTCCGAGATTAGAAGTGGGAACGAGGACTCGTCAGCCAGAGTGGAGATTAAAGCCTTCAGTTGACAACATGGGAGATGGATGGAGGTGTCAGACTGGACCAGATTTCCAGAGTACTCATCAAGATTTCCGAGGATGGGCGATCTCAAGGTTTAATCGGTGATTAATCGCTAGCATTGGTAAGCACATGTTGTCATCAGTGGGATATTAGAAAGCGAGAAGGATTGGGAACCCTTCAATTCTCGCGTTCCGTGAAGACTTAGTCGAATCTAAGTGGGGGAGTGACTTCTTGTAAAGTTCTCCAAATGTGAGTTCTAGTTGCGCGAGGTGCAATCTCTTGGGCACCTTGTCAACCAGAAGGGTATTCTGGTCGATCCGGCCAAGATAGAGGTCGTGATGCAGTGGGAGATTCCGAGATCTCTAACTGGAATTCGGAGTTTCCTGGGTCTAGCGGGTTATTACCGGAGATTTATACGGGACTTCTTCGAGATTGTAGTTCCTTTGACCCGACTGACCAAGAAGTTGGTGGCCCTTTGTTGGGGGCCTGAGCAGCAGGCAGCATTCGAGGCTCTCAGACAGCGGTTGTGCAAGGCACCGATTTTCACCCTGCTAGAGGGTGTAGATGATTTCGTGGTTTACTATGACGCTTTGGTCATGGGCATGGGCGAGGTACTGATACAGTGGGGTCACGTGATAGCATGTTTTGGGAACCAGATTAGAGATTCAGTTAGGACTCAAGTTCGATTGAGTGTTAGGTCGAGTGCATGTTCGACCCGGTTTGGGAAGTGTTGTAAGACTACGGGGGTAGCCGTAGCATTCACTAGTGGTCAGTTAGCATGGGAAGTGTTGTAAGACTACGGGGTAGCCGTAGCATTCACTAGCGATCAGGTAGTGTGGAAAGTGTTGTAAGACTACGGGGCTAGCCGTAACATTCACTAGTGGTCAGTTAGCATGGGAAGTGTTGTAAGACTACGGGGGTAGCCGTAGCATTCACTAGCGATCAGGTAGTGTGGAAAGTGTTGTAAGACTACGGGGGTAGCCGTAGCATTCACTAGTGGTCAGTTAGCATGGGGAGTGTTGTAAGTCTGCGGGTGTAGTCGTAACATTCGCTAGCAGTCAGATAGTATTAGAGTGTTGTAAGTCTGCGGGTGTAGCCGTAGCATTCACTAGCAGCCTGATAGTGATAGAGTGTTGTAAGTCTACGGGTGTAGCCGTAGCATTCACTAAGTTGGTAGATAGCTTGAGCGCGTTGTTAGGACGCAAAATGAACAGTAGTACGCACCAGTTCGGGTGCAACATTGAGGATATGGAAATCCACGTATTGGATTTCGGATTTACCCAAATGGATTAGAGATGGTTAAGCCAGTAATGAGACTGTAGGGACGTCACTACAGTTATGAGATCAGGGAGGCAATGGACTGCTTAAGGTCGTTTGTGATATAAGGCTACCATTGGTTAGGTAGCAATCACTTTTAGTCTTGGATTGGATGATGACAGGATTCGACGCATGGACCCGATTGATTAGGCCAGGAGGTTGTTAGAACCACAGTGGCATAATAACTAGTCACAACTAGTTCCAGAGAAGGATTTCATTCAGAAGTCGTGTGAGGCGACTAAGTGGGGGTCCTTTGGCTCCGCAGCTGGGCCGGAACCCGGTAAATTCAGATGACTGACGGATGAACTGAGACTAGGGAGGTCTCGATAGATTTTGGGAAACAACTATGTAGCAGCATACTTCCTCAGGCAGTTCAGTGTTCGAGCAGTTTCAGCGTTTGGGCAGTGTTAGCATTTGTGCTTCAGGGTGCGAGTACGGACGGAATAGCTAGATGATTTGAGGAGTGACAAGTCACTCACAACAGGAGTATCTGAGCCTCGGCCAGGTACAAGTGATTTGCAGAGATAATTAGGTTTGTGATCCTGTTTTATAGTGAGAACCTCGAACTATCAGAAGTTGAATAGACAGTTGAGGGATAAACAGACTGGATTCGTCGATGATGATTCAATATGAGTGGTATGTCAAGGAATCAGACCATCTCTAGATAGTAGATTCAGACGAAGTAGATGTGATCCTGTTGCGAGGAATTCATTCATATGAGGATATTAGGGCATTGCAAAGATTGGTCACAACTACCCTGCTAAGGCTAGGGTGTGTCCAAGACGGATCATGTTACTAGAAGTGGTTTGGCATATAAGAAATAGTGAGGAGTGATTTCGAGGACGAAATCTAATTTAAGTGGGGGAGAGTTGTAACACCCTGTTTATTTATTAAATAAATAAACAAATTAATGAATGAATAATAGCCCTAAAATAAATAATTATATATCAAATGATGGTCTCGTGGAGCTAACTGTCACACTTCAAGAGACTGGGGGTTAAAAGTGTAAAATCCGGACTTAATTTGTAAGTATTAATGAGGGCGGGGACTAAATTGTAGCTTCTGGACTTCATTTGAAGGGATTTTAGAGGCTTAGGGGCTGTTTTGTAAATTAGGGGTTTTATTTTGTAAGGAATTATGGAAGGGAGGGCTAAAATGTAAGTTTTGGATTTCATTTGAAAGAGAATTGAAAGGCAGGGACTATTATTGTCATTATGGGAAACTTGTAGATGGAGGCGGGTATTTAAAGGGTGTGTAACCCTAACCCTAAGAGAGAACAGTCGCCGCTCCATCCTTATGCCCCCACCATACAGCCGCCACTTCCTCTCTTTACCCCCAGCCGCCACTATTAGCTCCGGCCACCAGCACCACTGATGGCTCTTGGTGTCGGCATTATCGAGGACCGCCTCGCTACTACCGCTATGGTCTATTCCGATGAGAAGACGAGTCGCCGATAGCCGTCGCTGCTGAAGACGACGACGGAGCGCCTCCAGCCGCCACCCGCAACTTCGCCATCGGAGCACCATTGTCGCCGCTGCTGTTGAGGCTGAGGACGAAGGTCGGCGACAGAATGTCGGGAATGAAGAAGAACAGCCACCAGTCGCCGGAAGCGTCGTTGTTTCACCACCACCGTCTCCGCTCACCGCAGGTGGGTGATTTGGGTTGGTTTTCGAGCAAAGGATGAGTGTTTGTGCTGCTGCTACGGCTGTACGTGTTGTGTTTGTGTCGTGGGTGGCTTAGTTTGGCCGGAAATCACAAGAACAGCCACCACCACCATCGTGAGGTGGTGGCTGCCACCATGAACCACCGTGGGTGGGTGTATTTTAGTGTGTGTGTGTGTTGCTTTTGGTATTTCGCATTGTACATTGTAACAAAAATGAAATAATGAAAAGAAATTTGAAACCACCACCGTGAGGTGGTGACTGCCGCCACCAGCCGCCGCGTTGGGTGGCGGTGTGCTTATTTGTGTTTGGGTGTCGTGTGGGATGCTTGGACTCGATTGGACTAGAAACCCTAACCACCACCGTGAGGTGGTGGCCGCCGCCGTGAGCCACCGTTGACCACCACTACCCGAGGTGGCAATGGGTGGTGCCCGATTAGTGAAACCCTAATGGGCCTAGCAAAACCTTAATTGATCAAAAGACATGTCAATTGGGCCTATTGGGCTAAGATGGGGTTGGAAACCCTAATTAGGGTTTAGAAAACCCTAATTAGGGTTTAGAAAACCCTAATATTGGATTTATGGGCTTGGACTTATTGGGACCCACTTTTGGGCCATTGGAATAATGGAATTGTGTGATTAAGCCCAATCACACCATATGACTTATTTAGAAGAATGATGGACTTAATGGATTAACTCCTTAATGGGTTAAGTGAGAAACACTTAACCCTAATCGTCATTTTATGTGAAACCCTAATTTCACTTGGGTTTATTGTTGGGCCTCTTTATTGGGCCTTGATGATTGGGTTACTAATGGACCATCCAAAGTCAAGCAATTGGACTAGAATAATTTAATGGGCCTAGGGTAAGGCCCATGTAAGGGGTTTGGGCCCAATTTGGAAAATTGGGCCATAAATGGGCCATAGTTTGGGCCTTAATGATTATATAATGTTGGGCCTTAGAATAAGACCATGTATAGGCTTGGGCCCAGTTTGGAAAATTGGGCCATATGTTGGGCTTTGATTCCCAGTTGACTTTGGGCCTAAGGATTGGGCCTTGGGCTTAAATAAAGACAAGCCTGGGGTAATGTAGTAATTATCCAAAGTAGGTACTTATGATTATGTAGTGGGACCCAATTATTAATTGGGTGATGTTTTGATATCGACAGATCGGGAATCTGTTATCCAGCAGCTGGAGTTGAGTCTGCAGGACTTCAGCAGTGTGGGATTGAGTCTGCGGGACTTCAGAAAGTGTCAGGTGAGTTTTCTCACTATACTTTACCAGGAATGGTAACTAGGTGTGACCGGAAGGTCTTATGTGTATGAATGAGTTATGAGACTTTATGTGATATGTGACCGGAAGGTCTTATATATTTGTATGAGCTATGTGACTTATGTGATATGTGACCGGAAGGTCTTATATATTCGTGTGAGCTATGTGACTTATGTGATATGTATATGCTGTATGATTTGGGACCGGAAGGTCGACAGAGTTATGGTCGGAAGGCAATCAGAGTTGAGGCCGGAAGGCAAGTCATGGTAGGGCCGGAAGGTCTACCAGAGATATGGGACCGGAAGGTCCCACTAAGACACATTGACCGGAAGGTCTTACAGAGCTATAGCCTCGAGTGGCTAATATGTATATGTGGTATTTTGGGAAACTCACTAAGCATGCGTGCTTACCGTGTTATGTGTTATGTGTTTCAGGTACATTGTTTCAAAGAAAAGGTGTCGGCTTGGTCGCAGCGCATCACACTATGTTTTCCGCACACTGGATCCTTGGGATTACACTCTGATATGGTTTTATGATACTATGTTTTGATTATTGACCCTTTGGTTTGACATGGGATATTATTATGAAAGTTTTTATATTGATCGGTTTTATGCAATAACTTAATTTAAATGAAATTTTTGGCCTTAAATTTTGGGATGTTACATACCCATACCCAAAAAATATCAAAGTGATATAAATACAAATAATAATCAAGATAAAAGCAAAAGATTATATACCCGCGATAGCATCTGAAGAAATCATGACCTCCTCTTCCTGCCGAAGTACCTGCGATTGAACCCAAGCTGCCCCAAGCACTGAGCGTCGGCAATTCGACCTGATATGACCAAGATGACGACAACGATGACACAATTCTACCTCCAGAGTGCATTCTTGGAGGAGGTGGCCCTTTCGTCCGCATCTACCGCACTTAGACTTTCCACGCACATGCTCCTGCGCCCCTTCATCCTTCGTGCAAACATCACGGCCCCTCGGGTCTCTAACACTAGCCATGGCAACGTCCAACTGCTCAAATCGTCGAGTCAGACCATGAGTGCGCTTCCTCCTCCCCAGTTGCCTATCCGAACCAATCTCCTACTCCTTGGTTACCCCGACCATCCCATCAACTGTCTGAACAACCAAGGTCCAACCCCCGAACTTGGCGACCAATCTATCAGTGACACACCCAATGATTTCGGGTAACTCCTCGCATAAGGCTCGCGAAACCTCTGCGGAAATCCAATCATGGGATCGATCCCCCTGAAAACATGGTGCATAACCCACCTCTGATCCTATATGACAAGAACTAGCAATATGATCCTTCTTTCTAAAGGATTCTAAGGTTCCATAAGCTTTGGGCTCCAGATGAGCCCCCGACTGCCCCGCTACAATCTCGGTATGAAAATCCCCGAGACAACCATCCAAGAGCTCCAAAATTCCTTCCTTGACCGAACCAAAGATTACAGGAGTCCATTCCAAAATACCGTGGGTAATCTCCGATAAGATGAACTCCCGCATGTGCTCATCGATCGGCCCAACACCTACACCTAATCCTGAATCCGAACCCGAACCTCCTTCCCAAGTGCTCATCACCATTCTGAAGAACAACCATATAAATGATCAGAACATATCTAAGAATCCTCATCCCACAGGCTTCCTAGATTCTCCAAGACTCTCCCCGATTCGAGTATGTATCATGTTCTTTCAGTAGTACAGGCTCAATACTACCTTCCACACCTAACCATACTTTCCTGGAGAATCATCCTTCCTTTAAGTCATCTTCTCAACCGATACTCCAAGCACTCGCTAAACAGCGCAACAAAACCCATTGAAGCATTTCCTAGGCTTTCTAAGGTTTCCGACCTCACCCTGCCATCAGCTGCTGAAGAACTCCCCATAATGTCAGTTAACTGCCTCATGAATACAATCACATGCAACAAATCTCATATAATCCTTCGAGTAAAAGACTCATCGCTACAACGGTTAGACTCAAACGAGAGCTGTGTAACAGGGTCAAATCCATCACTCTGAGATTATTCAACCTTTGTCACATGTGACTTAACATATTCACCTAATAGCTAACTCACATCACTTAAGAGTTCCACCAAGCACAAAGCAATCAGCATTCATGCAGAAGCACTCCAATCCATAGAATAACCAAAAAACCCTCAAACTCACATACTACAACTCATGCTAGGAACTTCCACTCTCACTGTCGGTTGCCTTATGCATGCAAATTATACACAATACAGAATCAAATAGATTGTCGAATAAAAGACTCTTCCCTAGGACCACAGCCAAACGAGGAACAGGAAATAAGGCCAAATCAATCATTCTAGGGCTATATGATCCTAACCATATACAATGTTTAACGCATACACTTAGCAATTACTGATACCAATACATATTCCCAATCTAGCATAGCATCCAATGCTTCCTGAGGCTACAAGGCATCACATATCAGGCCAATCTATCATGCAATTCCTGAAAGTGTCCCTAGCCTCATCCTAGCTTGAAATTCTCATAACATATAATCAAAACAAACATGTATAGGTATTCTAGGAATCACTTACTTGAGCTCGGCCGATTGCACGCATCACACCCCCTTTGTCTTTACCAAAAATCCTTTTAAAAATTTCTTTCCTTTTTCAAAAATCTTTTTAAAACTCGTTTTCTTTTTAAGAAAAATTACCAATTCCCCAGTTTAAGTTCAGTCACACTCGAGAGTGTGCTCGAATCCCTCAAACCAAGGCTCTGATACCATTTTTAACATCCCCCTACGACACGTATCACAATATTTTCCGCTTTGGACTCCCAGCACGAAAACTTCCCAGGGGGTCACCCATCCCTGGATTTCTTTCGCAGGGCACGCTTAACAGCATAGTTATTATGGGATCTGCTGCCCTCACGACTTTAAAACACATTGTTACAAGGAAGGTATCCACACCCCTTATAAGGAAATGCTTTGTTCTCCTTCCAAGCCGATGTGGGTTCAGGTGCAACCCACCTTCACCCCCCATTATAGGGTTTGACGTCCCCGTCGAACACATAGACCCGTGCCTTAGCTCTAATACCAACTTGTAACGACCAAAAATTAGGAGATAAAAATTTCATTTTTAATTCAACCAAAACATTAATTATATTTAAGTCGACATTCAATATCTGCTTATCCAAATATTTGAAAATACTTTAATAAGAAAACAGTTATCAAAGTACAGTCCAAAAATCATCATGATGTGGAAACATGGGTGGATGCGCTGCGATCAAGTCGTGCTCTTCCCTTTCGAACCGGAAGTACCTGAAACCGTAACCATAAAAACCGTAAGTACAAAGCTTAGTGAGTTCCTCAAAATACCACATACCATACATGAGAAAGTGAATGCTATGGGCCAAATCATAGTATTACAATCATTTCCTGCCATGCGCCAAATCATGGTCTTCCCTTGCAATGACGAGGGCAAAATCCCGGTCTTTCATACAAATACCAGGGGCCAGATCCTGGTCTTTCATATAATTATCAGGGGCCACGTCCTTGTCTTTCATAAAATTGCCAGGGGCCAGATCCTGGTCTTTCATGCAAGCATCACAAAGACAACTAGCATTCCACATAACAAATAATGGGTCTGCATTGGTTTCTTAAACCTGCTAAAGATGGTGAGGAAACTCACCCCACACTGTTGAATCCCACTGGTAAATCTCTGGCTGTTGGCCCGCTAAAATCCTCGCGCTATGAACCAAAAAATAACATCCAATTAATAATTGGATCCCGACTCACACTAAGAGTCCAAACTAGAAGAAAAGACCTTTTTACCCTCTACCCAACTTGGCCTAAGGCCAAGGCCCAATCCAATTGTCCAAAAAGCCTAATTTCCAAAATAATCACCCAAAGCCCAAATATGGCCCAATTTTCCAAATTGGGCCCAATCCCTTTCATGGGCCTTCATCCATGAGAGTCCAATAAAATATCAACAGCCCAACAATAGAATTATGATGGCCCAACACGGCCCAAGACAACTAAAGTCCAACATGGCCCAAAACCGAGAGCCCAAAAGCCTGAAGCCCAATCTGCTAAGTACGTGGGCGTACTCAGCTCGTACGCTCAGCGTACTCGCTTTAGGGCTTTTACACGCAACGTACCTGCTTATACGCCCAGCGTACTCCACCAACTTGGCCCACTTCCAACACTCAGCTCTTAATCGATTAAGACTTCAACCCAAACTCAAATATGACTTCCTTAAGGTGGTTTATCACGTAAAGTTGCCAATTCTACGTGCATACTTGGATTAATGGGGCTCTAGAGCTCAAAATAGCTTAATAAATGACTTAACACATGCATGAGACCAAACCCACCATAAAGTTTGCACCTTTATGCTTAAGAAACCCTTAATATGCCCAGATCTACAAGGATAAGCTCCATAAACGTCCTTGTTTTGGTCAAAAATTATGCAAGTGAAACTCAACCAAATTGTATGAGAGGCTGTGATGTTCAGGGTAAAGCAAGTACAAGATGATGATCAAAGTGTCACAAGTGGTTTACAAGGAAAGCCCTTGATCCTTGCTAGGATCTTCGACATAAAAACCTTGGGAGGTGATAATGATCACTTGTCATGATGATTTTATTGATGTAAAATGTTGATTACAGAGATGAATGTGTAAATCTAAGTACAAGTATCGTAGATGAACTCAGTGTGTGTCTAGTGCGTGTAATACAAGTGTTATTTATAGTCTAATGCTAATAACAAGAAGTTCGATATTTATGGGATCCTCCGAGATCAGCTTATAGACATTATTTGACTTGGTATTCCAAGTCTTTTTCCTAGTCAAGATGATTCTTCGTTGAGAATAAGTCTTTAGTTGACTGTTTCTGCATATGTGAGAAAAATAAAGAAGAATATAATTGTTATAGATGTTAGGAAAATAAATGATAATAATCAGGATCCTAAAGTATGTTTAAGGATCTTGAGGCTTTAGAAATATTGAGGATCCTAAATGTAATTCTAGGATCTTGGCCCTAACAATTGCCCCCAAATTATTCCTATGAAATATTTGAGGTTAGTTTATCCAATATTTAAAGGGATAATTTAGGTAAATTAGAAATTAAAAATAATTAAGAGAAAGAGATAGGAAATTTGAATTTCAAATCTTAATTGGATAGGATTTATCCGATCAAGAGTAATCATTGCTCAGTCAAATCATATATTTTTTCTTTCGCGGCTAGGTTAAGTAGGGTGAGGAACCGTTATTTTCTTTCACCTTCTTTACCATTCCCTCTGATCATCCATAATCGCCTTCAGAGGTAATTCCCTTCTTCCTTGTTTGCCTTTGTTTTCCTTTGTTTTTTTTGTAGTCGTCCATGGGAAAAAAATGACTCGTTCGCGCGCCAACATTATTGCTCCGTCGGAGAGCGATTTCGTTGATCAGGGGATCCTGACCTACAATGAAGTATGTTCCGTTGATAACGCGGACATGCAATACCTTAAGTCTATACGAGCTTTCCCTTCCAACGTCATTTTTAAACCTTTCGATGCCTCTATTCAGCCCGATTTTGCGTCTTCCTCATGGGTCTGTTTTCTGGAATACCCTTTTTTCCCTTGGTTTAAAGTATTCATTTTCTGGAATTGTCTCCAATTTCTTTCAAGCCACTAAACTTTCATTTGCTCAAACCATGCCTATAATCTGGAGGATTTTGTCTTGGATTGGCCGAGTAAATATTTCCCATGATCAAGAGATAGGTCTTCCTGAGTTGGCTTTCGTTTATGAACTTTCTACCTTTGGAAATTCTCCTTTCTTACTCAAGCTCAAGCCCAATCAGTCCCCTTTGATTCTGAAATCGAAACACAATGACAGAGCTTGGAAGGAGAAGTATTTCTTTGTGAGGCGTGATTTTATCGCCGGCGGAGAGCCTTTGCCAAAAACTTGGGCTAAAAAGGGTAGGGTTTGTTTGTTGGTTTTGAGGATCCTAAAATTTACCCTTCTTATTTTGTTTGTTTGAGTGCAGGTTTGAAGTTTAGGGAAGCTTTTTCTGAAGTTGAAGATACTGAGGCAAAGGTTGCAGACTTTCTTGCTCTACCAGCTGGTGTTAGGACGTTCAAGTTTGATTGTGCAAATCTTCAGGAAGGTTCATCTACGAATGCTTCCATGGCTACCGGTTAGGATACTTTTCTATTTTTTTACTTCAATATTAGGATCCTGAATTTACGAGGATCCTTCCTGGTTTGCAGGATCTAAAGCTAGTCGTTCAAGTGCTCGCTTCGCTTTGGCTGATCTTGAGGACGACATGTCTGGTGGTTTGCTCACTGT
Organism: Lactuca virosa; assembly: GCF_052849685.1. Lineage (NCBI taxonomy): Eukaryota > Viridiplantae > Streptophyta > Magnoliopsida > Asterales > Asteraceae > Lactuca > Lactuca virosa. Next base: position 114,958,553 of record NC_136434.1, on the reverse strand, counting down.
AAAGAAGGAAAAGATCCCACCTTCTGCTCCTACCAAGAAGACCCATCTTGTCCTTCCTGTGAAGCCTTCCTCGTCTCGTAAGAGAAAATCTTTCGATATCTGGGATCTTGAGAATCTTGGGATAGATGAAGCACTAAGGAAGTTGATTTCTTTCTCCCAATCTGTAAGTGTTTTCGTGTTCCCCTTGTTCAAATTTTATTTTCTACTTATTTTTTCTTTTTACAAGTGGTTGATCATGTCTCTCGTTCTAATGAGGATTCCAAGGCAAATCTTGCTTAAACAGAGCATGCCTTGAGGGAACAATAGGAGATCAACAAGGAGATTCTGCAGAAGGTGGAGATGTTGCGGTGGTTGTTTGGGAGACGAAGATCAAGGAAAAAGCTGATAAGGAGGAGGAAAATGCGGTTGAGATGGATGAGGTCATAGCTGAGGTGAAAGGTAGTGTTGTGGTGGCTGTTTGGGAGACGAAGATCAAGCTTGCATAGGATATGGAGCATGCGAGATCCTGGAACATGGTCGGATGGTGTGAGACCATGTCCAACTTGACTGGTAAGCATGTGAAAGCTAGTCAGGATCCTGCATTGCAGCTGAAGGAGGGAGAAGAGAAGGACAAGACGGAGGTGGTTCCGGGTGGTGGCAATCAATCTATAGTTTAAGATTGATTTGGTTTCTTTAAAAACAATTTGAATGAATTTGGGTTCGTAAGACGATATTATTATTTCCTTCTTTTGCGGGGTTGGTGGGAAAACCTTTTAATGTTATGGTTGTTTTATACTTCTTTGCATGCTTGTTGAATTGTATGGTTGTAGCAGTAGGATTTCCGAGGATCCTTATAACTAGGATCCCAAAGAGTTCAGGATTTACAAGAATTCTTAGGATCTGAATAACCTGAAAGTAGTTAATAACCCATTTAGGATCTCAAAATAGTTGAGATCCATTTAGGATGATAAATCTTCAATCATCGCATAAGAAAGACAACTTTTGAGTAATAAGGATAGATAGAACCTGATTATCCTTATGCTTTGTGACCTTTAGGATTCACTTTCTTTTAACTTAGGAGAAGTGTAAGGTTACGATTCTCTTAGTTCCATAGGATCCTGAAGTTCGTATATGGAAATATCCTTGCTTAAAGAGTTCATCAAGGAGGATCTTTGATTGTCTTCAACTTAGTAAACTTCAGGGAGTATCCTACCTTAGGAATCAATTGGAAATGACTCCAACTTGGAAAATAACTGAGGGAACTTTTGTTTTGCAACATGGTAGTGCTACAAGTCTTGCATATTTTCTGGGGAGATCCTATCTTCAAGCAATACGTTAGTATCACAATTCTTGAAAAAGCTTAGAGGAAAATCCCAATCTGAAATTACACATCCGTGCTACAAACTTTAGTAAATCATTGGAGAAATCCCAACTCAAGGTAACACGTAAGTGTTACAAACCTTAGCAAATTACTAGGGAAAATCCTAATTTTGAGATAACATGAAAATGTTATGAACCTTAGGAATCATCTGGGGAAGATCCCAACTTGAGATAACATGTCAATGTTATAAACCTTAGATTTTAACTTTAGGATCTTAACTTATGATCAGAAATAAAAGGGTTTACAAGTCACTGCAACGTGAAATGATTCCCTTATTCACATCCCATAGTTAGATAACGTGCGTCCAAGCGAGATGTAGAAACCTTAACTCGTATGAAAGAGGTAATTAACTCTTTAAACCTTAAAGGGGATTAAGCACCCTTATTCGTAGGAGAGATGATCAGTCTCTATTCTTAGTTACTAGGATACTTGCATATTGCAGTTGTTAAGAATTATAGAATGTTGTAGCTATGGGACTCTTAAGTGCCAGGGTCCTCAAATGTCAAGATCCTTGTATGTCAGGTCCTTGGATCTTCATGTGTCAAGGTCCTTGTGTGTCAGGATCCTTGAGTCCTTACACACAACAAACATTAGCTAGGGGTAGGCGTTAGTCTAGCTAACGCCCCTCCGATGCTTAAGTTAGTAATGGTATTTGAAGAGATCAAATAGTAATAAAAATAAAGGGTAAAAGGTAAATGTGTACCTTGAGTGTGCTGGAAAATGACTAATCTTACTTACATAAAATAAGATTTAAGATGTATAGCATTCCAGGATCTTATCGAGACATCTCCATCGAGGGTAGCTAGCCAATATGCCCCCTTTCCTGCTTTAGCATCTATGAGATACGGTCCTTCCCATTTAGGTGCCAGTTTACATGCACTAGGATCCTTGGTGTTTTGGAATGTTTTCCTTAATACCAAGTCTCCTATCTGGATGTATGCCTTGGTGATTCTCTGTTGATGAGTAACGATGTAGATCTTGGCAAGATCTATGAGTTCATCAATAGTATCAAGATCCTGGGCCAGGATCCTGTCGTTGTTTTCTTGACTTTGAAGTAGGTATTTTTTTGTTGGGATCACCACTTCAGTGGTGATCATTGCTTCTGCTCCGAACACCAAATAGTATGGAGTTTGGCCTGTGGCTACTTTGGAAGTGGTCCTATCTGCCCATATGACGAAAGGAAGTTATTCTACCCATTTTCCTTTCTTTTCATCTAACCTTTTCTTCAAGTTATTGACTATGATTTTGTTGCTAGATTATGCTTGACCGTTGGCTTGAGGGTGAACATGAGCGGACATTATCATTTTGATTCCCAACTCGTGCAAAAGTACCTTGTCCTTTTGCTTATGAACTGGGATCCGTTGTCGCATATGATTTCGGCAGGGATCCTGAACCTGGTCAAGATATTGTGTTTAATAAATGAGACTACCTCTTTCTCTCTTACCTGAACAAAAGCTTCAACTTCTATCCATTTCGAGAAGTAGTTGGTCATTACTAGCATGAAGACTTTAGCATGAAGACTTTTCCTCTAGGATCTATCAGTAGTTTTCCCACTATATCCATCCCCCACTTCATGAATGGCCAAAGGGAAATGATAGGATGTAGAGGTTCCGCTGGTTGATGTAGGATGTTGCTATGTCTTTGACAAGCATCACGTTTTTTAGCATGTAGGAAGGAATATTTCTTCATGGTTGGCCGGTAGTATCCTGTTCTCAACACTTTGGAGCATAAGGATCTGCCCCCGGTATGATTGCCACAGTCTCCTTCATGTATATCTCCTAGAACTTATACAGCTTCATGATCTTCTAAGCATCTAAGGTATGGACCAGCCTTAGATTTTTTTATATAATTTACCTTGGATTATTACAAACCTTGAGACCCTTGTTCTGAATCCTCTGTCGCTTTTTTCCTCTTTTGGGATCGTGCCATTCTGGAGGTATTCCATAATAGGTTGGATCTAGGATCTTGAGGTTGGGAAAGGATCCTTGATGTTAGGATCCTGATAAGGAAGTTGAGGATTGGGGTCTTCGATTGTAGCGACGTTGGTAGTTTCCTCGTGATCGTCAGGATCCTTCGATCTTTTGGCAGGATCCTCGATCGTTGGGATCAAGATGTGGATTATCGGGATCCTGGTTTATGGCGGGATCCTAAGAGAAGATCCTAGATTGGCTAAAGCATCTTCTTCAACATTGTCTTCTCTAGGAACTATGCTTCGAATTCTGAGGCTAAATTTTTGAGGATCTGGAGATATAGTGTTAGTCTTTCTCCTTTTACTACATAGGATCCATTAAAATGGTTAGTCAAGAATAAAGAATCGACGAATACCTGAAGATCCTTGGTTAACTGCAATCCCATGATTAGTGCCTCGTATTCTACCTCATTGTTGGTTTCATTGAACTCACAACTGATTGCTTGGGGTAGGATGTCCCCCTGTGGTGATTTTGTTGGGTTATGAGCATTCTAACACTCCTAAGTGTACATGCAACCCTAAATACCTTGGATCTATGTTTTCTCTATTATACATACAATTATGAACATCCAAGGTATTATCCTAATCTAGCATACAAAATAATAAATATAACAAGATATAATACATACATCTTTGATGTAGAATGTCTTCATGAAGCTTGAGTGCCTAGTGCCCCAAGTGTGACACCTCAAATGGTTCACACAACACCAAATACACTTGGAATAACTTGAGAGAAACTTGAACATTCCTTGAAATCGTCTAGCCCTCACACTCACACATTAGTGCACGATTTCTTGAGCCATGGGATTCTTTTATATGGTGGCTATTAGGGTTACACCATGTAACTCATAACTTTACCCATTCCTTATGCTCCATGGATTTTAACCTCCATGGAGTATCCATGGGTCACCCCATGGACTTAGTCCAACATAAGGAATCTTGGATCACAAGCCCACATATATAAGAATGAATGATTTACACAATCAACCCATATATTTAATTAGTCTCCTTTTGATCACTTAATTAATTCCAAATTAATTCTTGATCAATACTAATTAAATAACCTTATTAATATATTAGAACTTATAATATATTAACCAACCTTAAGTGTTATTTCTCTCATTATAGTCTATCCAAATGCATGATGCCATGCAACCCAAATGGACCATGCCGGGTCGGGTCAAGTCTTACCAATTATAGTTATGGACTTAGACATTAATCCAACAGTCTCCCACTTGGATAAGTCTAAAACTATTATTGCGTATGACTTCAGGAACCGATCAGCAATCGTAGCTCTCAAAAGCTTCTGTCGAACTCTTACCTTGTCGATGAACTCTGACCTTTGTCAATGACTTGTCCATTAGATAAGGGATCATATATTCCTCCATTCTAGATATCATATGGACTGAGACATGGATTATCAATCATTCTCTCTGTCCATTTGTTGTTTCCCGATTTCCGATTCATGATGACTGACTGATTGAACAAATCAAATCAGTCCTGGCTTGGCCAAGCACTCACATGTATCATCTTTAAATCATCGAGGGGCCCACAGATATCGCTTTTATCCCGAAGGTAAAAGGAATGGATAAACTTCGACTCATATGGCTTGTTCTACTACTTGTTGAATCATACACAAAGGTACGTTTTATAACATCGAGTTACCAATGCGTTTTCGTGCAATCAATGTATAACCAACTCATAGTAACAACTCATATCTCTAGGTTTGAAGAATATAAGATATTATCGTCTCATGATCACTCGTGATAAAATCCATGAAGTGATTCAAATGAGTGCGGGTTGAATCCAATACTCAAAACTTATGAGCACTCATGAGTGTTGTAGCACCACTTTGTCCACCAACTTGGACCTCTACAAACCAACCCATGACAGTCTTGATTCATATCTACTTCCAACATATGACCGACTGTGGATGGTTTGAATAACTTAATCATTCAGGAAGAGCGACTTAGTTATTCTGGAAGTCAAAACATGCAAAGTGAAACACAAGAATAAATGAATCAAATATGGTATCAAACCCTATGAATATAAATAAACACTTTTATTTATCACCATACTGATTACTCATTATTCATTGTTTCGGTTTTATCAACTTTATACTTGAATTTAAAACAATAGTTGTCTCATGCTCCAAGCATGTACACTATGTTTTATAAACACTAGTCATGCCATACACCAAGTATGCATACTATGTTTGTCTATGATCTTTACTTTGTAAAATAGATCAATTGAACATCACTCCAATAATCCTCTTTTCACAGTCCCAAATCCTTACTTCAAATGCAAGAATTCCAAATTCATGCCATTTACTGAAATCTGTTAGATTCTAAACTTATATGCATTGATCCTCTTAATGATTATGCACAAAGTCAGAAAGACTTGACAACAATCATTACAGAGCATTCCAAAGGAGATCAGCTCCTTGGAAACATCCTTCTTTCATTAAGTTTCCTAATCTTACACAGATTGAATAATTTCTAACTTTGAAACATTTCCATATTCCATTTTGACTATCACTTCTGAACAAGAGTTGCCTCCTTACATATTATGTCAATATGGTCCTTCCAGATTTAACATTATACTTCCAACTGTCCTTGAGCAACCAATCTTTGGTAAACCTTAGATTGTCCTCGACAATTGCTTAATCATTTTAGTCATATCCAATTCTAGACCTTTTCCCTTCATAATGCCCCAGGCATTTGGAAAATTTTAGAAAGGATGAATATAGCACATGTAATCGATCCTATATCCGAAGCATATGGGACACGATTCATGATGTCTCACATAAAGACTAAACCAGTCTTTTACTATAATATTTCCATTTCAATTTGCCAAGTTCTCAAAATTCAGATTATGAAAAGGGATGTCGTAATCATAATCGAATTTTAGAACGCAAATAATGGACCCATATATAGAATTTCCTTATGTTGAGCCATTCCAACATGAAATTCATATATATATCCTTGATTAAATACGATTAAAATCTCAATCTAAGCTTTTTAGAATTGAAATGAAGTATAATTTCCTCTCCCTTAATTATAGCAAAACAACTTTTTCAACCCCTGCAACCTCACGAATTGAAACTTTTGTTTTCTATAATTAACATTGCTAACTTGCAACCTTTGTCATAATTATCATGCTCCCACTAACATGATGATTATTAGCATAACACTTATGCTCCCACTAGCTTTGACATGTACTCAGAAATCAGCTGACTTTCTTACCAAAGTTCAGATTTCTGATACTAGATTGTTTTGATAAAACTTTATCTAAATCATACACCTCTCTTAGATAGCTCACATGTGTGTCTAAACAATTTTAGAACTATGAAAAGGGATGCCGTAATCATAGTCTCAATTGTTTAGACCTTTGCCACTTCTCACAAGTCCATGTTAGTGTGCCGGTAAACCACACACGCTCCACTAACGACTTTGAGAATGCAAATATCACAATTGCTATCTAGCTAAAATCTACTTAGTGAAAGTGTTTCCTCATCATCATTTTCATGAATCGGAGAGAAACCTTATGACACTTAGATTTAATAGTGTATCTGTTCTTATCCATGTGAATTTGTCAAAACCATAATCACAAGACAAGGTTAGTGACAAATCCAAACTCATATTGATTAAACTTGTGCAATCTTAAATTCTTGCCATTTGGCAGCTCAGGTGCCTGCCATTGCTTCCAAGTAGTTGTGCAACCAATTGAGAACTCTCAGAACTCCTATGCAAAGCCAACTTGAATAGGCACAAAAATTTCAACACGATAGGTTATAAACCTCAAGTCGTGTGCTAGTAAAGGACTTTAGGTTTTATTCTTGATTAAGTCTTGAAACTTTCAAGAGCTTTAAGACTCCCACTGTCCTCTTGACATATAAGACTCCCTTGTCAAATATTCAAGAGATAGTGCGGATTCTTTATCAAGACTAACACTTTGCACAATTGGCCTAAGTTGGTCTCTGTTTTATCCAAAACATCACAACTTACCAATTTCAAATGTACAAGAGTATATAACCTTTTACTCTTACATTTGACTAGTGTTAACAAACCCTCTTTAAGATATGTCACTCAAGTTACAATCTTGGAGTATGACTCTAAGAATTGTTTTGGAACGAAGTATGACTCATCTTTTTGATTTAACCATTTCAACAATTCATGACTCCTCTTCTTAGTCATAAGAATGCACTAAGATGACTTTAGAGGACCAATTGTGATATGGTATCTTAATCATTAAGATGATCATAAACATGATACTAAAGTACTCTCCCATCTTTTCAGATTTGAGAAACTTTTATCTTTCTGCCATACTTTGATTCTTCTTATTCGTTTTGTCTCACATTGAAACTTCTCCAATGCTACAGACTTATACTTAAACTTATAAGTATAACCATATTTACTGAACTTAAGTAAATCATGACGAATAGTCTTCTTGATCTTTTGTGGTGGACTTGACCAGCGCACAAGAATGTGTACTCAATCCCTTAGTCCTTTCCTTATTCACATAAGGAATTAGTCTTAATTTTCCAAGCTGAAAGTTCTCATTCATCATACTATACAACTTGCATGATTCCAAGTTTCGGTCCAATTGAACCTTGGGTGATGAGAATCTTTCCTTATTTGGTAATATTAGACACTACCACAACCGAAAGAATCAAATCCATTTTTCCAATATTGCTATCAATGGAATCTTATAAGCAACAACTTTTCACAAATGCCATTGTAAGGATACTTAAAATAAATAAAATCAAAACCTTTTTCTTTTATTTTTAAAACTTTGCGGAAAAACTTATCCTTACAATCCATATGAAAACCTTGTTGTTATCTATTCCTAAGCAATATAAATATCATAACTCTTAAGTAACAACCCAAAATTCTGATCACCGAACCATGCGATTGAAATCCATCTTCGCGATCAGAATCAGCATGTACTTAATAGAGTTAGACAATGGACTTTACCTGAAGTAGAGCCAAACTTATTGACTTTAACATCCTTAGGTAAATTTGGCAGCTTCGTAACCAATGCCCCTTCCTTTGGCAATAGTTACCTATGGACCCTTGATAATGGGACTATCTCAGACTTCGCCTCTCTCTTTACCATTGGGTCAACCGAGTTGACTATGGCCCATCCCTTTCCATTGGGAAGAGAGCTTTACTGGATATACAATGTCATCATTGTCAATGTCCATAGCGTTTTAGGAAGTTGATCTTAGCAAATAGATAAGATCATTAAGGGTCTTGTCTTAGTCTGTTTCATAGGATTCCCAAAAGAACTCACTATGTGACTTAGAAACTAGTTGAGCCACCAACTTTCTCAAGACTTTGACACCCAACTCTCCCGGCTTGTCAATATGTGACTACATCTCCAAGATGTGATCACACCTAGACCTTGCCTTGCCAATAGGGCTTGAGTGACCTTAAACTTTTTAGGAACTTGTGGGTTAAGGAGAATAATTGGAGGAGGTGAAAGAAGTATGATATCCATGGGACATCATCTTCATTTAGGAAAGCTTGTTTCAAGAGATTTGGGAAGATCATAAATGTCTAGACCAGACATCTTTTTGGGAGATATTCAAGATAGTTGATTTAAAGTCCTTAATATGACACCCAATATGAAATATTAAGGCTAGGACCCAACAAACTATTTTATAACTTAGAAGAGGGATGCCGTAATCCAAGTTGGTGAGTTCATAAGCAGTAATTGGTAATGAAAACTTGTTGATGAACGAGTCGAAATGATTTGTGTAGTCTCAAGAAAATCCGATATTTTCTTTTGTGAAAAACGTAGTGTTATCGATTTCGTATACAACCATGACTGTTTGTTTCTGAAAAATCGTAGCGATATGCAAAAATACTTCTTCATGTAACTAGCTAAAGCTAATCATGAATTATATGTATTTAAATGTAAAACCGTAGCATAAATGATTCGGTTTTGAAAACCCTGGCTCGGCCAGTATGCATAGTGTGTTTAGTTCTATTTGGTGTAAATAAAACTACTAAAGAAAACCATGTTGGTAAACTAAAGGTGATTTATACATAATGTGAGTCGTATAACCATGCTTGATGTGACTAGTGACCTTTCCAACGTTCTTCAGGCGTCGATGTTAAATGACATTTGTACATCTCAGGCGTGCCCGCCAAACTGTAGCTAGCAGTCCAGATGTGGGATTGTCAGTCCCGAATAGATCTATTCACAAATCTCACGCTCTCCCTCCAGGAGACTCTGGTTATACAGTGGTAGGATTTATCCCTGTACACCTAAGGGTACAGTAGTGAAGTAGTGCCTCACAGTATCGTACAATCTAGTTTACATGTAATGCAGTAGCGTTCTACCGTAGTGAAAATCCGAATGTATACCGCATATAGTGATAAATTACAGTTATGAAAATCTTGATAAAACAGTGATATAAACTGTAAACGGTTTCTGTTCCAGTGTATATGTTTAGTAGAGAAAGTTTCTATGCTTGATGAGTTTTTAGAGAAATCCCAAACTATACCGATTATAGTTTGCATGTATAATGTAGTGTATAGCGAATCCGGAAAACTATGTAATTTTAGTGAAAACGTCCCTTATGCTCAACACAGTACAAAAGGGTTAAAGTATGAGAATTGCATGAGTTTTGAAAACGTTTATGTTTAGCTTGTATTCCCCCCTGAAAACATTAAAAATACGGAAAAATGTAGGGGTATGAACTCACAGTTGTTGCGTGGAGTTGTTGACTGAAATGAAGATTCCCGAGTTGTTGCACGTGACACTTAACGAAATCCTATTATCAAATAAATACGCATATGTATCTAAATTAGCGATTTCGATAAATAAAGTGTCATAAGAACACTTGTATTCGGTTGAGGAATGTTACCGGGACTTGCTCGAATCAAAGGAAATGGGTTTTCAGCCAAAAGTACCACCAAAAAGGTGTTTACGGCCGTGAACACGAGTTTACGGTCGTAATTAGTGTTTACGGTTTCTGAAGGTTGGCGAGTTTACGGCCGTAAACTCAAGAACAGAGTTTACGGTCTTTGAAGGCTGGACCGTAAACTCAAGAACAGGGTTTACGGTTCTTGAAGATGGACCGTAAACTCGGAAAAATGATGTTGGATGTTGATTTTCGACGAGATGAGTGTTTCCAGACGTTCCGAAGGGCTCAAAACGTGGTTTTCTCGATGTTTTCCGGAGTTTAAGTGCGTTTTGAGAGTTTACGGTTCGAGATTCTTAGAGAGAGGAGGAGAGAGTTTGGCCGGAAACGTCCCAATGAAGTCGGAGGCATCGCATTTATAGGGGTGAGGTGGGGGTCCACTCGTCACTGACCGTAAACAGGTTTACGGTCGTAAACGAGTTTACGGCCGTAAACACGTTTACGGTCGTAATCCCATTTAGGCCAAAAATGTTTATTTTTTGAGATTTTCGGGTTTCCGCGCGATTTTTGGTTCCGACTCGTAAATAATTTAATTTAATTAGCTATAACTAGATTATTTTATTAAACCCAAAATTTTGACGGAAAAGTTAACGGATCTGAAATTTCATTAACGGAAAAATGCGTAACAGAAACTCGGGTTGTCACATCATCCCCCCGTTAGAGGGAATTTCGTCCCGAAATTCGAACCTAGGATACAAATCATGGTTTAGGAAAGAGATGCGGATACTTCTGTTTCATCTGGTCTTCGCGCTCCCAAGTGAATTCAGGTCCTCGCTTGGCATTCCAGCGAACCTTCACTATCGGGATGCGACTTTGTTTTGTTCGTTTGATCTCTCTGTCCATGATTTCGACCGGTTCTTCCACAAAGTTGAGATTCTCGTTGATTTCAATCTCGCCGAGAGGAATCACAAGTGTCTCATCGGACATACACTTCTTTAGGTTTGATACGTGGAAAACAGGATGGATGTTGCTGAGTTCTCGTGGTAACTGGAGTTTGTATGCCACGGGACCGATCCTAGCAAGGATCTCGAATGGTCCAATGTACCTTGGGTTTAGCTTTCCACGCTTTCCAAAGCGTATCATGCCTTTCCAGGGTGAGACCTTCAGAAGGACGCGGTCGCCAACCTGTAACTCCAAGGGTTTACGTCTCTTATCGGCGTAGCTCTTTTGTCTATCTTGTGAGGCTTTCAGTCGTTCCCGGATTTGTACAATCTTCTCAGTTGTCTCTCGGATGATCTCGGGACCAGTGAGAGTACTGTCGGGGACTTGACCCCTAGCTAGCTGCGTGTCGCCCACCTCAGCCCAACACAGAGGGGATCTGCACTTGCGGCCACAGAGGGCTTCAAACGGCGCAGCCTTGATGCTGGTATGGTAGCTGTTGTTGTAGGAAAATTCAACCAAAGGAAGATGAGTGTCCCATGACGCGCCGAAGTCAATGACGCAGGCTCTCAACATATCTTCCAAGGTCTGAATTGTTCTCTCACTCTGTCCATCGGTCTGCGGATGATAAGCCGTGCTCATATCCAACTTAGTTCCGAGAGCCTTCTGTAAAGACTGCCAGAACCTCGATGTAAACCTGCTATCTCGATCGGAGATAATGGATGCAGGTACACCATGAAGGCGAATTATTTCTTGAAGGTAGATCCGTGTGAGTCTCTCCATCTTGAAGCTTTCTTTGATTGGCAGGAAGTGGGCGGACTTCGTCAACCGATCGACAATTACCCAGATGACATCGTGCCCACTCGGATACCTTGGTAACTTGGTGATAAAATCCATAGTTATCCTTTCCCACTTCCACTCAGGTATTTCTGGCTGTTGAAGTAGACCTGAGGGCTTCTGATATTCAACCTTCACCTTGGCGCAAGTCAGGCACTTGCCTACGAAGGTAGCAATCTCCGCTTTCATGTTTGGCCACCAATAGAGTTGTTTGAGATCCAGATACATCTTATCCGAACCTGGGTGAACGGAGTATTTAGTCTTGTAAGCCTCATTCATGACAACCTCTCTGTAACCACCGAACTTTGGGGTCCAGATTCGGTTCATGAAATAGTACACTCCGTCTCCTTTGACCTCCAAGTTCTTGTCCATTCCCCGCAAGGCTTCCCCTGTCACGTTCTCGGGTTTTAAGGCTTCCCGCTGAGCCTCCTTGATTTGCGCGGATAGATGGGAATGGATGGTCATTGTTAGTGCCTTCACCTTACGCCCTAAATACTCCTTTCGACTGAGGGCGTCTGCTACCACGTTGGCCTTGCCGGGATGGTAGCGAATTTCGCACTCGTAGTCACTGAGTAGCTCGACCCATCGTCGATGTCTCATGTTTAACTCCTTCTGATTAAAGATGTGTTGCAAGCTCTTATGGTCGGTGAAGATAGTGCACTTGGTTCCATAAAGATAATATCTCCAGATTTTTAACGCAAAGACCACTGCTCCCAACTCCAAATCGTGAGTTGTGTAATTAACTTCATGTGTTTTCAATTGTCTTGAGGCATAGGCGATAACCTTTCCTCTCTGCATGAGAACACATCCTAGGCCCTGATTGGATGCATCACAGTAGACAACGAGGTCTTCTGTCCCTTCGGGCAGGGACAAGATAGGTGCGCTGCATAGGGCCTGCTTCAATGTTTGAAACGCAGTGTCTTGCTTGGCTCCCTAACTAAAGGTTACCCCTTTTTGCGTCAGGGTAGTTAAAGGCCTAGCGATTCTGGAGAAGTTCTGGATGAACCTGCGATAATAGCCCGCGAGTCCCAAGAATTGCTGGATTTCTGTGGGTGTCTTCGGTGCAGACCAATTCTCAATCGCTTTGATCTTGGAAGGGTCCACGTGTATTCCTTCCTTGCTAATCACGTGCCCAAGGAAATTCACCTTCCTGATCCAGAATTCGCACTTCGAAAATTTTGCGTACAGCTTTTCTGCCCTTAACGTTTCCAACACCTGCCTTAAGTGCTGTTTATGGTCATCCTCACTCCGCGATTAGACAAGTATGTCGTCGATGAACACAATCACGAACTTGTCTAAGAAAGGGTGGCACACCCGATTCATCAGGTCCATGAATGCTGCCGGTGCGTTAGTTAGACCAAAGGGCATTACTACAAACTCGTAGTGTCCATAGCGAGTTCGGAACGCTGTTTTGGGCACATCATTCTCATGAACTCGCAACTGATGATACCCTGATCTTAGATCGATCTTTGAAAAATAACTGGCTCCCTGAAGTTGGTCGAAGAGATCGTCGATTCTGGGTAAGGGATATCGGTTCTTGATGGTAAGCTTATTCAACTCTCGGTAGTCAATGCACATCCGAAAGGATCCATCTTTCTTTTTCACAAATAATCGGAGCTCCCCAGGGTGAGGAACTCGGCCTTATGAATCCTTTTCCGATCAGCTCATTGAGCTGACTGGATAATTCTTGCATTTCCGCTGGCGCTAAACGGTATGGAGATTTAGCTACAGGAGTAGCTCCGGGGATCAAGTCGATACGAAACTCGACTTGACGCTCGGGAGGGATTCCTGGGAGATCTTCGGGGAAGACGTCAGGAAAGTTGCAGACTTCGGGGATGCTCTCAAAGTCTTTAACTTCTTACGTCTTATCAACAACATGAGCTAGGAATGCATGACACTCCTTCCGCATATATTTCTGAGCTTTGATGCACGAAATGATATTGAGGTTCGAACTGAGTTATCACCATAAATCATAAGGGTTTCGCCAGAAGGAAGATTTAGACGGATAGCTTTCTCGAAGCAAAGAATATTAGCATGATTGGAGCTTAACCAGTCCATGCCGATAATGACGTCGAAGCTCTTGATGGATACAGGCATAAGGTCGATGGAAAAAGAATAGTTGTCTAGGGTAAGAGTGCAGCCTATGAATATGTCGTTAGTGCTCTCCTTCTTTCCGTTAGCCATCTCGACGGTAAATGTTTCGGTTAGAGGTTGGGATTTACATTTGATTAGATGTTTGAATGAATGACTAACAAAACTCCTCTCCGCACCAGAATCGAAGAGAATGCATGCATAAGAGTTGTCAAGGAGGAACGTACCCGTAACAACGGTAGGATCAACAACTGCTTCTTCCTGGCCCATCACCAAAACTCTTCCTGTATTGCCACCAGTTGTTGCCTTGGGGCAGTTTCTCCTGAAGTTCCCAGCCTCTCCACATCCATAGCAAGTTTGGCCAGCGCCCGCTCCCGGAGCCTGGTTGGTTGGTTGGGCCGGTGCTTTGCAGTATCGAACTGTGTGTCCCTTCTTCCCACAGTTGTTGCAGATCAACTCACGGCAGGGCCCGTGATGATGGAAGTTACACTTGTTGCACAGAGGTAGTTTCCCAGCATAACCACCGGTAGGGGATTGGGTGGTTGGAACAGCAGTGAGAGCAGCAGCAGGAGCAGTAACAACATGAACTGTTACTATTTGTTGTTTCTTGAAGGGCTCCTGCGAAGACTGACCCTTTCGTTTGTTACTGAACTTCTTCTTCTTCCCACTGCTATCCTTTTGGGGTTCAGAAACAGCTGTCACTTCATCCAGATCGATTCCATGATCGATCAGAGTCTGTGCCAGATCCTTGGCGCTTTCAAATGTAGTCGGCCTAGCAGCCAAGACATTTCCTTTGGTGGGTTGCGTCAGTCCCCAGATGTATCTCTCGATTTTCTTGCTTTCCGGGGTGACCATTCCCGGACAGAGAAGCGCCAGATCACAGAATCTAGTAGTGTAGGCAGAGATGTCGGAACCCTTCATCTTCAAGTTCCAGAGTTCGTGCTCCAACTTTTGCACTTCGCCCCTCGGGCAGTACTCAGCTAGCATGAGCTCCTTCAACCTTTCCCAACCCATGGCATTAGCCACTGACAGAGTTAGGGTTTTGACTCGACCATTCCACCAGGTCAAGGCTCTGTCGGTGAAGGTGCAGGCGGCGAACTTCACCTTGTTTGCTTCAGAGCAGACGCAGATTTCGAAAATGGATTCGATCTTCTCGAACCATCGAGTCAGGGTGATGACACCTCCATTTCCGTCGAAGGACTTGGGTTTCGCAGTCATGAAGTCCTTGTAGGAACACTCTTTCTGATGTCCCTGACTTCCATCTTGTCTCTAGGGTCGGTTCCACCTCCAGCTCCACCGGCGTTCACTTGTGCCATTGCTGCAGTCACGACGGTGGTAACTGCTGCCTGGAACATGACGGGGTCGAACTGAGGAGGTTGTGGTGGTGGCGGAGTGTCGTTGTTCCTTCTGATGGGTCTTGGTCGGGGAGGCATCTTGTTCTAGAAACAATTAGGAAGAAGAGGATGGTAAGTCCTCGAGATATAAAAACAAAATATATCTCATCCTGATAATGAAAGTATTCTACCGAGCGATAATCATAGAAAGGTTATTAACACAGGTAAGTTATCGCTTAGGGAAGGAAAGGTAGCATTACTTAGAGTGAATCTGTATACTGAGTTTGGCTCTAGCAAAAATACTCCTATAGTATTTTATGTGAGATGATTTTTGGTAAGTTTTAGGCCTGCTGTAACACCACAGTCACCCCCAAACACATGTTAGTCATGTCTCGACTGAATATAGTTGATCAGGCTATATTCACCCTAGACATGAGTACATAACTGTCCAGGTTTAATCGCAGCGTCCCAGCAACCAAAAATACTTTTGTTCAGTTCTACTAGCGACACGAATCCTGTTATGTATGCATGCTCGTATACTTTTATAAAAATACTTTATATTTTGAAAGTATACTTTTAGTGTAGAGCGCTTAGGCCCCTTAATGTTTATAGTTGTATACCACGTAAGGTTCGGTATACTAGTTCGCTATAAACCTGGCTCTGATACCAATCTGTCACACCCCGAAACCGTTGGCGGAAACATTCCGGGGCGGAGGACGTCATGTATAGCATCACAACCAATGAATAACATCAATCATAGCAACACAACCATTACAGTGAATACTTGAATAAAAAGCGTTTACATCTGTTTGAAACTCAGTTTGAATTACATCCAATTGTTTTGCATAATAAAAACTTAAAAACTCTAAATGCTTCGGTTCCTCGAAAATCCAGCAAGTACCTGTCTACTGATTTCCTGAGAATACAAGCAGTTTGAAAAATATCAGCATAAAGCTGGTGAGTTCATAAGCAGTAATTGGTAATGAAAACTTATTGATGAACGAGTCGAAATGATTTGTGTAGTCTCAAGAAAATCCGATATTTTCTTTTGTGAAAAACGTAGTGTTATCGATTTCGTATACAACCATGACTGTTTGTTTCTGAAAAATCGTAGCGATATGCAAAAATACTTCTTCATGTAACTAGCTAAAGCTAATCATGAATTATATGTATTTAAATGTAAAACCGTAGCATAAATGATTCGGTTTTGAAAACCCTGGCTCGGCCAGTATGCATAGTGTGTTTAGTTCTATTTGGTGTAAATAAAACTACTGAAGAAAACCAAGTTGGTAAACTAAAGGTGATTTATACATAATGTGAGTCGTATAACCATGCTTGATGTGACTAGTGACCTTTCCAACGTTCTTCAGGCGTCGATGTTAAATGACATTTGTACATCTCAGGCGTGCCCGCCAAACTGTAGCTAGCAGTCCAGATGTGGGATTGTCAGTCCCGAATAGATCTATTCACAAATCTCACGCTCTCCCTCCAGGAGACTCTGGTTATACAGTGGTAGGATTTATCCCTGTACACCTAAGGGTACAGTAGTGAAGTAGTGCCTCACAGTATCGTACAATCTAGTTTACATGTAATGCAGTAGCGTTCTACCGTAGTGAAAATCCGAATGTATACCGCGTATAGTGATAAATTACAGTTATGAAAATCGTGATAAAACAGTGATATAAAATGTAAACGGTTTCTGTTACAGTGCATATGTTTAGTAGAGAAAGTTTCTATGCTTGATGAGTTTTTAGAGAAATCCCAAACTATACCGATTATAGTTTGCATGTATAATGTAGTGTATAGCGAATCCGGAAAACTATGTAATTTTAGTGAAAACGTCCCTTATGCTCAACACAGTACAAAGGGTTAAAGTATGAGAATTGCATAAGTTTTGAAAACGTTTATGTTTAGCTTGTATTCCCCCCCTGAAAACATTAAAAATACGGAAAAATGTAGGGGTATGAACTCACAGTTGTTGCGTGGAGTTGTTGACTGAAATGAAGATTCCCGAGTTGTTGCACGTGACACTTAACGAAATCCTATTATCAAATAAATACGCATATGTATCTAAATTAGCGATTTCGATAAATAAAGTGTCATAAGAACACTTGTATTCGGTTGAGGAATGTTACCGGGACTTGCTCGAATCAAAGGAAATGGGTTTTCAGCCAAAAGTACCACCAAAAAGGTGTTTACGGCCGTGAACACGAGTTTACGGTCGTAATTAGTGTTTACGGTTTCTGAAGGTTGGCGAGTTTACGGCCGTAAACTCAAGAACAGAGTTTACGGTCTTTGAAGGCTGGACCGTAAACTCAAGAACAGGGTTTACGGTTCTTGAAGATGGACCGTAAACTCGGAAAAATGATGCTGGATGCTGATTTTCGACGAGATGAGTGTTTCCAGACGTTCCGAAGGGCTCCAAACGTGGTTTTCTCGATGTTTTCCGGAGTTTAAGTGCGTTTTGAGAGTTTACGGTTCGAGATTCTTAGAGAGAGGAGGAGAGAGTTTGGCTGGAAACGTCCCAATGAATTCGGAGGCATCGTATTTATAGGGGTGAGGTGGGGGTCCACTCGTCACTGACCGTAAACAGGTTTACGGTCGTAAACTAGTTTACGGCCGTAAACACGTTTACGGTCGTAATCCCATTTAGGCCAAAAATGTTTGATTTTTCGAGATTTTCGGGTTTCCGCGCGATTTTTGGTTCCGACTCGTAAATTATTTAATTTAATTAGCTATAACTAGATTATTTTATTAAACCCAAAATTTTGACGGAAAAGTTAACGGATCTGAAATTTCATTAACGGAAAAATGCGTATCAGAAACTCGGGTTGTCACATTTTAGTATGATCCCTAGGCTAGTTACTCTTTGGTTTGATACTCCATGTATGAATAGTGTCCATCTTCCGATGTTTTCTTCTTTTAGAAGTTCTTTGGCTTCTATTTCTACTTCAGCTTGTAGATCATCACTAAAGTCAGCCACAAAGTCTGCCAATGCTTGAGACTTTATAGCGGATCTTGGCTCATACTTTATGTCATATGTGCTTAGTTTCACGGACTATTTTGCCATCCTTCCTGACATTTCTGGTTTTCTCATAACATTCTTAATGGAATAATTAGTTCTTACATTTATAAGATGTGTTTCAAAATAGTGTCTTAATTTAGTAGAAGCGGTTACTAATGCAAGTATAAGTTTCAAGGTGGGAGTACCTGGTCTCAGGATTCAAGAGACTTTTACTTACATAGTAGATGGGATGTTGGTCCCCGTTAAGATCCTTATCTAAG
Organism: Lactuca virosa; assembly: GCF_052849685.1. Lineage (NCBI taxonomy): Eukaryota > Viridiplantae > Streptophyta > Magnoliopsida > Asterales > Asteraceae > Lactuca > Lactuca virosa. The sequence goes on along the minus strand of NC_136434.1, from coordinate 114,939,864 downwards.
ACTGAACTCACCGCGTTTGAGGATACTGAAAGGTAGAGAAGAAGTGGTTCCCCATCTAATGGATTTACTAATAGGGGTGCTGAACTTAAATATTTTTTAAGTTCCTAGAAAGCATCTTCGTGTTCCTTGGTCCACTCGAATCTTTTGTTCTTCTTCAAGATGTCGTAGAAAGGCTTGCATCTTTCTGAGGATCTTGAGATGAACTTGTTTAGGGGTTCCACTCTTCCTGTTGGTCTTTGAATACCTTTTGTCGAGGATGGTGATCTTTGAATATCTTGATTTGCTCCGGGCTTGCTTCAATTCCTCTTTTGGTCACCATGTATCCAAGGAACTTGCCTGATCTCATTCCAAAGTGACATTTGGAGGAATTTAGCTTCATGTTATATTTGTCCAGTATGTCGAAGGCTTCTTCAAGATCCCTGAGATGATCTTTAGCTTTCTTAGACTTGACCACCATGTCATCGATGTAGACTTCCATGGTGTCCTCCAGTTTCACTTTGAACATCTTGTTGACTAGCCTTTGGTATGTTGCACCTACATTTTTAAGACCAAATGGCATGGCGCTATAACAATAGATAATTGTTGGTGTTATGCATGTCGTATCCTCTTGGTCGGATGGTTCCATTTGGATCTATTGGAATCCCGCTGATGCATCCATGAATGTTAATATTTCATGACTCGTTGTCGCATATATCATGGAGTCTATGCGTGGTAGAGGGAAAGGATCCTTAGGACAAGCCTTGTTAAGATCCGTGTAATCTACACACATTCTCCACTTGCCATTCTTCTTTTGTACCACGACCACATTAGCTAGCCACCTTGGGAATTTCACCTCCTTGATCATTCTTATTTTAAGAAGTTTTTCTACTTCTTGTATATTTTGGTTTCTCTCCGGTGCGAACTTCCTTCTCTTTTGGTGTATTGGTCTGAAAATGTGGATCAATGTTAAGTTTATGGGTTATTATATTTCTGTCTATACCTGTCATGCCCTCTTGCTTCCATGCAAATGTCTTGCTTCTAGCTTTGAGGAACTTTATTAGATCTTGTTCGATTTGTTCAGGCATTGAAGATCCTATGAGAATATTGGCTTCAGGATCCTCAAGGTTCAGGGGAACTTCCTTTACATCTTGCTCTCTTGCTTCTAGCACATCTCGTGCCCCCTGCTTTAATTATTATGCTTGTCGTGGTATTGTTGAATATTTCCTCGAAGTCTTGTAGCATTCTTTGGATTCATGTTGATCTCCTGTGATCTTGTAGCACATTTCGTGCCCCCTGCTTTAATTATTATGCTTGTCGTGGTATTGTTCAATATTTCCTCGAAGTCTTGTAGCATTCTTTGGATTCTTGTTGATCTCCTGTGATCTTCACTTTCCCCCATGGGGTGGGCATCTTCACACACTGATGATATGTCGATGGGACAACCTTCATTTCGTGGATCCATGGTCTACCTAGCATAACATTATAAGAGGATAACATATCAATTACACAAAAACGTTGCATAGAGTTTACCCCTTCTATGTAGATAGGTAGCTTTATCTCGCCGACTGTGTGTTTGGTTTCGCCGTTGAATCCAATCAGCACTGAGAATCCAATCAGCATTGAGGCCTAATGCCAAACAATAGCCCAAAGTCCAGAAATGATCTAATGTCATAGAAGTTTAGGGTCCAAGCCCAATCAAAATAAAGCCCAAATAATTCGAGCCTACAAACTTTATCGGCCCACTGGTTAGCGTACGCTCGGCGTACCTGGCTCGTACGCCTTGCGTACGCGACTGATCCGGAAACGAGGCTCGCACATAGTATGTCATGCGTACTTAGGAGTACGCCCAACGTACTGACCTGAATCTAAGTTCTTGCCCAATAGTCTTAACCACTTAATAACGTAACATCCAATCCTCAAATCAACATCATATTAAGGCCTTAAACCATAAAGTCGAAGACTTTAAGCCTTCGCATGGCTAAAAACACCCAAAGTCCAAATCTAGCATTTAAACTCCATTAAGAAGAACATCAACCTTGCATGGTTGAGCTAAACCCATCAAACTATCATTTTTATGTACAAGGGACCTCAGAAAAGCCAAGATCTATCATCCTAAGCTTCTGGAGTAGCCCATACTCCCAAGCATGGCTTAAAGGACCCAAAAAAGGCACTAATAAAGCCCTAAACTAGATCTATCATAAGGAACCATCAAGGTAGAAACTTTTTACCTCCAATAAGCTAGAAATGATGAGAAACCTCTGGATCTACAAGCTCTTTCTGGTCCAAAGCTTCTTCACAAATCTTCTTCTTCTTCACTAAGCACCACACACACCCAAAACACACACACAAACTCAAACTTAAGGGAAAATGGATTAGGTTTTCGATATAAGGCTCAAGAGGCAAAGGAGGTTGATAAGGTAATCAACTTGAAGGAATTAATGAGCTTAAATAGGATGCAAACCCTAAAAATTAAGGTTTGTCTCTGGCTTGAGTGCGCCCTACGTACGCATGGGTACGTCCAACGTACGTAGGGGTCATCCCCGATTTGCGCATGCAAATGAGTACGTCATGCGTACCTTGTGTACGCCCATCGTACTCATGCCTAAACCATGGTTAATACTTGAAATAACTAGCAAAAATATTTACCTTCCAAGACGGATGTTACACCTCTAGTGTACCGTGTCCATCTGACTCCCATCTACTAGTGCCATGCACCTAAACGGTTTTGAATGTGACAATTAAAATATTAATGACATTACTCATATAGATGATTTTATAAATTTTATTTCATTGAATTGATTTGATGATTTTATAAATTTTATTTTTGTTACTTGCATCACGTGCCAAAGTAAATATAAGGTTTTCTACTTGATTCCACAGAACAGGATTTTGAATTTGTTAATTCTTGTTTGATATGAATAGCAGGAGAAACAATAACGATACTTTTGAAAAAAATAAATCGTATTTTACTCATTCGTCCAAAACATTGTATGGGTCTTTTATCTTTTACGTCACGCGGTTGTAAATGACAAATGAAAGGATAAATTGTCTTCTTTCTTTTTTGATTGTTACTGTCCACATACATATTTATCTTGGAAATGCATATTTTTGTTAAACTCGTACGTTAGAAATAAAATAAAATATAAAAATACACATTACAAAAAATATAACAATAAAAAGTTTATACAACCAACCAAAATAAAATTTGAATATATATAACCGTTTTGTTTGAATTTTTCTCACCGAAAAACCAAGAGTTCATAAAAGTCCATAGAACCCAAAAAATACAATACAAGAAATACAATTTCATTTGCGCCACTTTAGTGTCTATTGATAACAAGAAATACAATTTTCAATCGTAATGAAAAAAGGATGTCAATACTAAATATTCAACCAACGACCAGTTTGTCTTCAAATTAAAAAACAAGCTACAATACAAGAAACGAGAACACAAGAAGATGGTTGGTTAGCATCTCACAAATTGGACATTATATTTAAACCCCGTTTTGTCCAGATAGACGCTAGTAGGCATCCAGTTTAAATTAATTCTCTAATCCAAAATATTAAATTTGATGAGAACTAGATTAGTCTCCTAACGTGTATATTATAAGAAATCACCATTTAAAAGCCAACTCACCATTTCACCAAACCAAGTATCCTCCCAAATTTAGTCACCTGACCAGTTCCAACTTATTTCATAAAAAAAGAACACGCCCCATGAATATGACTAGATTCTTTAGATTTTTAAGTTCAAGAAACTAAAAGCGGTAAAGAAAAAGAGACCGATATTGGGGATTGCTTTTTCATCTCATAAAAAAAGTAGTCACAAGTCTAGCATATGACCAACTTAATGACTATTATAAAATAAAACCTTTACAAACACTTTAGGTTTACAATATAAATGACACATACGCTGATGCGAGCATCAAAGTAGTATATAGAATCTAGAAACAATTATTTAGTATATAAATATTTTTTAATATAAGCTGACGATGTAATTTAATTCTAAAATTTGCAGGACGAATTTACAACTGAAAACATATGTTTCTAATTAAGTGATGCCGACAAAATCCTTGTGATGGATTGATTGAGGTTGAACTAGTAAAGATCATAGATCGTTTGCTTTGCAAAAAAATAATTATTATTCTTTATGATTGAGTCTTTTTCTTTTTAGATAGCGCATTTACCAACAATCTTAAAAGTTGTATTGATATAATAACTTAAAAGGGTAATATATTTTTTTGATTTGTATACATTTTGTCATTGAGTTTTTTTTTTTCGTTCATATTTATCCTTTCAACTTGTTAAACTGTACACATTCAGTCCTTATGACCGGTTACTCCAGGTTAACCGGAAAAAATGACTTAATAGGGTAATATATTTCTCATTTTGTACACATTTAGTCCTTATTATTTTTGTACACATTTAGTCATTAATATTTTTTTTGTTTCAAAATATGTATTTTTTGTTTTTGTACTCATTCAGTATTTATGAATGATTTCTTTAGGTTTTTCTCACGACATCTTACGTGGGACAATCATTGATGAGGTGTTTCAGGTTGTTGATGCTTATGTCCATCGCGATCTCGACTGCTTGGTTGCATAGTCTTGTGGTTTGGTTTAGGTTTTATGCTCTGATGTCGTAACTTCTTCATACGATCATATTTTAACGATGAAACATCCCAAAAATACGGTCCAAAAATTTCGTTTTAAAATCAATATTTAAACCATAAATCATCCATCGTCATAATAAAACAAGAACCATGTATCTCAAAAACATCATGTCAAATACTGTATCAAATCATATAAGTAATCATCAGAGTCTAAAACAAATCCCAAGTTGGAACTGTGGTGTGTGCCATTCAATCATCTTGAGCCCTTCCCTTTGCTAGTGGAAGTACCTGAAACCAAACCTGAAACTGTAAGCACAAAGTTTAGTGAGTATCCCCAATCTACCACATATTATACATATAATCACATATTGTGCCTAGCCCACTGCATCGGGCCCCGCCCCGGCATCGGACCGAGGTCCGGCATACTTGGGCCTAGCCCCTGCATCGGGCCCCGCCCGGCATCAGACCGAAGTCCGGTATACATATCATGAGCATAACATAATCATATATATATATATATATATAAACATAAGTGTAACAAGAAAGATAACATTCCTCGGGTTTGCCCCGACATCGGACCAAGTCCGGAACTCCTAATCACACACATGCAAGAATCACAAAGACATCAAGCATACTAACTGCATCGGGCCCCGCCCGGCATCAGACCGAAGTCTGGAACATAAAACCTACATCGGGCTAACCCCGACACATACAATCACACATAAACGGGCCGGCCTTGGTGCCTTAGACTCGTTCCTATAGGAGAGAACTCACCTCTCAAACTGAATGCTGAACTCGAGTGAGGAATCCCATTCTGCTGCTCCGACAACTCTTCGGCTATAATTCCATAATAATACTTCATCAAAAACTGACAACTCTTCATAGGGTAAAATGACCATTTTACCCCTGGTCAAGAACGCTCTAGTCAAAGTCAACATTCTGGGTTGACCAACTCGCCGAGTTCTATAACTCAGAAATCCTAAAAACGCGATTCAACTCGCCGAGTCATTCCACCGACTCGTCGAGTTCTATTGGGTTGCTTAGTCGCGACTTGGCTCATCCACTCGTCGAGTCCTTCAATAGACTCGTCAAGTTCTACTAACTGTAATCGGGACAACACGATACGACTCGTCGAGTTCCCTTATGGACTCGACGAGTCCTTCTGTCTGTGTGGCCATCTTAACAGATTAACCCCCTATCTCATAGATCCAAGGTTCTTAGCTCGTTTGTCCACTGGAAAGGCCCTCATAAGGGTTCCAACTTTACCCATTCATAGCTCTTCTAAAATGGTTTAGACAAAACCCTAATTCCTATAAAACATGAATTTTGTCCAAAAGGCCATATGATCTCAAATCCACGCATACAAACCCAGATCTAAGGTTTTAGCTTCTGTTGGACACATAAAGCTCCGAACTTTCCTTCCATGCATGGTCTTTTAGGGCTAAAAAGACCATAAACTTGCTTATATGCTTGCATGGGGCTTCCATGGTCATGAAGTTTGCACCTTTATGCCATGGAACCCTTTCTAGATCCTAGATCTGAGATATAAGTCACTTGGGACGTCTCAACCCTAAGGACCAAGGTTCTTGACCCAAAACTTTCATAATATGGAGATAACTAGATCTAAGAGAAGAATGATCAAGTTGGAAGCTTGATTACCAGAAAATGCAGTAGATGAAGTGTAGCTCCTGGATCTACTTCTTCCCATTTGAGCCTTCTATCTTCTTCTTCTCCCACAAGCTTCACAATGCACAAAAACACTCAAAAATGGCAAGAACTAGCTCAAGATCACTTATGGTGGATTAGGGTTTCGATAATAGGGTTTGGAGGTGATGGAGGATGGGGTGGAGGCCAGATATGATGCTTAAATAGGGTGCAAACCCTGAAAATTAGGGTTTCCTCTTGATGAACCTACTCGCCGAGTCCAGACTCGGACTCGTCGAGTAGACCATTTAAGTCCCGCGACCAAGCTGGCACCTACTCGACGAGTTAGGACTACCAACTCGTCGAGTAGCTCTTACAATATGAATATTTTAATAAATTAAATGCGTACCAGGAACGGGGTGTTATAATTCTCCCCCACTTGTCTTAGACTTCGTCCTCGAAGTCTGTTGCGTCTGAAAACAACTCCGGGTAGTGCTCCCTCATCTCCTCATCGGGCTCCCATGTCCACTCTGAACCTTTGCGGTGCTGCCACTACACCTTAACTAACTCCACCCTCTTGTTCCTCAACTCCTTCGTCTTGCGATCAAAAATCGCCACTGGTCTCTCGATGTAGTTCAGGCTGTCATCAACCTGAATATCCTCAAGGGGTACCACTGCTGAGTCATCCACTAAGCACTTCCACAACTGAGACACATGGAAAATGTTGTGGATCTGGCTTAGCTCTGCTGGAAGATCTAACTAGTAAGCAACCCGACCCACCCGGGCCAACACCCTAAACGGACCTATGAACCTGGAGCCCAGCTTTCCCTGCTTCTGGAACCTGATAACACCCTTCCAGGGTGACACCTTCAGGAGGACCATATCGCCCACCTGGAACTCCAAGTCTGAACGCCGCTTGTCGGCGTTGCTCTTTTGCCGACTCTGAGCAGTCTGGAGCCTGCTCTGGACCTGCTGGATCCGCTTTGTGGTCTTGAGTACCACCTCCGTACTCCCCATAACTCTCTGACCGACCTCACCCCAACAGATTGGGGTCCTACACTTTCTCCCATAGAGCATCTCAAAGGGAGGTCGGTCTATGCTGGCATGGTAACTGTTGTTATACGAAAATTCTGCTAACGGAAGATACGTATCCCAACTGCCACCGAAATCTAACACGCATGCGCGTAGCATGTCCTCGAGAGTCTGAATCATCCTCTCGCTCTTCCCGTCCGTCTGGGGATGGAAAGTGGTGCTAAAGTGGAGACGAGTACCCATCTCCTCGTGAAACCGCTTCCAAAATATGGAAGTAAAACGGACATCTCGGTCTGACACCACCGGGACACGCATTCCATGACGTGCCACTACCTCTCGAACATAAATCTCGGCTAACTTCTCAGCCGAGATGCTCTCCTGGATCGGTATGAAATGGGCGCTCTTGGTCAACCGATCCAATATGACCCGGATCGCATCAACCCCACGTGCGGTCCTGGGAAGCTTAGTGATGAAATCCATAGTGATATCCTCCTATTTCCACACGGGAATTCTAACGGTTGCATCTTGTCGTGCGGTATCTGGTGCTCTGCCTTGACCTTCCTGCAGGTCAGGCATCTCTCCACATACCAAGCTACATCCCGCTTCATGCAGGGCCACCAGTAATCGAGTCGAAGATCTCTGTACATCTTCGTCGCCCCCGGATGGATGGAGAACCAGGACTTGTGGGCCTCATCCATCAATACATGTCGTACTCCGCCCCAGTACGGTACCCAGACCCTCCCATGCAGGGTCAACAACCCTCGATTGTCATAATCAAACGAGGCCACCCGGCCTACAATCCGCTCACACTTCTGACGCTCTTCCTTCAGGCCCTCGACCTGCGCCTCTCGGATTCGCTCCAGTAATGGAGTAATCACTGTCATCCTCATATAGATGTCTCGGATCGGGTTCGCTACCGCCTTGCGGATCAGGGCATCGGCCACTACGTTGGCCTTACCCGGGTGGTAAAGGATCTCACAATCATAGTCCTTCACCACATCTAACCACCGACGCTGCCTCATGTTCAAATTCAGTTGATCCATGAGGTACCTCAAACTCTTGTGATCCATGTAAATGGTACATTGGACCCCATAGAGGTAATGCCGCCAAATCTTGAGGGCGAATACCACTGCCCCCAGCTCTAAATCGTGCGTCGGATAGTTAGCCTCGTGAGGCTTCAACTGTCTCGAGGCATAAGCTATCACATGACCCCGCTGCATCAATACTGCTCCCATTTCTGTGATCGAAGCATCACAGTAAACTATGAAATCATCTACACTCTCTGGCAGAGTGAGAATCAGAGCCTCGCACAATCGTTGCCTGAGCATCTCAAAGGTTGTCTGTTGCTCAGGTCCCCATCGAAAAACTACTGACTTCTTGGTCAGTCGGGTCAACGGAACTGAAATCTTGGAGAAGTCCTGAATAAATCTCCTGTAATACCCTGCCAGACCCAGGAAACTCCGAATCTCGATTGGAGACCTCAGAATCTCCCACTGCATCACGACCTCTATCTTGGCCGGATCGACCAGAATACCCTTCTGGTTGACAAGATGCCCAAGGAGATACACCTCGCAACCAGAACTCACACTTGGAGAACTTCGCATAAAGTCTCCCCCTCTTCAGTGTCTCTAGCACCTCCCTCAGGTGCTCCTCATGTTGCTCCTGAGTCTTGGAGTAAACCAAGATGTCATCAATGAATACTATTACAGACCGATCCAACATCGGTCTGTACACGCGGTTCATGAGATCCATGAATGCGGCTGGAGCATTGGTGAGCCCAAACGGCATCACCACAAACTCATAATGACCATAATGAGTCCTAAAAGCTGTCTTCTGCACATCATCATCCCTGACTCGCATCTGGTGATATCCTGACCGTAGATCAATCTTGGAGAGCCAAGATGCTCCCTAAAGCTGGTCAAACAAATCATCTATCCTCGGAAGTGGGTAACGGTTCTTCACCGTTACCTTGTTCAACTCCCGGTAGTCTATGCACATACGATGTGACCCATCCTTCTTCTTCACAACAGGGTCGGGGCTCCCCATGGTGAACTGCTCGGCCTGATGAAACCCTTGTCTAGCAGCTGTGTAGACAACTCCTGCATCTCGGGAGGAGCCAACCGATATGGTGCCTTGGCTATCAGAGCCGCACCAGGGACCAGGTCAATCCTAAACTCAACTTGTCTCTCCGGAGGTACCCCAGGTAAATCCTCTGGGAATACGTCCGGGTACTCTCGCACTACCGGTACATCATCAACGGTCGCCTTACCCTTATCCCGGGTATCCATGACATAGGCGACGTATCATGCGCAACCCTGCTGAAAGTGGCGCCTCACGCTCGCTGTTGAACATAAAATCGGTCCGCGTTGTGGCCTCTCGCCCTGAATCACTAGCTCTCCCCCACTAGGAGTACGAACCCTCATTAGCTGCTGCTCACAGTCAATCACTGCCCCATTGGAGCTCAACCAATCCATACCCATTATAACCTTATTCCCATGCAGGGGAATAGGAACCAGATGTTGGATATAGTGTCTAAGTCCATAACTATATTTGGTATGTACTTGACCCGACCAGGCATGGTCCATTTGGGTTGCACTTCACCCGAACAATTTATGGATAATCGTCTGAGAATAGTATAAGTTATGATTTATTAATATATTATAAGTCCTAATATATTAATATAAAATCATATTATTTAATTAGTATTGATCTATAATTAATCTAGAATTAATTTAGAGATCAAAAGTATGACTAATTAAATATGGGCTCTTGTATTTATATAGTGTGGGCTAATGCTTATTTGGAATGGGCTAGGCTTGCATGGAAAGTCCATGGATACTCCATGGAGCTTTAACCCATGGATCTCATGGAAATGAAAAGACATGGGTATTAGGGTTTACATGAATGTAACCCTAATCCACCACACTATATAAAGGAGGCTTTGGTTCTTGAAATCACACGAGTTGTGGTGAGTAAAGTAAGAGGGCCGATTTCAAGAAGGTGATTACTATTCTCTCAAAGTTCCAAGTTTGTGGTGATTTTGTTGGATTAATGTCTAATTCCATAACTATAATTGGTAAGACTTGACCCGACCCGGCATGGTCCATTTGGGTTGCATGGCATCATGCATTTGGATAGACTATAATGAGAGAAATAACACTTAAGGTTGGTTAATATATTATAAGTTCTAATATATTAATAAGGTTATTTAATTAGTATTGATCAAGAATTAATTTGGAATTAATTAAGTGATCAAAAGGAGACTAATTAAATATATGGGTTGATTGTGTAAATCATTCATTCTTATATATGTGGGCTTGTGATCCAAGATTCCTTATGTTGGACTAAGTCCATAAGGTGACCCATGGATACTCCATGGAGGTTAAAATCCATGGAGCATAAGGAATGGGTAAAGTTATGAGTTACATGGTGTAACCCGAATAGCCACCATATAAAAGAATCTCATGGCTCAAGAAATCGTGCACTAATGTGTGAATATGAGGGCTAGACGATTTCAAGGAGTGTTCCATTTCTCTCAAGTCATTCCATGTGCATTTGGTGTTGTGTGAACCATTTGAGGTGTCACACTTGGGGCACTAGGCACTCAAGCTTCATGGAGACAAGCTACATCAAACAAAGGTATGTATTCTATCCATTTGATTACCCAAGTATCAAGTATTGTATGCTAGATAGGGTAATACCTTGGAAAGTTCATAATTGCATGTATAATAGAGAAAACATAGATCCAAGGTATTTAGGGTTGCATGTACACTTAGGAGTGTTAGAATGCGCAAAACCCATCAGATTTGTGATTTCCATTTGAGGCATCCACACTATTGGTGCTAGGCTCTAAAACTCCAAGCAATCAACTACAACTACAAGGTAAGTAATTCTACTAGCTTTATTTGATTCAAGTTCCCCATGCCATGCTAGATAGGATAAGAACCTTGGAAAAATAATTATTTGCATGTATCATAGTCAAACATAGATCCAAGGTTTCTAGGGTTGCATGTACACCATAGGAGTGTTAGAATGCTCTGAAAAACCCATCACCAGATCCACTGGAAATTGCTGATCGAATAACTATAGCGTACACCCTCTATGAACCCTCGCAACCCTGACAGTCCTATCATCGGCTATCTATACATCAAGTGGGCAATCCAGCTCCCCCGGAGCTCTACTAAATCGATTGCTAAGTGCGAGCGACACAAAAGATCGGGTAGCCCCCAAATCAAACAGTACCATAACTGACATGCCGTTCACTAAGAACGATCCTATAGACAAACATACCAACATGAGTAATAATCAGAAATAATAAAGAGATAATGGAGAAGATACATACCCGTAACCACATCAGGGGCTGCACGTGCCTCCTCTGCTGTCAACTGGAAGGCTTTGCTCTTCGCCACTGGTGCCTCTGCCCGGCCTGGCCGTTTGTAATCCTCAAAGTGGTAGGAGCAGGTGCCACCACCTGTCCTGCTAATGCTAGACTCGGACACTGGGACTTCTTGTGTCCCCTCTTATTGCAATGAAAGCAAATCAGATCAGATGTTGTCGTGGTGGTGGTAGTAGCTGTACAATCCCTGCTCATATGCCCAGTTCGGCCGCACTTGAAGCAGCCGGAACTCCCTGCCTTGCACACCCCATCGTGGGCTTGTGATCCAAGATTCTTATGTTGGACTAAGTCCATGGGGTGACCCATGGATACTCCATGGAGGTTAAAATCCATGGAGCATAAGGAATGGGTAAAGTTATGAGTTACATGGTGTAACCCTAATAGCCACCATATAAAAGAATCTCATGGCTCAAGAAATCGTGCACTAATGTGTGAATATGAGGGCTAGACGATTTCAAGGAGTGTTCCATTTCTCTCAAGTCATTACATGTGCATTTGGTGTTGTGTGAACCATTTGAGGTGTCACACTTGGGGCACTAGGCACTCAAGCTTCATGGAGACAAGCTACATCAAACAAAGGTATGTATTCTATCCATTTGATTACCCAAGTATCAAGTATTGTATGCTAGATAGGGTAATACCTTGGAAAGTTCATAATTGCATGTATAATAGAGAAAACATAGATCCAAGGTATTTAGGGTTGCATGTACACTTAGGAGTGTTAGAATGCGCAAAACCCATCAGTGGTATCAGAGCCAAGGCTTGTTTTCTTGTTATACTTGCAAAATTAGCTGAAAAATCGAATTGTATTAGTTTAAAAGTTATGCTAATTACTTGAAAAAAAAAATTTGATGTGAATTATCTTTGTTCATATGAGTTTATTAGATTAATAGAAAAGTTAATTGATTATGTGTTTTCAATCCATTTTAATCTAAGAGTTGATTCTAAAATGTGTTTTTGTAACTTGTCCTCAAGTTATATGAAAAGTCACATTTAAGTTTCATAAAACTCATAAAAAGTTGGCAATGGTTACAAAAATGAAGAGTCTTGTCCTCATTAAATGGTTTTATGACTCCATAACTTGTCCTCAAGTTATGGAGGTTCAAGAGTCACTTCATTAAATGATAAAATGTGTAACCTTAATTAGTTCCATAAGTTACAAAAATAAAGAAAAGTTACATTCTTTTATTAGTTTAAAGTCTTCCATAACTTGTCCTCAAGTTATGGAACTTGAAGAGTTTTTTTTTAATTAAAACTACTTTAAACACATAAGTTATGGAATTAATTAGTTTTGAATATTTTCAAAACTTGCCCTCAAGTTTTGGAATTTGTAAAGTTTTCCCCATGAATACTTTAATTCCAAGTTAGCCCTTAGAATTTTAAAAGTTAAAATTCAACCCTTATACTTTATAGTATTATAAGTTAATAATAAATTTATGTATAAGAGCAAGTCAGTCTTACCGTTAGTAGGCCTCATTCACGAAGCCGGTCTATAAGGGGGATATAAGGTTACTGCCTATAAAATGGCAGTTTAATGGGTGTCCACTCTCACCCACCGCTTCCTTGACTGGTGGAGGGTCGTTAGCCGAACGGGTAGGACAAGGACTATAATTCTCCCTTCATTAAAAGTATTAATGATAAATACTAAGTAACTAAACACTTATAAATTCCCAATCTTAGTTACTTAGGAAAATGTGAATAAGGTGTTAATCCATGAAATTACACTTTGCACTTTGTTTAAACCGTTAGTGGAGCGTGTGTGGTTAACCGGCACACTAACCTGGATTTAACAAAGTAGGCAAATGGTAACTTAATATTTATCATAGTATCGGTGGAGCTCGTGTGGTTAACCGGCACATCGATTGAGGGGTAAATATTAAGGGTACCAAGTATATTTGCATGGTTACTTCACACCTTGTTTTGTGATCCTCGGCATCCCAGTCACAAAACCTGAAGGGCACACTCGAGATTGAAACATGCCATTGAAAAGTTCAATGAATCTCAAAAAATCTAGGAGTTTCAAATCCAATTAAAAACCTAATTACATTATTTCGTTTTTCATGGTGGAAATTGGTAAATCGTCATTTACCTACCTTCAACTATTTTATAACTCGGATTACGGCATCCCTCTTCCAGTTATAAATAGGTTGTTGGATCCTAGCCTTAATATTTCATATTGGGTGTTATATTAAGGACTTTAGATCAACTATCTTGAATATCTCCCAAAAGATGTCTAGTTCAGACATCTATGATCTTCCCAAATCTCTTGGAACTTTACTTCCTCCACCTCCTCCAATTATTCTCCCTAACCCACAAGTTCAAGGTCACTCAAGCCCTAATGGCAAGCAAGGTCTATGTGTGATCACATCTTAGAGATGAAGTCACATATTGACAAGCTGGGAGAGTTGGGTGTCAAAGTCTTGAGAAAGTTGGATGTTCAATCACTTTCTAAGTCACATAGTGAGTTCCTTTGGGACTACTATGAAACAGACTATGACATGAACCTTAATGATCATATCTATTTGTTTGGTGCTGCTGAATCAGCAATGATTTGGAACGATAGTAAAGCAAATTTGATTAGAAGATCAACTTCCCAAAAACTTTATGGACAGTGACAATGGTGACACTGGAAATCCAGAAAAAGCATTCTCTTCCCAATGGAAAGGGATTGGCCATAGTCAACCCGGTTAACCAAATGGTAAGGAGAAAGGCTAAGTCTGAGATAGTCCCATTACCAAAGGGTCCATATATTTATTTTGCCAAAGGAAGGGGCGTTGATTGCAAAGCTGCCAAGTTTACCTAAGGATGTTAAAGTCAATAAGTCTGACTCTACTTCAGGTAGAGCCCATTATCTAACTCTGTTAAGTTTCTATTCTAAGATCCTCATTACATGATGTGACTGGGTCACATGTTGATGTTTTAAGAATCAAAGAATAGAGAGAAAGCTTAAAGGAAGTATATGCTGATTCTGATCGCGTAGGTGGATTTCGATCGCATCAGAATTTTGAAGCTGTTACTTAGGAGTTATGATATATTGCTTAGGAATAGATAACAACAAGTTTTTCCGTATGCATTTGCACTATAAGGATAAGTTTTTTCCGCAAAGTTTTGAAATAAAATAAAAGTTTTTAATTTTATATTTATTTTAAATATCCTTACAAGTGGCATTTGTGAAAAATGGTTGTTTATATGATTCCATTGATAGCAATATTTGAAAAAAAAATGGACTTGATTCTTTCGTTTGTGGTAGTGTCATAATTTACCAAATAAGGAAAGATTCTCATTCCCAAGGCTTCAGTTGGATAGAAACTTGGAATCATGCAAGTTGAATAGTATGATGAATGAGAACTTTCAAGCATTGGAAAATTAAGACTTGTTCACATGGATGTGTGAGTCAAGTTAAGGACTAAAGGGATCGAGTACACATTCTTGTGCACTGGTCAAGTCCACCACAAAGCTCGTTAAGACTATTCGTCATGATTTACTAAATTTTAGTAAATATGGTTATACTTACAAGTTTAAGTATAATTCTGAAACATTGGAAAAGTCTCAATGTATGGCAGAACGAATGGGAAGAATCAAATTAGGCAGACAGATAAAAGTTTCTCAAATCTGAAAAGATGGGAGAGTACTTTAGTATCATGTTTTGTGATCATCTTAATGATTAAAGAACCACATCACAATTGGTCTTCTAAGGACATCTTAGTGCATTCTTATGACTAAGAAGAGGAGTCATGAATTGTTGAAATGGTTAAATCAAGAAGATGAGTCATACTTCGTTTCAAAACAAGTCTTAGAGTCATACTCCAAGACTATAAGTTGAGTGACATATCTTAAAGAAAGGTTTATAACACTTGTCAAATGTAAGAGTAAAAGTGTCATACTCTTGTACATTTGAAGTTGGTAAGTTGTGATGTTTTGGATTAAACAAAGACCAACTAAGGCCAATTGTGTGAAGTGTTTGTCTTGATAAAGAATCAGCACTATCTCTTGAATATTTGGCAAGATAGTCTTATATGTCAAGAGGACAGTGGGAGTCTTAAAGATCCTAAAAAGAATTTCAAGAACTAATCAAGAATAAAACCTGAGGTTCTTCACTAGCACACGACTTGAGGTTTATAACCTATCATGTTGACATATTCTATGCCCATTCCATTTAAAGTTGGCTTTGCATAGGAGTTCTGAAAGTTCTCAATTGGTTGCATAACAACTTGGAAGCAATGGCAGGCCCTGTACTGCTAGGTGGCAAGAAGTTAAGATTGCATAAGTTCAGTCCATATGAGTTTGGATTTGTCATTATCCTTGTCTTGTGACTATGGTTTTGACGATTCACATGGATAAGAACACATACACCATAAAATCTAAGGGTCATAAGGTTTCTCTCCGATTCATGAAAATGATGGTGAGGAAACACTTCCACCAAGTAGATTTGAAGCAGATGGCAAAAGGTCTAAACAATTGAGACTATGATTACGGCATCCCTTTTCATAGTTCTGAAATTGTTTAGACACACATGCATGCTATCTAAGGAAAGGTGTATGATTTTGATAAAGTTTTATCAAAGCATCTCGTATCAGAAATCTGAACTTTGGTAAGGAAGTCAATAAAGTATTGATTTCTAGAAGTCCAGCTGATTTCTGAGTACATGTCAAAGCTAGTAGGAGCATAAGTGTTATGCTAATAATCATCATGTTAGTGGGAGCATGATAATTATTGTTAGTGTTGCAAGTTAGCAATGTTAATTATAGAAAACAAAAGTTTCAATTCGTGAGGCTGCAGGGATTGAAAAAGTTGTTTTGCTATAATTAAGGGAGAGGATATACTTCATTTCAGTTCTACATGCTTATATTGAGACCTTAATCATCTTTAGTCAAGAATATATATATGAATTTCATGTTGGATTGGTTCAACTTAAGGAAATTCTATATATTGCGTTCTCAAAATTCGATTATGATTACGGCATCCCTCTTCATAGTCAAATTTTGAAAACATGGCAAATAAAAATATTGTAGCAAAAGACTGGTCTAGAATCATGTCTTTATGTGAGACATCATGAATCGTGTACCATTTGCTTTGGGTACAGGATCGATTGCATGTGCTATAATATTTGTCATTTCTAAATTTTTCCAAATGCCCAGAGGCATTAAGAAGGGAAAAGGTCTAGAATTGGATATGACTAAAATGATTAAGCAATTGTCGAGGACAATCTGAGGTTTACCAAAGATTGGTTGCTCAGGGACAGTTGGAACTATAATGCTAATTTTGGAAGGACCATATTGACATATTCTGAAAAGAGGCATCTCTTATTCAGAAGTGATAGTCAAAATGAGAATATGGAGTTGTCTCCATAGGTGGAAGTTATCTGTGTAAGATTAGAAAACTTAATGCAAGAAGCATGTCCAAAGCAATGTACTTTGAATATGAGACTTAGTTTCCATGGAGTTGATCTCCATTGGAATACCTTATAATGACTGTTGACAAGTCTTTGTGACTTTGTACATATTCATTACAGGAGGGTCAGTGCATATAAGTTTAAAATCTAAACAGATTTCGATAAATGATAGGAATTTGAAATTCTCACATTTTTCGATAAGGATTTGGGAGTGTGAAATTAGAATCATTGAAATTATGTTCAATTGGTTTATTTCACAAAGTAAGGATCATAGACAAACATAGAGTGCATACTTGGTGTATGGCAAAGCTATTGTTTAAGAAAAACATAGTGTACATGCTTGGAGCATGGGACAACTAGTGTTTTTAATTCAAGTATAAAGTTGATAAAACCGAAACAATGAATAATGAGTAATCAGTATGGTGATAAATAAAAGTGTTTATTTATATTCATAGGGTTTGATACCATATTTGATTCATTTATTCTTGTGTTTCACTTTGCATGTTTTGACTTCCAGAATAACTAAGTCGCTCTTCCTGAATGATTAAGTTATTCAAACCATCCACAGTCGGTCATATGTTGGAAGTAGATATGAATCAAGATTGTCATGGGTTGGTTTGTAGAGGTCCAAGTTGGTGGACAAAGTGGTGCTACAACACTCATGAGTGCTCATAAGTTCTGAGTATTAGATTCAACCCGCGCTCATTTGAATCACTTCATGGATTTTATCACGAGTAATCATGAGACGATAATATCTTATATTCTTCAAACCTAGAGATATGAGTTGTTACTATAAGTTGGTTGTACATTGATTGCACGAAAACGCATTCGGTAACTCGATGTTATAAAACGTGCCTTTGTGTATGATTCAACAAGTAGTAGAACAAGCCATATGAGTCGAAGTTTATCCATTCCTTTTACCTTCGGGATAAAAGCGATATATGTGGGCCCCTCGATGATTTAAAGATGATACATGTGAGTGCTTGGCCAAGCCATGACTGATTTGATTTGTTCAATCAGTCAGTCATCATGAATCGGAAATCGGGAAACAACAAATGGACAGAGAGAATGATTGATAATCCATGTCTCAGTCCATATGATATCTAGAATGGAGGAATATATGATCCCTTATCTAATGGACAAGTCATTGACAAAGGTCAGAGTTCATCGACAAGGTAAGAGTTCGACAGAAGCTTTTGAGAGCTACGATTGCTGATCGGTTCCTGAAGTCATACGCAATAATAGTTTTAGACTTATCCAAGTGGGAGACTGTTGGATTAATGTCTAAGTCCATAACTATAATTGGTAAGACTTGACCCGACCCGGCATGGTCCATTTGGGTTGCATGGCATCATGCATTTGGATAGACTATAATGAGAGAAATAACACTTAAGGTTGGTTAATATATTATAAGTTCTAATATATTAATAAGGTTATTTAATTAGTATTGATCAAGAATTAATTTGGAATTAATTAAGTGATCAAAAGGAGACTAATTAAATATATGGGTTGATTGTGTAAATCATTCATTCTTATATATGTGGGCTTGTGATCCAAGATTCCTTATGTTGGACTAAGTCCATGGGGTGACCCATGGATACTCCATGGAGGTTAAAATCCATGGAGCATAAGGAATGGGTAAAGTTATGAGTTACATGGTGTAACCCTAATAGCCACCATATAAAAGAATCCCATGGCTCAAGAAATCGTGCACTAATGTGTGAATATGAGGGCTAGACGATTTCAAGGAGTGTTCCATTTCTCTCAAGTCATTCCATGTGCATTTGGTGTTGTGTGAACCATTTGAGGTGTCACACTTGGGGCACTAGGCACTCAAGCTTCATGGAGACAAGCTACATCAAACAAAGGTATGTATTCTATCCATTTGATTACCCAAGTATCAAGTATTGTATGCTAGATAGGGTAATACCTTGGAAAGTTCATAATTGCATGTATAATAGAGAAAACATAGATCCAAGGTATTTAGGGTTGCATGTACACTTAGGAGTGTTAGAATGCGCAAAACCCATCAGATTTGTGATTTCCATTTGAGGCATCCACACTATTGGTGCTAGGCTCTAAAACTCCAAGCAATCAACTACAACTACAAGGTAAGTAATTCTACTAGCTTTATTTGATTCAAGTTCCCCATGCCATGCAAGATAGGATAAGAACCTTGGAAAAATAATTATTTGCATGTATCATAGTCAAACATAGATCCAAGGTTTCTAGGGTTGCATGTACACCATAGGAGTGTTAGAATGCTCTGAAAAACCCATCACCAGATCCACTGGAAATTGCTGATCGAATAACTGTAGCGTACACCCTCTATGAACCCTCGCAACCCTGACAGTCCTATCATCGGCTATCTATACATCAAGTGGGCAATCCAGCTCCCCCGGAGCTCTACTAAATCGATTGCTAAGTGCGAGCGACACAAAAGATCGGGTAGCCCCCAAATCAAACAGTACCATAACTGACATGCCGTTCACTAAAAACGATCCTATAGACAAACATACCAACATGAGTAATAATCAGAAATAATAAAGAGATAATGGAGAAGATACATACCCGTAACCACATCAGGGGCTGCACGTGCCTCCTCTGCTGTCAACTGGAAGGCTTTGCTCTTCGCCACTGGTGCCTCTGCCCGGCCTGGCCGTTTGTAATCCTCAAAGTGGTAGGAGCAGGTGCCACCACCTGTCCTGCTAATGCTAGACTCGGACACTGGGACTTCTTGTGTCCCCTCTTATTGCAATGAAAGCAAATCAGATCAGATGTTGTCGTGGTGGTGGTAGTAGTTGTATAATCCCTGCTCATATGCCCAGTTCGGCCGCACTTGAAGCAGCCGGAACTCCCTGCCTTGCACACCCCATCGTGCAACTTGCCGCATTTGCCACAACGGATGCGGCTCTGCTGGCTCCTAGACCTGTGGTCAGACACATTGGGCTTCTTGCCTGAACCCTCCATGCCAAATGCCACCTTTGGCTTCCTTTTCTTCTCCATATCTAAATCAATCTCTCTCTCACGAGCCCTTGCTATCATATCCTCCAGCGTCTTGCAGTTGGATCGGCTCACAAACTGTCTGATATCACTCCTCGTCATCTCATGGTATCAGGCCTTTTTCATCTCCTCGTCCGCCACGTACCGCGGAACGAGAAGGGCCCTCTCCCTAAACTTGGCGGTAATCTCCGCCACTGTCTTAGTCGTCTGTCGTAAATCCTGGAACTCCCTAGCTAGCTGTTACACCTCTATCACGGGTGCAAACTCGGCTCCGAACCTAGCTGAAAAGTCAACCCAGGTCATGGCATCGAACATTGTATCATCACTAATGGCTTGTCCGACCTCCTCCCACCAATCATGTGCCCTGTCCTTCAGAAGACAGGACGCAAGTCGGACCTTGTCCCCCTCGGGACATCTGCTGGTGCGGAATGCGTTGGCGACATCCGCCAACCATCTGGTACTCACAATGGGGTCCCGAGCCCCATGATAGTCGGGAGCTCCACATGCTCTGAACTCCCGGAAGGTAAGTGTGCGCGACCCCATCATGGTCGCTATCTCAGTGCGAAAAGCGCTCAGCTTCTCATCCAGAAGCTCTAAAATACCCTCCTTGACCGATCCAAAGATCATAGGAGTCTGCTCTAGGATGCTGCGTGTAACCTCAGACGAAATAAACTCCCTCGTCTGCTCATCCATCTGCTCGGATCCATAGCTCGGGCCTGATCCCTCACCTGAAGTGCCCGCCGGCCTAGGACGTAGAACCACCATACTGAAAATACACCATAACAAACATCAGTATACTCATCAAATCTCGATGGATCTAACATGCTACAAGTTTCCTGGATTTATCTCAGCCTTCCTTGATTCGAGTACGAATCCTCTGCTTTCAGTAGTACAGGCCCATACTACCTTCCACATCTATTCGTACTTTCCTCAAGAACTGCCTCGACTCCACCAAGTCCCTTCTACTACTACTACTGCTAATCTCATACTAAACTCTTCCTATGCTTGCCCTAGGGTAATCATCAACCCACTCTCCGCTATCAGTTGCATAAGAAGTCCCTGCTACCTTCCCCTAACTAGCTCGTGAATACTATTACATATCAATAAGACTAGATAATCATTCGAATGAGAGATCCTACCCTACAACGGTTGGACTCAAACAAGAGCTGCACAATAGAGCTAGACCTAACCTTCTCAAATTATTTAATCCTCGCAATATGTAACGTAACATATTCATTTACTAGTTAGTAAAAGATAACTAAGACTCCTAAAGCACAAAGCAAGCAACATTCGGGCATCGAGTAAACATAATCAAGCATATCTCTTTCAGGCTATCCATGACTAATCTGTACTAGCATGTAGCTCATAAAGCTGAGATACATATAACAGGCACATAAGGCATCCTTCCTATATCCTTAGTCCTAACTAACATGCAATTCTCATAAGCTGATACACATATAATAGGCACATAAGGCATCCTTCCTAGATCCTTAGTCCTAAACTAGCATGCAGTTCTCATAAGCTGATAAACATAACATAACATAAACTTGTATAGGTAATTTGGGAGTACTTACTTGAGCTCGGCTGATTGCATGCACCACACCTGTAATGCCCGTGTTTCTAGGCTAGGCATTAATATTGACGTTATAGTCTAGGTTAACCTTTGTAACTCATTTTGAAGAAATGAAAAGGAATTATGTGAATTATATGTTTTATGCTTAATTATTAGAATTTAATTAATTAAGAATAAAAATGAGCGTCAAAAATAAATATTAGATAAAGCTGATATCTATTAAGAAAGTTGTAGTGGTCGTGACAAGGATTACAGATATGTAAAGAATGCCGAAATCCGAGTTATAACGAAGAAGTTATGACATGTCGAAGTTTCGCGACAAAATCGGCACGGTGCCGAATGACGTAAAAAATGAGTTTTTGATAAACTACTTTTTAGCCTTAGTGATCTAAACGAAAGTCGTAGTGTTCGTTAAACCGAGAGTATGTATAAAAAGA
The DNA here is from genome assembly GCF_052849685.1 of Lactuca virosa. Classification (NCBI taxonomy): domain Eukaryota; kingdom Viridiplantae; phylum Streptophyta; class Magnoliopsida; order Asterales; family Asteraceae; genus Lactuca; species Lactuca virosa. The sequence goes on along the minus strand of NC_136434.1, from coordinate 114,917,796 downwards.
ACGCCCAAATCTGACTTCGTATGAGGAAGTTATGATTTTTCTAAGTTCCAGCTTAGCAGTAGACACCTAAAAACTCGAATTTTAGATCGAGTGATTTTTAGCCGACACAACCTAAATGAGAATTGAAGGTCTCGTAAATAGTAGTACAACGGTAAAAAGACAGACGAAAACGGACGTCGGATGAAGAAGTTATGAAATTTTAACGGATTTCCTGTCCCGGTCTGTTAAAAATAATAATATAAAAATTAAAGTCAAAATTAGCCGACGAAGTCTAAACGAAAGTTGTAGAGCGTAATTTTACCTAAGCGTGCATATAAAGAACGTCAAAAACGGAGCTCGTATGCGAAAGTTATGAATTTTAGAAGATTTTGGCACAAAATTCGAGAAATTTCGCATGGATAAGCTTCACTCGGAAAAGCGACGTCACCTCGCATGAACAGTAGCCGCGTGTCGCTTCCGGATTCGACCAAAGTCTCAGCCCTCGCACATCCAACGCGTGTGCACCCCCGTGTCAGAAGCTGCTTAGTCACCCGGTGATGAGGCTCGTCCGAAGCCTGACGCGTGGTCTCGCATGCGAGACGTGTCCGAGCTTCGCTGCTGCCACCTGTCCGAGCCACATGCCTTCACCTCCTGCTGCCTCGTTCCCTCGCTGCTGACTCACTCCTCTCGGCCGACCTTCGGCCCTCCCCTATAAATAGAAGGGTTGCGAGATCTTCCGGCTACTTTTGGAAAATTCTCATTTTCACCCCTTTTTTAATATTTTTATTATTTCCACTTCCCCCGAAGCCCTGATATTATACCAAACACCCGAAACACGTCCCGGAGTGCCCGAGAAGCCCGAGAAATTTATCTTTTCGGTTTTGAAGCCTGGTTTCTCAATAAAACTCCCAGTTTTATTAGAAACGATCGTTTTAGGAAACGAAGTGCTGCCCGATTATCATTAAATCAAGTGAGTGTGTAGTTACTTTCACCTTACACATAGATATGAAGTATTTTATATAAAATACGTGCTGTGTGAATATATATTGTTTGTTTATTTGAGATGGATGTTGAAGGAATGATTTATACAGGTTTTTAAATAATTTAAACTGTATATGTATTTTTATCTACAAAAATGTTGGGTAAAACATGGATAAATGAAATAGTGGGTGTGTGATGAAAGGTGAGTTGGATAAATGAGATGATCAGTGATATAGATCATGAGTTGAGAGTGAGTGGGGAAATATGAGAGAATCACTTACCCAAACGTGGCCCCCGTCATTCAGCAGGGTATGAATGACAACCATGGACTATTCTAGATGATCTGCGGAACACTAGCAGGCTCGCAACCTGTAAGTGTGTGAACTATATGTTCATCAGCTGTACTCTAAAAACCTATTGACATGTATTGCAGGGGGATTCCCGTGAATAATACTGTCGATAAATAAGAGCTATGAACTTAGCACATGTTGTATAAACCCTGGTGACGATGTGACTTCGTGCCTATTTGACATAAATTGCTGAGGGAAAGCAATGTTGTCACCCCGATGTTTGTCTTGTTTGACATAAATTGCTGAGGAAAGCAATGTTGTCACCTTATTGGTTGTTTTATGTTAGGTTGTCTTGTTTGACATAAATTGCTGAGGAAAGCAATGTTGTCACCCCATTGGTTGTCTTATTTGACATAAATTGCCGAGGAAAGCAATGTTGTCACCTCGATGGTTGCCTTATTTGACATAGATTGCTGAGGAACCCCCGAAGCAATGTTATCACCCCTAATGAAAATCCTTAGGCTAGGTCCCTTGTGATAGTTGTTTTAGGAACGTAAAGTGAGGATAATGGGAATGGGTAATTAGGGTTATTTTTGGTTGATAAAATTAATAAAATTATTGTTGATTGATGAACTTAATAAGTTTATTATTTATTGTGGGTTGAAAACCTTATATGCTCACCAGGCTCCCAAGCCTGACCCACTCAGCTTTTTATATTACAGGTAGTGGACCCCGAGCATAGTCGGATGATGATGAGTGATTTTTGGATTATAGGCCAGTAGTGGTAAATAACTGTTGTAAGGCTTATAATGTCTTGTTTATGCTTTTGATCTGTATCGGAACATGACATCCCGAGGTTTTGATATAAAATGAAAATATATATTTCTTAAAGAAAGGTTTTGATAAACTTTTATCATGTTTTGTTTTGGGGACCAATTCCGCAACATCTTTTAAAAGGATTTCTCTGATTTTATTTTAAAAGCATAAATTAAATCGGTCTTTTCTGGCTGAGAAATTAGGGGATGTCACAACACCCTTTTCTCCTTTTCAAAATTCTTTTCTCTTTTCAAAATTCTTTTCTTTTTCTCGGAGTTCTTTTTATAAAATGATTTTCTTTTGAAAATTTCCATACCAATTCCTTAGTTTAAGTTCAGACACACCCAAGAGTGTGCCCGAATCCCTCAAACCAAGGCTCTGATACCAACTTGAAACATCCTAAAAATACGGTCCAAAAATTTCGTTTTAAAATCAGTATTTAAACCATAAATCATCCATCGTCATAATAAAACAAGAACCATGTATCTCAAAAACATCATGTCAAATACTATATCAAATCATATAAGTAATCATCAGAGTCTAAAACAAATCCCAGGCTGGAACTGTGGTGTGTGCCATGCAATCATCCTGAGCCCTCCCTTTGCTAGTGGAAGTACCTGAAACCAAAACTGAAACCGTAAGCACAAAGTTTAGTAAGTATCCCCAATCTACCACATACTATACATATAATCACATACTGGGCCTAGCCCACTGCATCGGGCCCCGCCCGACATCGGACCGAGGTCCGGCATACTTGGGTCTAGCCCCTACATCGGGCCCTGTCCGGCATCAGACCGAAGTCCGGTATACATATCATGAGCATAACATAATCATATATATATATATATATATATAAATGTAAGTGTAACAAGAAAGATAACATTCCTCGGGCTTGCCCCGGCATCGGACCAAGTCCGAAACTCCTAATCACACACATGCAAGAATCACAAAGACATCAAGCATACTAACTGCACCGGGCCCCGCCCGGCATCAGACCGAAGTCTGGAACACAAAACCTACATCGGGCTAACCCCGACACATACAATCACACATAAACGGGCCGGCCTTGGTGCCTTGGACCCGTTCCTATAGGAGAGAATTCACCTCTCAAACTGAATGCTGAACTCGAGTGAGGAATCCCATTATGCTGCTCCGACAACTCTTCGGCTATAATTCCATAATAATACTTCATCAAAAACTGATAACTCTTCATAGGGTAAAATGACCATTTTACCCCTGGTCAAGGTCAACGCTCTGGTCAAAGTCAACATTTTGGGTTGACCAACTCGTCGAGTCAACCTCTCAACTCGCCGAGTTCTGTAACTCAGAAATTCTAAAAACGCGATTCAACTCGCCGAGTCGTTCCACCGACTCATCGAGTTCTATCGGGCTGCTTAGTCGCGACTTGTCTCATCCACTCGTCGAGTCCTTCAATAGACTCGTCAAGTTCTACTAACTGTAATCGGGACAACACGATACGACTCGTCGAGTTCCCTTATGGACTCGACGAGCCCTTCTGTCTGTTTGGCCATCTTAACAGATTAAGCCCCTATCTCCTAGATCCAAGGCTCTTAGCTCGTTTGTCCACTGGAAAGGCCCTCATAAGGGCAACGTTTCCAACTTTACCCATTCATAGATCTTCTAAAAGGGTTTAGACAAAAGCCAAATTCCTATAAAACATGAATTTTTTTCGAAAGGCCATATGATCTCAAATCCACGCGTACAAACCCAGATCTAAGGTTTTAGCTTCTGTTGGACACATAAAGCTCCAAACTTTCCTTCCATGCATGGTCTTTTAGGGCTAAAAAGACCATAAACTTGCTTATATGCTTGCATGGGGCTTCCATGGTCATGAAGTTTTCACCTTTATGCCATGGAACCCTTTCTAGATCCTAGATCTGAGATATAAGTCACTTGGGACGTCTCAACCCTAAGGACCAAGGTTCTTGACCCAAAACTTTCATAATATGGAGATAACTAGATCTAAGAGAAGAATGATCAAGTTGGAAGCTTGATTACCAGAAAATGCAGTAGATGAAGTGTAGCTCCTGGATCTACTTCTTCCCATTTGAGCCTTCTATCTTCTTCTTCTCCCACAAGCTTCACAATGCACAAAAACACTCAAAAATAGCAAGAACTAGCTCAAGATCACTTATGGCGGATTAGGGTTTCAATAATAGGGTTTGGAGGTGATGGAGGCTGGCGTGGAGGCCAGATATGATGCTTAAATAGGGTGCAAACCCTGAAAATTAGAGTTTCCTCCTGATGAACCTACTCGCCGAGTCCAGACTCGGACTCGTCGAGTAGACCATTTAAGTCCCGCGACCAAGCTGGCACCTACTCGACGAGTTAGGACTACCAACTCGTCGAGTAGCTCTTACAAAATGAATATTTTAATAAATTAAATGCGTACCAGGAACGGGGCGTTACAAACGATTTTCATATCTATGTGATCGTTTTTTGAGTCTACTACAACTTTTGTTAAGATTACTCCCGTTAAAATGTAATATATTTTTACGTATGATTTAAAAAAAACATCCATATATGCATTCATAAAAAGCTTATGGGTATAAAGATCATTAGTAAAAATATATTACTTTTTAACAGAAGTAATATAAACAAAAGTTGTAGTAGACTAAAATACGAACACATGTGTATAATGATTGTTAAAATCTGAGATCGTATGAAGAAGTTATGACGTTCAGAACACATAACCTAAACAACCAAGTAGTCGAGATCACGATGGACATAAACATCAAAAGCCTCATACACCTCATTAATGATTGTCCCACGTAAGATGTCGTGAAAAAAAACCTTAAGAAATCATTCATAAGTACTGAATTAGTACAAAAACAAAAGAATAAATTACACGAATGGTCCCTATGGTTTGGAGTAATTTGCACACTTGGTCCCTAATTTATTTTTTAACTCGGAAGGTCCCTACTATTTGTTTTTGTTACGCGCTTGGTCCTTACTGTGTGTTTTTGTTACGCGCTTGGTCCCTGTCTTACCTAAAAAAACTTTTAATTAAATAGAGAAAAATGGTGGGGTAGGTAAGATAAGGTGAAGGGGTGGGTTTGGGGTGTGTTTATTTAAATAAATTAGAAAATCAAGGGCAAAATAGTCTTTTTGGAAATGGCAGGGACCAAGCGCGTAACAAAAACAAATAGAAGGGACCTTCCGAGTTCAAAAAATAAGTTAGGGACCAAACACGTAAATTATCCTAAACCATAGGGACCATTCATGTACAAAATATGTATAAAAATATTAAGGACTAAATATGTACAAAAATATTAAAGACTAAATGTGCACAAAGTGAGAAATATATCATCTTATTAAGTCATTTTTACCGGATAACCTGGAGTATCCGGTCATAAGGATTGAATGTGTACAGTTTAACAAGTTGAAGGAGTAAATGTGGACGAAAAAAAAACTCACTGATCAAATGTGTTTAAATAAAAAATTATATTATCCTTTTAAGTCATTATCCCTTTTAAGTTGAGAACTGATTCGTACACAACAATTTTTCTCCATACACAATAACATGTGCTTTAAAATGTTGTATTGTACAACTTTACAAAACATAAATTATTGTGTACGGAGATAAATTGTTGTGTACGAATCACTACCCTTTTAAGTTTCTATAACCTCATAATTACTCTTATAAAATAACTATATATCTTTATTTGTTTTCGATGTGAGATACGTTTTGATGAACATTAACAATTTGTTTTACAAATTTAAATATAAACTTTCCACCATTTTATTATTTATTTATTTATTATTTTGTCCAAGACTATAAGACAGCTTCATTTTTTTAAAGATAGATCATAAAATTTTTCCTTTATTTATGTTAAATAAATATAAAGGTTAGATGGGTCCTAAAATACACCTTGATATCTATGTTAGCACTCTACCTACATGACACATGACATGATCTAGCATGTATAGTTAACATCATTAATTTTACAAGTTCATGATAAAACATTCAATTTCAAATATAAAAATAAAGTTTTTATTAGACTACGAACTGTATTTGTGACATTACATAACTTATAAGACATCTTATTTTTCAATATTTTTAGATTTTCATGTTTATAAAACAAAAAATAGTTAAAAGAAACTATTTACGTTATTGTTTCAATAAACTAATGAAAATTCTTTTAACAACTAAATTATCAACTAACAGAGAATTAATTACTAACATTTAGTTTTTAGCTAGCATAACATGTAAATTAAGTATAAGTTGGGGGACGATATATGTCGTTAACTCTAAAAACATTTGAGATATTTTTAAGTATCTGTTGTCGACATGTTACTGTGGGGTAGCGACGCATGTAACCATAGCCCTACATCGATTCACAAAGCAAGCCACATCATTTCTTCCCGTTTCTCTCTCCTTCATCGTCGTTCACAGCGAAGCCACCCAAAATACACACACTGATTACACCAGAACACACACACAACCATCACATGTATCACTGAGAATCATCTCACCTTCTACTTCAATCCAATGGGCATGGCTCTCCCTAACATTGGCTCTCTCTCCACCCCCACCGCTGCCGTTGCTCCGCCATCAACAAACTCCTCTTCCTCATCCGTCGATGACGCTTCCAAGAAGATCAGAAAACCCTACACGATTACCAAGTCCAGAGAGAGTTGGACGGAACCTGAGCACGATAAATTCCTTGAAGCTCTTCAACTGTGAGTTTCCCTTGATCTTCAATTAACCTGATTAAGCGAGTTTCTGAATTGTCTTCTGATACGACGCTAGGGTTTACGATTTCACTTTCCATTACGCGTGAAGTTTAAGAGTATATTTTGTACTGCAATCGTAAAACTAAGGGCTTTAGGTTGCTTTACGGTTAGTCGGACTCTGTGTTGTTCCTTCTTCTTCATCCTTTTGCAATGTGAACTCTAATTTACAGTAATTTACGTTTGGTACCGTAGTTGTTTGTTAGGGTTTCATTTCTGGGGCTGAGTTACTGGTGATCATGGGTAGAACGTACTAGTCTTTCAATTCCGAGTGCAAAATAACTTTATGATTGTGCAGATCCTAAAGATGTTAGGCTTATCAAGTCATACCAGTTGCCTAATTCTTTTTGTGCTTCATTCATTTACAGCTTTGATCGTGATTGGAAGAAAATTGAAGCTTTCATAGGTTCAAAGACTGTCATCCAGGTGCACTTACTTTTCCCATTATGAATTCACATCCAATATTCCAATACAATATCTTATATAACAGAAAATTTATATAAATGTGAATGAATTAATTGCAGATTCGTAGTCATGCACAAAAATACTTTCTCAAGGTTCAAAAAAGTGGTACAAATGAACATCTCCCTCCTCCTCGTCCAAAAAGAAAAGCTGCTCATCCATATCCACAAAAAGCTGCAAAAAACCGTTAGTAAATCACAAAATTTGTATCTAATCACATAATTTAACATTAAAACTGATCATATTCTCTACAATGAACAGCTCCAGTGCTCTCAAATGTCACATCATCATTTCAATCTTCTGAATTTTTACAAACAAATCCTTCTACACTGGTAAAGAACACCACCATGGAAACTGCTAGTTTGTCCCATATAGCAAAAGGTAAAGATTTTCTTTTTCTTTTTCTTTCTTTCTGGTTGCTTATATATATATATATATGAATATTACTATTTATTAATTAATAATTTCGTTTACAGATGATATAGTATCTGGAGGCCAAGGGCAACCAATGGCTGCTAGTGTTAACTATTCCAGTAGCAATGAAAGTGCTCCAAAAACACGAACAACAAGTGAAACCCATGAACAAAGGATTCATGGACTTCCATCAAGAGGTAAATTAACTTATTTACTTCAGTCTTCTAATCAGTAAATACTTTTCTGAATGCTTTTTAATCCAAAATTTTGTAATGGGTGCAGTTTTACCCGACTTTGCTCAAGTATACGGGTTCATTGGCAGTGTGTTTGATCCAAATACAGCTGGACACTTACATAGGCTCAAAAAGATGGACCCCATTGATGTTGAAACAGTGTTGCTGCTAATGAGAAATCTCTCTATCAACTTGACAAGTCCTGATTTTGAGGACCATGTAAGCTCTCTTCAAATCCTTATTATTATGATTTATATTAAATAGGAAGTTAAAGAGAAGAGTGTTTGTGTTGTGTGTATGTAGAGGAAACTGTTGTCAAGTTATGAAGTTGATTCAGACAAAGAAAATTCAGATGATGCAGTGGAGGCGCTTCTTGATTGTGGGTATGGAATATATAATGTGAAATTGTGAATACAATGTTTTTTTATTTAATAGTTTATTGATGATAAAATATTACATATTAAAAAATGACAGGACATAGATAAAGGATGTGTGGGCCCGAGTGGGTATGTGGTTTGACAAGTAAGCAAGCATCCATGAAAGTGCAGCTTGTATTGTGCAAGCTCCTACTACTGTGTACATATGATATGATATGATATGATATTCAACAACTGATTTGGGGAGGGGGTGAAGAAGAAGATGATGATGATAGATGAATTGTTGCGGGAAATGTATAATGTTGTGAAGCTTGAAATTTCGAGTTTTGACACACACAAACACACATTGATAAGAATTTAGTATATATTGATATGTGGTATTTATATATTTGTTTTATTGGTGTGAAGTAAGTGTTTGGTTTTGGTTTGTATTCTACCTAACAAGTAACCAGATAGAACATGTTATGTAACAAAGCAATTGTATTATTGCTTGGATAATTATCTTAAAATGTTGAATATTTTTTATCTGATATATGATATTGTAGTGTGGTTAAAGATGGAAAAGGGTTGTGTATTGTTTTTGTTGTAATGTGTAAGTTGCTATTTGTAAAATTTCGATATCCTGTTTTCAAGCTTTTTAATCCTCAAAATTAGCACCTTGCCCCTCCAAACTTGATATAAATAAGTGTTGGTTTGTTTAGTCTCGGTACACTGCTAAAAACGCTATTTATTTTCTGACTTTTTCCTCAATTTCCAATATGAAATGACATCCTCACAAGTTTCCAAAAAACAAGTATATGGATGACGCAAGTTCTTTTACATACCTGGAAAACATGTTTAATGATTGAAAATATTTTACGACAAAAAACATGTTTAAAAACTTTTCATCATTTGTTAGTGGAACAAGGTTGAGCACTTTCAATCCTTCATTAGGATTTGGGATGTATTCAAATATTTATGCAATATATTGTTTTTAAAGTGGTGCTTGGTATGTGGGACTAGATTGGACATAATTGAATTGGATTGAATAAAATCGAACAAACTTTTTTTTATAACGTTTGGTAAACATAGAACAGAACAAAACAAAAAAAAATGTCAAAATTACTAGATTGTCCTTTATATCAATTAATAAAATACAACCAATCTAACTTAATAATTAAGAACACAAACAACAAATGGTTATCCAACGAATATGAGATTCAATTACTAAGAATATTCAATACTACGATCAAATTTAATCCAATAATGAAAAATCTCAATACCCACCGGTAATCTCATTGGGCACCGAATCATAGTAATTAAGTCATTATATTGTCGAACGTAGCTTTGTTGGTGAAAAGCAATATGACATCTTTATTCCCAATCCATGTATGTAGGAATTTGTGTCCGTAGCATGTGATATTTTTAAATATTATAATGATGTGCTTCAGCACGTACAGGTACTCTAGAACTTGATGAATCACCATCACAGATACGTAATCATTTTAATTCTTTGAATTGTGCATTTTCTAATAAACACATTCATTTGTTTAATTATAAGGCTGGAGAGAGTGGTAACACCCTTAGCACTTCGCCACATAATATTTTTTTGAAACCACATAGGATTGTTTGAAGCCACATAAGCTAAAGGAAATGACAGCACTTAAGTTGTAAAAATGTAAGGAGTGAGGGTTTGTTATTTTAATAAGGTTTAATTTACAAAAAAAATTAAAAAAAAAAGCTACAGCCAATAAGAAATCAGCTATGCACTTTATCTTTTCTCTCTCCCATTGCTAGTTGCTTGGCGAGCTATTCCTGGCAAGTCTTGTAACACAAAGCTAGGAGTGGTGCAGGGACTTTATAGCGAGGCGGGTAGCGAGTGGTTTAGCGAACAACTCCTCCAAGCCTAATAAACAAACGGAAGAGGAGATGTCAGACTTGTCAGTGAAGAACTTGAAGAACTGTAGATGAAAGGGGGAGGGTGGGACTAGTACGTGGTAGAGGTTAAGGCTATGAGATGTGGTCACTACATCTTCGTTAGAAAAGTGATGTTGCCTATGCCCCACATCACCTCCACTACATATTCAATAGCCATAGGAAATAGTTATCACTCAATTTTGTTTTTCATTTTTTTTATATTTAGATTAAATAAAAAACATAATTAATAAACATAAATAAATATTTCACATTACATAAAAACAAATTACATCACTAAAATTACTAAAAAACATAAAGATAAAAAATTTCAAACCTAAATTATTAAAAAAAAAACATAAAACCATAGAAAGTTAAACCTAAAAATGACTTAAAAACCATAGAAAATTAAACATAATAATTAAAACGTTAAAAACCTAATTTCCATACTTGTCACGAACTTGTTTTTGGATTTTCATAAACGCGGCTAAATTTCCGGGTCGATATTCAGTTGCGGTGTTGTGTTTAAAATTTGAAGATCGGTAAGTGCTAGTATTCTGGTGACGAGATTCCTCTGTTGAGTCATATATATATATATATATATATATATATATATATATATATATATATATATATATATATATATATATATATATATTGCAAAATACTTAGAGTTTTGTCAAAATTTTCCGCAAATACGTCTTCACTACTCGCTTTTCCGCTTGAAGATGCCGCTTTTTTCCCTTTGTCCCTTCCCGGTGGTCGACGAAGTTGGACTTCCGGTGGACCATCTCTTTCGGTGTCGTCGAAATCTTCGTTGAGGTCGACACCAAAACCCACATCCAACTCGGAAGTTCTTGGCCTTTTGTTAGAGCCGGTGGTCGATTTCGAATGCGAAAGTCTTCGGTTTAAGGACCCATTTTGGACCCTTACGACAATTTTCTCACGCTTTTTGGTGGCTGAATGCTTTACCGCCGTTGGTGACCTTGTATTGTTGGCAAACGGTTGATAGAATATTGAAATCGTTGCTACCACTTTTATGCATATTTTTCAGATTTTCAAATATGTCGTTAAACTTGGTACAAGCCGCTCGTAGTTCATGCCATTTTCCATTCACCGCGTCGTACGTTCGACCTATTTGCCTTCCCAAAAGCGAGTGAAAGTGATCTAAAACACGAACCCAAAAACTGTTTCTCGTTTGCACGTTGCCCGTCCTCGAGTCACACGATATAAAAATCCAATCTTTAGCCCAAGCTTCATCCTCATCTTCGTTCCAAGCCGTTCCTCTTTTTTTGTAGCTTTTCCTTTTGGTTGCCTTCTTCTAGATTGTTGAGATGGTTATGTTTGGAATTGTTGAAAAGCTTGGAAGTGGGGTTGATTGAATTGTTGTGATCTTTGTTGTTGGAAGTAGTTTGATTGATATGGAATGTTGGTGAATAGAGGTTGTTGTTGGATTGCGGATGTGAACATTTGAATGTTTTTTTTGAACTGGCAATACAAATATTATAAACCACTCATAAACTAATACATAATTCCACCTATGTCCACCACGGGACTTGAACCCTCGACCTCAGAGAGGAAAGACACAACCTGATACCGTTGAGCTAGAAGCCCTTTGGTATTGTTGATCATTTGAATGTAACCTTGATATTGATCATTTGGAGTGTTTGGGGTTGTTGGGGGTGTTTGGAGTGGTTGGGGTATTTTTGATTTTGCTTCATACTTTTGAGAAAAAAATGAGAGAATAGAAAGATATTTGAATGGTTTTGTGGTGGGGAAATGGTGTAAAAATGTTTGGTATTTATATGGTTTAGTTTAAGGTTAAAAACTTAATTTTTTTTAATGTCGAACGGGTCAAAAATTGACCGTTTGCCACAAATGAATGCCATTGGTCGTAAGAACGTGTAACTGGCCTTAATTCACACCACGATTACGGACTAGGGGGTATTCACGCGTAAACACCCCCGCCACATCACCATTTACGCGTAAAAAAGTACCTGATACCCTTCGGCCTAATTAAGGGCCTTTTAGTCATTATTCTTTTTGTCCATGTGTGTTCTACCCTGTTGGGTGGGACTAAAATTTTATCTTTTAGTCCCATGACTTGGTCATTGTCCCATCTTGTCCCATACCAATCAATGTCAAATGTTTTTCGGAAAAAAAACTTGTTTTGTTCTGTCCAGTCCAGTCCCATTTACCAAACGATACCTAAAGAAACAACTTAATTATTGAGTATATGTTAACCTACTTGTGTCCGATCTTTAATAACAAAAACTAAACGAATACGAGTTACGAGGTGACATTTTTTTATATAAATAACCTAATGAAACAAAAAATCTAAAATTGCTTTATAAAGTTGTGTCTACCTTTTACTTGTGTCGATGCATTTTAATGTAGTATAAAAGGGTAATAACTTAAAGGGAAATCTCCAGAAAAGTCCTAAAATTTTACCCTAATTTACAAAAAAGTCCCAAACTAAATTTTGTTTACGAAAAAGCATGAATTAGCGGTAAAAATGGCGATTTGACCATTTTTTTCCGGTTTACCGGTTTTATTACTTACCTGTTTCACTAAAGTCCCATTATTTTACCCTAATTTGCGAATAAGTCCCAAAATAAAATTTACTGATGATTTGATCATTTGCTCTATGTAACATACATTTTACCGGTTTCATTGCTGACCCGGACGCCTAGTCATTAAATGAGATGATGAGATGAATATGTTTAGTTATATAATGCCATGTTTAGCATAAAAATTGATATCCTGATGTATTGTATATCTTTTTGGAACATAAAATGCATCCAACGACGACTACAATAGTTAAATAAACTAACAACAACTACGTTATTTTTTACGTTTATAAGAAATATCAAATTATCTATCTAATCTTATGTAACCCAATATATCCATCTAATCAGACATCAACTCATTTTCTGCCCTTTTTTAATGGAAACACACATTTTATTGGTTTCATTGCTGACATAGATACATAGTCATAAATGAGCCGATGAGATGAATATCAAATTTTTTAGTAAATGTGACATTATATAACCAATCGTATTCATCTTGTCAGCTAACTTAATGACTAGGTGTCTAAGTCAGCAATGAAACCGATAAAATGTATGTTACATGAAGAAAATGGCCAAATCATCAGTAAATTTTATTTTGGGACTTATTCGCAAATTAGGGTAAAATAATGGGACTTTAGTGAAACATGTAAGTAATAAAACCGGTAAACCGGAAAAAAGGGGTCAAATCGTCATTTTTACCGGTAATTCATGCTTTTTCGTAAACAAATTTTAGTTTGGGGCTTTTTCGTAAATTACGGTAAAATTTTAGGACTTTTCTGGAGATTTCGCTAACTTAAAAGGGTACCAAATTTTTAATTTTGTTCGCATTTAATCATTAACTATTTTTTTTATTTTTTATTTGTCCCTGAATTATTTGAAATTGTTCATATTTTACCCTTATGGCCGGTTACAACCGGTCATAAGGGTAAAATATGAACATTTTCAAATAGTCATGAGCAAATAAAAAATGAACAAAAAAATTAATGATTAAATGTGAACAAAGTTAAAAGTTCGTTTCCCTCTCAAAAAAATTCAATGACTGAATGTCAACAAACTTCATGTATTATGTTCAAGCAAATTATGTATTTTTGTTAAATTTTAGCAACGTTTGTTGATGAAGTAATCTATGAAATAAGAAAACAACCCCCCCCCCCCAAAAAAAAAAAAAAAAAAACCGAAAAACCGAAACCAGTATTATATATATAAATTTTATGTTATAAAATTATGCAATATATAAATTCACATACATTAAATCATAATGTTTATAAAATAATACATGTTACATTATATATGTTGTTATAAAAGGATGCATGTATTGACATACATCACATTAGTATATCTACTATTATAAAAGGATATCGAAAATGAAAGTTGAATTGGTAAAAATGAAAGTGAAGTTGTTTAGAATTTAGATATTTTTGATGTTATCCGGACAATTTATTTATATTTAATATTGTTGTAAGTCCCCAATCTGCTTGTGTATCAATCAGATCCGTTTGATTGTGCGGAATCCCAATCAAACGGATGATGCCACATCAAAATAGAAGAGAAGGAGAAGAAGAAGATGATGAATCTGATGTATTGATGATATGAATGAAGATCCTTACAAGAGATTCACACACACACTATTCTTCTCTCTAGTTTCTCTCTCTACAATATGCTCTCCTTCTCTTATGACTCTCCTCTCATGCACTCCTCGCCCTATATATATGAGACAGTTGGTCGTGAATGGGTTTACGGCCGTAAACACAACCGTAAACTCATATACAGCCGTAAACACCAAGCTGTTTACGGTCCTAGACATAAAAATACATTTTCCTAGAAAAGTAAAGTATAAACCATATTTTAGACCCAACAATCTCCCCATTGGTTTATAACTTTCTTTTCTAATTGACCCAACAAGCTCCCCCTAAAAAGTAGCTGGCTTTTCTTGTCAATCTTCATTGGGAGCTTGGCTTCAGCATTAATCTTCAAATTCATCACAACATCAAGATGAACATATGAATCTTCAATAAATGACTTCATCTTGAGCAGTTGGGCTTTTCTGCAGAATTTGACATTGAACGCACATTGGGTGAGGAGGCTTCTTGTAGGGATTCTTGAAAGATGGCGCTTTCAGCTTGAGAATCTTCAGAGAGAACAATATAGAGAAACACTCTTCTGGATCACTTCAGCAGGTTCCTAGATAGCAGCAGACTGATTGAGGAGGCTTCAATGCAACCCGTCACATAATCTTCAATTGCTTGACCTTGCTTCTAGGGTTGAAAGATTGAATGTTGAAAGAATAATCTTCATTTCTTGCTCCTTTGAATGAAAATTCTTCGACACTCACGGATGAAGTTTTGGCTCAGAAATTCTTGATACAGTCTCCACGAGTCTCATCTACATCTGGATTCACTTTTCAAGACAAACAAAGCTAAAAATAGAAACAAAACTAAAATAAAACTTAGCACACAATATTTTTGGATTTTTCATATTTTTCTGGAAAAATAAAAACAGAAACAAGAATATTTTTGGATTTTTTTTATTTTTCTGAACAAGAAATAAAACAGAAATAACACTTTTTTTTCTGATTTTTGTTTGGTATATTAAATTTTTTAATTCTCCCCCTAATTTTTTTAAATTAGAAGAAAACTATGAACAAATTTAACAAAAACAAAAATAATAGCTAACTTTAAGAGTGATTTGGGATCAAAGTTTTTAGACAGCCTTTATCCGTTTATCAGTACACGACTGCATGTCTAGATCTGGTCAATCACCGATATTATGGTCCACTTAAACACGAGAGATTGTGACAAAATTAGGACATACTACAAGTGACAAGACAATGTGATCCTATGTTCCTAGATAATATTCCTAAAGGACCATTCAGCTGACGACGACCAAAGATATTGTTGTCTATCTAAATTGAGCAGCGAGATCTACAGACAGCCTAGTGATTGTTCAATTTTAAATGTACTAGAACATGTTTCCCGCTTCCTGACATACCCCAATAATCAGGAACTTCCAAAGTACTCCTTACTTTAGGTGAGCAGACAATTATTATGAGAGAAGTCAGATTTAGAATGCATATGCTATACACCCATGTCGGATCTCTTCCAATCTCGCAGAGGGTGAAACATATGACTAACCAGATTTAGAGGGATTGAGAAGTAGAATGGTGCATATGCTATGTACCAGTTCGGATGTATTTCAATCACGCAAAGGAGACAACATATGACTAACAGACAGGAAGAATTGCATAGATATAAGATGCAGATAAATAGAATTGCATATGTTGCAGTCCAGGTCAGATGTATTTCAATCACGCAGATGAGGCAACATACGATTAACAGAAAGAAAGCAAGAAAATAATTTCCTACAGACCTACTTTATCGGAATTCCCAGTCGCCCCATCAATACCGGAATTAAGGACAGAGTCCGTACATCAAGGAAGAGTTAAACCACAGTTCTAGATACAAATTATTTAGTGTATCCGCAGAATCTCATGTATATCTCCCTGCTCAACCTATCCGAGCGTCGTATTGTCAGGCTAAATGGATCTATCTAGGTCAATATTTTTCAAGTCTCTAGATTCCTTAATTTCATCTATGCCTAGTCAAGTCGATTTTAAATCTTTCGTGCCTACCAGCACATTGAACACAGGGCCTAGACAATTCAACATTGGTACCTTACACAAAAGACGATTGCCTGTTACACTTGTTGATAGCACTTCCCAACACATCTCCTGCAAGCACATTCCATTAACAACATATTTTTGGATTTTATGATTTTCTAATGTTTTTGGATTTTTTAAAATTTTAAAATTTTTGTTTTGTTTTTATTTCTCCCCCTAAATTTGTGCATAGGAGAGAAACGAAAGTAAATGCGCAAATTTAAACTATCCTAAAACAAAATTTTGTCTTTGAAGCAAATCAGCTTAAGAAAAACTCAGGAGTATCGAGAAGAAAAATCAAACCGTAAGTCACCGATTGAATTTGCATCCAGAAGGTCTGAGAACATCACGCATAACCTCAAAACAGATCCGAAAATTCTTCATGTCATTAAGCACAAAACCCATGAGTGATCCCTTCCTTTCTTTCTTTCCCGCAAAGGACACATACTCTCAAACAAAGTTCTGAATGTAGTACAGTTGAGAGATGCCTCCTTATCATGTGCCTGGAACAACCACTATCAACAAACTGAAGTCTAATGACATGCCTCCATAGCTGCTCCGACACAGAGCGGGATTAGTTGGTCTTTGGAACCCAGTCCATTTTGAAACTGGGTTGAACTTTGTCATCTTTGCAAGGTACACTCCCATGACATGTCCTGTTTATCACAAACAGAAGATGTAGAAATATTATAATCATTAGAAGATTTGAGAGATTGAACATTTGGTACCCATCTGTAGTCGGGTTTAACCTATTTCTTTTTCGAGCGGATGGGTGCCTCGGCACTTGATTTTGAACTTGAAGCTGATCGTCGAGATGACTTTGACCTAACCGGTCTTGATTTCACTGGAGTATCTCTTGGATTGGACTTCTTGGCCGACAATCCCTTCTTTCCCTTGGGAGTTGATTTCTTGGCCTTGGGAGTTGAACTCATGCTCTTCGTGGCATTCCAGTCGCCATTGTCTGAACGTGACATTGAGGGATTTCTTTTGGAAAATTTCCCTCTTGGTGCGTTCTGCCAGCCATGTGCGTAGTAGGGAATGTATGCGCGATTTGGACAATTTCTGGCAATGTGTCGAGGTGTTCCATAGTGAAAACATGTCTTTTTCTTCACTGGGAAATTGTTTCTTCCTGCCCCTGGTGGCGTGTCCATGCCTTGTCTCTTATTGTTCCCACAAGCACAATTACAGCAAGCACTCTATTTTGCTTGTTTTGGTGGCCTGTATTTCTCAACAGCAGGTTGATCAGAAGCAACATATTCAGAGTTCAAGGAGACATTAGTTTGTTCAATAGTTTTCTCCTTGTTCTCATCTTCCGTTACTTTACCTGCACAAGAAGTAGAAGCATTAGAATCGTTCAGCTCAACACTTTCTGGCACAACCACGGCAGAATTATCAAAGATATCATCAAATATATCGAAAAAATTTAAGTCATCAGACTTTGACACATAATCAGCACAAGACAAAGCATTAGTTTTAGAGTTAGAAACAAGATTAGCATCGTTTGAAACAAAAACATCAGACTTTGAAATAATCTTATTATCAGACACACTCTCTTCAGCTTCTTGCTTGCGATGACTTAGTGGTGAATCTGCATAGGAAGTAGAAGCATTAGTATTTTCAATCTGAGGACCACTTGCCGACACAAATACAACACGTTTGCCATATTTGAGATGTGCCTCTCTGTCCATTTCCTCTTTTGTCAAAGGGTTATACTGATAGGTGTGATTAAAAGGAGGAGGCACTTTATCATACCCTAAACCCTTTGACTGATTATTTTTAAATCTCAAACTATTTTCCATCATTGATGCAACTACTTCACTCAAGACATCAAATTTTCTGAAATTAAAATCCGCATTTTCAAACTTATGTTTTAATGTGTCAAGTTCAGCAGTTAACTCTGCAAGTTGTTCTGTCACATATCTATAGTTTGCACATTTATTACTGTATTCTTCTTGAAGTTTTCTAAAATCTTTTGTTTTGGCTTCTAATTGTGCTTTTAAGGGTTTCTGTCATTTCCTAAGTTGATATCCTTCGTATTTTAGGTCCTCATTTTCCCTTTTTAGCAAATCAATTTGTTTGCGAAAAAATTTAATCGTAGCTTCACAAGATGGAGTACATGAAACTTCATTTACCGGAATGGATGAGGAGCTCATTTTTATTAAAAATATGCCCTTTGACTAAAAACTCAAAAGTCAACCTTAAAAGTCAAATTTAAAAAGTCAAACTTAAAAGTCAAACCGAAAAGCTAAATTTGAAAATTTGAAGGTTAAACGAAAAAATCAAAGTTTAAAGTCAAATGTCAAACTTGAAGGTCAAAGTCAAAATTTAAGGTCAAAAGTCAAAAATTAAAAACTAAAAGTTGAAAATGTAATTTAAAAATAAAGAAAATTTATTGTTGGGTTAAAAGTGTTAAATTTGCGAAAATAAAGAAGTGTAGATACGATATTTGAATTAAGAAGCGAAGGGATATAATGAGTTGGTAAGGCGTGTGGCTGATGCAGCAAGGGACCCGGGTTCGAAACCTGGCAACCCCAAAAATCGTTTTGATTATTTGTTGCTGCGAGCACTACACGCGTGCGTGCGAGGCTGCTGCCGAGAACCAAGCGAACCGGAAACACTGCTGAGCCGAGAACGCGAGGCTAACCGGAAACGCGGGCCGTAAACGTCGAACTCGCCTGACCGAAGACGTGCGAGGCTGGCCGTGAACTTCGGACCGTGGACCCGCCTGACCGTACACGTGCGAGGCTGGCCGCACACCGAGGATCGTGAACCCCGACCGTACACGTGCGTGGGCCGTAAACTCCGAGAAACCCTAGCCGCAAACGCCACCGCCGCCGAGAAACCCTATCCGCAAACTGATTACGGCCGTAAATGGGTTTACGACCGTAAACCCTTCAATGGCCGTAAACCCTGCTTCAGATGCGAAGAAAAACGACGTTTTTCACAATTTTTGCTCCAAAACTCGATCTAAAACTCGTTTTTATCAAAAACGCGAAGAACAACCCCCCTCCCCCTAATTTTTAAAGATCTATCCAAAAACGCAAAAACCCTTCAAAAATAAGATCAAATACGCTCCAAATCTGACAAAATTGATTGATACAATCCAAGCTCTGATACCACTTGTAAGTCCCCAATCTGCTTGTGTATCAATCAGATCCATTTGATGGTGCGGAATCCCAATCAAACGGATGATGCCAGATCAAAATAGAAGAGAAGGAGAAGAAGAAGATGATGAATCTGATGTATTGATGAATGAATGAAGATCCTTACAAAAGATTCACACAAACACTATTCTTCTCTCTAGTTTCTCTCTCTACAATATGCTCTCCTTCTCTTATGACTCTCCTCTCATGCACTCCTCACCCTATATATATGAGACAGTTGGCCGTGAATGGGTTTACGGCCGTAAACCTGTTCACGGCCGTAAACACAACCGTAAACTCATATACAGCCGTAAACACCAAACTATTTACGGTCCTAGACATAAAAATACATTTTCCTAGAAAAGTAAAGTATAAACCATATTTTAGAGCCAACAATTGTATTTTCTTAAAAAGTTTGAATAATTATTGAAATTTATGATTATTTAACTAGACATATAGCGTTGATTAAATTGTTAACATGTTTTATGAAGTGTTGAGCCCAAAACACACATCCCCATTACCTTTACAAACACATTTAAAAAAAAAAACAGCTATATTTTCAACAATTTATGTGAAAAGCCGCTATTTATTTATTTTATTTTTCTTTCAAAAAAGTCACTCATAATTTTAAAAAGTTTTAGAAAAAACCATTTATATTTAAATAACTATTTTTAAAAAAATATATATCATTTTTAATTTTTTTTTCTTTCATAATACAATGCAATTTCTAACTATAAAACACAATTTCTTAACAACAATGGGTGAGAATGATAAGTTTTTCTTGTTAAACCAAAATCAAATCGGAAATTTCGATTATTAATTTTGGAACATACCAAACCATTGGTTTTTTATTTTGGTTTCGGTTTTTCATTTTTAAATTTTTTTTTTTAGAGTTTTGTTTTGTTTTTCTTAGATTTCTTTATCAAAAAATGTTGCTAAAATTTAACAAAAATAAATAATTTGCTAAAACATAATACAAGATGAAGTTTGTTCACATTAAGTCATTGAACTTTTTTGAGAGAGTAATGAACTTTCGTTTTTGTTCATATTTAGTTATTAAACATTTTTATCGTACTTGGTTTACCTCTGAATTATTTAAAAATGTTCACATTTTACTATTATGACCGGTTGTCACCGGTCATAAGGATAAAATATGAACAATTTCAAATAGTTCAGTGACAAATAAAAAATGAAAATAAGTTTAATGACTAAATGTTAACAAAGTTGAAAGTTTATTACCCTTTCAAGTCATTATCCCCTAGTATAAATGTTGGCGAACACATTTCATTTGAAAATTTTGACGACAAATTAAATTTAACTAAAAAAATCCAATTTTGTCTTGCATCACGTTGCTAATCTTAATGATATTTTGTAAGAAAAAAATCCAATAATTGACCATTTGAGGAGGGGTGACATTTGGAACATCTAAGTGCTAACCGTGACGAGGATGCAAATATCAAACTTTATAATACTTTACAAGAGAATGTTAGTAATTGACAACATACTTCCATCCTTAAGTAGCGAATTGGAACGTTATATGAAATCAAACATTTTTGGTCCATACAAATTTAAACACATTTAAAGCCCTAGATATTTTAGCTTGGTTGAAAGAAAATAAACTATATTTTTTATTCTCAGTCGCCATGTCATATGATTACTAACCATTTAAGCTTCTATGATACTTTTGGAATTTGTTGTTGTCCTAAAGACATGATAATATCAAAACAAAAGTGAAAACTAACCTCCGCATGGAAGTATGCATTAGGAATGGTTACTTAGATGACACAGCAATGATGCAAAATGTTTGTTTTTAGATAAAAACCAACTCAGATAAAAAAAACCTCCACCCATGTGCGTGTCTACATGCCATTCATTCGAGCATAATACATTATTAATACCCAAAATATATTTAATCGTCACCTTCAACATAATCCATTTTAATTATTACTCCCTAAAGCTTATAATAATTTTATTTCTACAAGTGTCTTTAAAAAAAAAGTTATTTAGAAGTTAGATTTTATAACTTACCCATAGCCCAATAATGAGTGAAAGGCTTTTCTAACACTAAACACTAAGAAATCCAGCCACACTTAATGGGCCATGGGAAATGGGCTTTAAGGTCAGTGGCGCAGATCACACCACATGATTAATATTCCTTATTTATGAACATCAACATAACTAGGGTTTCCGCTGCTGCTACAAAGAAGAACCCTAACCCTTCCGATCATCCATTCTCAATCAGCAATCATGGTAAGTCGTCTTCACCCATTTTGATTTTCTTACGAAACTACGTGACTCTAATCTCAAATTAATTCATATTCAGATTATACCCGAGAAGAATCGTAAGGCTATTTCCAAATACCTCTTCCAAGGTCTAAATCCCGCTCTACTTACGTATCTGAAGCGTTTTTAAAGCTATTCCATGATATTTACAGTGATTGATGATGTTAATGTGTATACAGAGGGTGTTTGCTACGCTAAAAAGGATTACAATTTGGCGAAGCACCCAGACATCGATGTACCGAATTTGCAGGTGATTAAGCTTATGCAGAGCTTTAAATCGAAGGAATATGTCCGCGAGACATTTGCTTGGATGCATTACTACTGGTATCTCACCAACGATGGGATCGAGTTCCTCAGAACTTACCTCAATCTTCCATCTGACATCGTACCTGCTACTTTGAAGAAGTCAGCCAAGCCCCTCGGACGTCCGATGGGTGGACCTCCCGGCGACCGTCCCCGGTAAATATCTTTGAATCTGTTCGTTTACCTCATTGTTATAAAAAAGTTGATGTTTTTGGTTCCCTGATGTTTATTTTATGATTGAATTTTCAGCGGCCCTTCTAGATTTGAAGGTGATAGACCAAGATTCGGTGACCGGGATGGGTATCGCGGTGGTCCAAGAGGGCCTCCTGGGGAATTCGGCGGTGAAAAGGGTGGAGCTCCGGCCGACTATCAGCCTGCTTTTAACAGGGTAACCATTATTGTTCCTCTTCACTCGAGCTCTGCAATTGAATCCATATTATGATAGATACTTGGTTATAACTTGTGATTGAACATTGGTTTTATATCATCAGATCGTGTACTTCTTTGTGATACTTTTACCATAACAAGTAGTTTAATAATATGTGTAGGGTGCTGGTGGAAGACCCAGCTTTGGCCGTGGTGGTGGTGGATTTGGAGGTGGTGCTGCAGGTGCTCCACCAAGTTCAAGTTTTTCTTAAAACATTAGAATTTCATAGTTTTGGGTTGTTGAATCTTTAAATGTAAGGATTAGACGAATGCTATTGTTATGGTACTTGAGTTGTGTTATTCGATAATTTTGTTAAATCGTGGATCTTGTTCTTTATTTTTGTGATCTGAATGCCTTCAAGGATTCATATTAACGTTTTATTTTGTCTAAATGTTGCGTTATCTTAGCATGTGTTGTTGTGGATGTTTATGACATGATCAAAAACGGCTTTTTATTCAGATTTTTATGGATTCAGTTTTAGTAATGATTCTCCCTGTAAAACCAATTTTATTAAAACGGTTTTTAACTGTTTGAAATGAACAATTGGTTTATTTTATGCATGCGATTTAAACTTATCTAAATATCGGTCATTTTTTTGTTATTGTTTTATTTTCTTAATAAAAGTGGTTGCTAAAGGCGAGAATTCTGATGAAGGATGCCTAGGCCATGTGCCCTTTAATACGTCCATACCTCATCATAATCCTTAAAAATCAAAATGCACATTGCCTCGTACTATCCAAATTTTCAAAAAGCATTATTCAACCCATTAAACCTCAATTTTTCCATCTCAATGTTTTCAGGGATAATGACTTAAAAGGGTGATATATTTTTCGATTTGTATACATTTGAATTTGGTCACTGAGTTTTTTTTCGTTCACATTTACCCCTTCAACTTGTTAAACTGTACACATTTAGTCCTTATAACCGATTACTCCAGGTTAGCCGGGAAAAATGAATTAATAGGGTAATATATTTCTCATTTTGTACACATTTAGTCCTTAATATTTTTGTACACATTTAGTCTTTAATATTTTTTTGTTTCAAAATAAGTCATTTTTGTTTTCATACTTACTTATGAATGTGGGACAATCATTAATGAAGTGTGTGGGGTTGTTGATGAGTAATATAAGAAACGCGGAATCGTCAATACTGTTGATGAGTGTGTACATTCATGCATTCTCCTTCCCACGATCAACGATAGAACCTGAAAACATAAACAACCGGGTAAGTACAAAGTTTAGTGAGTTTCCCCCAAAATACCCGATACAACAAACGTGTTATAATGCATAACAGGCCCACACTCATCAGATTGGAATACCTTCTCCTAATCAGTTATCTGACTGGAATGCCAACATGCAACAGGTCCAATCAGTCATCGGACTGGAATACCCAGGGTTTGTCAGCATGCCGCCTTAACCCAATCGCTCTTCTCGAGCCTCAGTGCCTACGACTTACAGCCGGCCCGCACCAGGTATCTTGGCCTACAGCCTATAGCAGGACCACCTCAACCTATCCCACCACCATATGGCTATCCCACATAAGATGTCGCGAGAAAAACCTAAAGAAATTATTCATAAGTACTGAATGAGTACAAAAACAAAAAGGACTTATTTTGCAACAAAAAGAAATATTAAGGACTAAATGTGTACAAAAATATTAAGGATTAAATGTGTACAAAGTGAGAAATATATTACCCTATTAAGTCATTTTTACCGGCTAACCTGGAGTAGCCAGTCATAAGGACTAAATATGTACAGTTTAACAAGTTAAAGGGGCAAATGTGAACGAAAAAAAAAGTTAGTGACTAAATGTGTACAAATCAAATAATATATTACCCTTTTAAGTCATTATCCCATGTTTTCACGATTAGAGAACAAATTAAAGATCAAAGAATAATGGAAAGGATGCAAATAATACCTTAAGTTGATCAACACTAGAAATGAATACAATATTACACGAAAATTTGAATTTATTGTTCAATTGATCAATTCTTTATAATTACCAAGGACCAAGGTTTTAACAATTTCTATCTTCTAAGATCAATTTCGGAGTTTACATACTACCTTAAGGATTTTTCATCTTTTTCTCTCTTACAACACAATGAAGTGAGACTTTGACAAACCATAAGAATTTAAATATTCTAAGACTTTTTTTTATATATACTGACCTTCAAAATTAGGGGTGGCCTTAGTTCAGTGTGGTAAAACTTCCGTTTTGGTCAATGGTTCACCAACAAAAGAATTTTTCACTAGGAGAGACGTAAGGCAAGGTAGTCCCCTTTCACATTTTTTATTTAGTATTGCAATGGAGGGCCTTAGTACTTTGTTGAAAGAAGCTTGTGATATATTTATATTTCAAGGTATTCATTTGCCTCATAATGGTCTTTATTTATCTCCTCTTATGTATGCGAATAATGTTATGTTTGTGGGTATAAATTTTTAGATGTTTTTACCTTGCCACCACTTTGAAAGTTAATCTTAGCAAAAGTAAGGTTTTTGGCATTGGGGAGGTTAAGTTTTTATTATTTTTCGCTTTTTAGAGCTCCTAACAAGACGATTGAGTTATTGGAAGACATTACTTGAATGTTTCTTTGGGGCGGTCTTGATAATTGGATAATGATAAATTGGGTTGTTTGAGAGAATGTGACAAAATCCGAAAGGATAGGGGGTCTTACTCCTTGGACAAAATGTGTTAGAGCACTATAAATAATCAATTAAATAATGAATTAGCTTGTTGAATCAGTTAGTTATCACAAGATTTTTTCGGTTATCATCACAAAAAATCTATAACTTTTGGTGACCGAATGACGGATCTATTTTCAGCTCTCATGTCTTTAATCTATTTGATTGTTAATGAATTTACAACTTGGATCTACTATTGATAAAATCTATATTCAATTGGTATAAAAGCCCGTTCCAAAAAAATTTGGTATAAAAGCCTCGTTAATCGTGAGTTGCTCAGTTTTTCATTCAATATCAGTGAATTTTAATCAATCGATCATTTTTTTTTATAGAATTTTCACTTCATTCTATCAATTCGATCAATAATAACCCAAACTTTAATAAGTTCTACTTTTATAGCAAACAACAGAGGACAATACAAAGCATCAAGAACCTTAATGTCATCAAACCAAGTCTTTCATGGAAACCAATATGTGTACCCTAACAATTTGTTTCCGATCAAGTTTATTTCTTATTCCACTATATGGTCAAACTTTTGGTCAAGCTATTGGTACAAGAAACAACCCATTGCATGTCTAAATCCACCAATATATAGTTCTTTTGCCCTAAATCATACTATTTAGTGATATATAATTAAACTGATTTATTAGTGTAAATTTGAAAATGATGGAAGTTTAAATTAACAAGCATGTTTCATTTTATTGCAATAAAAATATAAAATAGTGATTAATTAATATTATAAATGCTTAAAAAACAGAAAAAAAGCCAAGTTAAACATGGAAAAACGGCCGCCGAAGCTACTCCTCACCGGTCATTGGAGCATTTTAGCATTGTTCAACAACCCCCGAATCAGATCGTCTTCCTCGTCTTTCCCCCAAATTCCCAAGTCAAATGTCCAACTCCACATGGCTGCCGGATCCTTGAGAAAGAAAGCTCATGGTAAGCGATCGAGCCTCGTTAAACCCCAACAACCACCTCCAATGCCTATCTCTTCTAATTCTCCTTTTCGAACCAGAAAGACCGTTTTCCTCGTTTCAGTCGTGTCCGCGTTAGCCGTGATTGCCCTTTCTTGGAATACCTGGAGTTCCTTCAGATCCACAGACGTTGTTTCTGAACAAATTCACTCAATCGAAGTCGTCAACGAGTTCCCTCACGACCCTGCTGCTTTCACACAGGTTAATTCCTCATTTAGGTCTTTCGATGTATATGATGATTGTTCATTTTAGATATTGGATTTCTTCTTAGTTACTGCCTTCGATTCCAAAAGCGAGCTATACAATGACTCTGGATGTCAGTTCCGTTACTTTTTCGCTTTCAAAATTGATGCATGTATCAAAATTTAATACAAAAATCGATCTTCATCGCAAAATACAGTAGATTGCATAACGTTTTGGGGCTGTTTATAACATTTCCATATTGATTGTGGATTTGATAAGTATCAAGTTTGGCATTAGCAATGGAGAATAATTGGTAAGCATGCGGTTTGCTTTCAGGGACTTTTGTATGGAGGGAACGATACATTATTGGAGTCAACAGGTCTCAATGGACGTGTGAGTATCTATTTCATATCAAATTAGCAGAATTCTCATACTCTGCATCAGTTAAGTCTAGTTGCTGAGCATTACAAAGTCATACTGTATCTGGAAAAAGCTAAATAAAGCAAAATAGCTTGTTCTTCTACACATAAAAATCATGTGTCAAAATGACTCATGGCTGTTTTAAATTCATATAAATTGCTGACCTTGTTAGAACTGAATATGGTTATGGTACTCTTACTAGTTAAAGTTCACATTATGTTTTGGTTCATGTATGATTCCTTCATTGACAGTTTCTTTTTGTGGTTCCAGTCATCAGTTAGGGAAGTTGATCTTCAGACTGGAAAGGTACATTATGTTCATCCTTCTAAGTGTGTTCTGTGTAACAATGGGTTCCCTAAGGTTATAATCACATTATATTGCATTTTCATTTGATAAAGCATCTTTCGGCGTAAGGTTTTTATATTTATATTTTCCAAATAAAGATGATAAAATGAATCTCCAAATATTTAGGGAAAATGAATCAGAAATCTGCAACTACAATATTTGAAACTTAAAATTGATTATGTTCTTTGTATCCCCAGATCAAAGCCCTGCAAAACATGGATTACGCTTATTTTGGAGAGGGTCTAACTCTTTTGGATCAAAGGTCAGTTAGCAATCTTTTATTTTGCAATTTAAACTATTTATGCCATTATACATTTACAAGAAAAGGTTCATGCAATATACCTCCAAACATTCTGCAAATATGTTTTCCTCATTATTTTTGTTTGTTAAACCTTCATATAAAGAGTCTCTAATGCTGATGTGAAAACTGTTATGTGTTTTTGACTTTTTGTAGGTTGTATCAAGTAACTTGGTTGGAAAAAACTGGTTTCATCTATGACCGATATAATTTAACCAAAGTTTGTGCTTCACATTTATCCCTTCATTTTCATCTCCATTCAACAAAAAAAAAAAAAAACAATCAATATCCAGCATTATATTCTATTATTTTTAATTATTACAGTTCAAAAAATTTACTCATGATATGAAAGATGGCTGGGGATTAGCAACAGATGGAAAGGTCCTCTTTGGAAGTGATGGATCCTCTTCCTTATACCGCATCAACCCTCAAACAATGAAAGGTTTCTATAATTATGAGATTATATTGTCATTTTTTCTCTTAATTTAATATTCTTCATATTTCTCCAATTGATGCAGTTATAACAGAGCTGGTGGTGAAATATAAAAGTTATGAGGTGCATAACCTCAATGAACTAGAGTACATAAACAATGAAGTTTGGGCAAACATTTGGCAGGTATATTTTATTATTTTATCATTCTTTTTAAAAAATAAAATAAAATAATGTAACATTTTTTAACAGAGTGACTGCATAGCTAGAATCTCACCCGTGGATGGAACAGTGATTGGATGGATTCTCCTTCCTGAATTGAGGTTTTTACTCTTTATTCCTCCTTTCCAATTACCTCCGGAATCACTGATTCCACTGTTTCGTTTTTCTAGAGAGGGATTAATAGCATCCGGCAACAGAATTGATGTGTTGAACGGCATAGCATGGGATGCGGATAAAAAACGGATTTTTGGTAAAAGATTTCCATTTCATAATCTATTTTTATTTTTATTTAACATATAATTTGTGTTACTACAGTGACAGGGAAATTCTGGCCAAAGCTATACGAGATCAAGCTGCAGCCATTGAGGAAACATTTGCGGGCACCTGTTGAACAAATGTGCTTGCGGGCCCCAGTTCATTTCAATTGAAGTGAAGTAAAGAATTATGAAAAACAATTTTGTGATTTTGAGTAGAGTTTAGTTACACTTGAGGAAAAAATCCCATCCCATAAATAATATTATATGATAATATTATATTATAGGTCACGTTTACTAACTAAAACACCTAACTTCTATCCGAATCATACAGAGACACGTTTTATATTAAATTCTGCAAATTAAACCGACCAAAACTCGATAAGCTAATAAATGTAAAGTGGAGTATGAGGTGACTTGTCACCAACAATGTCATAAACTTTTGGTGGTGGTTAGGCAACGGAAGTGCAATTTACGCGTTTAAAACTATATAATTTAAGATATTTTTCGTACAATATTTTGTCCTAAACTAAATAAAAACTGAAAACCCAAATCGCACCTGAATTGGCCTGTATAACCGGTCCATTATAACTGAATAGTACTAAAAACAATGGTGCAGTTTTTGATTTCCGTTAATCAAATGTAAATGGTTCGGTTTCAGTTTTGTTGTAAAACCACCTCATGCATAACAGAATACAACCACTAGAATATATAAGAAAAATTAAAAAAAAATGATATATAATAGGTAATTGTATTAATTAAATAAGGAAAAGAATTTGAAGACTGAGATACAAATGTAAACTCGCAAAGTATCAGCCTATATTTGTGGATTTTTCTCGTACAACAGAAGAAGATGCATATTAACAAATAGCAACGGATTTTCATGTTTTTGCCAATCATAGGAACATACTTTCTGATTTTCACTATTTGCACTTTTAGTTTTCATTTTAATAGAAACGAACTTTTATTTTTATGTCATTTTGGACCATTATGATTTAAACGATATTAACCGATAACCAGATGCATTAATCGATTAAAATCGTTAACCAAAACCAATCATAATCGATAACCAATGGCTACATAAATGCATTTGCCGATTGTAATGCTTATGGTACAATTTTGGCCTATAACCAAACCAAACTGTCTCATACGCACGCGTAGTTAAATATAGCAAACAGTTTTCATCATAGATGTTTGTTTGGGGTTTTGATGGTGATTTGGGGTTTTCTAACCCTAAGCTTTCTCAAATCCAATTTTAAAGATCATTAAGTGTTCATCATGAGTTTTCCATCCAAACAATGATGGTTAAATTCCATCTCTTATAGTGGAATTGGGTGATATGAACCTAAATCTCTATGTATGAGTTGTACAAGTGCTTTAATGACATGCACTTTAACTTCTAGATACATGTATGGATTTAAATCCATGAAATCTTAGTTAATTCAATAGGTGGTGGTAGCGATGGTAGCGAAGATGATGGTGTTAGGGCTAGGGTGTGGTGGGTAGTGGGGGCGGTGATGGTGGCGGTGGCGGTAGTGGTAGTGGTGGGGTAATGGTGGTGGTGGTGGTGATGGTGGGGCTTGGGAGTGGGTGGGTGAGGTGGCGTGAGGTGGTTGTGTGTTTATATTTTAGAAAAAATTTAAAATTTGAAAAATATGAAAAACAATAATTATCAGTTTTCTAAAATTTTCTAACCTCTTTGTAATTTTGGAAAACAGAAAGTTTTCATTTCTATGAACATTTTAGAAAAATTATTGAACTAAACACATTTTCAAAATTCTCATTGTTTTAGATTTTTTTTTTCGGAAAACGGCTCATTTTTCCGTAACTAAACGCACCATAAGTCTTTCATCATTTTTTGTTTATCGATCATCATTTATGGGCATTCATGTAAGTTTTATTGACAAATTGACCATCTATAAATTTGATTCTACAACCAAACTTGTATTCACACATTTGTTAACCTAACATATGAGAAGGATTTTAGAAAAAAACTATCATTATTTAGGCATATTGTTATTGAACCACAATTGAAAACAAAACATTAAAATCAAGTGTTTTATATTAAGTAAGAGTGACAATTTTGTTTAGGCATATTGCCATTAAGTTAAACATGATATAAAGCATTTTTGAGTTTTATTCAAAAATTAGTTTCAAAAACAAGATTTTAGCAATGGAAGACTTGAGTATTTTTGAACAATTATAAATTAGTTATAACCAACCATGGATCTTCTTGCAAAGTTTGGAAAGAAATCAAGCACCAAAGAAGAAGAAGAGTTTAACAACCTTTGTAGACTTTGAATCCTCAAGGGGAGGCTTGGAAGTTGATGGAGAATGTGGAACCTTTTAGACACCAACATGAAAGCAACTTGATTTAAGATGCTAGTCTTGTGTAGAACTCTTAATTTCTTAAGTTTTAAGTTCATAACCAAAGTATGAAATTAAAGAGAGTATAAGCATGCAAGTAACTTCTATCGATTCTTTGCAAGAGAGAAAGTGAGAGAGGTAGAGAGCATTTTTCGGCAATTCCTCTTAGAGTGAAGAACCAAATGCAAGCCCCATGTCTTTATGCATAAAGTGGAAAATATTAAGCATTAGGTATAAGCACTTTAAGCAAACATGTCTCTACATCATTATTATGTCCATGCATGTACTCTAAATTTCATTTCTTTACATTAAACAAATAAAGAAGCTATTCTCCCTCTCCATAGACTAACTACGGGTTTTGGTAAAAGACAAAAAAGATTTATCTAGTCCAAAATGTTGTGCATGACATGTTAATTCTTACCATATGAAATAATGTGTTACTTGTCATTTGAAAAATTATTATTTCCATGAAATAATATTTCCCAATTAATTATAAGAGTTTATGGAATATTTATTAAAACCAATTTCTAATAAATAATAATTGTATCAAGTTGTTTTTAGTGTGACCCTTAGGATCATATGTTAATTAGCAATATCACTTTAATATGACTCTTGATCATACTAGATCTTTCAATCTCCCACTTGCGCAAGACTCATATTAGACTGATATAGACAGTGGTGAACTGCTAGCAACATTTCACTACTCCTAACAACATATGACTTTGTGTCATTCTATCAATGCCCATTTCCCCATAAGCTCAAAGCTACAATTGGTGTACAAGCTAAGTTATCAGTTATCCCTTTGTCACAGACATCATGTTGAACATGAGATACGGATCGCAATCAATCTCATATGGTGTTCAACTTTTGGTAAGGCACCTTAGATGTCTAACTCTCAACACATAATATGAACAAATCCCATCTTGACTACATAAGCCTCTTGCATAGTTCAGAAAATCCCTAAAAATGGCTTTTATAACTGCCCATGAGGTGATCTTGATGCGAGTCAGTTCAATACTAATTCTCTGACAAGTACGTATGAAACTTGGTTACAACCACTTGCCTACTTTCATCTGGTGAGAGTCAACCAATCCAATTCATATTAGTCTTACTTCATAATTGCTCCCACAATTATAACCGACTATGAACCGTTTAGAATAATAAGATTATTCATGGATTAAACATGTTAATATAGAACACAACAAGTATTGATGTTAGGATCATATCCCAGTATATCAAAACAACATATAATAGTGGTGGTCATAACGTTTCAATATCCAAATACTAAATCCAAATCAAAATCCCATTTCTAGAATAATAAAGTCTTACAGCTGAAGTGTGACTATTCATACTTAGCTCAAAAAAAGGACTTTATTAATGGGTTTGACTAAACTTAGTTTGTGTGAATTCTATGAATACTTTCATCTCCATATTTGACTTTATTCTAGGTATAGTTAAACATCTTAGAGAATATGATTGGTGTTCTTTCGTGACATAGTGTTTCTTAGCTTGATTAAGTATACTCTTGAAGTCACAAAGATTTCTATGTGATCCTTGAATGGCAGAAATCAACATGGTTTTTCAATGAACTCATTCATCCAATCATATTTGATTTCAACTTCTAAAGTAGTGTATTCTTATTTTGTAGTAGAGTGTATCATTGTGTTTTGCTTGGACCTCATTCCAACTAAACTTACTCTTCATTCCATAATGAAGTCATAATCCAATTATAATTCATAATAATCTATACTTGTTTAGAAATCAGAATCCTATGTAGCTCTTTACATGAACATTTTATTCTAAACTAATTATATCATATACATTTTCTTAGTTCTTCTTAAGTACTCTTACAATGTTCTCATAGTCATCCAACGACTTAACCATGTATCCAATTTTTATCTTGTGATATGATCACAACATTATTATATACTAGGTCTTATGCATAACATGACATAATGATGGATTCATTTGCCAAGAAAATCGAATATAAATCATTTCAACTAGTTCAAACCTATGAGCTAGGTCCTTTCGAGGCTGGCTCAAACTTAGTGCCATGCGACAATGCCAAGATTCCTCCAAAGGAATCTTCTATCTTGATCTCTTTCAAGATATTGTCAATATATGCATAAAGATATAAAACTTTTAACATTCATCTTATCTATCTCTATAGATTTTACATTCCAAGAATGTATATTGTCCTTCCTAAGCCTTTCATCTTAGAAACACATTATGAGTCAAGGTGAAAAGGCATGGCATGGTCAGAATGTAATTTCTCATGATTAAGTATGTCTCATTCATACAAGATTAGGAATGTCACTATGCTCCTACTAGTTCTTAGTAAACACACATGTTCTATTCATTTTGATATAAAAGCAAACCTTATGGTTTTGTATTAAAATGATGATTGCAACCTTGAAATGTCTGCTTTATATCTACAAGTGGATCTCAAGCTTTACACATTTTGCTAGGATAACATAGATTAAGAAAACCTCCAGGCTATTAATAAGAGCCGTCTTTCTTGAAATCTATTTGTGTAACATCCCAAAAATCAGAAGTAAAAATTTCATTTTTCATTCAACCCAACACCATCAAATATTCATATCAACCATCCAGAAATATGTCAAAGTAAAAATAGTTATCAGAGTACAATCCCAAAATCAAAAAAGTGAGGAAAACATGGGTGGATGCGCTGCGATCAAGCCGTGCCCTTCCCCTTCGAACCGGAAGTACCTGAAACAAAACTTAAACCGTAAGCACAAAGCTCAGTGAGTTCTCCCCAAAATACCATATACCATGAATACAATGGGCCTCGCCCGACATTGGGCCCCACCTAGTACATATCTATCAATAACATGCGATGCACCCCGCCTAACACACTCATCAGACCCCTCCCGGTATCGGTCCCCGCTCGATATGCAAGCAAACACATACAATACATGAAAGAGTCACACAGAGAGCTAGCATTCTAATAACAATAACTAATGGGACGACATTGGTTGCTTGGACCCGCCAAAAAGCTGTGAGAATACTCACCTCAATCAAATGATGAATAGAAACACACATACACACTCACATGCTGCTGCTACAATGGATCCTCAACTAAACACATTCAAACTGTAACAACTAAAAAATCACAACAATTTTAAACTTTTCAAAAAAACCCATGATCATAAAATGTTTACAAAATCATTGTTTCCAAAGTATTTAACAATATCAGAGCATCCCAAAATCATAAGGCCATGAAGCAGGAGGATGTGTACGGTCACGCCTTCGCCTTTCCACGATCATCAGAAGTACCTGAAACAATAAACTAAAACTGTAAGCCAAAGCTTAGTGAGTTCCCCCAAAGTACCACCATATAAACACAACAAACAACAACATGCATAAATGAGCCTTCAACTTGACTGGACCGCCTCGTAGGGCCTTCATCCTATCTGGACCGCTCCCGAGCCTTCGACATGAGTGGACCGCCTCGTAGGGCCTACAACCTATCCGGACCGCTCGTCTGGCCTTCAACCTGATTGGACCGCTTCATAGGGCCTACAACCTATCCGGACCACCCCGGGTATCTTGACCTTCAGCACAAAGCAGGACCGCCTCAACCCAACCAACCATAACATGTCGACATATACAAAACAGATAAACATATAATCAGTCAAAAGACAATAGGCAGATCTACAGATCACTACCGCATGCTAACATCCTATATAATGTTTGGTGGTCAAACCAACAAATAATGAGATAAAATAATAATAACAATAAAGTGCAAATCACTGCTACTACTTACACTAAAGATAGTATATAGTAAGCAGGGTCGGTCCACAGGAATACGAGACTTTTTATTTAACCATATTTTCACACATCATACAATCAATGTTAAAGTGGGGGGGGGGGAGGGGGAGGGGTGTTATATTTGAGTTCAAATTAAACTTCATAAACAAACAATATTAATAATAAAATTAAATAAAAGAAATACATATCTGATTCTGATTCCTAAACATGTGTTGTGTTGTAAGGTGTAATATGACTATGATTCATGTTCAATCTAGGTTGGTAATTTAGATATTAATAAACTCTAATATCCAAGTTGACAAAAGTGTTTCATTCAAAACATGTTCTTCAAATAAAACTTCATTTAGTTGATTCAATTCAAATAAGCTCTTGCATCAAATCATTAAATGACATTAAATTCTTGCAACAATTACCAACAATGTCCAACATTCATCATAAGTTCGGGAATATGAACATCTAATCTTTGATTACACTAATTTTGATCTAATTACAACCAATCAAGTGCATGTTACTAACATCAAATCATAAAACATATATGAATTTCAGAATATGATTAACTAGATTGATAAGAACCCTAGTTCATTGATCAAGTGAAAAGAGAACTAATCAAACATATAATTAAGATCAAACCAAAGATTACTAGATGATAAATATAAATTCAAGTGAAAATTACAATCTAACAACAAACACTTAGAAATCTAGAATCGGAAATGATAGAAAAATCAGCCACACATGTCTAAATCAAACTACTAATTCAACAAGTTTTGATCTTCAAATTAACTTACAAAAAGAAAATTAAAGTGTTTCCAAGATGCTAGATGATGATATGATCTCCCAAAATCACCCCCTTGAAGTTCCAAGTCGAAGTTATGTTTAAATGTGCCATGAACCATAAATAAATCAGAAGTTAGAGATTCAAAATCCAATCAGATCACGTTACACGGCCCATGTAACGTATGCCTTGTTATTACACGACCATGTAATGACTCTGATGTGCTGAAATGCTTCCAAAGCACGGCCGCGTAACGCATGCATTTCCAAAGCGCGGGCCGTGTAATACAATACATAATAGTCATTTTCTGATTTTCTTCAATTCTTCAATTTTGTTCCGAAAGTTCCGAAATTTCACCGAGAGCTTCCCTTGACCATCCTAAGCATGCTCCAATCTTCAAATTACCCTAAAACATCCATAGAAAATGGTGAAATATCGATAGATCCTCGATAATGTCCCTAAATGCAAAATGTATGAAAATTACACTAAACATGCCATACAATGCTATAAATAAACATGAAATTAACCTATGAAAAGGTGCAATTTATGCACCTAACAATACCAGGATATTGATCTAACAGATCTCTACAACATAATCACATACTGTCATATAACAGGATATGAAATCCAATGGGCCGGCATTAGTGCCTTCGACCCACAAGTATAGTGAGGAAGACTCACCTCTCAATCTAAACAATAGCTGATGAGGTCCCGACTTCGAATCTCAGCTCTAACGGACACCTATCCATCCAAATGACCAATTCTCAAACACAATCCAAAGTACCCAAAATACCCTCAAGTCAAACTTGATCAACCTTGGCCAAAGTCAAAGTCAAAGTCACAGTCAACACCTAGCCGAGTCAACCCAGCCGAGCCAACCCGACCGATTCGACTCAGCCGAGTACGTTGGGCGTACTCTTATGTACGTGGGACGTACTTGTTATTTGACCAACTTATGGGGCGTACTTGGTGTTTGACCAACTTACAGGGCGTTGACCACGTACGCGCAACATACCACTTGGTACGCCCAACGTACGTGCTCCATTCAACCCTTTTTCCATTAAGAGCTTAATACTCCAAATCCTCACGTCCAAAGTCAGATCCAAGGCTAAAATACCATTATGAGTCATAAAGTTTCCAACTTTATGACTTTGCATGTCCATTAAGTTCTTAAAACACGAACCCTCAACATCTTAATGCATTAAGACCTTCTATAGCTTGCATGGAGTGGAACTTACCCTCAAAACTACATTTTTATGAGTCAAGACCCCTTATAAGGTCTGAAAGGACGACTCATTGGGTCAAGAACATGCCATTCTCAAGAATCACCAATTTTGGGACAAAAAGTGTCTTAAAGGAAGAAATGTATAGATCTACAAGATGGAGTGATCAAGATGTGAACTTTTTACCTTCTGGAGGTTGCTATCAAGAAGGAAGTCTCAGATCCAAGATGCTTCCGAAACTCCAAGCTCTTATCACTACTCTCTTCTTCTTCAAGAACACTTCTAAACACTCCAAAGGGATCCAAAATTCACTCTCACTTAAGGTTTGCTTGGGGTCGTTTCTCACAGAGAGGATGAAGAAGAAATGAGATATGAGGCTATAATGAGGTTTAAATATGGACCAAACCCTAAAAATTAGGGTTTGACATTTCTTCACGTACGCCCCGCGTACGAGGTGTACGCCAGCGTACTAGGGCGCACCCTAGTATGCCTAGCGTACACAGCGTAAGCTCAACGTACACCACTTGGGTAAAATTACTATATTTCCACCATGGGCCATTTACAATCCTTTCCAATCCCAAGGGCTAAAATACAACATTATTCAAACATAGGGTTTAAATTGAAATTACCTTGACTTCGAGATGTTACAATTCTCCCCCACTTGAACTAGACTTCATCCTCAAAGTCGGCCGTTGTGAATAACTCAGGATAATGCTCCCGCATCTCAGCCTCCGACTCCCAGGTCCACATGGAGCCTCCCCGATGTTGCCACTGAACCTTTACCAAAGGTATCACCTTGTTGCGCAAGACCTTCATTTTTCTCTCCAATATAGCCACTGGCCTCTCAATATAATTTAGGCGCTCATCGACCTGAATATCATCCAATGAGACCACTACCTCACCATCCAACACACACTTCCACAATTGAGAGACATGGAAAGTGATGTGGATCTGACTGAGCTCACTCAACAAGTCCAACCGGTAGGCCACCCTGCCTACCCCGACGATCATACGAAATGGTCCAATATACCGGGGACCCAACTTCCCCCTCTTCCTGAAGCGTATCACAACCTTCCAGGGAGATACCTTCAGTAATACTATATCCCCGACGTGAAATTCCAACTATGATCGACGCCGGTCGGCATAACTCTTCTGCCGACTCTGAGCTGTCTGCAGTCTCTGCCTAATCTGCTGAATAAGCTCCATGGTATGAAGGACCACTTCGGTCCTTCCCATGACCCTGTGACCAACCTCTCCCCAACATAGCGGGGTACGACATCTCCGACCATACAAGAGCTCAAAACGTTGGGCACCAATGCTGGAGTGATAACTATTTTTGTAAGAAAACTCCGCAAGAGGTAGGTAGGAATCCCAAATCCCACCAAAATCTATGACACAATCCCGCAACATATCCTCGAGTTTCTGGATGGTCCGCTCACTTTGATCGTCGGTCTGCGGGTGATATGCAGTGCTGAAATGTAGCCTTGTGCCCAGTTCCTCGTGGAACTTCTGCCAGAATCGAGAAGTGAACCAAACATCTCGGTCTGAAACAATGGAGTCTGGAACCCCATGACGAGCAACGATCTCTCGGACATACACATCGGGGAACTTTTTTGCCGAAGAGCTCTCCCGGATGTTCAAAAAGCGGGCACTCTTGGTCAATCGAACCATGATGAACCATATAGCAACAAAAACCTTGGTAGTCTTCGGAAACTTGGTGATAAAATCCATGATGATCTATTCCCACTTCCACATGGGAACCTCCAAAGGCTGCAGGTTGCCATGAACCTCTCGACATGCCAGGCTATCTCCTTCTTCATCACGGACACCAGTAACTCAATCTCAAATACCGATACATCTTGGTGGCTCCCGGGTGTATAGAAAAACAAGACTTATGAGCCTCGTCCAACACTATCTGCCTGATCCCACCAGAAACTGGAAACTATATCCGACCACACCGGGTCAATAACCCCCGACTGTCGGTGATAAACCTATCGATCTCGCCCCTGATCCTTTCCTGTTTCCAGTTCTCCTTCCTAACTCCCTCTGCCTGAGCCTCTCTAATCAGACCCAAAAGTAGATAATCAACAAATATCCTCATACACATTTCTCCAAATGAAGATCCAGCCGACTTGCGTCTCAAGGCATCCGCTACCACATTCTCTTTACCCGGATGGTAAAGGATCTCACAGTCATAATCCTTGACCACGTCCAACCACCTACGCTGCCTCATGTTCAGGTTCGGTTGGTCCATAAGTAATCAAAAACTGTTGTTATCCATGTAAACAGTACAACGGACCCCATAAAGATAATGTCTCCAAATCTTGAGGGAAAACACCATTTCTCCAACTCCAGGTCATGAGTAGGATACCACGCCTCATGCCGCTTCAGCTGCCGAGAAGCATAAGCAATCACTCGCCCTCTCTGCATAAGGACCGCCCCCAAACTAGTGATGAATGCATCACAAAATACTACGAAGTACTCAATGTCCCGTGGAAAGGTCAACACCGGGGCCTTACATAACCTCTACCGTAACGTCTCAAAAGCAACCTGCTGCTCAGGACCCCATCGGAAACCCACTACCTTCCTCGTTAGACGAGTGAGGGGTACTGCGATCTTGGAGAAGTCCTGAATAAATCTCTGATAATATCCTGTTAAACCCAAGAAATTTCGAATCTCTGAGGGGGATTTCGGAACCTCCCACTGCATCACAACTTCGATCTTGGCCGGATCGACCAAAATCCCATCCTGGTAAACAATATGTCCTAGGAACTGGACCTCTCGTAACCAAAACTCACACTTCGAGAACTTGGGATACAACCGCTCCCACCTCAATACTCCCAAAAGCTCTCGAAGGTGCTCCTCGTGCTGCTCTCTGGTCTTAGAATACACCAATATATCATCAATGAACACTATAACAAATCGGTCGAGCATCGGCCTGCACACCCGATTCTTCAAATCCATAAACACTGCAGGCAGATTGGTGAGCCCAAATGGCATCACCACGAACTCGTAATGCTCATAACGAGTCCAGAACACAATCTTCTCCAGGTCCTCCTCTCTCACCCTCACCTGATGATACCCTGACCTCAAGTTGATCTTGGAAAACGAAGATGCACCATGCAGCTGATCAAAGAGGTCATCAATCCGCTGAAGGGGATAACGGTTCTTCACCATTAACTTGTTCAACTCCCGGTAATCAATGCACATCCGGTGTGAACCATCCTTCTTCTTGACGAACAGTATCAGCGCTCCCCACAGCGAACTGCTTGGTCTGATGAACTGCTTGCCTAACAGATCCTGAAGCTGAGAGGACAACTTCTGCATCTCGGACGGTGCCAAGCGGTACGACGCCTTGGCAATCGGAGCCGCACTAGGCACTAGATCAATCCTTACCTCAACCTGCCTCTCGGGAGGCACATCTGGTAACTCCTCTGGGAATACCTCAACAAACTCCCTAACAATCGATACATCTGAAACCGAGATCTGCTCCCCTACCCAAGTATCAACCACATAAGCAAGGTAACCCGCACACCCATGCTTAATATACTGCCGAGCCCTGGCTGCCGAACAAAACCATGAACCAACCCTGGTACCCTCTCCATAGATAACCAGTTCTCCCCCACTTGGGTTTCAAACTAAACTCGCTGACCCTCTGTAACACCGTAAATTTTCAAACAATTTTTTCATTTAAAAATCGCATAATTCTCATAACACATTTCACGAAAATCTCATTTATTTAATTTACAAATCACAACTCCGCAATTGTTTGATTCAAATCCAGGATCCTCAGAACGTAACTCTTTCACTGGTGTGTACAATCAAGCCGGTGCCTTCCCGCGAACCTGAGAAAAACCTGAAACACATAACACATAACACGGTAAGCACGAAGCTTAGTGAGTTCCCGAAAATACCACGCACAATAACTAGCCACTCGAGGCTATAACACTGCAAGACCCTCCGGTCAATGTGTCTCAGTGGGACCCTCCAGTCCCACGGCTTGTTGGACCCTCTGGTCCGGTCTGGTTGGGACCCTCCAGTCCCATGGCTCGTTGGACCCTCTAGTCCGGTCTGGTTGAGAACCCTCCGGTCTCATAATACGTTGGACCCTCCGGTCCGGTCTATGTATCACATAATATAACATACAACATATATATCACACAGAAAATGCATAACTCAAGCAAGCACATAAGACCCTCTGGGCACACATAGTTACCACTCTAGGTAAAGTATAGTGAGAAGACTCACCTTGTAAGCAAGCAAGTAACAGTCTCGTACTCGGAAATCTCGAACTAGCCTCCGCCTATCACATAGGATAAATATCTCTAATTAATGCTCTATTAATACTCGCATATTCTAAAGGCTACCCTCTTTCTCTGTCTAACTCTTGAAGTGGATAAAAGATCATTTTACCCCTCCATGGTCTCCATTACTCACGTTGACTAAACCCTAAAGTCAACAGAAGTCAGACTCGAGTCATCAGTCCATATTTGACCTGACTCGCCGAGTGCACCCTTGTGACTCGTCGAGTCCCATCGTTTTCCACAGAAGTCTCGTGAAGGTTGACTCAGCTCGTCGAGTTGACTCCCAACTCGCCGAGTGATCGCATGATTCAGCTCTACGGGACAAACCCTAATCAACTCGTCGAGTCGGCTCATTGAATCGGCGAGTTCATTCAGACCCCAGGCTTATTCAGACGATTTAAAACAGATC
This sequence comes from Lactuca virosa, assembly GCF_052849685.1. Lineage (NCBI taxonomy): Eukaryota > Viridiplantae > Streptophyta > Magnoliopsida > Asterales > Asteraceae > Lactuca > Lactuca virosa. The sequence continues at coordinate 114,876,541 of NC_136434.1, read as the reverse complement.
TATCACTCCAAACACTAGATCTGTCCTCTCAAGGCTCAATAGTCATGTAAAGCTTCAATCTTTACATTCATGCACGATGTTATTGCTCCAAAATGCTAATACATGCCCTTCATGAATGATTAAGCCCAAAAACCCTCATATGGATGAATAAAGCTGGGACACCTAGACTCTAAGGACCTCACAAGGTCCAGATCTGAGGTCTAGACTTCTTGATAACTCATGCTACTCAAAAACCCAAACAAAAGATAGCAAAAGCCCTAAACCTCCATAGATATGATATCTATCCAAAATAAAAAGAAAGGTAAAGACTTCTTACCTTCCTCAGGAGCTCTGGACAGGAAATCACTGGATCCAACAGCCTCACCTCCAGCTCCTTGCTTGATAACCTCCTCCTCTTCCTCAAATGATGCACAAGAACCACAATATGAGCTTCTCTATCACTCTCTAGCTCCAATAGAAATTAGCCCACTCAATACACCACCAAAGCCAAACTCATACTTGAGAGTCTGGTTCGTTACAGAATTGGAACCACTCGTCCCAATGGAGCACCCAACTCATGACCCATGACCCGCAACCCACACGTACATAATTTCTCCAAGTCCTTTCGATTGTGATTAACCACAACTTAACTCAGAATATAACGATTCCCGATACATATGGAGACCCCAGTCTCGCCCCTGGTCCGACCACCAGGTTCCCGAACTCAAAGATTAAGGCTACCCAAGCCTAAAAACTCTTCTGCGTCATGCTCTGACTAGCGAATAATACGGCTCCCCATAGCACCACGACACTCTCTCGCTGGCTAGTGAATACTACGGCTCCCTGCAGTATCACAACACTCCCCCAATGACTGGTGAGTACTACGGCTCCCCGCAGTATCACAACACTCCCCCAATGGACGGTGAGTACTACGGCTCCCCGCAGTATCACAACACCCTCTCTCTAACTAGTGAGTATTACGGCTTCCCGCAGTATCACAACACCCTCTCTCTGACTAGTGAGTACTACGACTCCCCGCAGTATCACAACACCCTCTCACTGACTAGTGAGTACTACGTCTCCCCGCAGTATCACAACACCCTCTCTCTGACTAGTGAGTACTACGGCTCCTCGCAGTATCACACCACCCTCTCTATGACTAGTGAGTACTACGGCTCCCTGTAGTATCACAACACCTTCTCTCTGACTAGTGAGTACTACGGCTCCCCGCAGTATCACAACACCCTCTCTCTGACTAGTGAGTACTACGGCTCCCCGCAGTATCACAACACCCTCTCTTATCGCCCCACAATCTCATCCTCAGGTCATTACCTCACTGCGTTCACTAACTCACGCTTCGCGGCCCAACATAGATAGGTGCACACACCCACCCAGGCTAAGCATCACTACTCCTGACGACCGCCGTCGACAAAAACACTTTTTCTTGCTTCAATTCACATTCTCAGATAATCCCGTTTGATGTCAATTAGCTGAAAGGGCTCCCACCGGAACCATAGACACCTGATACACCTCTCGCCATCTCATAACTCAAGTCTCAAAATGATCCGAAATTTAGGACATCATACTCGGATACCTCGGTACATCATCACATAACCTTACGACGTCTTCCCTCATCCACTGATCTTCCACTAGCATAGCTCGCAACCTCGAAATACTCCAACTCACAACTTGAAACACGGAGGAATCGTCAATGTCAAGAACACGTTGACGACCATCCGAAACCCCATCCTCTATGGCTCAAACCCATGCGAGAATACTCATACCGACTCTGAAGTTGAATGCCAACAACTGTTGCCCTTCCCAAAGTGAACATAACAACCCATACATCGAACTGGAAATTCTCCACCGTCGAAACTATCCTTACGAGCCAACCACCTCGAATTTACCATTACAACCTTGAAGAATCCCTAACCACCACAAGGTCTCTGACCAACGGCCGCCTGTCGTGGAGACACTCATCCCTTCCTGAACACGTACAACATGCATTATCTCGCTCTGCACCTCGCCTCGACCACCAATAACCCTGGTCTCATGTATCCATACCGCAGGTCTCCATATCCAGTTCTCTAACCGCACTAGAACAATTATCTGATTCTCTCAGTAAATAATCCAGTTCTCCCCCACTCAGGGTTCGAACGATCGCCATTTGGTATACCACAGTCTACTCCACAGACTGGCTCGCCAGATGCACCGATTCCGACTCATGGGATATACCACACCGCGCTCGATGATCTTCCGGATAATAACCACATAACTCCAATTATCCCGAAATCCACCAATCTCATAAACCTCCTCACGTGACTACCTCCAGCCATCTCGAAATCTCAGACCAACACACCGCCGGATGTCCCATCTGTCCCTAATTAGTCCCGCCTCTCAATCTGGAAATAATCCACTATCACACCTCCCGTCTCCAATCCTTCCCCCAACGTCGCATTGTATGGATTATCCTTGAAACAGGAGACTCCTCTCTCACAACCGATACACAACATAAGCAACGAGGGCCACCTCCCCGGTATACACCTCGAAATCTCCTGGAACTGCTGCCAAAAAGTATGCCTCACCCAGAAAGGTACTTCCTTGTTCTCCTACATCTCAGTCCCCACTAATAACTCTCTAATGGAATGGGACATACTTCGCAGTAGACATGCTGCTTAAATACTCTGGTGAAAAGATCACAACCATATGCTACCCCACAGGGTTTACCTCCAACTCTGAAACCGGAAATTCAATATCTCTTCTGCCCATCACAGGAAACCGAAATAGCACCACTCTGGTCACAGAAAGTGACATCTCCTTTATCGGCCGATTGCTCAATTCAGACCAAAATCCTCCATAAATCACCATCTTCTACTCCTCCCTGAGTCTTGCGACTCCAACTGGCATCTCACCAAAAATCCCTCGGGAACTAACACGTTTTTCCCCCTCAAGGCATGCTCCATTGAAAGTTGTTCAACATGGACCTTTGGCCCCGCACTCTTTCACATCTGATCTCAGTCTAACCAATCACAACAGAATAACTGGTAAACCAGAAGCACTAACCACCACGAGTCATGGTACTCGAACCATGTGGCCACCTCTCGATCCGCTACTAACCATGGTACTCGAACCATGTGCTCTCTTCTAAATCTGCTACGAATCATGGTACCCGAACCATGTTCTCTCTTCTCAATCTGCTACGAATCATGGTACTCGAACCATGACATCACCTCTCGATCTGCTACAAATAATGGTACTCGAACCGTGACATCACCTCTCGATCTGCTACTTAAAACCTCCGGAATGCTCCCTGTATCGAGTATGGGTCCTCTGCTTTCAGTAGTACGGGCCCATACTACCTGCCACATCTACCCATACTTTCTACACGGACCATCCCCGAGTTCCTAAGTAGCTGCTCAATCTTCTCGATCACCAATCCCGTCATGTGTGTTCGATCCTCTACGAAATGCTCTACTCTGTCAGCGTACTCATCTGACTAGGGTCACCCTCTCCTAGGCTCTTCCTTGGTTCTCACACTTCTCCGCCATCAGCTGCCGAAGAACTCCTTATGATGCCAACCATCTACTTCCTGAATATCGTCATATTCACTTAGTAGCTGACTCCCATCATCAAGTGTTCCATAAAGCATGAAGCAAACACCATTTAGGCATCGAATAATCTGTACCAACATGTAAAACCACTCTAGGTTATTACCCACTTGCTCTCCTCATACTCAAAGGATATCACCAAACTCAAGCAACTTTACCCCACGCGGGGATCTGACTACTCTCTCAGTAGACTCCTCAAATGCTCATCTAGGCATCTCTCCTAGATTACTCCTCCCCTCAAATCCCTCTCTAAAAAGGCTTCCTGCTGGATACTCTTACTCCGCACATACTCAAAAGCAAATCACAGATAGCACAATTCCTAGGCTAAGGTATCATAAATCAGGCCAATCAAGTCCTAAATTATGAAATACCTAGCCTATCTCTAGCATGCATCACTAATATCCCAATAATAACTCATAACACAAATAAGTAAGGGTACTTTGGGAAATGACCGTTCGGGCTCTGGCTGATTGTACACACTGCTCCTTCTTGTTTTCTCTTAGAAACTCTTACTCGTTATAGAAAAATCTTTTCTTTTTGAAAACTTTTCTCAAATCCTCAGTTTGAGTCCAGACTTACCCGAAGGTGCATCCGAATCCCTCAAACCAAGACTCTGATACCAACGTGTAACACCGTAAATTTTCAAACAAAATTTTCATTTAAAAATCGCATAATTCTCATAACACATTTCACGAAAATCTCATTTATTTAATTTACAAATCACAACTTCGCAATTGTTTGATTCAAATCCAGGATCCTCAGAACGTAACTCTTTCACTGGTGTGTACAATCAAGCCGGTGCCTTCCCGCGAACCTGAGAAAAACCTGAAACACATAACACATAACACGGTAAGCACGAAGCTTAGTGAGTTCCCGAAAATACCACGCACAATAACTAGCCACTCGAGGCTATAACACTGCAAGACCCTCCGGTCAATGTGTCTCAGTGGGACCCTCCAGTCCCACGGCTTGTTGGGCCCTCCGGTCCGGTCTGGTTGGGACCCTCAAGTCCCATGGCTCATTGGACCCTCTGGTCCGGTCTGGTTGAGAACCCTCCGGTCTCGTAATACGTTGGACCCGCCGGTCCGGTCTATGTATCACACATATATCACACAAAAAATGCATAACTCAAGCAAGCACATAAGACCCTCTGGTCACACATAGTTACCACTCTAGGTAAAGTATAGTGAGAAGACTCACCTTGTAAGCAAGCAAGTAACAGTCTCGTACTCGGAAATCTCGAACTAGCCTCCGCCTATCACAAAGGATAAATATCTCTAATTAATGCTCTATTCATACTCGCATATTCTAAAGGCTACCCTCTTTCTCTGTCTAACTCTTGAAGTGGATAAAAGACCATTTTACCCCTCCATGGTCTCCATTACTCACGTTGACTAAACCCTAAAGTCAACAGAAGTCAGACTCGAGTCATCAGTCCATATTTGACCTGACTCGCCGAGTGCACACTTGTGACTCGTCGAGTCCCATCGTTTTCCACAGAAGTCTCGTGAAGGTTGACTCAGCTCGTCGAGTTGACTCCCAACTCGCCGAGTGATCGCATGATTCAGCTCTACGGGACAAACCCTAATCAACTCGTCGAGTCGGCTCATTGAATCGGCGAGTTCATTCAGACCCAAGGCTCATTCAGACGATTTAAAACAGATCTATCACTCCAAACACTAGATCTGTCCTCTCAAGGCTCAATAGTCACGTAAAGCTTCAATCTTTACATTCATGCATGATGTTATTGCTCCAAAATGCTAATACATGCCCTTCATGAATGATTAAGCCCAAAAACCCTCATATGGATGAATAAAGCTGGGACACCTAGACTCTAAGGACCTCACAAGGTCCAAATCTGAGGTCTAGACTTCTTGATAACTCATGCTACTCAAAAACCCAAACAAAAGATAGCAAAAGCCCTAAAACTCCATAGATATGAGATCTATCCAAAATAAAAAGAAAGGTAAAGACTTCTTACCTTCCTCAGGAGCTCTGGACAGGAAATCACTGGATCCAACAGCCTCACCTCCAGCTCCTTGCTTGATAACCTCCTCCTCTTCCTCAAATGATGCACAAGAACCACAATATGAGCTTCTCTATCACTCTCTAGCTCCAATAGAAATTAGGGTTTTCTCTCAGGGGAAGGTAGCCGAAAATGAGGCTATAAGTGCCTTTAAATAGGTCTCAAACCCGGGAAATTAGGGTTTCTCTGCCCAACACCTACTCGGCGAGTCCTTCCTCTGACTCGTCGAGTCCATTCATTAAGTCCACACGAGCAACTCGACTCAAATCAATGAGTTGGACCCTCAACTCATTGAGTCTCTCCTTCAATCTCAAGATTAACATACACAATAATATCCCTGAAAATCCGGATGTTACAATTCTCCCCCACTTGAATTAGATTTCGCCCTCGAAATCGCTCCTCAACAACGTATAGATCTAATCCAATAACCGAACAGCACCATCGAAAGGATCTCATACCACACAACTATCTTCCTCTCTGGACACCTGAATCTATACAGGAACTCCCCCCCTGGAAAAAGGACAGACCCATCCGCCACTACGCTACCCCTTCTGACTCCCCAGAATCTGGAAACTCTAGTGGCCTGCCATGCAGCCAGACCGCCCTCTTAAGATATCGCCACGTTATTCGCTTATCGAATAACAAACCCCGATAACTCACTGCCCCTCTGATTCTCTAGTTGGGACCGATAAAAACAAGTCCATGCCCAAAACTGGCTACCGATCACTCATCCCAGACATGATAAACAATCCAGATCATATACTAAGGAATGAAAGGATCACATCACACCAGGGACCCATCCACTGTACTGCAATCAAAACCCATCTGAACAACGAACCCTCAACACCCTGACCTCAGGCATGGAAAATGATCATGCTTGTTCAGAAGCGTCCTCCGACATCTAACAAACATAAACCTCAGCTCCCTTCTCAATATCCCTTTCAAGACTGAGCACCAGGTCATCTCCCGACCCAACAATTGAACCTCCAAAGGTTACCCATTGCATGTCCCAAAACGTCTGACTGACTTCCTTCTCACGACAACTATCTCGGCTAAGTGTGACACACAAGTTACGAATTTCGCTTTACCTCAAGCGAATACGGAAGTCGTCTCACCCTCGACCTCTGTCATCTACTACTCCTTAGTTCCATGCCTCTCGCGGTTTTCCTATACAACCGAACTGACCCACACAGGTCTAAGACATCATAAGACACACTATACCCCGAAAAATGAAACCCTTCTCTGAATCTGGAATCTCATTCGCCCACTCAATACACCACCAAAGCCAAACTCATACTTGAGAGTCTAGTTCGTTATAGAATTGGAACCACTCGTCCCAATGGAGCACCCAACTCATGACCCATGACCCGCAACCCACGCGTACATCATTTCTCCAAGTCCTTTCGATTGTGATTAACCACAACTTAACTCAGAATATAACGATTCCCGACACATATGGAGACCCCAGTCTCGCCCCTGGTCCGACCACCAGGTTCCCGAACTCAAAGATTAAGGCTACCCAAGCCTAAAAACTCTTCTGCGTCATGCTCTGACTAGCGAATAATACGGCTCCCCATAGCACCACGACACTCTCTCGCTGGCTAGTGAATACTACGACTCCCTGCAGTATCACAACACTCCCCCAATGACTGGTGAGTACTACGACTCCCCGCAGTATCACAACACTCCCCCAATTGCCGGTGAGTACTACGGCTCCCCGCATTATCACAACACCCTCTCTCTAACTAGTGAGTACTACGGCTTCCCGCAGTATCACAACACCCTCTCTCTGACTAGTGAGTACTACGACTCCCCACAGTATCACAACACCCTCTCACTGACTAGTGAGTACTACGTATCCCTGCAGTATCACAACACCCTCTCTCTGACTAGTGAGTACTACGGCTCCCCGCAATATCACACCACCCTCTCTATGACTAGTGAGTACTACGGCTCCCCGCAGTATCACAACACCTTCTCTCTGACTAGTGAGTACTACGGCTCCCCGCAGTATCACAACACCCTCTCTCTGACTAGTGAGTACTACGGCTCCCCGCAGTATCACAACACCCTCTCTTATCGCCCCACAATCTCATCCTCAGGTCATTACCTCACTGCGTTCACTAACTCACGCTTCGCGGCCCAACATAGATAGGTGCACACACCCACCCAGGCTAAGCATCACTACTCCTGACGACCGCCGTCGACAAAAACACTTTTTCTTGCTTCAATTCACATTCTCAGATAATCCCGTTTGATGTCAATTAGCTGAAAGGGCTCCCACCGGAACCATAGACACCTGATACACCTCTCGCCATCTCATAACTCAAGTCTCAAAATGATCCGAAATTTAGGACATCATACTCGGATACCTCGGTACATCATCACATAACCTTACGACGTCTTCCCTCATCCACTGATCTTCCACTAGCATAGCTCGCAACCTCGAAATACTCCAACTCACAACTTGAAACACGGAGGAATCGTCAATGTCAAGAACACGTTGACGACCATCCGAAACCCCATCCTCTATGGCTCAAACCCATGCGAGAATACTCATACCGACTCTGAAGTTGAATGCCAACAACTGTTGCCCTTCCCAAAGTGAACATAACAACCCATACATCGAACTGGAAATTCTCCACCGTCGAAACTATCCTTACGAGCCAACCACCTCGAATTTACCATTACAACCTTGAAGAATCCCTAACCACCACAAGGTCTCTGACCAACGGCCACCTGTCGTGGAGACACTCATCCCTTCCTGAACACGTACAACATGCATTATCTCGCTCTACACCTCACCTCGACCACCAATAACCCTGGTCTCATGTATCCATACCGCAGGTCTCCATATCCAGTTCTCTAACCGCACTAGAACAATTATCTGATTCTCTTAGTAAATAATCCAGTTCTCCCCCACTCAGGGTTCGAACCATCGCCATTTGGTATACCACAGTCTACTCCACAGACTGGCTCGCCAGATGCACCGATTCCGACTCATGGGATATACCACACCGCGCTCGATGATCTTCCGGATAATAACCACATAACTCCAATTATCCCGAAATCCACCAATCTCATAAACCTCCTCACGTGACTACCTCCAGCCATCTCGAAATCTCAGACCAACACACCGCCGGATGTCCCATCTGTCCCTAATTAGTCCCGTCTCTCAATCTGGAAATAATCCACTATCACACCTCCCGTCTCCAATCCTTCCCCCAACGTCCCATTGTGTGGATTATCCTTGAAACAGGAGACTCCTCTCTCACAACCGATACACAACATAAGCAACGAGGGCCACCTCCCCGGTATTCACCTCGAAATCTCCTGGAACTGCTGCCAAAAAGTATGCCTCACCCAGAAAGGTACTTCCTTGTTCTCCTACATCTCAGTCCCCACTAATAACTCTCTCATGGAATGGGATATACTTCGTAGTAGACATGCTACTCAAATACTCTAGTGAAAAGATCACAACCATATGCTACCCCACAGGGTTTACCTCCAACTCTGAAACCGGAAGCTCAATCTCTCTTCTGCCCATCACAGGAAACCGAAATAGCACCACTCTGGTCACAGAAAGTGACATCTCCTTTATCGGCCGATTGCTCAATTCAGACCATAATCCTCCATAAATCACCATCTTCTACTCCTCCCTGAGTCTTGCGACTCCAACTGGCATCTCACCAAAATTCCCTCGGGAACTAACTCGTTTTTCCCCCTCAAGGCATGCTCCATTGAAAGTCGGTCAACATGGACCTTTGGCCCCACACTCTTTCACGTCTGATCTCAGTCTAACCAATCACAACAGAATAACTGGTAAACCAGAAGCACTAACCACCACGAGTCATGGTACTCGAACCATGTGGCCACCTCTCGATCCGCTACTAACCATGGTACTCGAACCATGTTCTCTCTTCTCAATATGCTATGAATCATGGTACCCGAACCATGTGCTCTCTTCTAAATCTGCTACGAATCATGGTACCCGAACCATGTTCTCTCTTCTCAATCTGCTACGAATCATGGTACTCGAACCATGACATCACCTCTCGATCTGCTACAAATCATGGTACTCGAACCATGACATCACCTCTCGATCTGCTACTTAAAACCTCTGGAACGCTCCCTGTATCGAGTATGGGTCCTCTGCTTTCAGTAGTACGGGCCCATACTACCTGCCACATCTACCCATACTTTCTACACGGACCATCCCTGAGTTCCTAAGTAGCTGCTCAATCTTCTCGATCACCAATCCCGTCATGCGTGTTCGCTCCTCTACGAAATGCTCTACTCTGTCAACGTACTCATCTGACTAGGGTCACCCTCTCCTAGGCTCTTCCTTGGTTCTCACACTTCTCCGCCATCAGCTGCTGAAGAACTCCTTATGATGCCAACCATCTACTTCCTGAATATCGTCATATTCACTTAGTAGCTGACTCCCATCATCAAGAGTTCCATAAAGCACAAAGCAAACAACATTTAGGTATCGAATAATCTGTACCAACATGTAAAACCACTCTAGGTTATTACCCACTTGCTCTCCTCATACTCAAAGGATATCACCAAACTCAAGAAACTTTACCCCACGCGGGGATCTGACTACTCTCTCAGTAGACTCCTCAAATGTTCATCTAGGCATCTCTCCTAGATTACTCCTCCACTCAAATCCCTCTCTAAAAAGGCTTCCTGCTGGATACTCTTACTCCGCACATACTCAAAAGCAAATCCCAGATAGCACAATTCCTAGGCTAAGGCATCACAAATTAGGCCAATCAAGTCCTAAATTATGAAATACCTAGCCTATCTCTAGCATGCATCACAAATCAGGCCAAGCAAGTCCTAAATTATGAAATACCGAGTGCACCCTTGTGACTCGTCGAGTCCCATCGTTTTCCACAGAAGTCTCGTGAAGGTTGACTCATCTCGTCGAGTTGACTCCCAACTCGCCGAGTGATCGCATGATTCAGCTCTACGGGACAAACCCTAATCAACTCGTCGAGTCGGCTCATTGAATCGACGATTTCATTCAGACCCAAGGCTCATTCAGACGATTTAAAACAGATCTATCAATCCAAACACTAGATCTGTCCTCTCAAGGCTCAATAGTCACGTAAAGCTTCAATCTTTACATTCATGCATGATGTTATTGCTCCAAAATGCTAATACATACCCTTCATGAATGATTAAGCCCAAAAACCCTCATATGGATGAATAAAGCTGGGACACCTAGACTCTAAGGACCTCACAAGGTCCATATCTGAGGTCTAGACTTCTCGATAACTCATGCTACTAAAAAACGCAAACAAAAGATGGAAAAAGCCCTAAAACTCCATAGATATGAGATCTATCCACAATAAAAAGAAAGGTAAAGACTTCTTACCTTCCTCAGGAGCTTTGGAGAGGAAATCACTGGATCTAACAGCCTCACCTCCAGCTCCTTTCTTGATAACCTCCTCCTCTTCCTCAAATGATGCATAAGAACCACAATATGAGCTTCTCTCTCACTCTCTAGCTCCAATAGCGATTAGAGTTTTCTCTCAGGGGAAGGTAGCCGCAAATGAGGCTATAAGTGCCTTTAAATAGGTCCCAAACCAGGGAAATTAGTGTTTCTCTGCCGAGCACCTACTCGACGAGTCCCTCCTCTGACTCGTCGAGTCCATTCATTAAGTCCACGCGAGCAACTCGACTCGACTTGGCGAGTTGGACCCTCAACTCGTCGAGTCTCTCCTTCAATCTCAAGATTAACATACACAATAATATCCCTGAAAATCCGGATGTTACACCCTCGCAATCGATCATATCAGGCACACATCCCATATGGGGATAGGGATCAAATCAATCGGATAAGGCACCCCGAAGATCTCCAATACACAACCATGATACACTATGGATGCAGAAACCCCATGTTAGTTGGCGATAGAAACCCACAATGGACACTCCAACTCACTAAGGGGCATAGCAAAATCCCTACAAAAATATCGAGACACAAAGGACCGACTCACGCCCGAGTCAAATAACACAAGAGTAGGCAAATAGTTCACTAAGAACGTACCTATTAGAAGCCTAAACATAAGCATACCAGAAAAAATAATCGACAAAATAATAAATAGAAATATATCGGTCACAACCTCTGGCGTTGCTCTGGCCTCCTCGGCAGTGAGCTGAAAAGCACGTCCCCGAGCCCTCGGGGGATCTATCCTCCCCTGGTGCCTATCGGTGATCCTCAGAGTGGCTAGTGCCGGGGCCTGCATCGGGTTGGCGGCAAGCAATGGACAATTCACCTTCATATGGCTAACCTGATCACAGTGGTAGCAAATCCTGGTACTCGAAACGGGGGCCGGGTGGCGACAATCCCTCATACAGTTCCCCCCTTGCCACATTTGTGGCATCCATAAATAAATCGACAAGGAACCTCGTGAACCTTGCCGCACTTTCCACAAGTGCGGCCCCTCTGACTCCCAGACCTCACATCAGCGACCTTAAACCTCTTCGCCGATGCCTGCGGCTGCACATGGGTCTGCCTTTGCTCCATTTTCTGGAGCTCCATCTCAATCTCATGCCACTTCGCGGCCTCCTGTAAATCAAGGAGTGATCCATAGCATTGAGTAGACACGAACGGGTGGATGTCAGTCTTGATCATGCTCAAGTAGCGAGTCATATGAGCTTGCTTAGAAGCAGAAAACTCAGGGCAAAACATAGCCCTCTCTGTGAACATCTTGGTGATCTCCGTTACCGACTCGGTCCCCTGTCTCAGGTCCAAATACTCCTAGGCCAGCCTCTCCCGCTCCACCAATGGAAGATATCTCGAGCAGAACATCTCAAAGAGCTGCTCCCATGATACTGCAACACACTGCTCTGGGGTGTATGAACTAGTAACCAGCCTCCACCAATCCTTCGCTTCAGACCGAAGAAGGTTCAGAGCGCACTTGACCTTCTAGTCAGCTGTGCAACAGCAAGTAAAAAAACATCCCTCAACATCTGACAGCCACCTCATGGAATCGATCGGATCCTGAACCCCTGTTGAAACAAAAAGTGTCCCTCTTTAGCTATAAGGAACCGCAGACTTTTGCACTTGGTGATACCACAGAGAAGCTACTACCGGAGACTGTGTTTTAAACGTTGAAGAACCGTAGAGTTGAAAGATGAACTGTAGAGTGAAGATTTGCATGAAGATAGTTTAGTTTACTTTAACTAACATTGCTTGTATTCCATGTATTATCCGGTGAGCCATTCATGGTCACCATAGTCAGTTACTTTAGATTATTTTACTATTTCGATATAACTTTTGTGTGACATCCCCATTTTCACGGCCATAAAAGACCGATTATGTTTATGCTTTATAAAAATCAGAGTACGTCTTATAATAAAAATGTTGCGGAATTTGTTCCCAGAAAAACATGATAAATACGTTATCAAAGCATTTATGAAGAAATGTATTTTTATTCATTATCAAAACCTTGGGATGTTATCGTCAATACAGAAACATAAGCATAAACAGAACTTACATTCATTTACACTAGTGATCTACATCTCTTTTAAATCTCTCAGTGTAAAGTAGCTTCATATCGACACCGGTGATACAAATAAGCTTGAGTGGGTCAGGTTGGGAAACATGGTGAGTACATAGGGTTTTCAACCCACAATAATATAATTATTATGTTTAAACATCAAACAATCAACCCAATTACCCATCCACATTATCTTCTTTACTCTTAAGGATCTATCCTAAGAATTAGCTATTCCTTGTTCATTCATTCCTAAGGATTATCCTAAGGAATAGGCACGATATCCATCGTTGCTAATGACACATCTGTCAAGCACAACAACTAATATTATCACTTAGGCGCGTCTGCCAGAATTGTGACATTCTTTATGGGGCGCATCTGCCGGTATAGTCCTTTAAGCGCATCTGCCGGGGTTATGAGCTTCTCTATTACGCGCTTCTGCCGGTAGAGTCCTTTAGGCGCATCTGCCAGGGTTATCTCGTTTATTGACAGTATCATTTTCGAGAGTCCACTCGCAATACATGTCAATGGGTTTTTAGAGTACACCGGTGAACAGATCGTTCACAACACCTACAGGTTGTGAGCCTGCTAGTGTTCCACTGGACAGTCTAGAATAGTCCGTGGTTGTCATCCATACTCTGCTAGATGACAGGGCCAACATTCGGGTAAAAGGCTTCTCACATCGTCTACCTCTCACCCTTACCTCATGGTCTATATTACCTCTCAACTTATCGTCCAACTCATATTTCATCTACCCACGTTTTACCCAACATATTATGTAGATATAAATACGTATACAGTTTAAATCATTTAAAACTTGTATAAAATCGTTCATCCAGCATAGATAGCAAGTATACAGATAATATGCACACATAGCACATAGTTTATATAAAATACTTCATATCGATGTGTAAGATGAAAGTAACTATGCACTTACCTGAAGAGGCGGTGATTCCGAACTCACACATAGCGGGTTTCTTTTTTCGAAAACCGGACTCCGCCGGAGCAGAGTTTCTGATCCGAAAGGCTCTTTTCTCGGGGCTTCGGGAGCCTCGGGGATTCCTTCGGGTGCTAGGGGGTTTACATAGACATTAGGGGGGGGGGGTTAGGGAGCTTAGAGAGAGAGTATAGAGAGAGAAAGAAGAGGGTTGAGGGGTGAGGAAATGAGGGAACCCGACACTCTTATTAATAGGCTGAATTCCTGATGGAATCGCCGAGTCGGGTTACTGACTCGCCGAGTCAGTGCCATGTGTCATCACCTGATGGCTTTTCATGGGGAGAAAGCCTTGGCCCATATTCAGCCACGTCACCCGATTTGGCACAGCACCCTGCCGACTTCTAAACCTCGTAACTTTCGCATACGAGCTCCGTTTTTGACGTTCTTTATATCAACGCGTAGGTAAAAACAAGATCTACAACTTTCATTTTGACTCCATCGGCTAATTCTAGATCGATCTTAAAATTACCAGTACGAGGAGATTATACTGTTAAATGTCCGCGTAAAATTCATAACTTCTACATACAGACTCCGTTTTCGTCTGTCTTTTTACCGTTGAGTTCCTATTAATGAGATCTTCAACACTCATTTAGGTTGCGTAGGCCAAAAACCGCTCGATCTAAAATTCGAGTTTCGGGCCGTGCACTGCTACGCCAAATCTTAGAAAATTCACAACTTCCTCATACGAAGTCAGATTTGGGCGTTTTTTTTTGTATGTTCTCGGTTTAACGTATAATACAAATTTTGTTTATATTTCTAAGGTTAAAAAGTCCTACAGTGTAAATTCACTATTTACATCTCCCGGTGCCGTGCCGGTTTTGCCGTAAAACTTCGACGGGCCATAACCTCTTCGTTATAACTCGGATTTCGGCGTTCTTTATATGTACGGAACCCTTGAGACATATTCTCAAACTTGGTTAAGATTATGTATTCTAAATAATCTTTTGTCGAAAAGTCGTTTTCGACCCCTATTATCTCTAAATTGACTAGCCCGGATCTACGGGCGTTACAATTATCTCCCCTTAGGATGATTACGTCCCGGAATCATCAACGAAACAGGGCTGTATAATGACTCCATACGTTATGTCTTCATCGTAGGTAATAATCATAACTTCTATGTTTCTTCGAATGAGTATCTAACTCTTGGTCCTCTTTACTGCAAGCGGTGCTCGATCTTGCACCCGCTCTCTGTCTCATGTTAGACTCTTAATCATGACCTTTATGTCACAATATCGATCATTATTGGAGACTCCTTCTTCTTCTTACAAACTTAGGATACGTTCTTTGATTACCAGAATAGACCGATGGGTCACGTTCTAATGACATCTCATCGTATGATGCAATGCTTAGACTCAGGTCTCTTAGAGTCAAATTTCGGAATGGAATGTACTTTCCTTCATGTTCTAATGTGATATAATCACATTTCGACATGTAGCATTTCTAGCTACCAACTTCTTTAATAATGAGCGCGATACTTCTATTGATCGCTTCGATTATCTTTCACTTCAATCCTCTGGCTTAAGTCAGATGATACATCGAACTTGGTTCTCTGAACCACGTAACATACTCATCGTAGTCGGACTCGATTTGATATGACCACTAGGGTTGAAATGAAAATCATCTTCTTAATCATTACCGAAACAATGGTAACGACATACTTGAATAAAACGAAATCAATTACTAGCTTCTTGGTAACCTTGTGACTTTCCCTGATCCAAGTGCGAGTCCTGTGCTTCCGGTAGTATAGGCCTCTACTACCATTCACACCTACTCATACTCGTCCCAAGTATTGTCTCGCAGTTCTCCAAGTCATTATCACAAAAACAATTTTAACACATACAAATGTGTCCAAACAATCATATAATTTTCCCTAGACTCTACTAGGACTTTTTCCATGCGTATCTTCAATCATCAATTCTGCTTCAACTCGGTTGGTGATGGAAATGTCAGACGATGGGATAACTTCATGGATTATACCAAAAATCTTTCTTTCTGCTAATCGAAAGTGTACTTCTCCCGTACTAGACGTATTATTTCTTAGACGCGTTCTAAAGGCAAGATATCAATCTTACGATATCTTCCGATAGGTACCACTCAATATCGTAAACCTTCTCATTTCCTCCATTTATTCAATTCGCTACGAGTCTTCACCAAGACGTTATGTTCACGGAAGCATGCGTTCAGTGTATCGAGACGAGAATATAGATAGAGAAGATTTAGACACGTATTCCACCTTATTACTCCGAAAAGTTACATGCCAGTTCTAATACCGTATTTAAACGTTTAGAGACCTGAACACATAAAATTTCTAGATCCGGTCGGCAGCAGACCATAGATCCGATCATACATTTAGCATCATAAATCATAATAAATCATTTAGCACATAAAAGCATGTTAGGCATTTTCCCTAAATTAGCTAGTGCTTGTGTCTATTTAGGTGTATTACCTAAATTTTATTAGACACACTCCTCACGGTCATCGCTTAGCATTCTAAGTTTAAGTCTAGAAATAAATCCATATTCATAGTTCGCTTAAACTAATGCTCTGATACCAACTGTGACATCCCCATTTTCACGGCCATAAAAGACCGATTATGTTTATGCTTTATAAAAATCAGAGTACATATTTTAATAAAAATGTTGCGGAATTTGTTCCAAGAAAAACATGATAAATACGTTATCAAAGTATTTCTGAAGAAATGTATTTTTATTCATTTTCAAAACCTTGGGATGTCATCGTCAATACAGAAACATAAGCATAAACAGAACTTACATTCATTTACACTAGTGATCTACATCTCTTTTAAATCTCTCAGTGTAAAGTAGCTTCATATCGACACCGGTGATACAAATAAGCTTGAGTGGGTTAGGTTGGGAAACATGGTGAGTACATAGGGTTTTCAACCCACAATAATATAATTATTATGTTTAAACATCAAACAATCAACCCAATTACCCATCCCCATTATCTTCTTTACTCTTAAGGATCTATCCTAAGAATTAGCTATTCCTTGTTCATTCATTCCTAAGGATTATCCTAAGGAATAGGCACGATATCCATCGTTGCTAATGACACATCTGTCAAGCACAACAACTAATATTATCACTTAGGCGCGTCTGCCAGAATTGTGACATTCTTTATGGGGCGCATCTGCCGGTATAGTCCTTTAAGCGCATCTGCCGGGGTTATGAGGTTCTCTATTACGCGCTTCTGCCGGTAGAGTCCTTTAGGCGCATCTGCCAGGGTTATCTCGTTTATTGACAGTATCATTTTCGAGAGTCCACTCGCAATACATGTCAATGGGTTTTTAGAGTACACCGGTGAACAGATCGTTCACAACACCTACAGGTTGCGAACCTGCTAGTGTTCCACTGGACAGTCTAGAATAGTCCGTGGTTGTCATCCATACTCTGCTAGATGACGGGGCCAACATTCGGGTAAAAGGCTTCTCACATAGTCTACCTCTCACCCTTACCTCATGGTCTATATTACCTCTCAACTTATCGTCCAACTCATATTTCATCTACCAATGTTTTACCCAACATATTATGTAGATATAAATACGTATACAGTTTAAATCATTTAAAACTTGATAAAATCGTTCATCCAGCATAGATAGCAAGTATACAGATAATATGCACACATAGCACATAGTTTATATAAAATACTTCATATTTATGTGTAAGATAAAAGTAACTATGCACTCACCTGAAGAGGCGGTGATTCCGAACTCAGACAACGCTTCGTTATTCTTAAAACAATTTCCTTCGACATAACCTAGTATCATTACCACTAGGGTTTAGTCTAACATTCACCGAGACTAATTTATAGTCTAGCTATTATTACTATTATATAAGCGTTAGACAATACTCCTCACCCACTATGTACAGACAGGGGCCAGACATAAAACACCGGAGGGCAGGACCATTTTGGCATATAGCACTTCTGAAATCCAACAACCCTATGCGGCCCTTTAAACCAGATTCCCCGTATCGCGAGTGGTTAAAAAGATATTATAACGACTCTTATATAACTCATAATAATAGCCCAAATAATTATTATAAGGTCCTAATAACGTTACTATAATTAATTAAAAGCTATATTAAAAATAGCGTAGGCGTAGCTCACTTACAGCGGGTTTTTTTTTTCGAAAACCGGACTCCGCCGGAGCAGAGTTTCTGAGCCGAAAGGCTCTTTTCTAGGGGCTTCGGGAGCCTCGGGGATTCCTTCGGGTGCTAGGGGGTTTACATAGACATTAGGGGGGGGGGGTTAGGGAGCTTAGAGAGAGAGTATAGAGAGAGAAAGAAGAGGGTTGAGGGGTGAGGAAATGAGGGAACCCGACACTCTTATTAATAGGCTGAATTCCTGATGGAATCGCCGAGTCGGGTCACTGACTCACCGAGTCAGTGCCATGTGTCATCACCTGATGGCTTTTCATGGGGAGAAAGCCTTGGCCCATATTCAGCCACGTCACCCGATTTGGCACAGCACCCTGCCGACTTCTAAACCTCGTAACTTTTGCATACGAGATCCGTTTTTGACGTTCTTTATATCAACGCGTAGGTAAAAACAAGATCTACAACTTTCATTTTGACCCAGTTGGCTAATTCTAGATCGATCTTAAATTTAATAGTACGAGGAGATTATACTGTTAAATATCCGCGTAAAATTCATAACTTCTACATACGGACTCCGTTTTCGTCTGTCTTTTTACCGTTGAGTTCCTATTAATGAGATCTTCAACTCTCATTTAGGTTGCGTAGGCCAAAAACCACTCGATCTAAAATTCGAGTTTCGGGCCGTGCACTGCTACGCCAAATCTTAGAAAATTCACAACTTCCTCATACGAAGTAAGATTTCGGCGTTCTTTTTTTTTGTATGTTCTCGGTTTAACGTATAATACAACTTTTGTTTATATTTCTAAGGTTAAAAAGGCCTACATTGTAAATTCACTATTTACATCTCCCGGTGCCGTGCTGGTTTTGCCGTAAAACTTCGACGGGCCATAACTTCTTCGTTATAACTCGGATTTCGCCGTTCTTTATATGTACGGAACCCTTGAGACATATTCTAAAACTTGGTTAAGATTATTTATTCTAAATAATCTTTTGTCGAAAAGTCATTTTCGACCTCTATTATCTCAAAATTGACTAGCCCGGATCTACGGGCGTTACAATTATCTCCCCTTAGGATGATTACGTCCCGGAATCATCAACGAAACAGGGCTGTATAATGAATCCATACATTATCTCTTCATCGTAGGTAATACTCGTAACTTCTATGTTTCTTCGAATGAGTATCTAACTCTTGGTCCTCTTTACTGCAAGCGGTGCTCGATCTTGCACCCGCTCTCTGTCTCATGTTAGACTCTTAATCATGACCTTTATGTCACATTATTGATCATTATTGGAGACTCCTTCTTCTTCTTACAAACTTAGGATACGTTCTTTGATTACCACAATAGACCAATGTGTCACGTTCTAATGACCTCTCATCGTATGATGCAATGCTTAGACTCAGGTCTCTTAGAGTCAAATTTCGGAATGGAATGTACTTTCCTTCATGTTCTAATGTGATATAATCACATTTCGACATGTAGCTTTTCTAGCTACCAAATTCTTTAACAATGAGCACGATACTTCTATTGATCGCTTCGATTATCTTTCACTTCAATCCTCTGGCTTAAGTCAGATGATACATCGAACTTGGTTCTCTGAACCACGTAACATACTCATCGTAGTCGGACTCGATTTGATATGACCACTAGGGTTGAAATGACAATCATCTTCTTAATCATTACCGAAACAATGGTAACGACATACTTGAATAAAACGAAATCAATTACTAGCTTCTTGGTAACCTTGTGACTTTCCCTGATCCAAGTGCGAGTCCTGTGCTTCCGGTAGTATAGGCCTCTACTACCATTCACACCTACTCATACTCGTCCCAAGTATTGTCTTGCAGTTCTCCAAGTCATTATCACAAAAACAATTTTAACACATACAAATGTGTCCAAACAATCATATAATTTTCCCTAGACTCTACTAGGACTTTTTCCATGCGTATCTTCAATCATCAATTCTGCTTCAACTCGGTTGGTGATGGAAATGTCAGACGATGGGATAACTTCATGGATTATACCAAAAATCTTTCTTTCTGCTAATCGAAAGTGTACTTCTCCCGTACTAGACGTATTATTTCTTAGACGTGCTCTAAAGGCAAGATATCACTCTTACGATATCTTCCGATAGGTACCACTCAATATCGTAAACCTTCTCATTTCCTCCATTTATTCAATTCGCTACGAGCCTTCACCAAGACGTTATGTTCACGGAAGCATGCGTTCAGTGTATCGAGACGAGAATATAGATAGAGAAGATTTAGACGCGTATTCCACCTTATTACTCCGAAAAGTTACATGCCAGTTCTAATACCGTATTTAAACGTTTAGAAATCTGAACACATAAAATTTCTAGATCCGGTCGGCAGCAGACCATAGATCCGATCATACATTTAGCATCATAAATCATAATAAATCATTTAGCACATAAAAGCATGTTAGGCATTTTCCCTAAATTAGCTAGTGCTTGTGTCTATTTAGGTGTATTACCTAAATTTTATTAGACACACTCCTCGCGATCATCGCTTAGGATTCTAAGTTTAAGTCTAGAAATAAATCCATATTCGTAGTTCTCTTAAACTAATGCTCTGATACCAACTGTGACATCCCCATTTTCACGGCCAGAAAAGACCAATTATGTTTATGCTTTATAAAAATCAGAGTACGTCTTTTAATAAAAATGTTGCGAAATTTGTTCCCAGAAAAACATGATAAATACGTTATGAAAGCATTTATGAAGAAATGTATTTTTATTCATTTTCAAAACCTTGGGATGTCATCGTCAATACAAAAACATAAGCATAAACAGAACTTACATTCATTTACACCAGTGATCTACATCTGTTTTAAATCTCTCAGTGTAAAGTAGCTTCATATCGACACATGTGATACAAATAAGCTTGAGTGGGTCAGGTTGGGAAACCTGGTGAGTACATAGGGTTTTCAACCCACAATAATATAATTATTATGTTTAAACATCAAACAATCAACCCAATTACCCATCCCCATTTTCTTCTTTACTCTTAAGGATTTACCCTAAGAATCAGCTATTCCTTGTTCATTCATTTCTAAGGATTATCCTAAGGAATAGGCACGGAATCCATCGTTGCTAATGACACATCTGTCAAGCACAACGGCTAATATTATCACTTAGGCGCGTCTGCCAGAATTGTGACATTCTTTATGGCGCACATCTGTCACACCCCCGAAACCAGACGGTGGAAACGTCCGAGGGCTCGCATGACTTAAATTGAATATCATGACAATGAATATACATGAATCATAACATAAACATCACCATGCATCAATACATTACAACTGATATTGTTCACATCCAGTACATTGTCTTAAATATTACACATTCATAACATAAATTGTTTTAAGAGTTTTCAAAACATAGCTTCCTAACATACTTGATATTACCCGGCAGCTTACCTGTTACCTGAGAATACAAGTTATTTTGAAAAACGTCAACATATGAAATGTTGGTGAGTTTATAAGCAGGGTTGTGAAAAAATGATTTGTGTAGTTTGTAAAAAAAACCCAGAAAATCCGATATTTTCTGAAAAGGCAATTGTTTACCAAAGTGTGAAGATCCATAAGTTGATGCATGAATGATTTCAAAACGTGTATAAAAAGTAAGTTTGTATTATAGTTATAGAAAAATACAAGCGAGTGGTGTTGGTTTCCTCGAAAAACCCGATGTTTTCCGAATACATAAATATAATTGTTTTCAAATTTCTACACCGCCACAACGAATGATTTTGATTACTCTTCCTTGATTACTCGGATGGTATTGGATTAATTAATGGTTGTGAGTCGTTATAACCATGCATGATAATGACTAGTTATAACTACAGACTACGAACGATCCTTAGAGGTGTCGCCCGTTCTTACTCACTTAATCCAAACAACCTTGATTACTATTGATTAACAACCTGAATCTGTTTACTTTGATTACTCATAAGCCTAGCAAACGAGGAGAAGAGGAGTACAAGTCCTGCTACTTTCGTGAGTTATTTTAGGCTGTTGGGTATGCGAAGGACACGTTGGCCCATTTCACATTTGATTACTTGGACCTTACTAGCATTGCTAATGGGCCACTAAGGCCCAATAGCACATAGAAGCCATTGAGGGTCCCTTTAATATGGAATTGGGTCATAGAAGGCCCAATAACATTTATTATCATTATCCCTTGGGCCCAAAGATCATGTTAATGGATTACAAGGGTCCAACAAGCATGATTGAAACTTTCAAGCCCAAAGTTTTGGATGTTTACATGTCTTAGGTATTGTATAATTGTTGGAAGATTCGATTGAACGATTGTTATTTTTGTATCGACTCGAGACCGGTCGATTTGTTTATAACGATATTTGGAATCATACGTGTATTCATCTTTCAATTTTTGTAAGTCGTAGTTTAGTATTTTTGACTCAATATCCTTGAAATAAAATAATTGACTTAAAAATATTGGTTTGACCTTTTCAGCCCTTCTTTAATAAAAACGACAATTTTAGTCCCTTATATAAAAAAAAGACATTTTTTCCCTTAAACTCTTTTCTTGACACATTTGACCCATAGACTTGTTCAAGTGATATTTTTAGCTCAAAACTTATTCCTTGGCAGTTTCAGCCCTTCCAGAAAAGTATTTTTCGGCTAAAGTCCAAACTTTTGCAACTTTTACAATTTTGGAAAAGAAAAGCATTTTTAACCCCTGAAATAGTTTTGTTTAACTTTTTATCCCCTGTTTTGAAGAATTTACCATTTCAGCCCTTTGAAAGTCATATTTTTCGCAACTTTGGGCTTAGTGGGCTGAAAAGCCCAAAAATTGGCCCATTAAGCTAATATTTACATTTCAAGTCCTTTGAAGAGCATAATATTCATAAAAACATTTGTTGTACTTGTTTTGACTCTTTTGACCCGTAAGAAAACCGTGAATGACAATTTTTAACCCAACTTTTGTTTATTTGACAATTTAAGCCCAAAAATGGGTTTTATGTTACAATATGTTTATCATAATCTTAGAAGTTAATATTCTTGACTTGTTTAGTGTAATATAACTTAGATCATGTTTGTTTTCCTTCTTATGGCATAGATCTCGAGATTTCTTCCCTTTTGGTTACATATTCACCACAAAACACATAAAATCACACATACATGCATAAAATCATACATAGCATACACATACACATAGATCTACACATTTTTCTTGTATTCTCCCCCATAAAACTTATGAAAACCGAAAAAAGAGGGGTATGAACTCACCTTTGCTTGTTGTTTTCGATTTAGAAGGAAGAAATGAAGAACATTTGGTCCTAGCAAGCCTTCTTGGAAGATCTCGAACTTAGAGGTTTCTACGATGGTGATCATGAGTTTAAATGAGTTAAGAAGAGATTTTTGATAAAACAAAGAATCTAGATCATGGATCCAAGCATCAACTTACCTAAGATGATGATTTTTGTGGAATAACCTCCTTGGAATGCTTCTAATTCTAAAAAATTTGGATGAAAAAGAGAAGAGAGTTCTTATGTGTTTGAGAGAGATTTTTGAGAGTGTGTGTGTGTTTGAGTTGGTTTCGGCCGAGAAGAAGAAGAGAGGGGGAAAAAGAGAGAGAAGATGATTTGACATGCATGGAAGTATGGGATTTTCAAGCTTGGTTGCATGTTAGATAATATGGAGGTGGCAATGCTACATAAATCCTCCATTTTCTCTTCTTTTTAAACTTATGGGCCGAAAATGGGCTTATGGAAAGGAGTAGTGTAATAATTTGAGCCCATTCTTGTATTGTTCGAAAACATGTAGCTCCTAAGGAAAAAAAATTCTCGGCCCATTGGGCCCTTAAGCGTATTCAGGGCCCAATTTAGCATAAAGGAATGGATTTGAGTCTATTAAAGTTATTTGGGTTTGTTATGGTCCAATAGGGCCCATTAAAGATAAACTAGTCCATTCTAGACTTATGAGGCCCAAAATGTTAAGTTCCATGCAAATGGGTCCAATTAGAGTCCATATAGGAGTTCTAAGCCCAAAATAGTCAAATTGGAAGCTTATTGGTCCATTAGGCCCAATAAGAAAATCCTAATCCAAAATGGACTTAAACCGGGATTTCTAGGGTGTCCAATTCTTTGTTGACTATTTGCAGTGCTTGTATAAAGTGTTTGATGGAAGTTTTGTTGTTATTGAGTAAGCATCATACATGCTTTCACATTTTTGGTTTACAAATGTTATCATTGTTGTTGTTACAAGGTGTCAAAATTCCTAGTTGTGACAGCATCTGCCGGTATAGTCCTTTAAGCGCATCTGCCGGGGTTATGAGGTTCTCTATTAGGCGGTTCTGCCGGTAGAGTCCTTTAGGCACATCTGCCAGGGTTATCTCGTTTATTGACAGTATCATTTTCGAGAGTCCACTCTCAATACATGTCAATGGGTTTTTAGAGTACACCGGTGAACACATCGTTCACAACACCTACAGGTTGCGAGCCTGCTAGTGTTCCACTGGACTGTCTAGAATAGTACGTGGTTGTCATCCATACTATGCTAGATGACGGGGCCAGCATTTGGGTAAAAGGCTTCTCATATCGTCCACCTATCACCCTTACCTCATGGTCTATATTACCTCTCAACTTATCGTCCAACTCATATTTCACCTACCCATGTTTTACCCAACATATTATGTAGATATAAATACGTATACAGTTTAAATCATTTAAAACTTGTATAAAATCGTTCATCCAGCATAGATAGCAAGTATACAGATAATATGCACACATAGCACATAGTTTATATAAAATACTTCATATCTATGTGTAAGATGAAAGTAACTATGCACTCACCTGAAGAGGTGGTGATTCCGAACTCAGACAGCGCTTCGTTATTCTTAAAACAATTTCCTTCGACATAACCTAGTATCATTAGCACTAGGGTTTAGTCTAACATTCACCGAGATTAATTTATAGTCTAGCTATTATTACTATTATATAAGCGTTAGACAATACTCCTCACCCACTATGTACAGACAAGGGCCAAACATAAAACACCGGAGGGCAGGACCATTTTGGCATATAACACTTCTGAAATCCAACAACCCTATGCAGCCCTTTAAACCAGATTCCCCGTACCGCGAGTGGTTAAAAAGATATTATAACGACTCTTATATAACTCATAATAATAGCCCAAATAATTATTATAAGGTCCTAATAACGTTACTATAATTAATTAAAAGCTATATTAAAAATAGCATAGGCGTAACTCACTTACAGCGGGTTTTTTTTTCGAAAACCGGACTCCTCCGGAGCAGAGTTTCTGATCCGAAAGGCTCTTTTCTCGGGGTTCGGGAGCCTCGGGGCTTCCTTTGGGTGCTAGGGGGTTTACATAGACATTAGGGGGGGGGGGGTTAGGGAGCTTAGAGAGAGAGTATAGAGAGAGAAAGAAGAGGGTTGAGGGGTGAGGAAATGAGGGAACCCGACACTCTTATTAATAGGCTGAATTCCTGATGGAATCGCCGAGTCGGGTCACTGACTCGCCGAGTCAGTGCCATGTGTCATCACCTGATGGCTTTTCATGGGGAGAAAGCCTTGGCCCATATTCAGCCACGTCACTCGATTTGGCACATCACCCTGCCGACTTCTAAACCTCGTAACTTTCGCATACGAGATCCGTTTTTGACGTTCTTTATATCAACACGTAGGTAAAAACAAGATCTACAACTTTCATTTTGACTCCGTCGGCTAATTCTAGATCGATCTTAAATTTAACAGTACGAGGAGATTATACTGTTAAATGTCCGCGTAAAATTCATAACTTCTACATACGGACTCCGTTTTCGTCTGTCTTTTTACCGTTGAGTTCCTATTAATGAGATCTTCAACTCTCATTTAGGTTGCGTAGGCCAAAAACCACTCGATCTAAAATTCGAGTTTCGGGCCGTGCACTGCTACGCCAAATCTTAGAAAATTCACAACTTCCTCATACGAAGTAAGATTTCGGCGTTCTTTTTTTTGTATGTTCTCGGTTTAACGTATAATACAACTTTTGTTTATATTTCTAAGGTTAAAAAGGCCTACATTGTAAATTCACTATTTACATCTCCCGGTGCCGTGCTGGTTTTGCCGTAAAACTTCGACGGGCCATAACTTCTTCGTTATAACTCGGATTTCGCCGTTCTTTATATGTACGGAACCCTTGAGACATATTCTAAAACTTGGTTAAGATTATTTATTCTAAATAATCTTTTGTCGAAAAGTCGTTTTCGACCTCTATTATCTCAAAATTGACTAGCCCGGATCTACGGGCGTTACAATTATCTCCCCTTAGGATGATTACGTCCCGGAATCATCAACGAAACGGGGCTGTATAATGAATCCATACATTATCTCTTCATCGTAGGTAATACTCGTAACTTCTATGTTTCTTCGAATGAGTATCTAACTCTTGGTCCTCTTTACTGCAAGCGGTGCTCGATCTTGCACCCGCTCTCTGTCTCATGTTAGACTCTTAATCATGACCTTTATGTCACATTATTGATCATTATTGGAGACTCCTTCTTCTTCTTACAAACTTAGGATACGTTCTTTGATTACCACAATAGACCGATGTGTCACGTTCTAATGACCTCTCATCATATGATGCAATGCTTAGACTCAGGTCTCTTAGAGTCAAATTTCGGAATGGAATGTACTTTCCTTCATGTTCTAATGTGATATAATCACATTTCGACATGTAGCATTTCTAGCTACCAACTTCTTTAACAATGAGCGCGATACTTCTATTGATCGCTTCGATTATCTTTCACTTCAATCCTCTGGCTTAAGTCAGATGATACATCGAACTTGGTTCTCTGAACCACGTAACATACTCATCGTAGTCGGACTCGATTTGATATGACCATTAGGGTTGAAATGACAATCATCTTCTTAATCATTACCGAAACAATGGTAACGACATACTTGAATAAAACGAAATCAATTACTAGCTTCTTGGTAACTTTGTGACTTTCCCTGATCCAAGTGCGAGTCCTGTGCTTCCGGTAGTATAGGCCTCTACTACGATTCACACCTACTCATACTCTTCCCAAGTATTGTCTCGCAGTTCTCCAAGTCATTATCACAAAAACAATTTTAACACATACAAATGTGTCCAAACAATCATATAATTTTCCCTAGACTCTACTAGGACTTTTTCCATGCGTATCTTCAATCATCAATTCTGTTTCAACTCGGTTGGTGATGGAAATGTCAGACGATGGGATAACTTCATGGATTATACCAAAAATCTTTCTTTCTGCTAATCGAAAGTGTACTTCTCCCGTACTAGACGTATTATTTCTTAGACGCGTTCTAAAGACAAGATATCACTCTTACGATATCTTCCGATAGGTACCACTCAATATCGTAAACCTTCTCATTTCCTCCATTTATTCAATTCGCTACGAGTCTTCACCAAGACGTTATGTTCACGGAAGCATGCGTTCAGTGTATCGAGACGAGAATATAGATAGAGAAGATTTTGACGCGTATTCCACATTATTACTCCGAAAAGTTACATGCCAGTTCTAATACCGTATTTAAACGTTTAGAGATCTGAACACATAAAATTTCTAGATCCGGTCGGCAGCAGACCATAGATCCGATCATACATTTATCATCATAAATCATAATAAATCATTTAGCACATAAAAGCATGTTAGGCATTTTCCCTAAATTAGCTAGTGCTTGTGTCTATTTAGGTGTATTACCTAAATTTTATTAGACACACTCCTCACGGTCATCGCTTAACATTCTAAGTTTAAGTCTAGAAATAAATCCATATTCGTAGTTCGCTTAAACTAATGCTCTGATACCAACTGTGACATCCCCATTTTCACGGCCAGAAAAGACCAATTATGTTTATGCTTTATAAAAATCAGAGTACGTCTTTTAATAAAAATGTTGCGGAATTTGTTCGCAGATAGTGTTCCTATTATAAGGTCCCCATTTTCATAACTTCTACATACGGACTCCGTTTTCGTCTATCTTTTTACCGTTGAGTTCCTATTAATGAGATCTTTAACTCTCATTTAAGTTGCGTAGGACAAAAACCGCTCGATCTAAAATTCGAGTTTCGGGCCGTGCACTGCTACGCCAAATCTTAGAAAATTCACAACTTCCTCATACGAAGTCAGATTTGGGCGTTCTTTTTTTTGTATGTTCTCGGTTTAATGTATACTACAACTTTTGTTTATATTTCTAAGGCTAAAAAGTCCTACATTGTAAATTCACTATTTACGTCTCCCGGTGCCGTGCCGGTTTTGCCGTAAAACTTCGACGGGCCATAACTTCTTCGTTATAACTCGGATTTCGCCGTTCTTTATATGTACGGAACCCTTGAGACATATTCTAAAACTTGGTTAAGATTATTTATTCTAAATAATCTTTTGTCGAAAAGTCGTTTTCGACCTCTATTATCTCAAAATTGACTAGCCCGGATCTACGGGCGTTACAATTATCTCCCCTTAGGATGATTACGTCCCGGAATCATCAACGAAACGGGGCTGTATAATGAATCCATACATTATCTCTTCATCGTAGGTAATACTCGTAACTTCTATGTTTCTTCGAATGAGTATCTAACTCTTGGTCCTCTTTACTGCAAGCGGTGCTCGATCTTGCACCCGCTCTCTGTCTCATGTTAGACTCTTAATCATGACCTTTATGTCACATTATTGATCATTATTGGAGACTCCTTCTTCTTCTTACAAACTTAGGATACGTTCTTTGATTACCACAATAGACCGATGTGTCACGTTCTAATGACCTCTCATCATATGATGCAATGCTTAGACTCAGGTCTCTTAGAGTCAAATTTCGGAATGGAATGTACTTTCCTTCATGTTCTAATGTGATATAATCACATTTCGACATGTAGCATTTCTAGCTACCAACTTCTTTAACAATGAGCGCGATACTTCTATTGATCGCTTCGATTATCTTTCACTTCAATCCTCTGGCTTAAGTCAGATGATACATCGAACTTGGTTCTCTGAACCACGTAACATACTCATCGTAGTCGGACTCGATTTGATATGACCATTAGGGTTGAAATGACAATCATCTTCTTAATCATTACCGAAACAATGGTAACGACATACTTGAATAAAACGAAATCAATTACTAGCTTCTTGGTAACTTTGTGACTTTCCCTGATCCAAGTGCGAGTCCTGTGCTTCCGGTAGTATAGGCCTCTACTACGATTCACACCTACTCATACTCTTCCCAAGTATTGTCTCGCAGTTCTCCAAGTCATTATCACAAAAACAATTTTAACACATACAAATGTGTCCAAACAATCATATAATTTTCCCTAGACTCTACTAGGACTTTTTCCATGCGTATCTTCAATCATCAATTCTGTTTCAACTCGGTTGGTGATGGAAATGTCAGACGATGGGATAACTTCATGGATTATACCAAAAATCTTTCTTTCTGCTAATCGAAAGTGTACTTCTCCCGTACTAGACGTATTATTTCTTAGACGCGTTCTAAAGACAAGATATCACTCTTACGATATCTTCCGATAGGTACCACTCAATATCGTAAACCTTCTCATTTCCTCCATTTATTCAATTCGCTACGAGTCTTCACCAAGACGTTATGTTCACGGAAGCATGCGTTCAGTGTATCGAGACGAGAATATAGATAGAGAAGATTTTGACGCGTATTCCACATTATTACTCCGAAAAGTTACATGCCAGTTCTAATACCGTATTTAAACGTTTAGAGATCTGAACACATAAAATTTCTAGATCCGGTCGGCAGCAGACCATAGATCCGATCATACATTTATCATCATAAATCATAATAAATCATTTAGCACATAAAAGCATGTTAGGCATTTTCCCTAAATTAGCTAGTGCTTGTGTCTATTTAGGTGTATTACCTAAATTTTATTAGACACACTCCTCACGGTCATCGCTTAACATTCTAAGTTTAAGTCTAGAAATAAATCCATATTCGTAGTTCGCTTAAACTAATGCTCTGATACCAACTGTGACATCCCCATTTTCACGGCCAGAAAAGACCAATTATGTTTATGCTTTATAAAAATCAGAGTACGTCTTTTAATAAAAATGTTGCGGAATTTGTTCGCAGATAGTGTTCCTATTATAAGGTCCCCATTTTCATAACTTCTACATACGGACTCCGTTTTCGTCTATCTTTTTACCGTTGAGTTCCTATTAATGAGATCTTTAACTCTCATTTAAGTTGCGTAGGACAAAAACCGCTCGATCTAAAATTCGAGTTTCGGGCCGTGCACTGCTACGCCAAATCTTAGAAAATTCACAACTTCCTCATACGAAGTCAGATTTGGGCGTTCTTTTTTTTGTATGTTCTCGGTTTAATGTATACTACAACTTTTGTTTATATTTCTAAGGCTAAAAAGTCCTACATTGTAAATTCACTATTTACGTCTCCCGGTGCCGTGCCGGTTTTGCCGTAAAACTTCGACGGGCCATAACTTCTTCGTTATAACTCGGATTTCGGCGTTCTTTATATGTACGGAACCCTTGAGACATATTTTAAAACTTGGTTAAGATTATTTATTCTAAATAATATTTTGTCGAAAAGTCGTTTTCGACCCCTATTATCTCTAAATTGACTAGCCCGGATCTTCGAGCGTTACATTTTGGGACTCTATAAATATGGCTTCACACTTCATGTAATCCTTAACAATTTACCAACTATCAATCTATTGATCAGTGAATGTTTATCAATATCAAATTGTTCATCTCTTTAACTGAAGTTATCTTCATTGATACTTAACCGAATCACTCTTCACTTGTGTTGTTCATCTTATACTAACTTGTGTTTGCATGAAAACCTTGTTACGAATCAACCTCGTGTCTACTTGTTTACTTCTTATTGATATAAACTTGCTGCTATTTATTTTCCTTACATTTCCACAATCTAACTATTATTATTGTTGAGCTAGCAAGATCCACTGAGATTAACTTTAATTCCACAACTTATTATCTTGTACTAATGTTTGTTCAATTTTTTCTCTCAACAACCCCGTCAAACATCGGGGGCTTCGTATTGTTGAAGTCCCGGTACTGAAAAGCTCCCCCAAGGCCAATCCCGGCCGTAGTAGCTGCAGCAGCGGCAGTCTCAGAAAGTTCAACATATCGGTCATTAAAGAACTCCATCATAGCGGTCTTGATAGACCCAAACATCTCCGGTATCTACCCCCAAACAATATAAACAACCTCCTCACGAATGATCTCCCTAACCCGGTTCTCATTCAATCCTGGCCCAACCTGGCCACTTGTCCCGACTCCTGATCCGGATCCTGACTCAAATCACCTTGTAACCACCATACGAAAAATAAACCAGGGCGATATCAGATAACACACATATCATACCATAGGAACCATATCCAACAAAAACCTAGGGGTTGTGACTTCCCTCCTATGCGTGTGTGTCATATGCTTCCGGTAGTACGGACACATACTACCTTCGACACCTACCCGTGTTTGTCTTAGAAGATCATCACAACAACCCTAACATCATTCACTAGAATACACACACACACCCTATTCTCACTTCCTAGAGAAAGGCTAGACATCCCTTGACTGGTCGGCTGACCCCACATAGCTCATCCATGAAACTTCCACCAACCCTGCAGCACTCATATATGCTAATCATACATAACACTGGATCCTATAGACAGTCGAATACTTGATTCTACCCTAAGACCACAACCAACAAGGAACAGGAAATAAGGCTAAATCAAACATTCTCAAGCAATAAAATCTTATTTATGTACAATTTTGATGCATACACTAAAAAACTACAGTAATGATGTCAATTTCATATAAGGAAAAACCCTAGGCTTCAGGCATCATATAATCAGGCAATTCTATCATGCAATTTTTGAAGATCCCTAGCCTATCACTAACATGCTGTTCTATATAACATAATAACAATTAATTGTGTGGTAACTTGGGGTATAGTTACTGGCTCCGACTGATCGTACACATCGCGTCCTTCCTTGGTTACTTTTGAAAATAATTTTGAAAATCATTTTGAAACCTTTGCAGATCCTTAGTTTGAGTCTGGACTCGCACAAATGCTTATCCAATTCTCTCAAACCAGGGCTCTGATACCAACCTGTAACATCTCAAAAATCACAACAATTTTAAACTTTTCAAAACAACCCATGATCATAAAATGTTTACAAAATCATTGTTTCCAAAGTATTTAACAATATCAGAGTCTCCCAAAATCATAAGGCCATGAAGCAGGAGGATGTGTACAGTCACGCCTTCACCTTTCCGCGATCATCAGAAGTACCTGAAACTAGGGGTGTAAGTGAGCCGAGCTACTCGCGAGCTACTCGGGATCGACTCGTAAAAAGCTCGACTCGAGCTCGAATTAAACGAGCCCGAGCCGAGCTCGAGCCGAGCTTCAGTTAGTGGGCTCGCGAGCCTAAACGAGCTTAAACCAGTCAACAGACAACAAGCATATCTACAGATCATTACTGCATGCTAACATCCTATATACTAGTATACCG
This sequence comes from Lactuca virosa, assembly GCF_052849685.1. NCBI lineage: Eukaryota > Viridiplantae > Streptophyta > Magnoliopsida > Asterales > Asteraceae > Lactuca > Lactuca virosa. Next base: position 114,843,756 of record NC_136434.1, on the reverse strand, counting down.
ATCTAACATATCTCTATAACATAATCACATACTATCATATAACATGATATCCAATCCAATGGGCCGACCTTGGTGCCTTCGACCCACAAGTATAGTGAGAAAGACTCACCTCTCAATCTGAACAATATATGATGAGGTCCTGACTCCAAATCTTAGCTCTAACTGACACCTATCCATCCAAATGACCAATTCTCAAACACAATCGAAAATACCCAAAATACCCTCACGTCAAACTTGGTCAACCTTGGTCAAAGTCAAAGTCAAAGTCAAAGTCAACACCTAGTCGAGTCAACCCAAATGAACCAACCCAACCGAGTCGACATAGCCGAGTACGTTAGGCGTACTCTTCGTTACGTGGGGGGTACTCGGTGTTTGACCAACTTACGGGGCGCTGACCGTGTATGCGCAACGTACGTGCCATGTTCAACCCTTTTTCCATTAAGAGCTTAATACTCCAAATCTTCACGTCCAACGTCAGATCCAAGGCTAAAATACCATTATGAGTCATAAAGTTTCCAACTTTATGACTTTGCATGTCCATTAAGTGCTTAAAACACAAAACCTCAACATCTTAATGCAATAAGACCTTCTATAGCTTGCTTGGAGTGGAACTAACCCTCAAGTCTACATTTTTATGACTCAAGACCCCTCATAAGGTCTGTAAGGATGACTCATTGGGTCAAGAACATGCCATGCTCAAGAATCACCATTTTTGGGACAAAAAGTGTCTTAAAGGAAGAAATGTCTAGATCTACAAGATGGAGTAATCAAGATGTGAACTTTTTACCTTTTGGAGGTTGCTATCAAGAAGGAAGTCTCAGATCCAAGATGCTTCCCAAAATCCAAGCTCTTCTCACAACTCTCTTCTTCTTCAAGAACACTTCTAAACACTCCAAAGGGCTCCAAAATGCACTCTTTCACTCAAGGTTTGCTTGGGATCGTTTCTCACAGAGGGAGGCTGAAGAAGAAATGAGATATGAGGGTATAATGAGGTTTAAATATGGACCAAACCCTAAAAATTAACGTTTGTCATTTCTTCATGTACTCCCCACGTACGCGGTGTACACCCAACATACTAGGGAGCGCCCTAGTACGCCTAGCGTACACAACGTACGCTCGACGTACAACACTTGGGTAAAATTCCTATATTTCCACCATGGGCCACAATCCTTTCGAATCCCAAAGGCTAAAATACAACATTATTCAAACCTAGGGTTGAAATTGAAATTACCTTGACTTCGGGATGTTACAAAAACTAACTCTAATAAATAATCAGGGTAATAACCACAACTAAAGTCCAATCACAACCCTCTCATAAAGGGTAAAATACCCTTTTACCCTTCCTACCATAGGCCCAATAAACCATGACCCAAGCCCAAAAGACCTAAAGCCCAAGAAGGGTTCTGGTGAGTATGCTACGCGTACCACCAGTTATGCCCCATGTACAAGCTTCTACAGCATAAGGGAAAATCGGGACTCAAACATGCTACACTGAGCGTACGCTTTTGTACGCCCTGCGTACTCCTCAGAATGCCAAAACTCATATTAAGCACTTAATGCTTAAGTCCAAACGTCCAAAATACATATCTTGCTCAAGGGAAAGGTCTTAAACAATAAAGTCATCAACTTGATTCCTTTGCATGGCTCAAAGAGACCCAACATATAATTCTAACACTCTAACTTCATATTAAGACCATCAACTCATGAATGGTTCAGCTTAACCCATCAAGTTACCATTTTGATGATTCTACAACTCCATAAGTACCAAGAAATGACCATTTTAAAGCTCTGGAGTAACTTCTACTCACAAGAGCCAAACCACGGGAGCAAAACGTACCAAACATAATCCCAAATCTAGATTTAAGCTAAGGAGTCATAAAGTTTGAAGCTTTTGACCTCTAGAAGCTTGCAAAGGTGAAGAGAGTTCTGGATCTTCAAGCTCCAAGCAAACTAATCCTCCTCTAATGAACTCTTCTTCTTCAAGATGCAGCAAAACACACACCAAAACACACTCAAGGCTCAAATTTCTCTAAAAAGGGATTAGGGTTTAGAGATAATGCTTTGGGGACAATGGAGGCTGGTAATGAGAGAAAACGTGGGGAATAAGGTGCTTAAATAGGTTCCAAACCCTAAAATTTAGGGTTTTCCTCTGGCTCAAGTACACCCAACGTACTAGGGGGATAGCCCGTGTCCAAGGTTCGCCGTGGTACGCCCAACATACTAGACCATTCACAAAATCAATAAACACTTTATATTTTAGGAAATTTACTTGAAAACGGGCGTTACAATTCTCCCCCACTTGAATCAGACTTCGTCCTCAAAGTCCTCCTCCTCAAACAGCTCTGGGTAGTACTCTTTCATCTCCTCCTCAGGCTCCCATGTCCATTCTGACCCCTTTCGGTGCTGCCACAACACCTTCATTAGACCCACCACCTTATTTTGCAAGGTCTTTGTCTTCTTGTCTAGGATCGCAACTGGTCTCTCTATGTAATTAATGCGCTCATCCACCTGAATATCCTCCAAAGGAACCACTATGGAATCATTAACCAAACCCTTCCACAGTTGACAGACATGGAAAGTGCTGTGAATTTGACTGAACTCCTCAGGTAGCTCCAAGCGATAAGCAACCCTGACCATCCAGGATATAACCCTAAAAAGACCGATATACCTGGGGCCCAGCTTTCCCCACTTCCTGAACCGAAAGACACATTTCCAAGGTGACACCTGCAGGATTACCATATCCCCAACCTGAAATTCCAAATCTGAACATCGTCTATCCGCGTAACTCTTCTGACGGCTCTACGCGGTCTGCAATCTACAACGCACTTGCTGGATCAACTTAGTAGTTTGGAGCACCACCTCCGTGCTACTCATAACTCGCTGATTGACCTTACCCCAAAAAATTATGGTCCAAAACTTTCTCCTTAAAGCATCTCAAAAGGAGGACGATCAATACTGGCGTGATAGATTTTGTTGTACGAAAACTCAACCAATGGAAGATACGTATCCCAGCTACCACCAAAATCCATCACATATGCCTGAAGCATATCCTCCAAGGTTTGGATAGCCCTCTCACTCTGACCATCGGCCTACGGATGAAAAGCAATACTGAAATGCAACCGAGCACCCAACTCCTCATGGAACCTCTTCCAAAACCTGGAAGTGAATCGAACATCCCGATCAGAAACCACTAAGATGGGAACCCCATGTCGTGCTACAACCTCCCGGATATAGACATCCACTAGCTTCTCTTCGGAAATTCTCTCCTGAATAGGAATGAAATGCGCACTCTTGGTCAATCGATCCATGATGACCCAAATCGAATCCACCCCTCGCTCGGTCCGTGGTAGCTTCATGATAAAATCCATCGTAATCTCTTCCCATTTTGAAACGGGAACAGACAATGACTCCACTTTTCTGTGAGGTCGCTGATGCTTGGCTTTACTTTCCTGCAAGTCAAGCACCTCTCCACATACCAGGCCACATCCTACTTCATGCATGGCCACCAATAATCGAGTCAGAGGTGTCTATACATCTTCTTCGCTCCTAGATAAATAGAAAATCTCGACTTGTGTGCCTTTTCCATCAAAATATTCCGCACACCCCCGCAGTATGGAACCCAAACTCTTTGATGAAGGGTCAATAATCCCTGACCGTCATAATCAAAAGAGCACACATGACCCACTATACGCTCACTCTTCCGATGCTCCTCTTTCATAGCCTCGACCCCAGCCTCTCGAATCTGCTCTAAGAGTGGGGTAATCACCGTCATCCTTAAACAAACATCCGTGATCATTGCGCTAGTCAACTTGCGGCTAAGAGCATTGGACACCATGTTGGACTTTCCCGGGTGATAAATGATCTCACAATCATAGTCGTTCACCACATCTAGCCTCCTGCACTGCCTCATGTTTAGATTTGACTGATCCATCAAATACTTCAAACTCTTGTGGTCCGTGTAAATGATGCAACGAACCCCATAAAAGTATTGACGCCCAATATTGAGGGCGAACACAACCTCCCCCCCAGCTCCATGTCATGGGTAGGATAATTCGCCTCATGAGGCTTCAACTGCCTCAAAGCATATGATATCATACTACCCATCTTCATCAAAACTGCACCCAGTCCTGAGATCTATGCATCACAATATACCACAAAATCATCCACACCCTCTTGCAGGGTCAAGATGAGAGCCTCGCATAACTTCTACCTCAAAGTCTAAAACGCCGCCTGCTGCTCAGGCCTCCTACAAAAAGTAGCAAATTTCTTCGTTAACCTAGTCAACGGAATTGCAATCCTAGATAAATTCTCGATAAATCTATGATAATACCTAGATAAACTAAGGAAACTCTGAATCTCGGATGGAGACCTCGGGACCTCCCACTGCATCATGACCTCGATCTTGGCCAAATTGACCAATATACCCTTATGGTTGACCAGGTGCCCCAAAAATTGCACCTCGCACAACTAGAACTCGGACTTGGAGAATTTGGCATATAGCCTCTCCCTCATCAGAGTCTCCAAAACCTCTTACAGATGATCATCATGTTGCTCCTTGGTCTTAGAATAGACCAAGATGTCATCAATAAACACGATGACTGACCGATCCAACATCGGTATGCAAACCCAGTTCATGAGATCCATGAACGTTGCTGATGCATTGGTGAGGTTAGAAGGCATTACCACAAACTCGTAAAGACCATAACGATCCTTGAAGGATGCCTTATGAAGATCCTCATCACAAACCCTCATTAGATGATAACTTGATTGCAAATAAATCTTGGAGAACCAAGACGCACCCTGAAGCTGGTCGAACAAATCGTCAATCCTTGGAAGTGGATAACGGTTCTTCACCATCAACTTGTTCAGCTCCTGATAATCAATGCACATCCTGTGGGATCCATCCTTCTTCTTCACAAATAATATTGGTGCTCCCCAAAGTGAACTACTTGGTCTGATAAATCCCTTGTCTAACAGCTCATGCAACTGTGTAGACAACTCCTGCATCTCGGACGGTGCCAACCGATAAGGTGCATTGGCTATTAGAGCGACACCAGGAACTAAATCAATACGAAACTCCACATGCCTATCCAGAGGCACTCCGGGCAGGTCCTCCAGGAACACATCCGCATACTCTCGTACAATCGTGTAAGGTCACACCTTATCATCTGATGAGTCAAACACCTTACACGTTGAGCGCCAGCGCCAACGTCAACTTCAGCATCAACGCAAGTGCCTCAATACCTTATTAGCGTTAATGTCTACATAGTGATCTTATGTAATCTTTTTATATTAGGTAGTTATACTAATATGTATATAATAGATAGTAGATCCGATATCTTGGTGATAATGATCAGTTCTTATTATAGATTAGATACAATCCCTTGATTGAAGGGATATACTAGTATAGTTTAGTATATATTCAATATTAGTGATTTAGTGTAAAACCCTAATGTACATCTTGGTGACCGTCTTTGTGACATACGTTCTCTTGGTGCGAACAACCCCTTTCTTGGTGAAAGACATATTGGTGATTATTTTGTGTTCTTTACTTTTTGTGTTCTTTATTTGGTTTAGTTAGCTTGTTCTTTGTTAATTATACTTGAAGTCTATCCAATTGATACAAACCTTCAATTGGTATCATAGCAGGTTTTTGATACACTCAAGGAATTATGCCGACCTCTTACACTCCCAAATCATCTACTCTCAACAAGATCCCTCCTTTTGATGAACTCAACTTTACTTCTTGGAAATCAAAGGCCATGGACGTTCTCGAGATCATGGATTATGACATGCTTGACATCATCAACAAGGGTCCCATCGTCGTTATCCATCAATCATCCAATGATGGTGCATCCAATAGCGAGCCAAAGAAGAAATTCGTGCCAGGATACAACAAGGAAGAAAAAAGGGTGTTAAATCTCGATGTAAAGGCGAGAGTTGCTATTCGAAACTCACTCCCATTTTTTGTCTATCGTTTGGTTCAAAACTGCTCAACTTCACAAGAGATGATGAACATACCATCATCTGCTTTTGATAAAGAAAATCTAATAGATGACGAAGTTCCAAAAGGTAAGTGTCTCATGGCTCAGATCGTTGAATTTCATCCTGATGCACCAAATGACAGCGTTTTCACTCTTGATGCGGATCTTTCTCAAGTTGCTACTAACCTTAAGTCTGACTGTGACTCAACCTCAACGTATTAGGTAAAAAATCTTGTAAACTATTCTTCCAATGAAAACATCGAACAAGCTGACATGATCGATCACTTGCGTTTCTATTTATCTGTTTCAAATGAAGAAATATCTTCGCTCAAAATTGAATTAAAAAATCTCAAAGGAAAACTCTCCTTTTTCGAAAAATATCTTTCACTTTTAAAAAAGGAACACACTTGTATCTCACTGAAATACAATTTTATTCTCTCTGGAAAAGAAAAAGCTGTTGATCGTGCTAGATGGATTCAACTTATTTTAAAAAATTAGGCTTCTTTTCACTATAATGTCACGAGAATTATTTATGATCAGATTCCTGATCAGTGTGAGAAAATTCTTAGAGGCGATATAAAAGGTGTTGTCTCCTTAATAAAAAAGAGTGAGACTAAGTAAACCTTTTATATAGAAAAAGATTTTAGAAGTAGATTTGTAAGTACCTATTTTATAAATCAAACTTTAATTAATAAACATTACACTACTGAATCTAATGGTAACACCAAATGTATATCTCGTTTATCTGCTCTTGATCCTTCCCACCAACCTCCTCATCGTGAGTATGTTTTTCCCTCCACTATGATTTTGTTGAAATTTCCTATATCAAATGGTGAAGTTCATTCGGTAAACGAAATTCTTAGTATTTTTCCTCAGTGATCTGTTAGCAACTCTGAATCTGGAGATCAATCAAAATCTTCTATTCCAGATGATTCTTCAATATCACCTGAGCCTCATGACAAAGTGTCATCTGAGCATACCATCAACGACATTCCTTGGTCCATAACTAAAGCAATAATTTTTAAATCAAATGATTAAAAGTTATTCAGATTCAGCAGTTACAAAAGAACCAAATTCCAATGTTAAAAGAAAGAATTCTAGAACCAGAGTTTGTTATCAATGTGGTGATGCCTCTCACAAAGTCAACGAGTGTACTTTTGAGAAAAGCTCCATTCGTGCTGACAATGTCATGATTCGAAATGATAAGTGGATCAAAAAGGGAAACTCTTTAAATTGTCTCCTTGATGCTTGTTATCATGTTTTTTCTTAAGTGACCCATTGAAAGATGGGCCACTGTATATTAATTGTATATTTAAGTTTCATGGTAAAGAACATATTTGGTATTTAGATAGAGGTTGATCAAGTCATATGACCGGATTCAAGTCTCCTCTAAAAGACTTCATAAAGAAGGATGGTCCTACTGTTACATAGGGAGATAATGGAAAAGGAGCTACATGGATATGGAACCATCAAGTGCAATTATGTTCTATTCAAGAACGTCTCTTACCAGAAAGGTCTTCAGCACAATCTCATTTCAATCAGTCAACTGTGTGAAGCTGGCTATGAAGTTCACTTTAACAAAAGAGAAGGAAAGGTAGTTGATCAAAAGAATGTCACTGTTCTGACTGCAAATCGACAAAATGACATTTATGTTTTGGATATGTTCTCTGTTGACAAATCTCTTCGTTGATGCTTCTTCTCTCGTGCTCAGTCTCATCAAAATTGGTTGTGGCACAAAAGGTTATCTCACTTGAACTTCAAGAACATATCAAAGATTTTTGGGAATCAGATTGTGAGAGGAATTCCTAAGATGCAGTTTGTCAAAGATAAACTATGCTCAGCGTGTGAAAAGGGAAAGAAAACCACGTCCTCATTCAAGCAAAAGTCATGTTCTCCACATGGACCTTTTTGGACCGGTCCCAATTAAGTCACGATTTGGGAAGAAGTATACTCTCGTTATTATGGATGAATTTTCAAGATTTACCTGGGTAGTCTTTTTAAGGAAGAAGAGTCATGATGCCGATGAAATCATCTCACTCATAAAGCATTTGGAAGTTCTTTATGATCATAAAGTCAGGAAATTATGTAGTGATCATGGAACTGAATTTAGAAATTCCTCCCTGAAAGATTTTTGCTCAATCTCAGGAATCTCTCAGAACTTCTCTTGTGTTAGAACTCCCCAACAAAATGGCATTGCTGAATGAAGAATAGAACTCTCATTGAAGTTGGAAGAACTATGGTCGTTGAAGCTGGTCTTCCTCTGTCATTTTGGGCTGAAGCTATCAACACATCATGTTATGACCAAAACCCTTTCATCATTGTTAAGCATCATGGGAAAACTACCTATGAGCTACTTAAGGGGAGGAAACCTGACATCTCTTATTTTCATGTGTTTGGGTGTGTTTGTAACATTTTGAATCAAAGAGATCAGTGCTCCAAGTTTGAAGCTAAAGCTGATGAAAGAGTGTTTCTAGGTTATTCTAGTATGTCCAAGGCTTTCAGGGTAATTAATCTTTCCATCCATACTGTTGAGGAAACTGCTCATGTTACTTTCGATGAAGACTCATTCATTCATGATCAGATTGATCATCCTTCATCCATTCTGAATGAACTCACTTTTATTCCTTCAGACCCTGTTCCTGATTTCTTAGCAAATGACATTGAGCCTATTGTTCCCAATGTTAATCAAATCGTTAACTTCCAATCTAACTCTGATGATCAACTTATAGTTTCTGAAGAAGCTGGGCCATCTAATCAGGAATATTATGTTCCAAATAATACAAACGAATGTTTTAATCCTATAATTCTTCGAGATCATCTTGAATCTCAAATCATTGGAGATGTAAATTCTGGGATTCTCACTCGTAGCAGAGTCAACAACAACTTCTACATGTTTGTGAAATTTGTCTCAATGATTGAACCAAATAATATCATTGATGCCCTAAAAGAAGATGACTGGATCAAGGCTATATAGGATGAGATGAATGAATTTGAACGACATCTTGTGTGGACTCTTGTGCCCAAGCCTCAAGAAAAAACTATCATTGGCAGTCGTTGGGTATTCATGAATAAGATGGATGACGATGGGATCGTCATTAGAAATAAGGCAAGAGTTGCGGCTCAAGGATTTTATCAATTGGAAGGGTTAGACTATGACAGAACGTTTGGCCCTGTTTCTAGACTTGAAGCAATTCTTCCGTTTCTTGATTTTGCTTCATTTACGAACTTCGAAGTCTATTAAGTGGATGTTAAGAGTTCCTTCCTACATGGGTATCTTCAAGAACAAGTCACACTAAAGCAATCTACAGGGTTTGAAAGTGAAGAATTTTCAATTCATGTATATCGCCTTGATAAAGTCGTATATGGTTTGAAGTAGGCACCTAGAGCGTGGTATGATGTAACATCCATAAAATTCAAGCCAATTTAAAACTTTTTCAACCATTCAAAAACCATTAATTATTACAAAATGTTTTCAAAATAGTTTCATATAAGAGTATCCCAGAAATCAAAATCATAAAATATGAGGAGGTGCACGATCAAGCCTTCGCCTTCCCGCGATCATCTGAAGTACATGAAACAAAATCAACTGTAAGCCCGAAGCTTAGTGAGTTCCCCCAAAATACTAACGCCATACAAATCAGAACAATATCATAACAAACAAATAACATGCATGAAGAGTCTACAGTATGACTGGACCGCCCGCACCGGGCCTTCGGTCTATCTGGCCCACTCTCAGAACCTTCAGCATGTCTGGTCCACCCTCCCGGGCCTTCAGCCTGTCTGGACTGTTTTCCGGGCCTTCGGCCTGACTAGTACGCCTTGATGGGTCTGCAGTCTATCCGGGCCGCCCTGGGTATGTTGGCCTAGAGCACAAAGCAGGACCGCCTCAATCCACCCCCAATCACACGGTAAACACATAAATATCATACGCTAGCTAGCATGTAAATATCAGTCATACAGATCTACCGATCACTAATCATAGCATTATCATATATACCAGGATACCAATCTAACAGATCACTAAACATAGCATCATCCTATAACCAGGATACCGATCTAACAGATCACTAACATAGCATCATCCTATAACCAGGATAAAATCCAAAAAGGGCCGGCCTTGGTGCCTTAGAACCTATTGATATAGTGAGAAGAACTCACCTCACAATGTCGAACTGAACTGAAAGAATCAAGCTCCCGAATCACAGCTCCAAACTCAAACACCTACAATCATCATAGGACCAATTCTATCAAAACCCAAATTACCAAATACCCTTAAAATCAAACTTAATCAACCTTAGTCGAAGTCAACAATCAACAGTCAAGGTTAACAGTCCTTGTTGACCCAGCTCGTCGAGTGCATCTAGCAACTCGTCGAGTTCCTTCAGAACTCAAAAACTGCGAACACCCGAGTCATCTTGCCGAGTTACGAAACAACTCGTTGAGTCCATGCAGTGTCCAGAAGATTCGAGAAAACCCTAACCAACTCGTCGAGTTCCTTCAGCCCTTATCTCATTCAGACACTTTTAAGCGAAACCAAAGCTCCAAACTGTAGATCTAGCCTCCTAGGGTGTAGTTACCACGTAAAGTTGCTAACTTTACGTGCATGCAAGGCCTCAAGAGGCTAAAACACCCAAAACTAGTCTTAGGAAGAGGTTTAGGGCAAGGAGAGGGGCCAAAGCTTGATAACGTCGAGAACTTTATGTTCATGAGGGCCTAGAGGAGTCCAGATCTGAACTCCTCACTTCAAAACGTGCTCAATACCAGAAATGCCTCAAGAATAAGCTAGAAATGACCCTAGCTCTTAAATGGAGAGATCTAACAAGAACATGATCAAGGTAATGGCTTTTTTACCTCCAAATGAATGCCAAAACGAAGTAGATGCTGGATCTACAAGCTCCTTCTCATTCCAAGCTTCTCAATCTTCAAGTCTCTTCAAGAAATGCATCAAACACACACTCTTTAGCCTCACACACACACTCAAAATAGAAGGTTAGCTTGATTAGGGTTTGTTTCTGGACGTGAAGGTGGTAAGGGAGGCTGGAGGGAGGACTTAAGGTCCTTTAAATAGGGTGTAAACCCTAAAATTTAGGGTTTTCAAGAACAGCCTCAACTCGTCGAGTTGGGTCCTCCAACTCGTCGAGTAGGTCCTAAAGTTCATGCGGCCTGATCAGTTTCTACACGACGAGTTGGGGCAGCCAACTCGTCGAGCAGTGTCACACCCCTGGATCAGATCGGCGGAAACGTCCGGAGGCGGGTGACGTCATTATGCAGTATCATAACAATTGTATATAAATGAAACATAGCAAACCCAAACATCATACGTCAATATAACAAGCTTACATTGTTTTACATCATGTTCATGTTCTCAAATTTTACACAAAAGAGACATCAGTAAGCAAATCCAAAATATAGCAAGATAATCTTGAGTCCGCGATCCACAACCTGCTTAATGGTTTCCTGAGAATACAAGTCGTTTGAAAAGCGTCAACATAAAATATGTTGGTGAGTTAATAAGCATTTTCGTATAAAACTTTGATGATAGTTTAGAAATCCAGAAAATCCAATATTTTCTTATCCAAATCGTTTTAAGTCTTGTTCAAATCGAGTATAGTTGCATGTGTGTCTTAGTTCTTTGTTTTCAAAATCGAATAAAATCGTTTCCTCCAGAAAATCCGATATTTTCTGATGTATAAAATAGTAGCTTTTAAAACAATAACACTTGTGCGAAAAGTCTCATTTGAGGAAATTCAAGACACAGTTGATTATAAACCCGAAGGTAAAATCTGTATAAGTACATTTATGATATATTCTAGTGAGTCGTTATAACCATACTAATACGACGGAGTGCCCGTTATGACGTTCTTCAGGCGTCGGTTTCGTTTAAGACATTTGTCACCCTAGACTGGCCGGTCTAGCTGTAGCGAACAGCGAAGGTGCGGGGTGTCAACCCCGTATAGATCTATACACAAATTCCCGCTCTCCCTCCAGGAGACTCTAGTTATAACTCTTACAGGACTTAAAGTGTACAATATTGTATTAATATATGTACTGTGAGGATTTGTCTGACTAGAATACTAACAGTTTCGTGCAAATCGTTGAAATCCATTATTTACTAAATAAATAATAATAGTTGTACTTGTTGACTAGATATTCCGTTTCGTTTCATTTGTTGAAAATAATCCGCTTTAAATATTTATCGAAACAATTCAATATTAGCGAAGTCGGCTAAAATGGCTCTCCTCTCTATGTAATATTAAGTGAGGCCCCATTTACCGGGGACATGTTAAGTTATGATTTGTGTAAAACTATGACTTCTGTGAAGTTATGACAACAGCTTTATGACTTGCAAAATTTTCTGTCATAAAGGCTCTTTTTGCATATATTCTTGGTGAACTTACTTATATCAAATTTTTATAAATAACCCCTTAACAGTTTGCAAATAGTCGTTTATGGAACACAAAGTTCAAATTTCGAAATTCTAGACTTAGTGTCAACATTTCAAGGTCTATTTCAACAACTTTTATCTCTAATTATGAAGAGCATGGATACAAGGGTGCATGTTAAACACCCCCAAAAACTTGGGAGGCTCCTTTCTTAAATTGTATTATTCATGTAGTGATTAAAATATTATTTATTTTCATGGGTTCTGTGAAACCTCACGTTCACAGAGAGTAATAAAAAATGATAATATTTCAACACACATATTAAACACAAGTATACATGCAATCATTCAAGAATTTAGAACAAGAGGTGACTTGTACTCTCCCCCAAAATCAATAAAACTAAGCAAAAAGGTGGGGTGTGAAGCTCACCTTGGTTATCTTTGCTGGGTGGTTTGAAGAGTGATGAGGAAGTCTCCAACTCCAAAACTTGGAAGATTCTTAAATCTCTAAAGGATTCTAGGAATAATTTTTGTTTGTAAATATAGTGAAATCTTGGAATAATGTAAAGAATATTTATTTAGAGAGGATAAAATACTTACCCAAGAAATATGAGAATTTCCTTTGAAGAGATGTACTTGTAGCTTGAAGGAGTTGAGAGTGTTCTTGTGAGTTTTCTGGAAGTGAGGAGTGAGAAGTGGTATAAGGGAGGAAAGGTTCACGTATCAAAAGGGGAGGATAAGGGTGACTTGAAATTTGCATGGAAAGTTGGTGGGTAAGGCTTAATTCCTTTGGATAATACATGTTTTACTGAGATTTGCATGGGAAATGAGGAATTAGGATCACATCATAAAGTCAAACCCCTTTATTTGCTTAGAATCTCCTTAAAAATCTTGGGTTCTGTTTTATATAAATATATTAACATAATTGATTTTTGGCATAAAATAGTGATTTAAGGGGTCTAAGATAGGAAAATATGAGTTTGGTGTGATTTACGGCGTCAAAATGCTTTAAAATGGTAAAAAAGTCCGAAAATGGCAAAAATCCGGAGTGGGGGCTGGTTTCTGCGAGGGTCCGAAGGCTTAGGAGGAATTCCGGAGCCACTAAGCAAATTCCGGAGCATCTTCTCGGATTTCCGGAGCATACAGAGGAGTTCCGGAGCTAAATCTCGCAATTCCGGAGTCACAGGCGAAGTTCCGAAGGCAGGAGGCGACGTCAGTGGTCCGGACCGAACAGGTACAAAGCGACTCAAAATTCCGGAGCGGGTCTAGACGTTTCCGAAGCAGCCTTAAGCGAGATCTTCCGGAGTCATGCGAGAAGGTCCAAAGCACAAGGGTTCCGAAAATGCACTCCTCTTGGTTCCTTAGAAGGTATTCCAGACTAAGAGGATCCGGACCAGGAGGGTTCCGGACCAAGAGGGTTCCTTAGAAGGTATTCCAGACTAAGAGGATCCGGACCAAGAGGGTTCCGGACCAAGATGGTCCTTTTGGGTTTTCTCCTCCGGTTTTGGGCTGTTTTCGACCGAGGAAGGTACATAGAGAGATTTAGGAGAGATTTCACATACTTGGAGAGGTTTGGGAGATATTTCATATTATTGGAGAGATTTGGGAGAGATTTCACATACTTGTAGAAATTTGGAAGAGATTTGATATTCTTGGAGAGATTTGGGAGAGACTTCATATTTTTGGGAGAGATTTGATATTCTTGGAGAGATTTGGGAGAGACTTCATATTCTAGGAGAGATTTGGGAGATATTTGATATCCTTGGAGAGATTTGGGAGAGACTTTATATTCTTAGAGAGATTTGGAGAGAGACTTCATATTATTGGAGAGGTTTTGGAGAGAGAGAGATACAATGGGAGAGATTGAGAGAGACTTTGCCGGGGGCCTTTATTAATGTTTTTCTTCGTAGTTCAAAGGTCGTAGACTTAGTTACATCCCATTTCGAGTGTTATATACCCCCGAAGGGCACTTACTAATGTTTTATAGAGCTATTACTTCCTCAATAAGATTAGGGTTTTAAATTCTGAACATTTGAAACCTTCAAGTGCTACTTTGCATTAAGATTTATAGTCATACATTAGAAAAACATAAGGTAATTCCTAACATATAAGCACTAGATGAGTTGACCAGTTGCCCCGTTGACCTTGAATTGACTTTGACTTGACTTTAACTTGACCAGAAACTTGCCGGTTGTCACATCATCCCCCGCTTGAGGGAATTTCGACCCGAAATTTTGCCTTGAAGTAGCGTTCAAGAGTTCGCGAAAAGATGGGGATACTTCTGCAGCATTTGATCTTCACGTTCCCAGGTGAATTCAGGTCCGCGTTTGGCACTCCAACGAACCTTTACAATTGGGATGCGACTGTGCTTAGTACGTTTCACCTCTCTGTCCATGATTTCAACTGGCTCTTCCACGAACAAGAGATTCTCGTTTACCTTGATCTCTTCCAGCGGAATTACAAGGGTTTCATCCGATAAACACTTTTTCAAATTCGATACATGAAATACGGGATGCACGTTCCTGAGCTCTGAGGGCAGCTGCAACTTATAGGCCACGGGACCAATTCGGGAAAGAATCTCGAATGGTCCGATGTATCGCACTTTAACTTTCCTCGTTTCTCGAAGCAGATCGTCCCTTTCCAGGGAGAGACTTTTAGTAGCACGCGGTCTCCCATTTGGAACTCCATCGGCTTTCGTCTTTTGTTTGCGTAACTTTTCTGTCTATCCCGGGACGCTTGAAGTCGTGAACTAATTTGAACGATTTTCTCAGTTGTTTCTCGGATGATCTCAGGTCCTGTGAGGGTGCTATCCGGTAATTGCCCTCGTGCCAGCTGGGTGTCACCCACCTTGGCCCAACAAAGGGGCGATCTGCACTTCCGGCTATACAAGGCCGCGAAGGGGGCGACTCCTATGCTTGTGTGGTAGCTGTTGTTGTATGAAAATTCGACTAGGGGCAAGTGGGTATCCCAGGCTTTGCCAAAATCTATCACACATGCTCGGAGCATGTCTTCTAGAGTCTGAATAGTTCGCTCGCTTTGGCCGTCAGTCTGAGGGTGGTAGGCAGTGCTCATATCCAATCGAGTTCCCAATGCTTTCTGGAGCGACTGCCAAAAACGAGAGGTGAATCTACTATCCCGATCCGATATAATAGATATGGGGACTCCATGAAGTCTCACCACCTCTTTCAGGTATACCCGTGTGAGCCTTTCCATTTTGTACGTTTCCTTTATTGGCAGGAAATGGGCGGATTTTGTTAGTCGGTCAACGATTACCCAGATAACATCCAGACCGTCTGTCGTCTTGGGTAATTTGGTTATAAAATCCATTGTTATCCTCTCCCATTTCCACTCGGGTATTTCGGGTTGCTGAAGTAGATCCAAGGGCTTCTAATACTCCACTTTAACCTTGGCACAGGTGAGACACTTGCCTACGTAAGTGGCAATCTCTGCTTTCATGTTCGGCCACCAAAAATGTTGTTTGATATCCAGGTACATCTTATCAGAACCCGGATGGATAGAGTACCTGGTCTTGTGAGCCTCATTCATTATCACGTATCGGAATCCATCGAACCTCAGTGTCCAGATTCGGTCCATAAGATAATAGGCTCCGTCTTCCGTGACCGTCAGATTCTTTTCCATTCCGCGCAATGCCTCATTGGTGACGTTTTCCGGCTTCAAGGCTTCGTGCTGAGCTTCTTTGATTTGTGAGGATAGATGGGAATGGACGGTCATTGTCAACGTCTTTACTCGGCGACCCGAGTACTCCTTTCGGCTTAAGGCATCGACTACCACATTTGCTTTGCCTGGATGGTACTTGATTTCGCACTCGTAGTCGTTTAGAAGTTCGACCCATCTTCGTTGTCTCATGTTCAACTCCTTTTGATTCAGGATATCCTGGAGGCTCTTGTGGTCTGTGAAAATGGTGCACTTTGTATCGTATAGGTAGTGCCTCCAAATCTTCAATGCGAAGACCACAGATCCTAGCTCAAGGTCGTGGGTGGTGTAGTTTACTTCGTGGGTCTTTAGTTGCCTTGACGCGTAAGCTATCACTTTTCCTCGTTGCATAAGCACACAACCTAACCCTTGGTTAGAAGCATCGCAGTATACTACGAAGTCCTCCGTTCCTTCTGGCAAGGACAACACTGGAGTAGTGCAGAGGGCTTGTTTCAGGGTTTGGAAAAAAGCTTCTTGTTTGTCGTCCCAATGAAAAGGTACGCCCTTCTGGGTGAGAGTGGTGAGAGGCTTGGCAATCTTGCAAAAGTTTTGGATGAACCTTCGGTAATAACTAGCAAGGCCCAAAAATTGTCGGATTTCGGTTGGGGTTCTTGGAGTTGCCCAGCCCTCAATAGAGTGGAATTTTTGGGTCATGTAGTCAGTGAAGAGGGAATACATGTGGACCCTACCAAGATGGAGAATTTCGCGTAAAGCTTTTCTGCTCTCAATGTTTCCAAAGTTTGTCGTAAATGTTGGCTGTGTTCTTCCTTGCTCTTGGAGTAAACGAGTATATCATCGATGAAAACAATTACGAAGTTGTCAAGGAACGACCGACAGACTCTGTTCATCAGATCCATAAAGGTTGCTGGTGCGTTTGTGAGACCAAAAGGCATGACCACGAATTCAAAATGCCCATAACGGGTTCGGAAAGCAGTCTTTGGGATATACTCCTCTCGGACTCTTAGTTGATGGTATCCAGACCTCAGATCTATCTTGGAAAAGTAGCTAGATCCCTGGAGCTGGTCGAAGAGATCATCGATTCGAGGGAGTGGGTATCGATTCTTGATGGTGAGTTTGTTCAGTTCTCGATAATCTATGCACATTTGGAAAGATCCGTCTTTCTTCTTGACAAACAGAACCGGAGCTCCCCAAGGTGAAAATCTCGGCCTGATGAATCCTTTGTCGAGAAGCTCGCTTAATTGACTAGATAACTCTTGGATTTAAGCAGGAGCTAATCTATAGGGTGATATGGTGATTGGAGTGGCTCCAGGTACAAGATCGATTCGGAACTCGACCTGGCGCTCGGGAGGGATTCCTAGCAAATACTTGGGAAATATGTCAGGAAAGTCACGTACTTCAGGAATATCGTTAAGGTTCTTTTCCTCCTTTGTTTTATCAATGACATGAGCAAGAAAGGCGTGATTCTTTTTATGCAAGCACTTTTGTGCTTGGATGCAAGAAATGAGTCGGAGGTTTGAACCGGGTTTATCGCCATAAACTATTAGGGTTTCGTTGTTGGGTAGGTGAAGGCGAACGACCTTCTCGTGGCACATAATTTCAGCATGGTGGGGGCTTAACCAATCCATGCCAACAATCACATCAAAACTCCTAATATTAACAGGCATCAAACTGATTGGGAATGAGTGATTATTTAACGTTAGCGTGCACCCTACGTAGATATCGTTGGTTGATTCTGTGTTACCGTTGGACATTTCGACTGTATAAGTTTCGTTCAATTTGTGGGGATTTTGATTCAGTAGGTGTTTGAATTTGTGACTTATGAAGCTTCGCTCAGCTCCAGTATCAAATAAAATTCACGCATAAGAGTTGTTGAGGAGAAACGTACCAGTCACCACTGTTGGATCTTGCACCGCCTCCCCTTGCCCCATGGTTAAGACCCTTCCAGCATTCTGATTGTTGTTCTTAGGGCAGTTGCGTTTGAAATGGCCGGTTTCCCCGCATCCGTAACATGCGTGGCTGGCTCCGGCACTGTTGTCATTGGGCTGTTTGTTTTGTTGTGGGGGCATCTTGCAGTACCGGATAGTGTGTCCTTTTCGATTGTAGTTGGTGCATTGGAAATCTTTGCATGCCCCATAGTGGTGATAGTTACACTTGTCACACTTGGTATTGGATCCCGCGTATGGCTTTGTTGGTGCAGTTGTGGTTGAGGCTGGGGCGGTTGGGGCTGGTGCTGCTGGAGCAGTAGCAGAATGGACTGCTACTGTCTGTGGTTTCTTGGATGGCCCTGAATTCTGTCATCCTTTTCGCTTGTTCCCCCAGTTCTTCTTGCTCCCTCCTTCTTGTTTCCTCTCTCCCTCGGTTGTTTTGGTGCTTTTCTTATCACTGTGATCGTAAAGTTTCTTGGCCAGGCGTATTGCATTGTCGTAGGTCTCGGGTTTTGAGGAAATCACGTTGCCCTGAATGGGAGGTGTCAGCCCGCAGATGAAACGCTCGACCTTCTTTCCCTCGGAGGTAATCATACCAGGACACAAAAGGGATAGCTTGTTAAACCTTGAGATGTACGCGTCAATGTCCGAGTTTTGCACCGTAAGGTTCCACAGTTCTTGCTCGAGCTTTTGTATTTCCCCTCGGGGACAGTATTCGGCGATTAACATCTCTTTGAGTTCTTCCCAGGTCATGGAGTTTGCAACGGGAAGTGTCATGGCCTCGATGTATCCGTTCCACCATGACAGGTCCTGGTCGATGAAAGTGCAGACCACGAATTTGACTTTACTTCCTTCCAGGCACTCACATATCTCGAACACCGACTCCACTTTCTCGATCCATCGTTTCAGAGCTATGACTCCTCCGGTCCCATTGAAAGTTCGAGGTCTCACATTGGAAAAGTCCTTGTAGGTACAGGCCTTTACGGGCCCTTGATTCATCCCGTGGTGGGAGCTTCCTGTCCCTTGGCCTTGTCCACCACCATTATTTCCGGCTTGGATGTGGGCTAGAGCTGCTGTTACTGCGGCTAAGACTGCCGCTTGGAAAGCCGCAGAGTTCATTTCCGGTGGGGGCGGCGGTGGTGTTGTGTTGTTATTCCTACGGGTTGATCTCCTTGGCATCTTTCTGTCATAGATCAGAAGGACAATGAGTACCCAAAGTATTTTATTTCATGATTTTATATAGAATAGAATCGGTGATTTGGTTGTGTGCGAGTAAGTGTGGATATGAAATTAACATGCAATAATAGTAATAGAGCACATCACAGATAAGACATCATATATATCCGTTTTTCATTGATGTTAATTTCCCGAGTACATGAAAATTTTGCCTTTAAGGCATACAAGTACATGGAGTGCAATAAAATCTAACGAAGTAACGACTCCATGAGTAGTGTAATCACTTAATCATGTCATCTATAATACATAGGGAAATGCATAAAGGAAAACCGATACAATAGCAAATAAACAGATACTAGTCGCAATGAGTAGGGCCGGGTGGTGCTGTCGATGTGGTAGACGCGCCCTGGAGTTCGGCTAATCTACGCTCGGTGATCCGTACACGTTCCTCCAGCGCGACATGTCTTTCCTGGTATCCTCTGACTTCCGCTCGTGCTGCGACATGATCTTCTATGAGACGTTCCATTGGGTAGAAGTCTCGCTCTAGGTTTCGCGTGCGAGCATCTGTAACCTGCATAGCCACCAACATCTGCATTACCCGGTCGGTGGTCACTTGAGCCTGGTCACCGATGTCCCTATACGTCTGACCATGACAGGGAGTGCGCGATCCGCTGGTCCTCCATGCTGGAGGTTGTAGTAACCTTAGTTCATCCCAAATGGTGGTTGCTGACCCTGACGTCTGCCCCATCTCTCGATATCGTCCGCCCAAGGAGGTGTAGGGCCGTTGTAGCCCATCCTATGCGGTGGTACCCTTGCCATGTAGGGAGGGTTGATAACTTCAGACTCTGTGTCCGATTCCTCGTCCTCCTCAACCTCTTCCTCGTCATCTTCCTCGACTTCTTCATCGATGTCTTCTTCTTCAAACTCCACCGGTTCTTCTGGATCCTCCATGGGTTCCTCGGGGTCTTCTTCTGGGTCTTCCTCAATCCAACCCCCGTTCCCCTGATTGGGAAAGTAAGGGTCTCCGGGGAGGTGAAAGCCTGCCATATCGTCTGCGCGAGAATATATATAAGTACGAGAAAATGGATAAAAGGACAAAATACTCCTATAGTATTTTAATTATTTTAGGTTTGCTCCTTAAAACTTTTAGGTAACCAACTGGGAAGCTTTAGACTTGTTGCAACACCACTACCACTCCTGAACACATGTTGGTCATATCTCGAACAAATATAGTTGATCAGGCTATATTTATTCCAGATATGATTACATAACTGCCCAGGTTTGACTGTAGTATTCAACCTTTAAGTTATCTTGTTTTGTTCTTGTTATGATACGGTCCTAGCAAGTATGTGTTCTATTAATCAGAGTGTTTTAGTCCCATTGTATTTATAGTTGTATATCTTTTATGGCTAGATATACTAGTTCACTATAAACAATGCTCTGATACCAATCTGTCACACCCCCGGATCAGAACGGCGGAAACGTCCGGAGGCGGGTGACGTCATTGTGCAGGATCATAACAATTGTATATAAATGAAACATAGCAAACCCAAACATCATACGTCAATATAACAAGCTTACATTGTTTTACATCATGTTCATGTTCTCAAATTTTACACAAAAGAGACATCAGTAAGCAAATCCAAAATATAGCAAGATAATCTTGAGTCCGCGATCCACAACCTGCTTAATGGTTTCCTGAGAATACAAGTCGTTTGAAAAGCGTCAACATAAAATATGTTGGTGAGTTCATAAGCAATTTCGTATAAAACTTTGATGATAGTTTAGAAATCCAGAAAATCCAATTATTTCTTATCAAAATCGTTGTAAGTCTTGTTCAAATCGAGTATAGTTGCATGTGTGTCTTAGTTCTTTGTTTTCAAAATCGAATAAAATCGTTTCCTCCAGAAAATCCGATATTTTCTGATGTATAAAATAGTAGCTTTTAAAACAATAACACTTGTGCGAAAAGTCTCATTTGAGGAAATTCAAGACACAGTTGATTATAAACCCGAAGGTAAAATCTGTATAAGTACATTTATGATATATTCTAGTGAGTCGTTATAACCATACTAATACGACGGAGTGCCCGTTATGACGTTCTTCAGGCGTCGGTTTCGTTTAAGACATTTGTCACCCTAGACTGGCCGGTCTAGCTGTAGCGAACAGCGAAGGTGCGGGGTGTCAACCCCGTATAGATCTATACACAAATTCCCGCTCTCCCTCCAGGAGACTCTAGTTATAACTCTTACAGGACTTAAAGTGTACAATATTGTATTAATATATGTACTGTGAGGATTTGTCTGACTAGAATACTAACAGTTTCGTGCAAATCATTGAAATCCATTATTTACTAAATAAATAATAATAGTTGTACTTGTTGACTAGATATTCCGTTTCGTTTCATTTGTTGAAAATAATCCGCTTTAAATATTTATCGAAACGATTCAATATTAGCGAAGTCGGCTAAAATGGCTCTCCTCTCTATGTAATACTAAGTGAGGCCCCATTTACCGGGGAAATGTTAAGTTATGATTTGTGTAAAACTATGACTTCTGTGAAGTTGTGACAACAGCTTTATGACATGAAAAATTTTCTGTCATAAAGGCTCTTTTTGCATATATTCTTGGTGAACTTACTTATATCAAATTTTTATAAATAACCCCTTAATAGTTTGCAAATAGTCGTTTATGGAACACAAAGTTCAAATTTCGAAATTCTAGACTTAGTGTCAACATTTCAAGGTCTATTTCAACAACTTTTATCTCTAATTATGAAGAGCATGGATACAAGGGTGCATGTTAAACACCCCCAAAAACTTGGGAGGCTCCTTTCTTAAATTGTATTATTCATGTAGTGATTAAAATATTATTTATTTTCATGGGTTCTGTGAAACCTCACGTTCACAGAGAGTAATAAAAAAAATGATAATATTTCAACACACATATTAAACACAAGTATACATGCAATCATTCAAGAATTTAGAACAAGAGGTGACTTGTACTCTCCCCCAAAATCAATAAAACTAAGCAAAAAGGTGGGGTGTGAAGCTCACATTGGTTATCTTTGTTGGGTGGTTTGAAGAGTGATGAGGAAGTCTCCAACTCCAAAACTTGGAAGATTCTTAAATCTCTAAAGGATTCTAGGAATAATTTTTGTGTGTAAATATAGTGAAATCTTGGAATAATGTAAAGAATATTTATTTAGAGAGGATAAAATACTTACCCAAGAAATCTGGGTATTTCCTTTGAAGAGATGTACTTGGAGCTTGAAGGAGTTGAGAGTGTTCTTGTGAGTTTTCTGGAAGTGAGGAGTGAGAAGTGGAATAAGGGAGGAAAAGTTCACGTATCAAAAGGGGAGGATAAGGGTGACTTGACATTTGCATGGAAAGTTGGTGGGTAAGGCTTAATTCCTTTGGATAATACATGTTTTACTGAGATTTGCATGGGAAATGAGGAATTAGGATCACATCATAAAGTCAAACCCCTTTATTTGCTTAGAATCTCCTTAAAAATCTTGGGTTCTATTTTATATAAATATATTAACATAATTGATTTTTGGCATAAAATAGTGATTTAAGGGGTCTAAGATAGGAAAATATAAGTTTGGTGTGATTTACGGCGTCAAAATGCTTTAAAATGGTAAAAAAAGTCAGAAAATGGCAAAAATCCGGAGTGGGGGCTGGTTTCTGCGAGGGTCCGAAGGCTTAGGAGGAATTCCGGAGCCACTAAGCAAATTCCGGAGCATGTTCTCGGATTTCCGAAGCATACAGAGGAGTTCCGGAGCTAAATCTCGCAATTCCGGAGTCATAGGCGAAGTTCCGAAGGCAGGAGGCGGCGTCAGTGGTCCGGACCGAACAGGTGCGAAGCGACTCAAATTCCGGAGCGGGTCTAGACGTTTCCGAAGCAGCCTTAAGCGAGATCTTCCGGAGTCATGCGAGAAGGTCCAAAGCACAAGGGTTCCGAAAATGCACTCCTCTTGGTTCCTTAGAAGGTATTCCAGACTAAGAGGTTCCGGACCAGGAGGGTTCCGGACCAAGAGGGTTCCGACCAAGAGGGTTCCGGACCAAGAGGGTTCAGGACCAAGAGGGTTCCGGACCAAGAGGGTCCTTTTGGGTTTTCTCCTCCGGTTTTGGGTTGTTTTCGACTGAGGAAGGTACATAGAGAGATTTAGGAGAGATTTCACATACTTGGAGAGATTTGGGAGAGATTTCATATTCTTGGAGAGATTTGGGAGAGATTTCACATACTTGGAGACATTTGGGAGAGATTTGATATTCTTGGAGAGATTTGGGAGAGACTTCATATTTTTGGGAGAGATTTGATATTCTTGGAGAGATTTGGGAGAGATTTCATATTCTAGGAGAGATTTGGGAGATATTTGATATCCTTGGAGAGATTTGGGAGAGACTTTATATTCTTAGAGAGATTTGGAGAGAGACTTCATATTATTGGAGAGATTTTGGAGAGAGAGAGAGATACAATGGGAGAGATTGAGAGAGACTTTGCCGGGGGCCTTTATTAATGTTTTTCTTCGTAGTTCAAAGGTCGTAGACTTAGTTACATCCCATTTCGAGTGTTATATACCCCCGAAGGGCACTTACTAATGTTTTATAGAGCTATTACTTCCTCAATAAGATTAGGGTTTTAAATTCTGAACATTTGAAACCTTCAAGTGCTACTTTGCATTAAGATTTATAGTCATACATTAGAAAAACATAAGGTAATTCCTAACATATAAGCACTAGATGAGTTGACCAGTTGCCCCGTTGACCTTGACTTGACTTTGACTTGACTTTAACTTGACCAGAAACTTGCCGGTTGTCACAAGCAGGTCTAAAAATATGAATATAAAGCTTTAAATTTTATACCTGGGAGTCGGGATGTTACATATGAAACATTGGTGAATTATCTTCTTGTAAGTGGAAACAAACGAGGAAACATTGACAACACTTTTTTGATCAAGCATTCAGGATCTCAAATCATTCTTGCTCAAATGTATGTCGATGATATCATTTTTGGATCCATTGATGAGAAACTAAGCTCTGAATTCCTTGAGATCATGGATAAGAAGTTTGAGATGAGCATGATTAGTGAACTAACTTTCTTTTTAGGTTTGCAGGTTAAACAATTAATTAATGGAATTTTTGTTTGTCAAGCTAAATACATTGCAGACATGTTGAAGAAGTTTGGTTTTTCTGATAGCAAGCCAACAAAGACTCCAATGTCCTCATCAACGTCTATTGCCGCTGATCCAACTCGCGCTGATGTGAATGCAACCCTATACCGATGAATGATAGGATCACTACTCTATCTTACTGCCAGTCGTCCTGACATTATGTTTGCTACCATATTGTGTGCACGTTATCAAGCCAGTCCTAAGGAATATCATCTTCTCGTTGTAAAGAGGATCATTCGTTAGTTAAAGCATACACCTAATCTTGGATTATGGTATCTTCGTAATTCTGAGTTCAAGCTGGTGGGATACACTGATTCCGATCATGGTGGATGCAACATTGATCATAAAAGTACTTCAGGAGGGGCTCAAATTCTTGGAGATAGATTGGTGAGCTGGTCCAACAAGAAGCATACATCAGTGGCTTGCTCTACTGCTGAAGCTGAATATGTAGCCGCTGGAAGGTGTTGTGATCAGATTCTATAGATTCAAAATCAACTCTTAGATTATGGTCTACACTTTTCAAAGATTCCTATCTATTGTGATATCACTAATGCCATTCAGATGATAAGGAATCCAGTGCAACATTCCAAAACCAAGCACATTGACATTAGTCATCACTTCATCAGAGACATTGTTCAAAAAGGAAATGTGGAGCTGTTCTACATTCCATCCACTGGTCAACTGGATGACATTTTCACTAACGCATTGGATGAGAAGACTCTAAACAAATTGATTGCAGATCTTGGCATGCTTTCGATGACTTAATTGTTTGAAATAACCTTGCTTCTACTTGCTTTGTCAAAACACAAAAACACAAAAACAAGTGCTGCTTTTATTATGTTTTTAGAACTTTACATAGTTTGCTTAAGCTTTGCTTCTAATTTTTAGAAGCATTTGCTTTTCTATGTATTATCTATCTTTCAAGACTATCTCGATTTATCTGCACCTCTTCCTTTCAGAGTTAGAAAGATATGGACTCATCTACAATGTTCTGAATGATCTAGTTGTTGATAAGAATATTGGCATCAAGTCTTCTTCTTGTTGACAATACTATTTCTCTCCTCCACTCACTGTTATGGATGCAAGACGCTTCCATCATTTCAATGAGTCTTAATTTCATCTACTTACTCATAATCAGATAAAACCTCGAGTGCCCCCGTGTTGATCTTGTCAACTCGTTGGTTTCATGGATTAGAGTCAGTTAAATCGTTGGTTACAAAGACTAGTTCCTTTTCCTCTCTTGCTCTTGATGAAGATAAAGCTTGGAATCCATCTGCAACATCTCAACGATAAATAGCTTCATCATTCTTGGTTTGTAGTGAGTTGTATATTAATGTGTTTGTTCTTGATTGTATTTTATTTTATAGCCAGATTTGAATGACAAGATATCTCGAAGAAAGGAAATTGATTAATGAGTATTTATTTCAAAAAATCTTTCTTTGGTGATTCTACTCAAAAGATTTCATGCGTTTATGATTCTTCTGAAAAGGCTACATAAAGAGCCTCTAAAAAAGGCTGCAAAAATATCGCTTTTAGAATATTTCCTTGTTTAACTAACTTTTTTGTTTGTATTCTTATATTATTTATTATTTTGTCTTGTACCATTTTAAATGATTTGATGGTGACATTTCATAAGCCAAGTATGTAACTATTGACAAATCATTGTCCCTAGAAGCATGTTGTTGTATGTGCCTAAATCTCTCTAAGTAACTTATCAGCAAAACCATCTGTTGATATGAAATTAAGTCACCCCCTCACGCTGATTCTCTAGTATCATCTAAACTTTCAAAGTGATATTGCATGGTCCAAATAAGAAAATTATATAAACTCTTGGGTGTTTATTTTTTGGTTAATCATCTCTTACCTGACTCTGTCTCTTGAAGCATGCTTGCCATATGCATCAAGTCTCATGGTCTGCTGAAAC
Source organism: Lactuca virosa (assembly GCF_052849685.1). NCBI lineage: Eukaryota > Viridiplantae > Streptophyta > Magnoliopsida > Asterales > Asteraceae > Lactuca > Lactuca virosa. The sequence continues at coordinate 114,817,512 of NC_136434.1, read as the reverse complement.
ATCGAGTATAACCCAGTGGCTTACCTTGATTGCATAGTCATCAGCGTAAGAGATACTTGTCTGGTCCTTAAATTCCAAAGGGTTATTGATGTCCTTGACCTCCTAGTTTGAGGTATGACATGGTACCATTGAACAAATTAACGGTGAACTTCAAAGTTCTAGACTGCAACTCAACTATATGATACGGAAGTTGAACCACTTCTTGTTGATGAGCTGACATTGTTTATGATTCACGCTGATTCCACCTCATCGTGACTGAAACACTCTACTCTCTCCTTAATTATTCTCAACAAAACTTTATGATTCACTATGATATACCACACACTGATAAAATTTTGAAAGTCTGTGCCGATGGTTAAGCTAAAACACCATAGCTTATCACACACATCATTCCACTCTTGCCCTTTTCTTCTAATAAAAGTGATTAATGAGTCAGCTTATGAAACCAGTCAGCGTATGAAACCACACACTAATGAAATCTTGCACTAATATGTCAGTGAATGATCGTTCAAACCCATACTATCAAGAGACATCATACTCACTGAATTACCAGCTGCAACTATGATACACTGATCACTTCCTCCAGTACCATATATATTGTTGATGTCAAAAAGGGGGAGATACATATACCTGATCCAACGAAGAGCTAAATCTAAGGGGGAGAAGATAAGAGCTAAATATAAGGGGAGAAGATATCCACTAAGACACATGATACACCGATTTCTATTGAGCTTAGCAAAAGATTGGAAGATCTTCAAATTAATGAATTCTGGTTGGTAAAGTCTGAAATCTTGAAAGAAACTGATAAATTATACAATGGTTCTTTTGATGACTCCTTTGAATCAAATTAGTTTTGACATCATTAGACATGGGAGATTGTAAGGCCGCACCTTATGATTTGATGAGTCAAACACCTTACACGTTGACCGCTAGCGCCAACGCCAACGCCTCAAGACCTTATCAGCCTCAACGTCTAGATAGTGATCTTATGTAATCTCTGTATATTAGGCCATTATACTAATATGTATAGAATAGATAGCAGATCCGATATCTTGGTGATAAGAATCAATTCTTATTATAGATTAGACACAATCCCTTGATTGAAGGGATATACTAGTATAGTTTAGTATATATTCAACATTAGGGTAAAACCCTAATGTACGTCTTGGTGACCATCTTTGTGACATATGCTCTCTTGGTGAGAACAACCCCTTTCTTGGTGAAAGACATCTTTGTGATTATTTTGTGTTCTTTACTTTTTCTATTCTTTATTTGGTTTAGGTAGGTTGTTCTTTGTTAATTATACTTGAAGTGTATCCGATCGATACAAACCTTCAAACCGGCACATTATCAATTTTACTCTTCTTCTCCTCTCTGGTATCCAATACATAAGCTATAAAACTAGAACATCCCTGCTGTAAATATCTCCTAGATCTCGTAGCTAAACAAAGAGCCGGTCCACGCTGTGCACCCTCGCCATGAATAACCGGTTCTCCCCCACTTGGGGTTCGAACTTGAACTAACTGATGCCCGCAGTCAATCACCACCCCATTAGGGCTCAACCAATCCATTCCCACGATCACCTTGCTCTTATGAAAAGGAATACAAACCATATCAATCAGATACCGTTCGCTAAATAACTCCAGAAGGCAACCTCGATGTACCCTCGATACTCGTATTGGACGTTCATCGGCAATCTCTACCTCTAGTGGATAATCAAGCTCCCCTGGAGCTTCACTGAACCTCCTGCTAAGTGCAAGAGACACAAACGATCGGGGGGGGGGCGCCCAAATCAAATATAAATAAAGCTGGAACACCATTCACTAGGAACGTCCCTATATAACAACAATCATATAATAAGCATAAACATCAAAAAAATAATGAAATGAGGTGGAAATACATACCCGTAACCACATCCGGTGCCGCATGGGCCTCCTCGGCTGTCAGCTGTAAAACTCGACTCCTCACCACTGGCACCTCCACCTTGCCCTGGCGGTTATCGGTAATCCTCAATGTTGTCGAAGCGGGTGCTACCACCGCTCCCCCTGCTTCCAAACTCGGACAACCGGAATTCTTATTGCCCTTCTGATTGCAATGAAAGAAAATCAGACCCAATCCTTGGGTAGTGGTGGTGATAGTACAATCCCTGATGAAGTGACCAGTCTTTTCGCACTTGAAGCAGCCATAACCACCCACCCTAAAAGCTCCCTTGTGCGTCCGGCCACACCATTAGCACCAACCCCGTCCTTGCTGGCCCCTCGATCTCGAATGCACAATCTTGGGATTCTTCCTCGAGCCCTCTGATACCTGTGCTTGAACCGACTTCCTCTTTCTCACAGTCTCTAGATAAATCTCCTGCTCGCGAGCCCGAGCGATCATATTATCTAATGTCTTACAGCTAGACATACTCACAAACTCATAAATCTCATCCTTCAGCATATCATGGTACTGAGCCTTCTTCATCTCCTCGTCCGCCACATATTGCGGAATTAACAAAGACCTCTCAAAGAACATGTCGGTGATCTTCGCCACGGTCTCGGTAGTCTGGCGAAGGTTTTGAGACTCCCTCACCAACTGCTGAACCTCAATCACGTGTGCAAAATCATCCCTGATTCTAGTAACAAAATCAACCCAATACATTGTCTCAACTGTTGGATTAATGTCTAAGTCCATAACTATATTTGGTATGTACTTGACCCGACCCGGCATGGTCCATTCGGGTTGCACTTCACCGGCATAATTTATATGGATAGTCTTTTGAGAATAGTATATTTATGATTTATATTAATATATTATAAGTTCTAATATATTAATATGGAATCATATTATTTAATTAGTATTGATCAAGAATTAATTTAGAATTAATTAAGTGATCAAAAAGAACTAATTAAATATGGACTCTTATATATATATGGAATGGGCCAAGTTCATTTAGGTTGGGCTAAGCTTTCATGGATGGTGCATGGAGCTTTTAACCCATGGATCCTATGTAAATGAAAGGTCATGCGTATTAGGGTTTACATGGATGTAACCCTAATCCTCCATACTATATAAAGGGGTCCTTGGCTCACAAAATTGGAACAAGTGAGTGAAAATAAGAGTGGGCCGATTTTAGTGTGCATACATATTCTCTCAAGTTCTTCCAAGGTGTTTTGGTGATTTGTGATTCCATTTGAGGCTTCCACACTATTGGGGCTAAGATCTTAAAGCTTGAAGACATCAAGCTACATCAAAAGGTATGTCATCTAAATAGAACTTTGTAGTATAGGTGCTTCATAATATGCTAGTTAGGATGAAACCTTGGAATAGTTAATATTTGCATGTATAATAGAGAAAACATAGATCCAAGGTTTATAGGGTTGCATGTACACCATAGGAGTGTTAGAATGCTCAAAACTCAACAGTGGTATCAGAGCCATGGGTTGTTTTCTGTTATATTGATGCAAATGTTTTATTTTCAAGTTGGAAAAAAAAGGAAAAAAAAAACATGACGTTTGTCAAATTTAAAGATAATTACTTGTTTTGTGAAAAACGAATTATTTGTAAAATTTGAATCATTTGTTATATGAGTTGAATTAGGTCAAATTTAGTAAAAGATAAAATGATATGATTATTTTATTAGTTTTAAAAGTTTGATCTAAATGTTTTAAGGAGTTACATATTTTGTCATAAAATTTTGGAGCTCAAATTTTTTTTTTTAAAGTTGTGATCTTAAGGGTTTTTGAAACTTCCATAAGTTATGGATATAAAAGTTTTTTATGAAAAAAAGAATTGAATTCTAAAACTCTTGGGTTCATAACTTAAACAATTAATTAAATGGTTTTAATTTTGAGTTTAATAATTGGAATTATGATGTTTTGTTGAATAGTTCAAATTAACTCTTATGGACTTTATTAATAGTTAATTAAAGCGTTTAATTAAAAGAGTATTATTAATCCATAAATATATGGTTTGAGTTTAATTAAATTAAAAGTCTAGTTTAATTAATAGATTAAGCCACCAAGTGTTTTAAATGTCTAAAATACACCCTTATACTATTATAATATTAAAAGTTTAATATATTATATGTATAAGAACAAGTCGTCTTACCATTAGTAGGCCTCATTCACGAAGCCGGTCTATAAGGGGGGTATAAGGTTACTGCCTATAAAATGGCAGTTTAATGGGTGTCCACTCTCACTCACCGCTTCCTTGACCGGTGGAGGGTCGTTAGCCGAACAGGTAGGACAAGGACTATAATTCTCCCTTCATTATAAGTATAATGATAAATACTAAGTAACTAAACACTTATAAATTCCCAATCTTAGTTACTTAGGAAAATGTGAATAAGGTGCTAATCCATGAAATTACACTTTGCACTTTGTTTAAGCTGTTAGTGGAGCGTGTGTGGTTAACCGGCACACTAACCTGGACTTAACAAGGTAGGTAAAGGGTAACTTAATGTTTATCATAGTATCGTTGGAGCGTGTGTGGTTAACCGACACATCGATTGAGGGGTAAATATTAAGGGTACCAAGTACATGGTTACTTCACACCTTGTTTTGTGATCCTCGGCATCCCAGTCACAAAACCTGAAGGGCACACTCGAGATTAAAACATGCCATTGAAAAGTTCAATGAATCTCAAAAGAATCTAGGAGTTTCAAAACCAATTAAAACCTAATAATACATTTCGTTTATCTTGGTGGAAATTGGTGAATCGTCATTCACCTACCTTCAAATATTTTATAGCTTGGATTACGACATCCCTCTTCCAAGTTATAAAATAGTTTGTTGGGTCCTAGCCTTAATATATCATATTAGGTGTTATATTAAGGACTTAAATCAACTTTACGTGAATTTCTCCCATTGTTGATGTCTGGTTTAGACAACAATGATCTTCCCAAACCAAGCTTTCCTAATGAATATGACTTCCCGAGTTTGGCTCATGGAAGTCATACTTCTCTTCCTCCACCTCCTCCAATTATTCTCCCTAACCCACAAGTTCAAGGTCACTCAAGCCCTAATGGCAAGAAAGGTCTATGTGTGATCACATCTTAGAGATGAAGTCACATATTGACAAGCCGGGAGAGTTGGGTGTCAAAGTCTTGAGAAAGTTGGATGTTCAATCACTTTCTAAGTCACATAGTGAGTCCCTTCTTAGTGCATTCTTATGACTAAGAAGAGGAGTCATGAATTGTTGAAATGGTTAGATCAGGAAGATGAGTCATACTTCGTTGCAAAACAATTCTTAGAGTCATACTCCAAGATTGTAACTTGAGTGACATATCTTAAAGAAAGGTTTAAAACACTTGTCAAATGTAAGAGTAAAAGTGTCCTACTCTTGTACATTTGAAATTGGTAAGTTGTGATGTTTTGGATAAAACAAAGACCAACTAAGGCCAATTGTGTGAAGTGTTTGTCTTGATAAAGAATCCGCACTATCTCTTGAATATTTGGCAAGATAGTCTTATATGTCAAGAGGATAGTGGGAGTCTTAAAGATCCTAAAAAGAATTTCAAGAACTAATCAAGAATAAAACCTGAGGTTCTTCACTAGCACACGACTTGAGGTTTATAACCTATCGTGTTGACATATTCTGTGCCCATTCCAGTTAAAGTTGGCTTTGCATAGGAGTTCTGAAAGTTCTCAGTTGGTTGCATAACAACTTGGAAGCAATGGCAGGCCCTGTACTGCCAGGTGGCAAGAAGTTAAGATTGCATAAGTTCAGTCCATATGAGTTTGGATTTGTCATTATCCTTGTCTTATGACTATGTTTTTGACGATTCACATGGATAAGAACACATACACCATAAAATCTAAGGGTCATAAGGTTTCTCTCCGATTCATGAAAATGATGGTGAGGAAACACTTCCACCAAGTAGATTTGAAGCAGATGGCAAAAGGTCTAAACAATTGAGACTATGATTACGGCATCCCTTTTCATAGTTCTGAAATTGTTTAGACACACATGCATGCTATCTAAGGAAAGGTGTATGATTTTGATAAAGTTTTATCAAAGCATCTCGTATCAGAAATCTGAACTTTGGTAAGAAAGTCAATAAAGTATTGATTTCTAGAAGTCCAGCTGATTTCTGAGTACATGTCAAAGCTAGTGGGAGCATAAGTGTTATGCTAATAATCATCATGTTAGTGGGAGCATGATAATTATTGTTAGTGTTGCAAGTTAGCAATGTTAATTATAGAAAACAAAAGTTTCAATTCGTGAGGCTGCAGGGATTGAAAAAGTTGTTTTGCTACAATTAAGGGAGAGGATATACTTCATTTCAGTTCTAAAGGCTTAGATTGAGACCTTAATCATCTTTAGTCAAGAATATATATATATGAATTTCATGTTGGATTGGTTCAACTTAAGGAAATTCTATATATTGCGTTCTCAAAATTCGATTATGATTACGGCATCCCTCTTCATAGTCAAATTTTGAAAACATGGCAAATAAAAATATTGTAGCAAAAGACTGGTCTAGAATCATGTCTTTATGTGAGACATCATGAATCGTGTACCATTTGCTTTGGGTACAGGATCAATTGCATGTGCTATAATATTTGTCATTTCTAAATTTTTCCAAATGCCCAGAGGCATTAAGAAGGGAAAAGGTCTAGAATTGGATATGACTAAAATGATTAAGCAATTGTCGAGGACAATCTGAGGTTTACCAAAGATTGGTTGCTCAGGGACAGTTGGAAGTATAGTGCTAATTTTGGAAGGACCATATTGACATATTTTGAAAAGAGGCATCTCTTATTCAGAAGTGATAGTCACAATGAGAATATGGAGTTGTCTCCATAGCTGGAAGTTATCTGTGTAAGATTAGAAAACTTAATGCAAGAAGCATGTCCAAAGCAATGTAGTTTGAATATGAGACTTAGTTTCCATGGAGTTGATCTCCATTGGAATACCTTATAATGACTGTTGACAAGTCTTTGTGACTTTGTACATATTCATTACAGGAGGGTCAGTGCATATAAGTTTAAAATCTAAACAGATTTCGATAAATGATAGGAATTTGAAATTCTCACATTTTTCGATAAGGATTTGGGAGTGTGAAATTAGAATCATTCAAATTATGTTCAATTGGTTTATTTCACAAAGTAAGGATCATAGACAAACATAGAGTGCATACTTGGTGTATGGCAAAGCTATTGTTTAAGAAAAACATAGTGTACATGCTTGGAGCATGGGACAACTAGTGTTTTTAATTCAAGTATAAAGTTGATAAAACCGAAACAATGAATAATGAGTAATCAGTATGGTGATAAATAAATGTGTTTATTTATATTCATAGGGTTTGATACCATATTTGATTCATTTATTCTTGTGTTTCACTTTGCATGTTTTGACTTCCAGAATAACTAAGTCGCTCTTCCTGAATGATTAAGTTATTCAAACCATCCACAGTCGGTCATATGTTGGAAGTAGATATGAATCAAGACTGTCATGGGTTGGTTTGTAGAGGTCCAAGTTGGTGGACAAAGTGGTGCTACAACACTCATGAGTGCTCATAAGTTATGAGTATTGGATTCAACCCGCGCTCATTTGAATCACTTCATGGATTTTATCACGAGTGATCATGAGACGATAATATCTTATATTCTTCAAACCTAGAGATATGAGTTGTTACTATGAGTTGGTTATACATTGATTGCACGAAAACACATTTGGTAACTCGATGTTATAAAACGTGCCTTTGTGTATGATTCAACAAGTAGTAGAACAAGCCATATGAGTCGAAGTTTATCCATTCCTTTTACCTTCGGGATAAAAGCGATATCTGTGGGCCCCTAGATGATTTAGCGATGACACATGTGAGTGCTTGGCCAAGCCAGGACTGATTTGATTTGTTCAATCAGTCAGTCATCATAAATCGAAAATCAGGAAACAACAAATGGACAGAGATAATGATTATAATCCATGTCTCAGTCCATATGATATCTAGAATGGAGGAATATATGATCCCTTATCTAATGGACAAGTCATTGACAAGGTCAGAGTTCGACAGCGGCTTTAAGAGCTACGATTGCCAGTTAGGTTTTGAAGTCATACTCAATAATAGTTTTAGACTTATCCAAGTGGGAGACTGTTGGATTAATGTCTAAGTCCATAACTATATTTGGTATGTACTTGACCCGACCCGGCATGGTCCATTTGGGTTGCACTTCACCGACACAATTTATATGGATAGTCTTTTGAGAATAGTATATTTATGATTTATATTAATATATTATAAGTTCTAATATATTAATATGGAATCATATTATTTAATTAGTATTGATCAAAAATTAATTTAGAATTAATTAAGTGATCAAAAAGAACTAATTAAATATGGACTCTTATATATATGGAATGGGCCAAGTTCATTTAGGTTGGGCTAAGCTTTCATGGATGGTCCATGGAGCTTTTAACCCATGGATCCTATGTAAATGAAAGGTCATGGGTATTAGGGTTTACATGGATGTAACCCTAATCCTCCATAATATATAAAGGGGTCCTTGGCTCATAAAATTGGAACAAGTGAGTGAAAATAAGAGTGGGTCGATTTTAGTGTGCATACATATTCTCTCAAGTTCTTCCAAGGTGTTTTGGTGATTTATGATTCCATTTGAGGCTTCCACACTATTGGGGCTAAGCTCTTAAAGGTTGAAGACATCAAGCTACATCAAAAGGTATGTCATCTAACTAGAACTTTGTAGTATAGGTGCTTCATAATATGCTAGTTAGGATGAAACCTTGGAATAGTTAATATTTGCATGTATAATAGAGAAAACATAGATCCAAGGTTTATAGGGTTGCATGTACACCATAGGAGTGTTAGAATGCTCAAAAATCAACATCAACCACCTCACCACCCAAGGAATAGTCCACTTCCACCCACCAATCGTGAGCTCTGTCTTTCAGAAGACAGGATGCAAATCTGACCTTCAACCCCTCGGGGCAGAAGCTTGTCTGGAAGGCGTTCTTGTTGTCCACCAACCACCGTCTGATTACAATGGGGTCCTTCATTCTGAAGAACTTAGGAGCCCCACAAACACGAAACTCTCGAAACGTCAAAGCGAGTGCACCCACCATAACTATCACCTCAGTGCGAAATACGACCAAACGCTCATCTAGAATCTACATGATACCCTCCTTGATCATAACAAAGATGATAGGAATTTGCTCCAAAATGCTGCATGTAATCGACAAAACAACCTCCCGCATCTAATCATCCAAGGGTATGACTCCAAAGCCCGAACCCGATCCCTCACCGAGACCTGAACCACCTCGAGTGACCACCATACTGAAAATAAACCAAGCAAACTATAAGAAAAACACTCGAAGAATCTCACACCAAATGGGTCCCTTAGTATCCTCGCAACTCCCTTGACTTGAGTACGGATCCTGTGCTTCCAGTAGTACGAGCCCAATACCACCTTCCACACATATTCTTACTTTCCTCAAGAGTCTTCCCGATTTCTCTAAGTAACCCCCAACATTCCATATTCCACTAACCCACACATTTGCTAATGCTAACATGCTTCCTAGGTTCTCCTAGGACTCCTTTCCCACCACTCTCCGCCATCATCTGCAGAAGAAACCTCCACTAACACCCCTAACTACCTCATGAATATGATTACATGTCACAAACGCTAGATAATTATTCGACTGCAAGGTCTCACACTATAACGGTTGGACTTAAACAAGAGTTACGCAATAGAGTTAAACCTAACCTTCTAAAATTACCTAATTTTCACAACATGTAACCTAACATATTCGCTTGATATTTAACTAGTATTAGCAGTGGTTCCTATAAAGCACAAAGCAAGCAGCATTCGAGCATCGAGTTCTAACCAGATCATTTCCTAATAGGCCATCCTAACATATCATATATAATCTAACTAGCATGTAGTTTTAGGGGCTCATATAGTAAGCATACAAGGCATCTATCCTATCATAAAAATACTGAGCAGATCCTTAGCCCTAATCTAGCATGTTATTCATATATTCACATACTAAATCAAACAAACATGTATGGGTATTTTGGGAACACTTACTTGAGCTCGACCGATTGCATGCATCAAACCCCTTCTTTCTAGTAGTAATACTTTTTAGACATCATTTCTTTTTATGAAAATTTTACCAAATACTCAATTTGAGTTCAGACACATTCGAGAGTGTGCCCGCATCCCTCAAACAAGGCTCTGATACTAACTTGTAACATCCCAAAAATCAAAAGTAAAATTTCATTTTTAATCCAACCCAACACCATCAAATATTCATATCAACCATACAGAAATATTTTAAAGTAAAAATAGTTATCAAAGTAAAATCCTAAAATCATAAAAGTGCGGAAAACATGCGTGGGTGCGCTGCGATCAAGTTGGGTCGTTGCCCTTCGAAACGAAAGTGCTTGAAACAAAACTTAATCTGTAAGCACAAAGCTTAATGAGTTCTACCCAAAATTCCACATTCAATACATAAAATAGGCCTCATCCAAAATCCATCGGGCCTCGCTCGACATTGAGCCTCGCCCAGTACAAATCTGTCAATAACATCCGATGGGCCCCACCCAACACACTCATCGGACCCCGCCTGATATACATCCAAACACATAAAATTCATGCAAGAGTCACATAGATAGCTATCATTATAATAACAATAACCAATGGGCCGACATTGGTGCCTTCGACCTACCAAAACACTATGAGAGGACTCACCTCAATCAAATGATGAACATACACACACACACACGCACTCACTGGCTGCTTCTACGATGGCTCCTCAACTGAACAAATTTAAACTAACTCTAATAAATAATCAGAGAAATAGCCCTAACTAAAGTCCAATCACAACCTTCTCATAATGGGTAAAAGAGCCTTTTACCCTTCCTACCCTAGTCCTAATAAGCCATGACCCAAGCCCAAAAGACCTAAAGCCCAAGAAAGGGTCCAAGAAGGGTTCTGGTGAGTAAGCCGCGCATACCACCATTTACGCCTTGCATACAAGATTTTATAACATAAGGGAAATTCAGAACTCAAACATGCTACACTGAGCGTACGCCTTCGTACGCCCCACGTACTCCTCAGAATGCCAAAACTCATATTAAGCACTTATGCTTAAGTCCAAATGTCCAAAGCATAGATCTTGCTCAAGGGAAACATCTTAAACGATAAAGTCATCAACTTGATGCCTTTGCATGGCTCAAAGAGACCCAACATGCATTTCTAACACTCTAACTTCATATTAAGACCATCAACTCATGAATGGTTGAGCTTAAATCATCAAGATGCCAGTTTTATGATTCTACAACTCCAGAAATACCAGGAAATGACCATTACAAGTTCTGGAGTAACTTCTACTCAAAAGAACCAAACCAAGGGACCAAAACATACCAAACATAATCCCAAATCTAGATCTAAGCTAAGGAGTCATAAAGTTTGAAGGTTTATACCTCCAGAAGCTTGCAATGGTGAAGAGAGCTCTGGATCTTCAAGCTCCAAGCAAACTAATCATCCTCCAGTGAGTTCTTCTTCTTCAAGATGCAACAAAACACACATAAGGCTTAAATTTCTCTAAAAAGGGATTAGGGTTTCTAGATAATGCTTTGGGGACAATGAAGGCTGGTAACGAGAGAAACCTTAGGGCATAAGGTGCTTAAATAGGGTCCAAACCCTAAAATTTAGGGTTTGCCTTTGATTCAAGTACTTCAGCATACCATATGTACGCCCAACGTACTAGGGGGAAAGCCTTCTGTCCAAGGTTCGCCATGGTACGCCCACCGTACCATGATTACACTCAACATACTAGGCTATTCACAAAATCAATAAACACTTTATATTTTAGGAAATTTACCTGAAAACCGGGTGTTACAATTTGCTATGTATCTTATTAAGAATATGATTTATAGTAAATAATGGCATTGTTGATCTAATAATAGATACTTGTGAAAAAGGTTTTATCATAGTTAATGTCATGAGTATGATGAGGACCATAGTTAATGATATGAGTATGAGAAAATCCTTTTATAACAAGTCTTGCTTTAAATGTGTATAGTTATCCATGTAATGTATTCTTTCTAGAAGAACCACTTACTCCTTCTAGCCTTTCTATAAGGAGGAATTTTAATCAAGACCATACTTGATTATTATACATAGATTACATCTCGTGTTCATGACTCTAAGTCATTTCCCAGATTCAAGATTTGATATAGCATTTTGGTAGTTATTGGATTTGCCAAAAACCATCAAGAAAAGATCATCAATGAGAGATTCCACATTTCTCAAGTCTTGCTTTAAATGTGTATAGTTATCCATGTAATGTATTTTTTCTAGAAGAACCACTTACTCCTTCTAGCCTTTCTATAAGGAGGAATTTTAATCAAGACCATACTTGATTATTATACATGGATTACATCTCGTGTTCATGACTCTAAGTCATTTATCAGATTCAAGATTTGATATTTGGTAGTTGTTGGATTTGCCAGAAACCATCAAGAAGAGATCATCAATGAGATATTCCACATTTCTCAAGTCATCAATGATTTATACCATTAATGCGAATAATTTGTGTTTGTGAATAGCTATTATTCAATTTTAACAATTCCTTGTTAAAACTAGTGCCAACTGTTACTACATCAGACTATGGTTCTTGAGCTGCTTCAAGTTCCATGTGCCTCCCACTTGCTTTGTCACTTTTAGAGTATTATACAAATATGTATTTAGTCCAACATAGGCTTCAAATCCACTAAACATTTTAATAAGATATGAATGGAGCCTTTCCATACAAAATCTTATAAAGAAATTTTTTTACTTACTTATTAGTTGGTATTTGTACTCAAAGTACAATTGATAGTGTTCTAGGTATTATCACAAGGAAATAAAAGGACAATATTTCTATCAATTAGAAAGTAAATCATATCAAGTAAGGCTTTAGATGGTATTAGTGGTTTGTATCTCAAATTTATATTTGAAAACTTCAACAAAGATTTCACAATTATGTTTTAACATGTAAAATATAATTTATAACTACTATAGTTGCTAATAAAGTTGATTTGGTATCTTGTGCTAAATCTTAGACATTCATTTAGAAAGGAAGTCATACACCACAGTGTATAGTTCCTTAATAGTTATTTTCTCTACTACTTAGTGAAAATATCTTTAGGAATCTTTTATATATATATATATATATATATATATATATATATATATATATATATATATATATATATATATATATATAAGATTTAGATATGTAAAATTAACTACATTATTTGCCTTCAAATATCCCTTTCTTGAAGTTGGAATATGAGAATGTCATTTATATAATTATGATAAAAATGTCAAAGATGAGTTTGATTTAAAACAAGTTTAAGTCAAAAGGTACTTTGCATATAGAACTTGCTATTTATAAAACATTGATATTTACTTTATAATTCTTGTTAAGAGATCTAGTCTCATAAACATAATTTTAATCATTTATGAATATAAAAGGTGATCGTTATGAAAACGATTTAAGTAAATAGTCAGTCATTCATAAATGAAAATAACTAAGACATACATTTAGACAAGCTAAATTAAAACATACATTTTTCCAAAACAAATGTTGTTTTACATTACAAGTAATTTATGTTCTAAGCATAAATAATAAACTAAACTTTGAAAGCGTAGTTCCAGCTTGATTATACTCAGTTGGTTACTCTTTTGTAAATATATTCAAGCAATTTACAAATATTAGATTAACATTTAAGTACCAAGTACTTGAGTGTTATATGAAAAGTATGAGTTCTATCTAGTAGATACCTTAAGTACTAGTATCTTCTAGACTTTCTTTGCAGATAAGAGGAGCAGTTCCTCTTCCAATGTCTATTTTATACATAAAAGAAACAAGATTCATCTATGTCGGCCTTATTAGATTTCTTGGAATTAAAGGTGTTCAGTCCAGAAACAGAGGCCTCTTAGATCACACAAGGTGACTCTTTTTAGGCTTTCAGTATTCCATTGTTTGAACTAGTTTAAAACAAAATATCATTGTATTTATTGGAACATTGCTTAACATGTTATATCATCATATATACATCTAAATTATCCTAGACTACCTAAAAGTCAGGAATAACTATCCCAAGTTTGATGTTAGAAGTATCTCCAACATCGCATTGATGCCTTTGCTAGGTATCATGTTCAGGTCTATTACTCAAAACAAGTTGTTAAGGACTATGACCTTTAAGTGTATACAATTTCATATCTCTCACAAGACTGTCTCTCAGGACATGAACCCATTCATTGAAGTTGTATCTATTGAATGTTAATGTTTTCCATGTCAGTTAAAGAAAATGACAATGCATGGTAATGAGAATGCATTATTTGTCTACAAAGTTTTAAAAAAATTCATCTAGTGTTTTCAATATTTAAACCTTTAATAATTAATACTCTTTTAGTTTCCAAAAAAAAAAAATTATCAAAGTCTAGGATCCAAGTTGCAAAACAAATAAATGGTTAGGTGACCTTTATCTCATTCATTTGAATCCAACCCGGTAGATATCGATTATCAATTATATTCTACTATATAACTCCTAATTTATGGGATCTCTATTAACAAATTTAATTAGACATATTTGATCACATCTATGCCTCGAAACTCTCTTGCTTAACTGACATTTATCACAAAAGATTTCCGATCAAATCATCCAATTTGAAAAACTTGTGTAATCGGCCTATAACTTGGTTATAGAAATTGTGAATACATCCTGACCATCAAAAGATAACACTAAATGGTTAGGTGACCTTTATCCCACTAGTGCATATAAGAGATGTGTGACTGTTCTTCAAAAACAAATTCCATAGATTTGAGGTTTGTAAGGGGTCTTTTATGTTTTATAATTCTAGTTTTAAAAACATATGATATCATGGTTATTACATGCATATAATAAGCCATGGTACCAATTTTCAAAATAAAATCACTTTTAAAAGTTCTATATAAAAAGCTAGTTTTTATATAATTTGACGCAATTCAATTTTAAATTTAATAATCGGTATTAAGTTTGAGTTTGAGCATTTTTAAACCTTTTATATCTTTAATAAAACTTTCTTTTATTACTTATATATCTGGATTTTGTATAAGTTATAAAAATCACATTTTTAAAACTTATAATCGAAAATTTCAAAATTTGCCATTATTAACGTTTTTATAAAACCGGTTTTTATTTTAAACAATAACTTGTTATATCTTATTTCCACATTATAAATTTTGAATACCAAACTCCATATAATTTTTATTCTCTTCAAAATTGTTTTAGCATGTGAAAAACTAATTTATCAACTACACATTATAATTTTATAAAATAAACAACACAAGCATGCATAAAACATATATGCATAAACATAACCAACTAGCCAACACAAAAGATGCGAAGTCCATTCCTAAAAGGACATTTAAAAGGGACCAGAAATCTTCTAGTAATGTTTTTGTAGAAGCTCCCACTTGAAAAAAACACCATTTCTTGTAAAAGGTTGAAAAAACTTTTTGAAGGTAATAATTCAACAACATGCAACACTTTCAAAAAGTGTTGCAGACACTGTCGCAATAGGTCCAACAACCCTTAAGCAAACAACCATCAATGACAACTTTAGTGACAGTTTACAAAAACTGTCATTAATTTCCCTGCACACTATATATTGCAAAAATTCACCCCTTTGTCTTCAAAAAATGGCTCAATCTTCATTTCTTGTTACATTTTTGTATAGATTAATTATTTCTAAAAATCAGTCTATTACTTACAAAAATAAACCAAGAAAACTAATATATTTAATTTATTACATACCATATGAATAAATGAATTATTACAATCATTTTTCAACAAAAACAACAAACACAACAACATAATGGTCCTTGGCTAGTTTATGAACATCATACATATCAACATACACATTAAACAACCTTTGTTTTTCTAAGACAATTTTAAATGACAAAATATGCATGAAACCTTATGTCACAAAAATAACAATTATAAATTTGTCATAAGATGTATGAACTCATTTTCTTACAAAAACAAATTATCCATAATTTCCAAAAACTAAGATTTCCAAAAACTCATAAAAAATAACCAAACTTGCAAGGATGGAACTGATACCGATTATTGTATTTTATTCAAAAATTAGTTTCAAAAACAAGATTTTAGCAACGGAAGACTTGAGTATTTTTGAACAATTATAAACTAGTTATAACCAACTATGGGGCTTCTTGCAAAGTTTGGAAAGAAAACAAGCACCAAAGAAGAAGAAGAGTTTAATAACCTTTGTAGACTTTGAATCCTCAAGGGGAGACTTGGAAGTTGATGCAGAATTTAGAACCTTTGAGATACCAACATGAAACCAACTTGATTTAAGATGCTAGTCTTGTGTATAACTCTTAATCTCCTAAGCTTTAAGTTCATAACCAAAGTATGAACGTAAAGAGAGTATTAGCATGCAAGTGACTTCTAACAATTCTTTGCAAGAGAGAAAGTGAGAGGGATAGAGAGAATTTTCGATAATTCCTCCAAGAGTGAAGAACCAAATGCAAGCCCCATGTCTTTATGCATAAAGTGGAAAATATTAACCATTAGGTATAAGCACTCTAAGAAAAAATGTCTCTACATCATTATTATGTCCATGCATGCACTCTAACCTTCATTTCTTTACATTAAATAAATGACTAAGCTGTTCTCCCTCTCCATCGACTAACTACAGTTTTTAAGAACAAAAGATAGTGAACATTTTTATAAATCTTACAACTAGTTTATAAGTTATAAACTTTAATCTTTTGGTAAAAGACAAAAAAGATTTATTTAGTCCAAAATGTTGTGCATGACAGGTTAATTCATACCATATGAAATAATGTGTTACTTGTCATTGAAAAATTATTATTTCCATGAAATAATATTTTCCAATTAATTATAAGAGTTTATTGAATATTTATTAAAACCAATTTCTAATAAATAATTAAATGTATCAAGTTGTTTTTAGAGTGACCCTTAGGATCATATGTTAATTAGCAATATCACTTTAATATGACTCTTGGCATACTAGAGCTTTCAAGCAAACAATGAAACCAAAACACCTTCTAAAGCCAAAATGATAATATAGTTTAGGAATATTTCCATTAAGACAAACACATCAATCAAAACAAGTCATGAGTAGTACATTAAAAGCCATTAACCCTAAACATAAAGTAGAATATTTAACATTGTTTAGGAATAAAGCCATTAACACAAAAAGTCAACATTTTAGGCATATTACCATTAAGTCAAGCACATCCACCACTAGCTTGGTTTCCATCACCAACTCCCTTCCTACTTACACTCCTCCTCATTTGTTTCTTGAACCAAAACTCCTCGCACTTGCAAATGTACCAACATTCCCCTTATAGTTATTGAATTATGTACTAAGTTATAGTGTCTGGAGAATTTTACTTACTTACCTTGTATTAATAACTTGCCGTTCTTCATCATCACAAACACATCAATCAAAACAAGTTATTGGATCTACCTTGAAACTAGATGTGTGTTAGTATTCAGGTTATTGGATCTACCTTGAAACTAGATATGTGTTAGTATTCAGGTTTACCACCACCCGATTTATTCTTCCTCATATCCCATATTATGGCCATTACATGTTTACACAACATCCTAGTTACTTCTCACATTTTACAAGAAGAAGACCTTTCCTTTATGTTAACCACAAATTGATCATGCAAATGACTAGTGACTTGGTACTCTTCCCACCATTGAATATGATATTATACTTTTCAGCTTCTGTTTTGATGTCGTCCATAACCATTATACCATTTTACCATATGGTTTTACGTATTTGCGAATAAATTATAATACTGATATGTGCATATCTACATATATATTTTACATCATATCTTAATACTTTTAGCTATAATTATGCTTAATATAGAACAAAAGGTACTTATATATTATATGTTATTATGTAGCGTAACATACATGCTCGGAAGCAATATAGAAGTTGGAAGCAGGAAAATGCGAGCTTTGGCAAGTAGAAGACACAAAAAGAATGTTGTTGGACAGCTTGACCACTTGTCAGTATTTTGGCCATATCTCATGACTCGTACTCGTCTGCATTTTAGCACGACTTTCCACCCTCAGACGGATGGTCACAGTGAACGAAATATCTAGACCTTGGAGGACATGTTGCGAGCCTGCGTATTAGAATGTGGTGGTAGCTGTTATACCTACCTTCCCTTGGCAGAGTTTTCCTACAATAATAGCTACCACGCGAGTATCGACCGTCCTCCCCTCGAGATGTTGTATGGGAGGAAGCGCAGAACCCAGATATTCTGGGGTGAGGTTGGACAGAGGGTCATGGGGAGTACCGAGGTGGTGCTCAAGACGACAGAGAGGATCCAACAGGTCTGGAGCAGGCTTCAGACTACTCAGAGTCGGCAGAAGAGCTATGCCGACAAGCCCCGATCGGACCTGGAGTTTCAGGTGAGAGATAGGGTTCTCCTGAAGGTGTCACCTTGGAAATGTGTCATCCGGTTCAGGAAGCGGGGAAAGTTGGGCCCCAGATACATTGGTCCTTTCAGGGTTGCAGCCCGGGTGGGCAACGTGGTGTATAGGCTGGAGCTTTCAGCCGAGCTTAGCCAGATCCACAGTACCTTTCATGTCTCCCAGCTGTGGAAGTGCCTGGTAGATGACTCTGCGGTGGTGCCTCTAGAGGATATCCAGGTTGATGACAGCCTAAACTACATCGAGCGACCAGTAGCCATCCTCAATAGGAAGACGAAGGATCTGAGGAACAAGAAGGTCGAGTTGGTGAAGGTGCAATGTCAGCACCGCAAGGGCTCATAATGGACTTGGGAGCCGGAGGACGAGATGAGGGAGCACTACCCCGAGCTTTTTCTGAATGCAGCAGCAAACTTCGAGGACGAAGTCTAAAGTAAGTGGGGGAGATTTGTAACGCCCGGTTCCTAGTATGTATTTTAAATAAGAATTATGTTGGAGGCCCCAAACTCGTCGAGTAGGAATTGGATATGTGGAAGCGGGACTTGAAGTCTACTCGACGAGTCAAGGAGCCTCGACTCGACGACTAGATCTGCCAGAGTGAAACCCTAATTTTCAGTTTTTGCACCCTATTTAAACACCTTAACACCCCCACTATGGCCTCCCTTAGTCCAGAAAACCCTAACTCGAAACCCTAACCCATTTTGAGTGTTCTTGAGCCATTTTTGTGTGTTTGTGGGGGTTTTGAAGCTTGAGAAGGAAGAAGAAGCTTGGGAGTTCAAGAGGAAGCAAGTAGATCCAGAGGTTGTGTTCCATTTCTAGCTCTTTTAAGGTATAAAGTTTATACCTTGACCATTCATCTATTAGATCTCTTTTTAGGGTAGTTTAGGGCTTTAAGGAGCCATTTGTGGAACCATTCATGATGCAAGCATGTTTTGGGGCATTGACTTCATATACAGAGCCTTTGAGGGAATCCATGGCATAAAGGTGCCAACTTTATGGCCATGGGAGTCCCATGCATCCTAGGATCCACTTTTTAGGAATTTTTGAGCTAAATAGCCCATGCATGAACGTAAAGTTTGAAACTTTACATGTTATGTCGACCCTAGGAGGCTAGATTTATGTTCTGGATGAGCTAAGCCCGATTGTGATACCCAAAGCGGATCATTGTATTTTATTTTCTTTGAATTGATCCTATTGATAACTACTTATAATGGATTATTAGTGTAAGTGTACACCAATGTGTTTTTAAAAATAATAAGTGAAATTTTTTGGGTGTAGCTTATGTTAAAAAGTCAGGTGTTATAGAAGTGGAAGACCATCTGGGAAAAAAGATCAAGATGCTCCGATTGGATAGAGGTGTAGAATACATGAGACTTGAATTCAGCGATCATCTAAAGGATTGTGGAATAGTTTCACAATTTTCTCCACCCAGAATACCACAACTTAATGGTGTTTCTGATAGATGAAATTGAATGCTATTAGATATGGTTCGATCTATAATGGGTCGAGCTACACTTCCAATAAGTTTCTAAGGTTACACCCTAGAAACTACATACAATAGATTAAACCTTATACCAACTAAGAAGGTGGCTAGGAAACCCTATTAAATGAGGAATGGGAAACCTCCTAATCTTGCACATTTGAAAGTCTAGGGTTGCAAACTTTTCGTTCGTCGCGACACGTACAATGGTTAGTATGCATGATCCATCCACCCTTGCACATTTGAAAGTTTAGGGTTGCAGATAAGTGTTACTTCGTATCCTACAAAGTCTTTTGGATACTTAATCTATAACCCTTTTGAGAATAGAGTATTTTTGTCTCGAAGGGGCTTCTTCCTTGAGAGGGAGCTAATATCCAAAGAAGCTAGCAAGAGCCCAATACATCTTGAAGAAATTCAAGAGAAAAATGGAGAAGAACTTGTAGTTAGAAACTAGCACTCAACATGCGGTAGAACAAACTTTTCAACAATTGACATAACTCAAACACCTCCCCCTCGTAGATCCAAAAGAGTTTGTCTTCCTCCTAAGTTCTATGGTTTCCATAATGACATAGAAGGAGACGTATTGATCAGTGACCATATATCGATTAGTATGCATGAGCCATCCAACTATAAAAAACGATGGCAGGCTCAAAAGATACTAATTGGAAGGAGAGCATGGAAAGTGAAATTCAATCCATGTATGATAGCCAATTTAAGAATTTGGTTGATCCTACACCTGGTCGTAAAACCGTTGGGTGCAGGTGGATATTCAAGGAGAAGACTGACATGGATGGGAATGTTCACACATTCAAAACTAGGTTGGTTGCAAATGGTTACACTCAAGCTCAAGGAATTAACTATGATGAAACCTTCTCACCAGAAGCCAAAATCAAGTCTATTAGAATATTGTTTGATATAGTTGCTTTATTTGATTGTGCAATATACTAAATAGATGTGAAGACCATTTTCCTTAACGGAAAATTGACAAAGGATGTGTATATGACACAACCTGAAGGTTTCATTGATCCTAATATACTAATAGAGTGTGTAAGATTGAAAGGTCCATATATGGACTCAAATAAGCATCACGAAGCTGGAGTATTTGCCTTCATCAAAAGGTCAAATAATTTGGATTTTATAGAAGTGAAGATGAGTCTTGTATATATGTCAAACCCAGTGGGAGTAATGTAGTCTTCCTAGTATTGTATGTCAATGATATACTCCTTATAGGAAACAACATCCCAATGTTGCAAAGTGTGAAGACTTGGCTTAGAAAATATTTTGTTATGAAGGACCTAGGTGTAACGCCTAGATTTTTAACACAAAGTACGACGAAAAAATTTCATTTATAAAACATGAATCATTACAAATTCAGTGTACATTTGTATAAAAATCAGTACAAATAGTTCTCAAGAAGATCTTACAATCACCTTGTGTAAGAATTCAAGCTAGACACTGCTACTCCACTTCATGCTACTAAGTTTACCTGGACATAAAAGACACACACAACAAAACGATAAGCTACAACGAGCTTAGTGAGTAACCAAATCAACATGATATAAATTAATTTCACAACTGAATACATCATCACATTCTCAATAAACATATAATCCTAACGTGCCTTCCAATCATTCAATACATAGTACGACATTACTAACACCAAGTCTGCTATTTATCATTCATACTAGATTTACAACCAAGTAAGATACTATCAATTCCAATTAACCTCTCTCCAATAGTAATCAATACTATATATATACATATATATATATATATATATATATATATATATATATATATATATATATATATAGAGAGAGAGAGAGAGAGAGATATTACAAACTCCTCCAACCAACATTTCTCTTTCTGGCATTACAACCGTTCAAACTTTCACTACAACATATTCTTTTGCGAGAATGGTATTTTAACCACCAAGGTTATTATTAATTTCTAATTCTCCAATGATAATACTATAGCCACAAAGGGTATTATCATAACATAATACTAACATGCAAGCATTTATATATTATCATAAACCCATGGTGTTACTGTTGGATTAGGTGTCTAAGCCCATAACTATTTGGGTATGTACTTGACCCGATTATGAGCATGGTCCTTTTGGGATGCCTTCACTCATGCAACTTGATAGGATGACAAAAGGAGAGAGAGTAGAATTTATTATGTGAATAATAAATTCGTACTCAAAATGGTTTTATTAATATATTACAAGATTAATATATTATTTGGAAATCATATTATTTAATTCGTATTGATCAGAAATTAATTTGGAATTAATTTGGTGGTCAAAAGAGACTGATTAAATAATTGAGGACTGTTATGCAAATCATTGATAGTTGCATAAATAGGTTGATGGACTACATAGAGTGGAGTGGACGAAATTTATGGGGAAGCCCATATGATTTCGTCCAAGGGATCTAAGGAAGGTGTAACACCAGTCAAAATTAGGTCAATAACAATCACATGTGATTATGCCAATCATGTAATGTGATTTTGTTAAACTAGTAATGTGATAAACTTACTATGTAATTCATGTTAAAGTATGAACTTTCATGATACAACTCAAAGTATACGTTCATACGATTACAAAAATATAGAGAACATCTAAATCTGACTTCGCGTGAAGAAGTTATGATAAATTCTAACGCTATAATGCCTTATAACAAGAGGGGTTTAAAATAGACTTAGAATTAGCTATTGGAGTCTAAAAGAAAGTCGTAGTACTCAGAATTATCTACGCGTGCATATAAAGAACGCCGAAAACGGAGTTCGTATGCAAAAGTTATGGCCTTCCGAAGATGCAGCTGTCAGAAACCCTAATTTGACTGAACTCACGACGTGAGCATCAAAAATTCACGACGTGAGGAGTCAACAGACACTAATCGGAGCTAGAAAACACGCGTTAAGGCTATGGGGTGACTCATGGAAGTTCACAACGTGAACCTATCATGTTCACGACGTGAATGGCCCCAGAACACTCTATAAATAGCGATCAAAGCTCATTCAATCCTTACACCTTCTCCTTTCATTCTCTCTCGTTTCGGAAGGCCGTTTCCCTTCTCGAGCCTGACAACGACGAGCCTCTGATCGTTTAGATTCTATAATCACGCTACTAAGGTGAGTTTCACGGCCCCACTTTCTAATATTTTTGGGGGAAAACGCATGCTAAATATTATATATACGTTATTATTATGTCTATATGATAGTATATTAGTATCAACGTAGATAGTTATAATAACCGGGATATAGTTATTTCGTATATGAAATTATACAACCATCGTAAAGTTGTTAGTATGTTATTGTTATAGTAGTGTACTAATGTAGATCTTGAGTTATACTTAGGATTCTATATATATTATGTGTGCGATATAGTTCCAGAGTTATACTCGGAAGTTCTATATGTTAATTGATAAATATGTTGTTATTGTTGGTTTTATGTCAAGATAAAACTTAGTATTGCTATTGATAGTTTTATGTCAAGATAAAAATAGGAACGTTATATGTTGTTATTATTGGTTTTAGGTCAATATAAAACCTGGTTTTACTCCAAGATATAGCTGGTATACTGCCTAAATGTTATGAAGTTAGGAGTAATGTTTAAAAGCATAGTCTAGTGACTTAGGGTTTTAGACATGAAAATGCTTTTGTTGTTAGAGCTATAGGAAGCCGTCAAAGTCTACATGAGCTACCTCATTCATCAACTAAGATTGGGGATCTTAGTGGAAGTCCTCTGACCTGTAACCGTTAATCCCGTGTGAGCGAGGAAGTCGTGTATGAATAAGATACGGGTTGACGACCCCACTCGTGGTTGTTAATTACAACCCAAGACAAGCGAGTGACGATTCGTTCCTTTTATTTTTATTCCGGCGTCGATGAAGCGCGCGGTGTTGTTTCTCATGGTAAATCATGAGTGTATTGTTTCTCATGGTAAATCATGAGTGTATTGTTTTGTCAGAGGTTTTGTTGTCAAGCAGCGGTTACGGACTCATGGTAGCAAATTGTTAGAAGCATTATACTTTGTCGTTATACAAGTATTAATGTTAAGTATAAGTTTCCCCCTACTTATACCCTAGGTACTACTTGTATATTAAGTAGATAATTACACCTAACACACATACTCGTTTAGAATTGAAATAGATTTATATGTAGCGGTTTTACTTGTATAGAATTGAAATAAGATTTATACATAGCAACTTTCGTTTGTATGGAATTACAAACACTTATATTCATAGTATATGAGACTTATAGGTAAACTACTTGTTTGGTAAGTAAACTTTTATACCTAGGATATATATACTAAACGTTGGAGAGTCAAAATGATACTTTCAAAACTATACTTTTTAACATGGAAAATGTATTATTTTATGGAGTCAAAACCTGTGAACTCACCAACTTTATGTTGACGTAATTTTAAATTGCATGTGTTTTCAGGAAGTTGATAACTATGATACGAGAAATGACGTTACACTGCCCGGTGTTTCCGCCGACGGCCGGGGTATGACAGATTGGTATCAGAGCTATTAACTATAGTGAATTAGTACTTTCTTAGGAAAGCACGACTATAGTTTAGGGCTTACTTTGTTAGGTTTAGGTATATCCCTCAACCTACAAATAAAAGGTATTAGTAATTATACTACTGAAGGACTACTTACGGGAGCGGTGACAAGGATAGACATGTCGATTTGGGTTGCTGGATTTCAGAACGGCTATATGCTAAAATGATCCTGCCCACCGACTGTCCTGACTGGCCGGTGCCTTATCAGCTAGACTTGAAGTAACAAACAATAATTAATAATACTCGTGAATACAACAAACACAAAGATATAGAGTTATGTATGAACTCAGTCCCGCGATGAGAACACATGTAAAACCCAAAAATGTAGAAAACCAAAACCCTCGATAGCAATACAAGACAATGTTTTAGGTCAAACTCCTTAGTCGAGTTTTATTGTACATGGGCCGAACCACAACTAAACGTAGACTGATCACCTATGTTTAATTATGGTCAGGCCGATGCACAACTAAACTTGGATACGGTTGTTGATAGACTAAAACACTTGAAGATTTTAGAAGATTCAAGATAGATCTCAGATCAGGATACCATCAATTCGGAGTACAAGAAGATGATGTTCCGAAGACAACATTTAGGACTCGGTATGGTCAATCTAAGTTCCTAGTTAAGCCTTTGAATTGACCAGCGCTCCAACAATGTTCATGAATAGTGTTTGCAAACCGTACTTGGATAAATTCGTGATAGTGTTCATCGATGATATATTGATATATTCACGAACCAAGGAAGAACACGGTCAACACTTGCAAATAATCTTGGAACTACTAAGAAAAGAAAAGTTGTACGCCAAATTCTCGAATGTGAATTTTGGATTAGAGAAGTACAATTTTTAGGACATGTGGTTCGCAACAAAAGGGATTCATGTTGAATCCTCCAAAGTTGAAGCAATCAAAAATTGGGAAGCACTAAAGACGCCAATAGAAGTGCATCAATTCTTAGGACATGATGGCTATTACCAAAGATTCATAGAGAATTTATCTAAAATAGCCAAGCCACTTACAACACTAACCCAGAAAGATATGAAGTTCAACATGGAAGAAAAACAAGAAGCTGCTTTTCAGAAACTGAAGCAAATGTTGTGTAGTGCACCAATCCTATCTCTTCCGTATGGGACCGAAGATTTCGTCGTATACTGTGACGCATCAAATCAAGGATTCGGATGTGTGTTGATGCAAAGAGGAAAGGTTATCGCCTACGCATCACGACAACTTAAGGTGCATGGGAATAATTACACTACCCATGGTCTTTAATTGGGAGCTGTAGTTTTTTTTTGCACTAAAAATCTGAAGACATTGAACTACTAAAAGATTGCAACAATAAAGTCCTTGTTAAAGTGCAAAATTTTTATAAAATTACGAATGTGAGATTCGTTTTCATCCCGGAAAGGCAAACGTGGTAGCAGATGCCTTGAGCCGGAAATAATATATTAAACCCCGTCGGGTACGAGAATTAACCATAACTATCCATTCTAACTTTGCAACACAAATTAGAGAAGCTCAACTTGAGGCTCTGAAAGAAGAAAACATCAAGAAGGAAGCTTTGCGAGGAATGGAAAAGCAACTTATACAAAAAGATGACGGAACGCGACACTTTATGAACCGAATTTGGACGCCTAAGTTCGGTGGAGTTAGGGACTTGGTCTTAGAAGAGGCCCACAAGTCCAGATATTCCGTGCATCCAGGCTCTGACAAAATGTACTTAGACTTAAAAGTACATTATTGGTGGCCAAACATGAAGGCTGAAATTGCTACTTATGTGAGCAAATGCTTGACTTGTTCTAGAGTAAAGGCAGAACATGAAAAGCCTTCAGGTTTACTTCAAACAACCGGAAATACCTGAATGGAAATGGGAGCAGATATCAATGGACTTCATCACTAAGTTACCCAAAACTCCTAGTGGGTTCGACACTATTTTGGTAATAGTCCATAGATTGACTAAGTCCGTCCATTTCTTACCAATTAAGGAGAACGGCAAGATGGAGAAGCTGACTAGAGTTTATCTTAAGGAAATTGTTAGATTGCATGGAGTTCCAAATTCTATTATTTCTGACCGAGATAGTAGATTCACTTCACGATTTTGGCAATCTCTACAAAAATCCTTAGATACACGTCTAGATATGAGTATAGCTTACCATCCACAGACTGATGGTCAGAGTGAGAGAACCATTCAAACTTTAGAATATATGCTCTGAGCCTGTGTTATTGACTTTGGAAATGCATGGAATACTCATTTACCGTTAATTAAGTTTTCCTACAACAATAGTCATCACACCAGCATGAAGACTGCACCATTTGAGGCTCTTTATGGATGAAAATGTCGTTCCCCAGTGTGTTGGGCAGAAGTTGGAGACACACAATTGGCTAGAGAACATATAGGTGATACCTTATGTGCCGAGCCAGAAATAATCCACGAGACAAAATCAAAAGATCGTGTAAATTAAGGGTCGATTCGAGGCAGCACGTGATCGTCAGAAGAGCTATGCTGACGTAAGACGTAAGCCTTTAGAATTACAAGTTTGAGATAAAGTAATGTTGAAGGTCTCTCCTTGGAAAGCCGTAAATCGATTCAGGAAACGAAGCAAACTAAACCCACGGTATATAGGACCTTTTTCTGACAAGAATTGGTTCCGTCGCATACCAACTCAAGTTGCCTCAAGAACTAAGTAATGTGCACGATGTTTTTCACGTATCAAATCTCAAAAGATGTCTTTCGGATGACACTCTTGTTGTACCTCTCGACGAGATACAAGTCAATACCAAACTCAACTTTGTAGAAGAACCTGTCAAAATCATGGATCGATAAACCAAACGATTAAAACAAAGTTGTATTCCCATAGTGAAAGTTCGATGGAACTCTTTACGAGGACCTGAATATACTTGGGAATGTAAATATCAGATGAAACAAAAATACCCCCAACTATTTAACAAAACCCCATCCACAAGATAAATTTCGGGACGAAATTATTCTAACGGGGGGAGAATGTAACACCCGTCAAAATTAGGTCAATAACAATCACATGTGATTATGCCAATCATGTAATGTGATTTTGTTAAACTAGTAATGTGATAAACTTACTATGTAATTCATGTTAAAGTATGAACTTTCATGATACAACTCAAAGTATACATTAATACGATTACAAAAATATAGAGAACATCTAAATCTGACTTCGCGTGAAGAAGTTATGATAAATTCAAACGCTATAATGCCTTATAACAAGAGGGATTTAAAATAGACTTAGAATTAGCTATTAGAGCCTAAAATAAAGTCGTAGTACTCGGAATTACCTACGCGTGCATATAAAGAACGCCGAAAACGGAGTTCGTATGCAAAAGTTATGGCCTTCCGAAGATGCAGCTGTCATAAACCCTAATTTGACTGAACTCACGACGTGAGCATCAAAAATTCACGACGTGAGGAGTCAACAGACACTAATCGGAGCTAGAAAACACGCGTTAAGGCTATGGGGTGACTCATGGAAGTTCACGACGTGAACCTATCATGTTCACGACGTGAATGGCCCCAGAACACCCTATAAATAGCGATAAAAGCTCATTTAATCCTTACACCTTCTCCTTTCATTCTCTCTCGTTTCCGAAGGCCGTTTTCCCTTCTTGAGCCTGACAACGACGAGCCTCTGACCGTTTAGATTCTATAATCACGCTACTAAGGTGAGTTTTACGGCCCCACTTTCTAATATTTTCGGGGGAAAACGCATGCTAAATATTATATATACGTTATGATTATGTCTATATGATAGTATATTAGTATCAACGTAGATAGTTATAATAACCGGGATATAGTTATTTCGTATATGAAATTATACAACTATCGTAAAGTTGTTAGTATGTTATTGTTATAGTAGTGTACTAATGTAGATCTTGAGTTATACTTAGGATTATATATATATATTATGTGTGCGATATAGTTCCAGAGTTATACTCGGAAGTTCTATATGTTAATTGATAAATATGTTGTTATTGTTGGTTTTATGTCAAGATAAAACTTAGTATTGCTATTGATAGTTTTATGTCAAGATAAAACTAGGAACGTTATATGTTGTTATTATTGGTTTTAGGTCAATATAAAACCTGGTTTTACTCCAAGATATAGCTGGTATACTGCCTAAATGTTATGAAGTTAGGAGTAATGTTTAAAAGAATAATCTAGTGACTTAGTGTTTTAGACATGAAAATGCTTTTGTTGTTAGAGCTATAGGAAGCCGTCAAAGTCTACATGAGCTACCTCATTCATCAACTAAGATTGGGGATCTTAGTGGAAGTCCTCTGACCTGTAACCGTTAATCCCGTGTGAGCGAGGAAGTCGTGTATGAATAAGATACGGGTTGACGACCCCACTCGTGGTTGTTAATTACAACCCAAGACAAGCGAGTGACGATTCGTTCCTTTTATTTTTATTCCGGCGTCGATGAAGCGCGCGGTGTTGTTTCTCATGGTAAATCATGAGTGTATTGTTTCTCATGGTAAATCATGAGTGTATTGTTTTGTCAGAGGTTTTGTTGTCAAGCAGCGGTTACGGACTCATGGTAGCAAATTGTTAGAAGCATTATACTTTGTCGTTATACAAGTATTAATGTTAAGTATAAGTTTCCCCCTACTTATACCCTAGGTACTACTTGTATATTAAGTAGATAATTACACCTAACACACATACTCGTATAGAATTGAAATAGATTTATATGTAGCGGTTTTACTCGTATAGAATTGAAATAAGATTTATACGTAGCAACTTTCGTTTGTATGGAATTACAAACACTTATATTCATAGTATATGAGACTTATAGGTAAACTACTTATTTGGTAAGTAAATTTTTATACCTAGGATATATATACTAATCGTTGGAGAGTCAAAATGATACTTTCAAAACTATACTTTTGAACATGGAAAATGTATTATTTTATGGAGTCAAAACCTGTGAACTCACCAACTTTATGTTGACTTAATTTTAAATTGCATGTGTTTTCAGGAAGTTGATAACTATGATACGAGAAATGACGTTACACTGCCCGGTGTTTCCGCCGACGGCTGGGGTGTGACAGAAGGAGTCCATGGGCTGCTTGTTGCCTAAGTTAGGTATTAGGGTTTCCACCTGAAAACCTTAGTAGCCACAACTATATAAAGAACCCCATACAAGGGGATTTTCGTCCAAGCTTTGTGAAACCCTAAGGTGGCCGAAAATTCTTTTCTCCAAGTCTTCTTTTGCATTGAGTGTTTGTGATTCCATTAGAGGTGCAACACTTGGGGCACTAGGCATTCAGAAGTCAAGATCAAGAAGGATTGTGATTGTTATTGCTACATAACAATCAAGGTAATGTTTCTAACCCTAATCATATGTCAATTTCGAATTATATGCTAGTTCATAGGGTTTATTGCTTTGGTATTCAATGTTGTATGTTCAAATTAGAAAAAACTAGATCAAAGCAATTAGGGTTGCATGAAGACCATAGGATTGATGTTATGCTAATAATCCATCAGTTACAATCACCAGGACCACCGCGGATAACAAGTGCCAATACAGTGGTGTTATAGTCACCAAGACCACCACTAATAATAGTCCATGGTATTACAATCACTAAGATTATCATGACGAACATTATTAATCCATCACATTGGTATTCCAAGCACCAAACATACTACTAACAATTGATTCCCACATAGTGGTAGTTACAACACCAAGCATACCACTAACAGTCGATTCCCACACAATGGTAATTGCAACACCAATGACACCACTAAAAACTGATTCATATACAGTGGTAATTATAGCACCAAGAATAATACTAAAAATTGATTCCCACACAGTGGTAATTACAACACCAAGCATACCACAAATTCATTCTAAATAATCTACAATTATATTGTTACAAACACTAAATCCACTGTTGACTTGCATTCCTCGAATCATAGTATTAAAATCACCCATACTACTATAAATTCCAGTCATATAGACTTACAATACAATGTCGTTATTGCTATAATTCCATAGATAATATACAATCTTATCATATTACCTTACGGACAAAAAAACTACTTTAGTCTAGCACATATATGTACACTAATGGTACACCAACATCCTGCTACCAAATAAACATACAATCTCACTAACCATGCTATCAAACATTCCATTCACTTAGAAGGTATAGTAGACTTACCGTCACATTAGCTACTATTAATTTCTATAACCTCTCTTGGTAGTAATTAATATTACATAAACTAGTAATTCATTTAGTAATAGTATTACACTCATTAAGACTACCATCACTCTTCTACAACAATCCTTCAAACATAGTGTTAGAGACACTCAGTCCACCATTGATTTGTATTTATTCACTGATGATCTTATAGCCACCAAGGCTACCATCATAAACTAATAATTCCAATCAATTCTATAACTATGCTACTCTAGAACTTCCAGTACCCATTACCAGTTCATATTTCTTAACATTATAAACGTATAGTATTCAGAGACTAAGTTTGTCATTACCTTGTATTAACCAATATCAATCTACAAGTATAGCGTTCAGACACTAAGTCTGCCATGGACCTTCAACTCTTTGATACTAAACTACAAGTATAACCCTACGAGTTCCAATCCTAAACATAACAATTCAAAATAATCACACTAATGTATTTAACATGTAATAAACAAAGTACAATAATAACATACTTCCAGACAATACATATCTAGAAAAGAAGTGAGGTTACTCACCCAGTTAGTTAGTGAAGACTAACTATAATTTCAAGATCAAGCTCTTTACCGCTTCCCAATCCATCACATGTCCAGACCTATTTGGACAATATATCAAGTTCATTAGAACTTGTTTAACATATCACTATATCAAACACAACGATCAATTACTTGATTACTAACTAAAATTGGTAACCATTTGTTACAAAACTAATCAAATTTCCAAATATAATCACTTAATTAATTAACCCCATAAGCCATTAGCTTAGTTAACAAATCTCGATAAACCAAGGTATATAACCCTTTACCAATCAATTTAAACATTTATCTGATCACCGGGTTCTTAATAGTTCAATATCAATAAATCCGGTAACACATACTTGGGTCTAACAACCCTTTATAAATTTTCCGCAAACGTATTTATGTAAAAACGGTATAAAAGATACATCCGCAAATCTCGTAATTCAACACTCATATCCATGTATGATAGTACGATTCTACGATAACAATTCTCCGAAAACACCTCCCGAGCCTCTTCCCCGACCGCGTGTGCCAAAACCCTTACAACAACCCAAATGGCTAACACACACACACACACACACACATATATATATATATATATATATATATATATACATATATATATATATATATATATATATATATATATATATATATATATATATATATATATATATATATATATATATATATACTCGGTTGCGTCGCGTCGTGGCAAGAGGTGTGTCACACCATGGTGATACAGATGTCTCCGACTTTGCGACATGTTTACTACTCCGCCACGTGTATCGATGCTTCACTTTACTTCCAGGTTGTGGTGAGTATGCAACCACATTGTGGTGACCCGAGAATTGACAGCTTGACTTTGACTTTCATTCACTTTATCAAAATGGCAACATACTTTCATCATAACTTCAAACGGTCATAAATTCTTCATATGAACTCCATTTTCGACGATCTTTATATATACAAAATCATCTTAGAGTAATATAACACTTTCTTCCACTAAATCTTGTCCATTCTTACACAATAATACCTATTTTGAAAAACAAGTGTTACACTAGGGGATACAACTTATATATTGGATATAAGGATCTATAGGGATAGATCAAAGCGTTTAATAGTGTTGGATAAGGTGTCTAAGTCCATAACTATATTTAGTATGTACTTCACCCGGCTTGGCATGGTCCATTTGGGTTGCATCTTCATCACAACTCTTGGATAGACAAAATGAGAAAAACGACACTTACAATTTGTTAATATATTATAAGTTCTAATATATTAATATGAAATCATATTATTTAATTAGTATTCATCAAAAAATAATTTGGAATTAATTTTGTCATCAAAAGGAGACTAATTAAATATATGGGGATTGATTTGTAAATCATTTTGTATAGTGGGCTTATGGTTCATGATTCACTAGATTGGGCTAGGACCTATTGGGTGCTCCATGGATGCTCCATGGAGGTTATAACCCATGGATCATGGGGGAAATGAAAAGCCATGCACATTAGGGTTTACATGGTGTAACCCTACATGTGACACACTATATAAAGAGCTCCATAGCTAGCAAAATCGGCCGCTATTACAAGACAAGGAGGGCTAGCCAATTTTGTGATCAAAGTGTTCTTCTCTCAAGTTATTCCAAGAGTTGTAGGTGTTGTGTGAAACATTTGAGGCATCACATTTGGGGTGATAGGCTCACAAGTTCTTAAGGAATCCAAGCTACAAGAAAAGGTATGTCATTCTACTAGTTTTTATATTACAAGTACCCCATGCCATGCTAGTTAGGATGTAAACCTTGGAAAATTCTTATTTTCTTGAATATTAGAGAAAAGATAGATCCAAGGTTTCTAGGGTTGTATGTACACCTTAGGAGTGTTAGAATGCTCAAAACCCATCAGTAGTATCAGAGCCTAGGCTTGTTTTCTTTGTATTTGATGCAAACTGCTTAAAAAATCGATTTTTCTGCTCACTGTTTAGTGAACTCGCCGAGTCCATGGGGGGACTCGACAAGTCCATGACAAAATGCATCCTACTCGTCGAGTAGGTTCTTGCACTCGACGAGTAGGAGCCCTGTGTGCAGAATTTCGAGTTTTGCTGCTGGAAATGAACTAGAATCATTACCCTAAACTGTTTTGGACTTATAAAACTTGTTTTTGATGGTGTAATGATTATGCTAATCCATTTACAATGGTTATTATCAAAATTTTAAGTTTTATATGTGTTTATATGATTCTTGAAATTATTGATATGAATGTTCATACTTATGAGTTTTAGAAGATCATAGGAATTAATTGCAAATTGTTTGTTAGTATAATTCTTGATCTTGATGCCTATTAATGGAGTCCATAATTTGTCCTCAAGTTATGGATTACCAAAAGTCATTTCTTTTAAAGATCCATTAAAGAGTCATAGGTTAAATAATTGAAGAGTCTTTCTCATAAATAGTTTTATGGACTCCATAACTTGTCCTCAAGTTATGGATGTTCAAGAGTCTCTTCATTAAAGTTTTTAAAAAACCTTAATTAAACTCATAAGTTATGAAAATCCAAAAGGTTTTTGAATTGTTCAAAACTTGCCCTCAAGTTTTGGAATTTGTAAATTCTTTTAGAAAACTTTAATTCCAAACCCTAGAGTTTTAAAAGTTAAAATTAAACCCTTATACTTTATAATATTATAAGTTAATAATATATATAAATGTATAAGAGCAAGTCAGTTTTACGTTAGTATGCCTCATTCACGAAGCCGGTCTATAAGGGGGGTATAAGGTTGTTGCCTATAAAATGGCAGCTTAATGGGTGTCCACTCTCACCCACCGCTTCCTTGACTGGTGGAGGGTCGGTAGCCGAACGGGTAAGACAAGGACTATAATTCTCCCTTCATTAAAAGTATAATGATAAATACTAAGTAACTAAACACTTATAAATTCCCAATCTTAGTTACTTAGGAAAATGTGAATTTGGTGCTAACCCATGAAATTGCACTTTGTACCTTACTAAGTCGTTGGTGGAGCGTGTGTGGGTAACCGGCACACTAACATGGACTAGTAAGAGGGGCAAAGGGTGACTTAATGTTTATCATAGATCGGTGGAGCGCATGTGGGTAACCGACACATCGATTAGGTGATAAAATTAAGGATACCAAGTAAATTTGCATGGTTATTCACACCTTGTTTGTGATCCTCAGCATCCCAGTCACAAACTTGAGAGGGCACAATCGAGATTTAAACATGGCATTGAAAAGTTCAATGAATCTCAAAAGATCTAGGAGTTTCAATCCAATTAAAACCTAATTCCTATTTCGTTTTTCATGGTGGAAACTGGTGAATCGTCATTCGCCTACCTTCAAATATTTTGTAGCTTGGATTACGGCATCCCTCTTCCAAGTTATAAAATATTGTGTTGGGTCCTAGCCTTAATATTTCATATTGGGTGTTATATTAAGGACTTAAATCAACTAACTTGAATTTCTCCCATTATAGATGTCTGGTTCAGAAAACTATGATCTTCCCAAATCTCTTGAAACAAGTTTTCCTAATGAAGATGATGTCCCGTGGTTGGATCATGGAAATCATACTTCTCTTCCTCCACCTCCTCCAATTATTCTCCCTAACCCACAAGTTCTTGAAAATTTCAAGGTCACTCAAGCTCTTTTGGCAAGAAAAGTCTATGCGTACAAGCCGGGAGAGTTGGGTGTCAAAGTCTTCAGGAAGTTGGTTGTTGACTAGGTTCTTCAATCACTTACTAAGTCACATAGTGAGTTCCTTTAGGACTACTATATGACAGACCATGACATGACCCTTAAAATATCTTACCTATTTGCTTGATGCTGTTGAATCATCAATGATTTGGAGCACTGGTAAAGTAAATTTGATTGGAAGATCGACTTCCCAAACTTCCATGGACATTGACAATGGTAACATTGGAAATCCAGAAAAGCTTTCTCTTCCCAATGGAAAAGGATCGGCCATAGTCAACTCGGTTGACCAAATAGTAAAGAGAAAGGCTAAGTCTGAGTTAGTCCCGTGTACCATTCCAAAAGAGTCCATATGTTTCTTTTGCCAAAGGAAGGGGCATTGGTTTCGAAGTTGCCTTATTTACCTGAAAGATCATGAGGATGGTAAAATCAAAAAGTTTGACTCTACTTCGGGTAAAGACCATTATCTAACTCTATTAAGTTCCTATTTGGAGATTCTTTATATATGATGTGACTAGGTCACATTTTGATGTTTTGTAGAATCAAAGAAAGGAGAGGAAGCTTAAAGGAAGAGTAAAAGCTGATTCTGATCGTGAAGATCAGAATTTTGAGCTACTGCTTAAGAGTTATGATAGATTGCTTAGGAATAGATAACAACATTGTTTTCATATGCATTCGCATTGTAAGGATAAATTTTTCCGCAAGTTTTAAAAATAAAAGAAAAGTCTTATTTATTTTAAGTATCCTTACAATGGCATTTGTGGAAAATTGTTGTTTATATGGTTCCGTTGATAGCAATATTGGAAAATGGATTTGATTCTTTCGTTTGTGGTAGTGTCTAAATTTACCAAATAAGGAAAAATTCTTGTCACCCAAGTTTCAATTGGACAGAAACTTGGAATCATGCAACTTGTATTGCATGATGAATGAGAATTTTCATCTTTGGAGAATTAAGACTAATTCTTTGTTCACATGTATATGTGAGTCAAGTGAAGGACTAAGGGATCGAGTACACATTCTTGTGTACTGGTCAAGTCCACCACAAAGATCGATAAGACTATTCGTCATGATTTACTAAAGTTTAGTAAATATGGTTATACTTACAAGTTTAAGTATAATTCTAAAACATTGGAAAAGTTTCAATGTATGGCAGAACGAATGAGAAGAATCAAATTAGACAGAAAGATAAAAGTTTCTCCAATCTGAAGAGATGGGAGAGTACTTGAGTATCTGGGAGAGTACTTGAGTATCTTGTTTTATGATTATCTTAATGATTAAGAAACCATATCACAATTGATCCTCTGAGGACATCTTAGTACATTCCTATGGCTAAGAAGAGGAATCATGAATTATTGAAATGGTTAAACCAAGAAGATGAGTCATACTTCGTTCCAAAACAATTCTTAGAGTCATACTCCAAGATTGTAACTTGAGTGACATATCTTAAAGAAGGTTTACAAACACTTGTCAAATGTAGAGTAAAATGTTATCTACTCTTGTACATTTGAAATTGGTAAGTTGTGATGTTTTGGACAAAACAAAGACTAACTAAGGCCAACTGTGTGAAGTGTTTGTCTTGATAAGAATCCGCACTATCTCTTGAATATTTGTTTGTCAAGGAATGGTTCTTGGCAAGAGAGTATTATATGTCAAGAGGACAATGGGAGTCTTAAAGATCTTGAAAAGGTTTAAGAACTAATCAAGAATAAAAACCTGTAATTTATCACTAGCACACGACTTGAGGTTTATAGCCTATCGTGTTGACATATTCTTGTTTTGTGCCCATTCCAGTTAAAGTTGGCTTTGCATATGAGTTCTGAGAGTTCTCAATTGGTTTCATAACAACCTGGAAGCAATGATAGGCCCTTGTGCTACCAGGTGGCAAGAAATTAAGAATGAGCAAGTTCAGTCCATATGAGTTTGAATTTTTTCACTAACCTTGTCTGGTGATTATGGTTTTGACAAATTCACATGGATAGGAACACATACACCATAAAATATAAGTGTCATAAGGTTTCTCTCCGATTCATGAGAATGATGTTGAGGAAACGCTTTCACTAAGTAGTTTTTAAGTAGATAGCAATTGTGATATTTGCATTGTCGAAAATGATGTTGAAAATGATGTTGTTGTTACTATTCAGCAAACAAATCCCGCCTTGCATGTCATGATATATGGAATGCCGCTTCGCGATTATACTTGCAAACCATACTTTTTAGGATCAAAACATTAGTATCCAAGTGATATGACCTTATTTAACTATATATTTTAGGCCATTATCTTAAAATATTTGATTAAAATGTTATATTTTAAGATATATGATACTTAATATGCTTTGAAATGTTCAATTACAGATAAAATGGAAGCTTGGAATGCAAAAGGAAGATAAATGAGATAAAAAGACACAAAAAGGATGTTGTTTCCAGCTTGACCCCTCGTCAATGTTTTGGTCATATTACATGACTCGTAACTCCGATCAACAAGATTCAAAATGTTATGAAAACTAGACATAATTTCGGACAACTTTCGTGTTTTGAGAAAATTATGATTCCTAGGTCCCCATGCGTGGAAAACGTTTCCACGGCGTGCCAATTCGGAAAATTTCATGGACGCGAAAAAAACAGCTGCCACGGCGTGGCAACTATTTCTCCACGCAATGGCGAGGCTGAAACCAATAAATAGAGCCGAAAATTATCCCTAATGATATATCTTTAACCCTAATTTGTTCCCTACGAAACTAAACCCCCAAACTGCGATTTTGAGAGTCTAAAGGCGGTCATAGAGCCATTAAGCTGATTTTGAATGAAGATCTGAAAGATTAGAGAGCCAATTCATGCCGGGAAACATTCTCTTTGTTTTTCTGGCCATGATTAGCATTCCGTTATGATTTTCATATGTTTTACTTTTTGATTTAGGGCTTCAAAACTATATTGCTTTGTGTTAGACTAGATCAATCATTGAGATTATGGATTAATTTGCTATTTGGAGATTTATTCTTATTTATTTAATTATGTTTGCTTGATCTAAGATCCTCATGTTTTAAAGTTGTAATCTTTTCAGTTTATTGCTGATTATTATTGGGATTAGATGATCATTCTATCTTGATGTGCTTGAATCTTATGAATCTATGATCATTAGATTTTTATTACTAGGATTTTGACCATAAACCTAGGGTTAAATAAAAAAGTTAGTAACTTTATGGTGTGAGCTTATATGTGATAACCATTCATGTATATAATTGGAATTATGATCATTAATATCAGTTTATAATTCAAGTCTTGCATAATTCGAACTTAAAACTAGTATGTTTGTTTGTTTATTTGCCCACTTGATCAATGAATGAATGAACTTGTTTTACTAAAGGATTGGTCTTTTGATCATAAATTCTAATCATATTAGGAATCTATGAATAATGAATAAATATCCATTGCACTTGGTACTTAATCAGTATTTTGAGATGAAATCCAGTCTGGACCATACTTGACCACGTTCACTGCCTGTAAGGTGTGGTTTAGATGAGATAGACTAGGACTTACTAATAAAAAACTAGTGCATTAGAAATACACTTTAAGTTTTTGGCGTCATTGCCGATGAATGATTTTCAATTAATTTCGTTTATTTGATTATTCTTTATTTTATTTTTGTTTTTTTAGATTTATTTTTAATTTTCTTTGATAACATGTCACTTGTCGGGAAGGTTTTTGTCGTTTGTGCAGGAAGTCATGATCATACGCATTGCTTAGTTTTACTTTTTGCGTGGGTTTCGATATTGCAAGCGATTAGAGAATTCTTGACTTGTTTAGTCTACAATTGTGGTGATTTGTCCAACTCAATCCATGAGGCATAGTATAGCAAGACGTATCGCGGTGGTTAACTGGAAGACCAAACTCTTGCTATTCTTGACTAGTTGGGTTACTCTTGTTCTACTTATTAGTTAATGGTGCAATGAAAGAAAAGGAAATAGCCTGAC
This sequence comes from Lactuca virosa, assembly GCF_052849685.1. Classification (NCBI taxonomy): domain Eukaryota; kingdom Viridiplantae; phylum Streptophyta; class Magnoliopsida; order Asterales; family Asteraceae; genus Lactuca; species Lactuca virosa. The sequence continues at coordinate 114,778,563 of NC_136434.1, read as the reverse complement.
GGGTTCCTATAGTTTTTGTTTTCATAGACCACTTCTTGCATGCATGGGATTTAATCAACAATTGTAACATGATTTCGACGAAGACGAGTGATCATGATATCCTTTTTAGTTATTTTGATTTCCTAAATTTTAGTTATTTTGGTGTGATTATATATATATATATATATATATATATATATATATATATATATATATATATATTAGTGTGTTTAATTTTGTTTCAATGTTGATGCTCTTGATGTTTCAGATCTTTGTAGAATTTTTGCCTTTTGGATGTTTTCAATATTTCAACGATTAGGATCGAGTGCGGTTTTGTCACGAGAGATACTTCACGAGAGGCGTTGCATCACATAAGTGTGGGGTCACTTACCCACACGAGAGAGGGATCAGGACTTTATTAATGTACATTCCTAAAGGGAAGAGCATCTACGAGAGACGAGACGAGTGTTTGGCCGACACAACTCATGTTGATTTTTATTCGCGAAGAAATTTCATTTTTTCAATTTCCACACCGTGGCACTTTAACAACCACGACGTGGAGATATCTGTTGCGCGAAGAAACTTCCCGAGAAATGATTCGCAGATTTTACACACTGATTTGTTATACAATGTTTTCGCCAATCGTTTCGCACACCATGTCCCGACATGAGCAGAAAAGTAAAGTAGTTCTAGTTTTCAGTTTCCAACAAAATCCGAAGCATCATCATTCCAACTCACATTTCGAAGCAACCAACTACAGTCGATTTCGTTCTTCCGACTATATATCCAATGCGAGTTCGTTCATTTTCTCACTCTTTTATTTTATATGCTTTAATTGTTTTTATATACAATGACGACATTGTATAATTTAAGTGTGGGTTATGGTCTTCTGATCATAAATTCTAATCATATTAGGAATCAATGAATAATGAATAAATATCCATTGCACTTAGTAGTTAACCAGTATTTTGAGATGAAATCCAGTCTGAACCAAAGTACCCGAAGTAATTTGTTTCCATTCAGCTTATCTAGTTAGTTTAGTTTCTTTATTTAATTGATATTTATTATAAAAATCCCTTTTTATCGCTTTCATTGATTTAATGTAACCTGTAATCAGATATTCTAATATTAATTCACTACCGTTCCATTTGAGTTCGACACCCTTGCTTATCAAAACTATACTATCTTCGATCAGGTTCACTGCCTGTAAGGTATGGTTCACTGCATTAAAAATACACATCACCAAGCTATACGTATTTATCACCTCTACACATGATCCCAACAATTTCCACGAGTCTATCTGACTCATCAATCCCTTCTCATACGTCAAAACACTAAGCAATATTAGGGATAAATTTCGACATTCTATTATGAGATTACATTTCCAAATATTTTTATAATACCAACGTACAACTATGGCATTACAGAAACCTAGTTTGCCAATGACTTGTAATTCTCCAACAACAATCTCTAAGTGCAACATTAGTGTCAACATTGGGCCTGTGGGCTTTCGCTGTCATCCCTGGAGTATGTTTAGCTCACAACACCATGTCGCTCTTGCTATCACCCTGAACGACATTACTAGACTCATGGCTCCTCAATGCCGATCTTGTTTTCATCCCCAAAAATAAACATAACAATAATGTTATTATCAGGTCAGTTTAGCTCACGGTTTCCAGCACTGATCTTGCCATCACCCAACGAAACATACAATCATAAAGTTTTCAGGAAACAAAGTACACACATACCATATATTCCCTAACTTCCAACAATTTGACTAACTTATATCCACCAAGTCTAGCCAATTCACATTCTCTTTCAACTCTTCGGTTAAAGACTAGGAATTTACTACCAAACGCCTAATTCACTTAAATCACGAATCTGATACCAACTTGCAACACCCAAAATTTTAACACAAAGTACACCTAAAGCATTTCATTTATAAAACATCAATCATTAAAAATTCAGTGTACATTTGTATCATAAAATTAGTACAAGTAGTTATCAAGAGGATCTTACAATAACCTTGTGTAACAATCTAAGCCGAGCGCTACTACTCCACTTCATGCTACTAAGTTTCATGAACCTTAAAGACACACACAACAAAATGGTAAGCTACAACGACCTTAGTGAGTAACCAAATCAACAGGACATAAATTAATTTCACAACTGAATATATCATCACATTCTAAAAAATATATAATCCAAACGTGTCTTCCAATCATTCAATACATAGTATGACATTACTGATACCAAATTTGTCATTTATCATTCATACTAGACTTATAATCATGTAAGCTATTATCAGCTCCAATTAACCTCTCATCATTAGTAAATAGTAATCAATACTATATATTACAAACTCCTCCAATCAACATTTCTCTTTCTAGCATTACAATTGTTCAAAATTTCACTACAACATATTCTTTCGCGAGTATGGTATTTTAACCACCACAATTACTATTAATTTCTAATTCTCCAATGATAATATTACAGCCACCAATGGTATTATCATAACATAATAATAACATACAAGCATTTATTTATTCTCATAACCTCGTGGTGTTACAGTCACCAAGACCACCATGAATAACAAGTACCAATACAGTAGTGTTATAGTCACCAAGACAATTACTAATATTAGTCCATGATATTGCAGTCACTAAGATTATAATGACTAACATTATTCCATCACAGTGGTATTCCCAGCACCAAAAATACCACTAACAATTGATTCCCACACAATGGTAATTACAACACCAAGCATACCACTAACAATTGATTCTCACACAATGGTAATTACAACACCAAGCATACCCCTAATTCATTCTAAATAATTTACAAGTATATTGTTACAAACACTAAATCTACCATTGAATTTCATTCCTTGTTATAAACACTAAATCTACCATTGAATTGCATTCCTCAAATAATAGTATTACAATCACTCAGACTACTATAAATTCCAGTCCTATATAGCCTTATCATATTACTTTACGGACAACAACTTTAGTCTAGCACATATATGTAGACTAGCGGTACACCAACATCCTACTACCCAATAGACATACAATGTTACTACCCATGCTATCAAACATTCCATTTACTTAGAAGGCATAGTATACTTACAGTCACATTAGCTACTATTAATTTCTATAACCTCTCTTGGCAGCAATTAATATTACATAAACTAGTAATCCATTCAACAATAGTATTACATTCACTAAGACTACCATCAATCTTCTACAACAATCCTTCAAACATAGTGTTACATACACTGACTCCATAATTGATTTGCATTTCTCCATTGATGATGTTACAACCATGAAGGCTACCATCATAAAATAATAATTCCAATCAATTCTATAATGTCTAGAACTTCTAGTACCCATTACCAGTTCATATTTTTAATAGTATATAAGTGTAGCGTTCAAACACTAATTCCATCATTACCTTGTATTAGCCAATGTCAATCTACATGTATAGCGTCCAGACACTAAGTCCGCGATTAACCTGTAATTATTCGATACCAAACTACAAGTATAACCCTACGGGTTCCAATTCCGAACATAATAATTCACAATAATCATATTATTGTATTTAACATGTAATCAACACAAAACAATAATAACATACATCTAGACAATACATACCTAGAAAAGAAGTGAGGTTACTCACCCGGTTAGTTAGTGACGACGAAATATAATTCCGACCTGAAGCTCTTTATCGCTTCCCAATCCATCACTTGTCCATACCTATTTAGACAATATATCAAGTTCATTAGAACTTGTCTAACTTATCATTATATCAACCACAACGATCAATTACTTGATCCCTAACTAAACCTGATAACCATTTAAACATTTATATGATTATAGGGTTCGTAATAGCACCATATCAAGAAATCTCGTAACACATACTTGGGTCTAACAACCCATTATAAATTTTCCATAAATCTCGTAACACATACATTGGTGATTTTGGAGTTGTACCAAACATCATGGAACCAATGGAGATCTTCTATGATAACGGAGGTGCAATCGCTTTGACTAAAGAACCTAAGGGCCATGGTATGACACATACTCAAGAAGTAACACTATATTAGGAAGCCAGTTGAAGATGGAGACATCATCGTGAATAGAGTGCCACCAGAGGACAATCGAACTGATCCGTTCACGAAGCCATTATCACGACACAAACATGATAGCCATCCAAGGACTATAGGTATGCGATTTGATAATGATATGGTGTAATTGTTTAGTTGTTAGTTTGATTATTTTGAAACATATAACAATATAAATTGTAACTAATTGGATATTTATTACGTGGTTACTTAATATAGAGCTAGTATTGCTATCAAATTATCGTGTTCATTCATTACCATGTTTCACTTTTGCATGTTTAGAATGCACTTCTAGAATAATGATAATAATAATAACAACAACAACAACAACAACAACAACAAAAACAACAACAACAACAACAACAGCAACAACAACAGCAACAGCAACAACAACAACAACAACAATAATAATAATAATCAAACCTCCACAACTGGTCACACTCTGGGAAGTGAGTGAGCGATTTAAGATTGGCATGAGCATTAGTAGATTTTCCATATAGATTGGACATTGCATAGAGATTGTGTTAACACTTATTACTACTTGAAATAGAAATTTAAATTTTGGAACAAGCCGCACTTAGACATTACTTCATGGATCAAGTCACGGGTAATTCTAAGATGATAATATCTCTTATTCTTCAAACCGAGATGCATATGGTGGTTTGCTTACAAATCTTTTGTGCATTGGTCTGCTCCAATGCTATCCGTCACCGATTGTTATAAAAGGCATGTCCATGTATGATGTGGTGAGTAGAGAAAAACTATGCACTCAAAGTTTATGTGTTCCTTCTCTTAACCGGGTAAGAAATATCTATAAGCCTCTCGATGATTTAGTGTTGTCGTATGAAGTGCTTGATCGATCCATAACAAAATTGACGTGTTCGATTTAGTAGTTAGATGTGATCGTAAAAAATCATTATCAGGAAACATATTAAACACTAAGATTGACCATGATCCATGTCTCATCTTCATACATATGTTTAGAACAAAAGAATAAATGATCACTTATGTAAGGACTAAATTTTAACTATGATCAGAGTTTGACAGTTGCATTGGATGACTACTCTATGTTGATTGTTAGGAAAATATTAGACCTAATATAGTGATGACTTGTCCAAGTAGAAGATTGTTGGAAATAGTGTCCAAGGTCATTAACTATTTGATAATATTTCTAATAATAAAAAAGTCATGTGGGTTGGCCTCATGACACAATTAACAATAACGAATTGGAGAAAATAAGATAATAATTTATTAGTAGTTAATAGATTAATTAGAAATTATTTTGGAATTAATTAAATAGCTTTAATTAATTAAAAGGCTAGAATATTAATTAATTCCTACAAATTAATTGGAATACTCTAGAAGCCTCCTAGAAAGACGTAGGGGATGGTTTTGAGATGTCCCTAATAGGGATAAGGCATATTTTGAATAAGGTAAGAATCATCCTTGGGTGTTTGAATTACTTAAGGATTAATCTATTGCCTTATAAAATGATGTTAGGCATCAAAACCTTACTTTTTTTTCTCTCTAGAAGTTGTCTCATCCTCTCTCTACTCTCTCCTATTGACAAAAATATAACCCATTCTCCTAGGGTTATTGATTTTCGAGAAACCCTTCCAAAAGGGTATTCCTTGTTTGCTTATTGGAGTCTTGGGTCTGACTACATTAGAAGGATTTTTCGTTGGATCCTTCATCATTTACAAGAGCTGGCAGTCACAAGTTCTCAATCAAAAGATCAAAAGGTTACTGTTTTATCCTTCTTTAGTTTAATTTAAATGTAGATTGTTGTAATTAGTAAAACCTAGATCATAGGGTGCACGTATACATATAGATTAATTTGTTTGTTCCACTGTGCTAATTTGGTGTGTATAATTGTATTAAAACCCAACAAGGTTTAGTTGCATGCCACTTCTATGTAATTGCATGGTCCATATGCGAGATATTTTAGTGTCGTTAAATTAAAAAAAAAATTGAAGAAAAACCGACACAAAAAACTAAAATGCCCTCCATTTCTTAATATGTGACTGAATATAACCCTAAATTATCATATTTAAGTAAAAGTTAACAAAAAATGACTTTGACTATGGATAAGACTTGAACTACTTTGGATTGAATATTTGCTCAAACTAAAGTTTTGTTCAAAATTCGTAATTTGAGCATAACCATAAAACAGGAATTGAAATTATTCAGAAGTTTATGCATGTAACCTTTGAGTTACATGGTTTCTATTTGAAAATAGTTAAACTAAAAATAGAGGTTAAATACATTTTTTATTGGTAAATCTAATTTATTCCTAACCTAACACACCTAATTTCATCTATGTCCATAACGGGACATGAACCCTCAACCTCAAAAAGGACGAACAATACCTGACATCGTTAGGCTAGAAGCCCTTTCGTAGGACAAATTTTCGTTGTACAAATTTTGTTAAATGACCAAAAAAACCTATCATGAGTGCACTACATTCAAATTCACTTATGCTAAAAATGTATTAAATATAATTTTAGACTGTATCTACAATTGAACAATAAGATATCTTAGATTTCTGTAATTCACTCTAAATAGAAGTTCTGAAAATGTTGTCACTAAGCTTTTAGAGTGGAAGAGAATGGGAATCGGGCAATCCGTGTTGGAACTTGGAAGCATTATGAATATAACAGACAAAAGGCAAAAAGGTCGTGAGCTGAAATTCCACACACACAATCATGCAGGAGACGTGTCCAATCTTCACAACATTTATAACATATCCTACGTTTCTTATATATCCTTTTTTTAATTAAATAAATAAAGTCTTTACACCCACTTGAAGATTAAAAGAGTCAATCAAAAGATAAGTAGTTTGTATTTTAATTATATTTTTTACATAATAATTAAAATAAAATTTTAAGCGTATCCGATAGAAAAAAGACAAGAATTGAGGGCGACAAGCAACGAACATCATGGTGTCGGATATATCTTCATGTGGTGGTGGCATCTTCTCCGCAACTTTTAGACTTCATCGTACTGGTTTAATTCAACACATGGAATTTCGATTATACCCTTCTCCCTTCTCTTTGTTTACGATAAATTAGATTTTGTTTAGAACGACAAGATAATATCAAATTAAATTAGTAAGTAGCCAACAAAACAATTACAAAGTAAAAGATACGGTAAAAGACGGTCGTTCAACCAACCAACCTAGTTATTACGACCAACCAACCTAGTTATTTTGCACTGCTTACGCATGACACAAATCCAGAGAGAAAAATGAGATAATATTATCGAATATGTTCGATTTCTTAGGCTTGACCGTTCAAAAAAAAAAAACCTATTGTTGCAAAGCTTCCACAACACCCAAAAAGTCGTAATGATGATTGCATTGAAGCACTTTTTTTTGCATAGTATTCAACCTCACACTATCAGCCCAACACCGAATACCTTGATAGAGAAAGATGTGGGACATAGGAGATCCCACCATAAACCAATCAGCTTCCAAATAACCATAGTAGACGTACAAGAAATAAACAAATGTTGCATAGTCTCAACCGAAGTAAAGACAAATAGGGCACAACATGGAATCCAAATCAATATATTTTTCCCCAAGCTTGACCCGTCTATGGATCCGTTTTTTTGTAATTTTCCAAAGCAAAATGTTCAACTTGATTTAAACACAAGAGTTCCATCCCGTAGCTATCGTAGAAGTCATCAACATGACACTATCCAAAAAAAGATCCCGCAGAAGAGACCATGATCCACCCAACGGAGCAAACGACACAGTAAAAAAATCCACGACTAGTGTTAGCTAAAGTTGTGGATATTAGCCATCAACGCATCCCACTGGCCCCTTAGCTCCCCCTCTTGGACTTTTTCTAAGGGACCAATCATCCGAGTTCATAGTCAGGTTGAAAACCATACGATCTCCAACTCCAAAGCAAAAACCCATGGGAATTGAATAGAAATATTAACCACATAAATCCATGGTTCAAACCAGAACTTAGCACTATGACCATTTGTTTAGGTGTGAAGTTTTGATCAAATGTGCTCTTGCTGAGAGAAGGTGCTTCTAAGAGCAAATGTGATCCCTTGGTGAGAGAATTCTCCTTAGGTAAGAAAATGCTCTCCTTAGTGAAATGATGGTAAGTCCTTGACGTAATTGGGTACTTGGAGAAAGTCCAGGGAATTTGGAGAATGCGATAGAGGCAACAGATGGTGCTGCCGGGAATTAAAAAACACTAATAAAAAGGAAAAAATTCAGTCAGACACCAGATTGCGATGCCAGGAATTAGAAAGCACTGCCAGGAAGGAGAAAGCGCTTCTAGACATCATAAAGCACTGTCATGAATCAAAAACCAATGCCATTAGAAAGCATTGAGTACTTGGATAATGTACTGGGCACATGGTGAATGCGCGAGGGTGGTCCAAGAATGTGCTTGGGTGGTTCCAAAATACAATGTTGGTGGAGTGCTCAAGGAGAATACGCCCCAAGAGCACCCATTATATTCGATTTGGGTCATCGTTGATCGGTTGACCAAGAACGCCCATTTTATTCCGATTCAGGAGAGTATTTCGGCTGAAAAGTTAGCCGACATCTACATCAGAGAGGTAGTGGCGCGGCACGGGGTGCCAGTTTCATTGATTTCTGACAGGGATGTGCGGTTCACTTCCAGGTTTTGGAAGAAGTTTCATGACGAGCTGGGTACTCGTTTGCATTTTAGCACCGCCTTTCACCCGCAGACGGATGGACAGAGCGAGCGGACCATCCAGACACTAGAGGATATGCTGCGGGCGTGTGTTTTAGATTTCGGAGGTAGTTGGGATACTTACCTTCCGTTGGCGGAGTTCTCTTATAATAACAGTTATCACGTGAGCATCGACCGTCCTCCTTTCGAGATGTTGTATGGGAGGAAGTGCAGGACCCCGATATGCTGGGAAGAGGTCGGACAGAGAGTCATGGGAAGTACCGCAGTGGTACTCAAGACTACGGAGAGGATCCAGCAGGTTCGGAGCAGGCTTCAGACTGCCCAGAGTCGGCAGAAAAGTTATGCCGACAAGCGTCAATCGGATCTGGAGTTCCAGGTCGGGGATATGGTGCTCCTGAAGGTGTCGCCTTGGTAGGGCGTCATTCGATTCAGGAAGCGGGGCAAGCTGGGCCCCAGGTATATTGGACCCTTCAGGGTTGTAGCCCGGGTGGGCAAGGTGGCATATAGGCTGGATCTGCCAGCCGAACTCAGTCAGATCCATAACACTTTTCACGTCTCCCAGCTGCGGAAGTGTCTGGTGGACGATTCGGCGGTGATGCCTTTAGAGGATATTCAGGTTAATGACAGCCAGAATTACATCGAGCGGCCAGTGGCAATCCTTGACAGGAAGTGAAGGGATCTGAGGAACAAGAGGGTGGAGTTGGTAAAGGTGCAATGGCAGCACCGCAAGGGCTCGGAATGGACCTGGGAGCCGGAGGACGAGATGAGGGAGCATTACCCCGAGCTTTTTCCGGATTTAGCGGCAGACTTCGAGGACGAAGTCTAAGATGAGTGGGGGAGATTTGTAACACCTGATTCCTGGTATGTATTTTATTCAAGAATCATATGTATTTTCTCTGGGCCTCGACGAGTTGGTGGCCCAACTCGTCGAGTAGAGACGGGATCCGCGGGAAGTTTAAGTGACCTACTCGACGAGTCGGAGACTGACTCGACAAGTAGGTGTTGTTTGAGTGAAACTCTAAATTTGAGGGTTTTCACCCTATTTAAACACTTTATCTCGGCCTCCATTGTCCTTATCACTCCCAGAGAGATATATATCGAAACCCTAGTCGTTTTTGTGTGTTCTAAGGCCATTTTGGTTCATTTGGTGGGTTGTGTAGCTTGGAGAAGAAGAAAGAAGCTTGAGAGTTCGAGTTGGGGCTTAGAGATTCAGGGATCTAGTTCCATTTTCAGCTCAATCAAGGTAAAATGTCCCTGTCTTGGTCTTCTATGTGTTTATTCATCCTTGGATTTGGGTTTTGGGCACATTTAGGGCTTTCCAAGCCATATTCGGATTTGTGGAGTGTTATATGAGGTTTTGACTTCAGATCTGAGTCATTGGAAGGGTCTCATGGCATAAAGGTGCCAACTTTATGGCCATGAGAGCCCCATGCATCTTGTGGATCACTTTTGATGGCCTTTTGAGCCAAAGACTGTCACACCCCCAAACCAGAACGGCGGAATCGTTCGAGGGCGGATGACTTCATGTAGTATCGTAACAGTTGAATACATATTAAAGAAAGTAAACACAACCATCATATATATAATTTAAAAGTTACATTGTTGAATGATACTTGTTTCAAAAACAAATTACAATATGATGACAAAAATGAGTTTTTAAAACAGACGCCTTAGCATCACTTCTCCAAAAGCTGAAGTTTACCTGTATTACTGAATCCCTGAGAAATACAAGTAGATTTGAAAGAGTAGATCAGCATTTAAGTTGGTGAGTTCATAAGTATTTAAGGACAATGTTTGTATAAATTTGAATGAAATTGTTTGTAGATGTTTGAAAACTCATAGAAAATCCCATATTTCCTACTAGTATAAAAGTGGTCTTCTACCAAGACTCGACTGTTTTGAATGTTTGCTTTTAGAAATCTAATATTTTTCCATAAGTGTGTGGTAGTTTAAAAGTTCCAAAACTGAATTGCAATAGTGTTTTTCATGCCTAAAATGGTAGATTTGTGTATGTATAAAATCGCTAAGGCATTTGGTAACCCCGTAAATCAACATGTTCTTAATACTCCATGTGAGTTTTATAACCATACTATTGACCCATACTGCCTGTAACAACGTTCTTCAGGCGTTGGAATGTTATGACGTTTGTCACCCCAGACCTTCCGGTCTAACTGTAGCTAGCAGTTTAGGTGCGGGATTGTCAATCCCGTATAGATCTATACACAAGTATCACGCTCTCCCTACAAGAGATTATGGTATATAATACAGGACTTTAACTGCATACTTGAAAGTACGTGAAGTCGAATGTCTCACAAAACTTAGTATCAAATAGATTTACGTATGAAAAGTCCATTCGTTCTTGTATATGAAAGTATTTCCTTGATTTAGCACTTATAGTATATAAAATCTCATTATTTCCTTGTAAACTATACCTATTATAGTTTTGCCAAAAGTGTGATTCGTTTGTATGATAAACCCTAGTGTAATGTCGACTTTGTATGAAAGCATAACATTATTGAACATTTATTTTCAAAATACAAATAAAGTGTTTGATAGTTATATAACAACATATTTCATTCCAAAAAGACAAGTGTTATCATGATATGTTGTATGAGAATGTTTTCGTATGATAGTTATAAATCACATATGATTGATTATAACAAAAAGTATAGAAAAAGATTTATGTTATTCACACGAGGATAATCGTGTGTTTACTTGTATCCCCCCCCCCCCTTAAAAGTGTATAAAAGCATTTACAAAGCATTTGAAAACGTAATTATAGGGGTATGAACTCACCTGATAGATTGAAGAAAGTGAGACGAAAACCGAGCAGAACTTTGACAGGAGAAAGCGGATTTCTCGGGATTCTCGGGAATCTCGGGAGTGTAAAACCTTCCTTCGGGGCTTGGGTATGAAAACTGGGGCTTCGGGATATTTCTTGCATGCAAAACGGAGTAAAAACGCAAGAGAAAGAGAGGAAATGAGCACTTATGTCCGAAACCCTCACATCCCTTTTATAGGGGCTGAAAACCCTCGGTACGCTGGGCGTACGAGGTTATGCGGGGCGTACCGGACGTCATGCATGACCGCATCATCGACTGCCGGACTTCGGACGGGACAGGGGCGTAGAGGCGTAGAGGGGCGACGTGGACGATCCGGAGCCTAGCATTCGAGTACGCTGGGCGTACGAGGGTACGCTGGGCGTAAATCGTCTCGGCTTGTGCACCTCGAACTTGTAAAATCCGTAACTTTCGCATACGAGCTCCGATTTTGACGTTCTTTATATGCACGCGTAGGTGAAAATATACTCTACAACTCTCGTTTAGAATTCGTCGGCAAATTTTGACTTATTTTTAATTATATATTTTTAACAGGCCGGGACACGAAAAGTCCGTTAAAAATCCGTAACTTCTTCATCCGATGTCCGTTTTCGTCAAACTTTTTACCATTGCACCACTATTGTTGAGATCTTCGATTCTCATTTAGGTTGCTTTGGCGAAAAGGCTCTCGATTCCTATTTCGAGTTTTTAGTTGTCTACTGCTATATCCGAAACTCGGAAAAATCATAACTTCCTCATACGAAGTCAGATTTGGGCGTTCTTTTTATATATGTTCACGGTTTAATGATATATACGACTTTTATTTAGATACCTAAGGCTAATAAGTATTTTATTGAAATTTTCCGTTTTACGTTTAACCGTGTTGGCGGTTTTTGCTGTAAATCTTAGGTTGGTCATAACTTCTTCGTTATAACTCGGATTTTAGTGTTCTTTATATTTCTGAACCTTGACATGATAACTATCATTTTAGGCAACCCAATAGAGACTTTTGAACAATTTATTTTTGACGTTAATTTCATTATATCAAAAGAGATTACAATTCTTGACTTTTTAGGGCATTACATTGATTCGAAATATCGGGTTGTCACATCATCCCCCCGTTAGAGGGAATTTCGTCCTGAAATTAAATGTAAGGTAAATATTTGGGGACTAGGGAAAAAGATGCGGGTACTTTTGTTTTATCTGATCTTCGCGCTCCCAAGTATATTCAGGTCCCCGCTTTGCATTCCAGCGGACCTTCACAGTGGGTATGCGACTTTGTTTTGTTCTTTTAATTTCCCTATCCATGATCTCAATTGGTTCCTCTATAAAGCGGAGACTCTCGTTGATTTCGATTTCTTCTAGGGGGACGATGAAGGTCTCATCGGACAAACATTTCTTCAAGTTTGACACGTAAAAGGTAGGATGTACGTTATTGAGTTCCTACGGTAGTCGAAGTTTGTATGCTACCGGACCGATCCTTGCAAAGATCTCGAATGGTCCGATATACCTTGGGTTTAGTTTCCCACGTTTTCCGAAACGTATTAACCCTTTCCAGGGCGAGACCTTTAATAGTACTCGGTCTCCAACCTGAAATTCTAAGGGCTTCCGTCTTTTGTCCGCATAACTCTTTTGTCTGTCTCTTGAAGCCTTTAGTCGTTCCTGAATTTTTACAATCTTCTCAGTCGTTTCCCTTATAATTTCCGGGCCTGTGAGAGCGTTGTCGGGTACTTGTCCCTTAGCTAGTTGTGTGTCACCCACTTCAGCCCAGCACAATGGTGATCTGCACTTGCGGCCATAGAGGGCTTCAAATGGAGCAACTTTAATGCTGGAGTGATAGCTATTGTTGTATGAGAATTCGACTAGTGGTAAATGGGTATCCCATGCTTTACCAAAATCGATTACACAAGCTTTTAACATATCTTCCAAGGTTTGTATGGTCCTCTCACTTTGACCGTCGGTTTGTGGATGGTAAGCGGTACTCATGTCTAGTTTTGTTCCAAGAGATTTTTGTAGCGACTGCCAGAATCGCGAGGTGAACCTACTATCTCTGTCGGAGATGATGGATATTGGTACACCATGTAGTCGTACAATCTCTCGGATGTATGTTCGAGCTAGCTTCTCCATCTTGTCGGTTTCCTTTATGGGTAGGAAGTGTGCGGATTTTGTTAATCTATCGACGATTACCCAGATGGTGTCTAGCCCACCTGCTGTCTTGGGTAATTTGGTTATAAAATCCATGGTTATCCGCTCCCACTTCCACTCGGGTATTTCGGGTTGTTGTAGTAATCCTGATGGCTTTTGGTACTCTACCTTGACTTTGGCGCAAGTCAGACACTTGCCCACATAGGTAGCGATCTCTGCTTTCATGTTCGGCCACCAATACAGTTTCTTGAGGTCCTGATACATCTTGTCCGAACCTGGATGCACGGAGTATCGAGTTTTATGAGCCTCATTCATGACCACGTCTCTGAATCCACCAAACCTCAGTGTCCAGATCCGATCCATGAAGTAGCGAACTCCGTCGCCCTTTAGTTCAAGATTCTTATCCATTCCCCTTAAGGCTTCACCCGTCACCTTCTCTGTTTTCAAGGCTTCCCTCTGAGATTCCTTGATTTGTGTGGACAGATGGGAATGGATCGTCATGGTTAAGGATTTCACTCAGCGGCCCGATTATTCCTTTCGACTAAGAGCATCAGCTACCACATTCGCTTTTCCTGGATGATAACGAATTTCACATTCGTAGTCATTCAACAGTTCAACCCATCGCCTTTGCCTCATGTTGAGTTCCTTTTGATTGAGAATGTGTTGAAGGCTCTTGTGATCGGTAAAGATTGTGCATTTGGTGCCATAGAGATAGTGTCTCTAAATCTTTAAGGCGAAAACGACTGCTCCCAGTTCGAGGTCGTGTGTAGTGTAGTTGACCTCGTGCGTCTTGAGTTGTCTCGAGGCGTAGGCGATGACCTTTCCTCGTTGCATTAGAACACATCCAAGACCTTGATTAGATGCATCACAGTAGACCACGAAGTCTTCTGTTCCTTCTGGCAAGGACAATATGGGTGCGCTGCATAGTGCTTTCTTCAGTGTTTGGAATGCAGCGTCTTGTCTTTCTTCCCAATTGAAAGTCACTCCCTTCTGGGTCAAGGTGGTAAGTGGTTTTAGCGATCTTCGAGAAGTTTTGTATAAATCTTCGGTAATAGCCAGCAAGACCCAGGAATTGCCAGATTTCCGTTGGGGTTTTGGGAGCTGACCAGTTCTCGATTACCTTGATTTTGGAAGGGTCCACGTGTATCCCGTCTTTGCTAACCACGTGACCTAGGAAATCTACTTTCCGAATCCAAAATTCGCACTTTGCAAATTTTGCGTACAACTTTTCTTTCCTTATAGTTTCTAAGATTTGTCGGAGGTGTTGACCATGTTACTCTTTACTCTTTGAATAGATGAGTATATCGTCTATGAACACGATCACAAATTTGTCCAGGAATGAACGACACACTCGGTTCATTAAGTCCATGAACACTGCCGGTGCATTTGTTAATCCAAAGGGCATCACTACAAACTCGTAGTGACCATAACGAGTTCGAAAGGCTGTTTTGGGGACATCTCCTTCCAAGACTCGCAGCTGATGATACCCGGATCTCAAATCGATCTTCGAAAAATAACTCGATCCTTGGAGTTGGTCGAACAAGTCGTCAATGCGTGGTAGGGGATATCGGTTCTTGATAGTGAGTTTGTTGAGTTCCCGGTAATCGATGCACATGCGGAAAGATCCATCTTTCTTCTTTACGAACAGGACTGGCTCTCCCCAAGGTGAGAAGCTCGGTCTGATGAATCATTTGTTGAGTAGTTCATTTAATTGGCTGGATAATTCTTGCATCTCAGCTGGCGCTAGACGATATGGCGACTTCGCTACTGGGGTAGCTCCGGGAATTAAATCGATCCTGAACTCGACTTGTCGTTCTGGGGGGACTCCTGGAAGATCTTCAGGGAAGACATCGGGAAAATCGCGGACTTCTAGAATGTCTTTGAGGTCTTTCGCTTCCTTTTCCTTATCTACTATGTGGGCTAAGAAGGCATGGTACTCCTTTCGCAGGTATTTCTGGGATTTGACGCAAGAGATGATTCGTAAATTTGTACCGGGTTTGTCACCATAAATGACAAGAGTTTCGTCGTTTGGCAGATTTAGGCGAACGGCCCTTTCGTGACAAAGTATATCGGCATGGTGTAGGCTTAACCAATCCATACCGACGATGACATCAAAGCTCTTTATAGTGATCGGCATTAGATCGATTTGAAATGAATGTTCATTTAGAGTTAGTGTGCAACCTATGTACATATCGTTTGTGCTTTCTGTTCTACCATTTGCCATTTCTACTATAAATATCTTATTGAGTGATTGAGGGTCCTGTTTTAGTATGTGTTTGAATTTATGACTCACGAAACTCCTCTCCGTACCACAATCAAAGAGTATGCATGCATAAGCGTTATTGAGGAGAAACGTACCCGTAACCACCGTGGGATCAGCTATTGCTTCGTTCTGCCCTATTGCCAGCATTCTTCTTATGCCGCCAGCATTCCTTGCCTTAGGGAAGTCTCTCTTGTAGTGTCCAGCTTCACCACACCCATAACACGTCTGGCCCATACCGACTCCAGGGACTTGGGCGATTGGTCATGCTGGTGCCTTACAAAAACCGGCAGTGTGCCCTTTCTTGTTGCAGTTGTTGCAGTGCATCTCCCGATAATTTCCGTTGTGATGGAAATTGCATTTGCTGCATTTCGGTAGGTTCCCAGCATATTGCTTTGCTGGTGTAGGGGTAATAGGAGCAGCAGTAGGGGTAGTAGCGGCATGGACTGCCACTATTTGTTGTTTCTTGGAAGGTTCTTGTGAAAACTGACTCTTCCTCTTGTTCCAAAATTTCTTCTTGCTATTGTTGTTGGTACTGTTGTTGTTGTTGTTGTTGTTTCCTATGGTTTGTTCCGGAACAGCAGTTGCGAAGCCTTGACAGATTCCATGGTCAACGAGAGCTTGTGCCACTATTTGCCGCTATCGAAAGTGACTGGTTTGGAAGCTAGTACACTTCCTCGAATCTGGGGTGACAGTCCCCAGATGTTGTTGGATTAATGTCTAAGTCCATAACTATAATTGGTAAGACTTGACCCGACCCGGCATGGTCCATTTGGGTTGCATGGCATCATGCATTTGGATAGACTATAATGAGAGAAATAACACTTAAGGTTGGTTAATATATTATAAGTTCTAATATATATTAATAAGGTTATTTAATTAGTATTGATCAAGAATTAATTTGGAATTAATTAAGTGATCAAAAGAAGACTAATTAAATATATGGGTTGATTGTGTAAATCATTCATTCTTATATATGTGGGCTTGTGATCCAAGATTCCTTATGTTGGACTAAGTCCATGGGGTGACCCATGGATACTCCATGGAGGTTAAAATCCATGGAGCATAAGGAATGGGTAAAGTTATGAGTTACATGGTGTAACCCTAATAGCCACCATATAAAAGAATCCCATGGCTCAAGAAATCGGGCACTAATGTGTGAGTGTGAGGGCTAGACGATTTCAAGGAGTGTTCAAGTTTCTCTCAAGTTATTCCAAGTGTCTTTGGTGTTGTGTGAACCATTTGAGGTGTCACACTTGGGGCACTAGGCACTCAAGCTTCATGAAGACATTCTATATCAAAGAGGTATGTATTCTATCTTGTTATATTTATTATTTTCTATGCTAGATTAGGATAATACCTTGGATGTTCATAATTGTATGTATAATAGATAAAACATAGATCCAAGGTATTTAGGGTTGCATGTACACTTAGGAGTGTTAGAATGCTCATAACCCAACAGTGGTGTCAGAGCCTAGTTTGTTTTCTTGTTATACTTGCAAAAGTAGCTGAAAAATCGAGTTGGATGCATATATTCGATTGTTTTGGCTGGAATTGGACTAGGAACATTACCCTAAGATGTTTTTGTAAACTTGTTTTTGATGTGGTAATGTTCATGCTAATCCAATTTCTAAGATAATTGTCATAATTTCAAGATTTGTATTAGTTTGTATGTTCATGCTAATTTCTTGAAGATTGATGATTTGAATTATCTTGTTCTTATGAGGTTCTTAGATTAATAGAAAAGTTGTGTGAAATAGTTGTTTTCAATCCATTTTAATCTAAGAGTTGATTCCAAAGTGTGTTTTTGTAACTTGTCCTCAAGTTATATGAAAAGTCACATTTAAGAATCATAAAACTCATAAAAGTTGGCAAAGGTTACAAAATGAAGAGTCTAGTTCTAATTAAATGGTTTTATGACTCCATAACTTGTCCTCAAGTTATGGAGGTTCAAGAGTCTCTTCATTAAATTAAAAAAAAGTGTAACCTTAATTAGTTCCATAAGTTACAATAAAAAAAGTTATTTTTTTTTATTAATTAGTTTAAAGTCTTCCATAACTTGTCCTCAAGTTATGGAACTTGAAGAGTTTTTTTTTTATAATTAAAACTACTTTAAACTCATAAGTTATGGAATTAATTAGTTTTGAATAGTTTCAAAACTTGCCCTCAAGTTTTGGAATTTGAAAAGTTTTCACTTATGAATACTTTAATTCCAAGTTAGCCCTTAGAATTTTAAAAGTTAAAATTCAACCCTTATACTTTATAATATTATAAGTTAATAATATTTATATATATGTATAAGAGTAAAGTCAGTCTTACCGTTAGTAGGCCTCATTCACGAAGCCGGTCTATAAGGGGGGTATAAGGTTACTGCCTATAAAATGGCAGTTTAATGAGTGTCCACTCTCACCCACCGCTTCCTTGACTGGTGGAGGGTCGTTAGCCGAACGGGTAGGACAAGGACTATAATTCTCCTTTCATTAAAAGTATTAATGATAAATACTAAGTAAGTAAACTCTTATTAATATCCAATATTAGTTACTTAGAAAAATGTGAATTTGGTGCTAACCCATGAAATTACACTTTGCACTTTGCTTAAGTCGTTAGTGGAGCGTGTGTGGTTAACCGGCACACTAACCTGGACTTAACAAGGTAGGCAAAGGGTAACTTAATATTTATCATAGTATCGGTGGAGCTTGTGTGGTTAATCGGCACACTGATTAAGGGGTAAATATTAAGGGTACCAAGTATATTTGCATGGTTATTCACACCTTGTTTTGTGATCCTCGGCATCCCAGTCACAAAACTTGAAGGGCACACTCGAGATTGAAACATGCCTTTGAACAGTTCAATGAATCTCAAAGATCTAGGACTTTCAAATCCAATTAAAACCTAATAAATTATTTCGTTTTTCATGGTGCAAATTGGTGAATCGTCATTCACCTACCTTCAAATATTTTATAGCTTGGATTACGGCATCCCTCTTCTAAGTTATAAAATAGTTTGTTGGGTCCTAGCCTTAATATTTCATATTGGGTGTCATATTAAGGACTTTAAATCAACTATCTTGAATATCTCCCAAAAAGATGTATGGTCTAGACATTTATGATCTTCCCAAATCTCTTGAAACAAGCTTTCCTAAATGAAGATGATGTCCCATGGATATCATACTTCTTTCACCTCCTCCAATTATTCTCCCTAACCCACAAGTTCCTAAAAAGTTTAAGGTCACTCAAGCCCTATTGGCAAGGCAAGGTCTAGGTGTGATCACATCTTGGAGATGTAGTCACATATTGACAAGCCGGGAGAGTTGGGTGTCAAAGTCTTGAGAAAGTTGGTGGCTCAACTACTTTCTAAGTCATATAGTGAGTTCTTTTGGGAATCCTATGAAACAGACTAAGACAAGACCCTTAATGATCTTATCTATTTGCTAAGATCAACTTCCTAAAACGCTATGGACATTGACAATGATGACATTAGATATCCAGTAAAGCTCTCTCTTCCCAATGGAAAGGGATCGGCCATAGTAAACTCGGTTGACCCAATGGTAAAGAGAGAGGCGAAGTCTGAGACAGTCCCATTATCAAGGGTCCATAGGTAACTATTGCCAAAGGAAGGGGCATTGGTTACGAAGCTGCCAAATTTACCTAAGGATGTTAAAGTCAATAAGTTTGGCTCTACTTCAGGTAAAGTCCATTGTCTAACTCTATTAAGTACATGATGATTCTGATAGCGAAGATGGATTTCAATCGCATGGTTCGGTGATCAGAATTTTGGGCTATTACTTAAAAGTTATGATATTTATATTGCTTAGGAATAGATAACAACAAGGTTGTCATATGGATTGTAAGGATAAGTTTTTCCGCAAAGTTTTAAAATAAAAGAAAAAGGTTTTGATTTTATTTATTTTAAGTATCCTTACAATGGCATTTGTGAAAAGTTGTTGCTTATAAGATTCCATTGATAGCAATATTGGAAAAATGGATTTGATTCTTTCGGTTGTGGTAATGTCTAATATTACCAAATAAGGAAAGATTCTCATCACCCAAGGTTCAATTGGACCGAAACTTGGAATCATGCAAGTTGTATAGTATGATGAATGAGAACTTTCAGCTTGGAAAATTAAGACTAATTCCTTATGTGAATAAGGAAAGGACTAAGGGATCGAGTACACATTCTTGTGCACTGGTCAAGTCCACTACAAAAGATCAAGAAGACTATTCGTCATGATTTACTTAAGTTCAGTAAATATGGTTATACTTATAAGTTTAAGTATAAGTCTGTAGCATTGGAGAAGTTTCAATGTGAGACAGAACGAATAAGAAGAATCAAAGTATGGCAGAAAGATAAAAGTTTCTCAAATCTGAAAAGATGGGAGAGTACTTTAGTATCATGTTTATGATCATCTTAATGATTAAGATACCATATCACAATTGGTCCTCTAAAGTCATCTCTTATGACTAAGAAGAGGAGTCATGAATTGTTGAAATGGTTAAATCAAAAAGATGAGTCATACTTCGTTCCAAAACAATTCTTAGAGTCATACTCCAAGATTGTAACTTGAGTGACATATCTTAAAGAGGGTTTGTTAACACTAGTCAAATGTAAGAGTAAAAGGTTATCTACTCTTGTACATTTGAAATTGGTAAGTTGTGATGTTTTGGATAAAACAGAGACCAACTTAGGCCAATTGTGTAAAGTGTTAGTCTTGATAAAGAATCTGCACTATCTCTTGAATATTTGACAAGGGAGTCTTATATGTCAAGAGGACAGTGGGAGTCTTAAAGCTCTTGAAAGTTTCAAGACTTAATCAAGAATAAAACCTAAAGTCCTTCACTAGCACACGACTTGAGGTTTATAACCTATCGTGTTGAAATTTTTGTGCCTATTCAATTTGGCTTTGCATAGGAGTTCTGAGAGTTCTCAATTGGTTGCACAACTACTTGGAAGCAATGGCAGGCACCTGAGCTGCCAAATGGCAAGAATTTAAGATTGCACAAGTTTAATCAATATGAGTTTGGATTTGTCACTAACCTTGTCTTGTGATTATGGTTTTGACAAATTCACATGGATAAGAACACATACACTATTAAATCTAAGTGTCATAAGGTTTCTCTCCGATTCATGAAAATGATGGTGAGGAAACACTTTCACTAAGTAGATTTTAGCTAGATAGCAATTGTGATATTTGCATTCTCAAAGTCGTTAGTGGAGCGTGTGTGGTTTACCGGCACACTAACATGGACTTGTGAGAAGTGGCAAAGGTCTAAACAATTGAGACTATGATTACGACATCCCCTTTCATAGTTCTAAAATTGTTTAGACACACATGTGAGCTATTTAAGAGAGGTGTATGATTTTGATAAAGTTTTATCAAAACAATCTAGTATCAGAAATCTGAACTTTGGTAAGAAAGTCAGCTGATTTCTGAGTACATGTCAAAGCTAGTGGGAGCATAAGTGTTATGTTAATAATCATCAAGTTAGTGGGAGCATGATAATTATGACAAAGGTTGCAAGTTAGCAATGTTAATTATAGAAAACAAAAGTTTCAATTCGTGAGGTTGCAGGGGTTGAAAAAGTTGTTTTGCTATAATTAAGGGAGAGGAAATTATACTTCATTTCAATTCTAAAAGCTTAGATTGAGATTTTAATCGTATTTAATCAAGGATATATATATATATATATATATATATATATATATATATATATATATATATATATATATATATATATATATATATATATATATGTATGAATTTCATGTTGGAATGGCTCAACATAAGGAAATTCTATATATGGGTCCATTATTTGCGTTCTAAAATTCGATTATGATTACGGCATCCCTTTTCATAATCTGAATTTTGAGAACTTGGCAAATTGAAATGGAAATATTATAGCAAAAGACTGGTTTAGTCTTTATGTGAGACATCATGAATCGTGTCCCATATGCTTCAGATATAGGATCGATTACATGTGCTATATTCATCCTTTCTAAAATTTTCCAAATTCCTGGGGCATTATGAAGGGAAAAGGTCTAGAATTGGATATGACTAAAATGATTAAGCAATTGTCGAGGACAATCTGAGGTTTACCAAAGATTGGTTGCTCAGGGACAGTTGGAAGTATAGTGCTAATTTTGGAAGGACCATATTTACATATTCTGAAAAGAGGCATCTCTTATTCAGAAGTGATAGTCAAAATGAGAATATGGAGTTGTCTCCATAGGTGGAAGTTATCTGTGTAAGATTAGAAAACTTAATGCAAGAAGCATGTCCAAAGCAATGTACTTTGAATATGAGAGTTAGTTTCCATGGAGTTGATCTCCATTGGAATACCTTATAATGACTGTTGACAAGTCTTTGTGACTTTGTACATATTCATTACAGGAGGGTCAGTGCATATAAGTTTAAAATCTAAATAGATTTCGATAAATGATAGGAATTTGAAATTCTCACATTTTTCGATAAGGATTTGGGAGTGTGAAATTAGAATCATTGAAATTATGTTCAATTGGTTTATTTCACAAAGTAAGGATCATAGAAAAACATAGAGTGCATACTTGGTGTATGGCAAAGCTATTGTTTAAGAAAAACATAGTGTACATGCTTGGAGCATGGGACAACTAGTGTTTTTTAATTCAAGTATAAAGTTGATAAAACCGAAACAATGAATAATGAGTAATCAGTATGGTGATAAATAAAAGTGTTTATTTATATTCATAGGGTTTGATACCATATTTGATTCATTTATTCTTGTGTTTCACTTTGCATGTTTTGACTTCCAGAATAACTAAGTCGCTCTTCCTGAATGATTAAGTTATTCAAACCATCCACATTCGGTCATATGTTGGAAGTAGATATGAATCAAGACTGTCATGGGTTGGTTTGTAGAGGTCCAAGTTGGTGGACAAAGTGGTGCTACAACACTCATGAGTGCTCATAAGTTCTGAGTATTGGATTCAACCCACGCTCATTTGAATCACTTCATGGATTTTATCACGAGTGATCATGAGACGATAATATCTTATATTCTTCAAACCTAGAGATATGAGTTGTTACTATGAGTTGGTTATACATTGATTGCACGAAAACACATTGGTAACTCGATGTTATAAAACGTGCCTTTGTGTATGATTCAACAAGTAGTAGAACAAGCCATATGAGTCGAAGTTTATCCATTCCTTTTACCTTCGGGATAAAAGCGATATATGTGGGCCCCTCGATGATTTAAAGATGATACATGTGAGTGCTTGGCCAAGCCAGGACTGATTTGATTTGTTCAATCAGTCAGTCATCATGAATCGGAAATCGGGAAACAACAAATGGACAGAGAGAATGATTGATAATCCATGTCTCAGTCCATATGATATCTAGAATGGAGGAATATATGATCCCTTATCTAATGGACAAGTCATTGACAAAGGTCAAAGTTCATCGACAAGGTCAGAGTTCGACAGAAGCTTTTGAGAGCTACGATTGCTGATCGGTTCCTGAAGTCATACGCAATAATAGTTTTAGACTTATCCAAGTGGGAGACTGTTGGATTAATGTCTAAGTCCATAACTATAATTGGTAAGACTTGACCCGACCCGGCATGGTCCATTTGGGTTGCATGGCATCATGCATTTGGATAGACTATAATGAGAGAAATAACACTTAAGGTTGGTTAATATATTATAAGTTCTAATATATATTAATAAGGTTATTTAATTAGTATTGATCAAGAATTAATTTGGAATTAATTAAGTGATCAAAAGAAGACTAATTAAATATATGGGTTGATTGTGTAAATCATTCATTCTTATATATGTGGGCTTGTGATCCAAGATTCCTTATGTTGGACTAAGTCCATGGGGTGACCCATGGATACTCCATGGAGGTTAAAATCCATGGAGCATAAGGAATGGGTAAAGTTATGAGTTACATGGTGTAACCCTAATAGCCACCATATAAAAGAATCCCATGGCTCAAGAAATCGGGCACTAATGTGTGAGTGTGAGGGCTAGACGATTTCAAGGAGTGTTCAAGTTTCTCTCAAGTTATTCCAAGTGTATTTGGTGTTGTGTGAACCATTTGAGGTGTCACACTTGGGGCACTAGGCACTCAAGCTTCATGAAGACATTCTACATCAAATAGGTATGTATTCTATCTTGTTATATTTATTATTTTGTATGCTAGATTAGGATAATACCTTGGATGTTCATAATTGTATGTATAATAGAGAAAACATAGATCCAAGGTATTTAGGGTTGCATGTACACTTAGGAGTGTTAGAATGCTCATAACCCAACAGATGTATCTTTCGATCTTCTTGCTCTCTAGAGCAACCATCCCTGGGCAAAGGATTGCCAAATCACTAAACCTATTGGTATAGGTTGTGATGTCCGAGCCTACCATAGTAAGGCCCCAAAGTTCCTGCTCTAGCTTTTGTACTTAGCCCCTTGGACAGTACTCTTGCATTAACATTTGCTTTAGATTCTCCCAACCCATAGAATTAGCCACCACCAGAGTTAGTGACTTGACATGGCCATTCCACCACGTCAGAGCTCTCTCGGAGAATGTACAAGCGGCAAATTTTACCTTGCTCACTTCTAGACATGCACAGATCTCGAAAACCGCTTCTGTTTTCTCTATCCATTGTGATAGAGCCATTATCCCTCCGGATCCGTTAAAAGTCATGGGCTTGCTATTGGTGAAGTCCTTAAAGGTGCAATCCCCTGAACGACCCTGACGTTGGCCATTCGTAGAGCTATTTACTCCTCCTCCGGACCCATTATTACTAATCTGTGCCATTGCTGCTGTCACTGCAGCTGTTACAGCAGCTATCAAGGCGGCGTTATCCGTTGATGGAGGTGGTGGTGGTGGAGGTGTTGCGTTGTTGACACGGCGTGTAGATCTACGGAGCGGCATCGTTCTGCTAGAGAAATAGAATGAAGAACATAAGTCTTTTAATGATTGGAAGTTGTGTGTAAATAAATTTGCTATGTTTATCAATCTATGAATTTGGCTGACCTACCCAAGGTTTAGAGCTTGACTCATAATAAAAATTTGCATAGTGGTTGATAAACTTATGAATCTGAGTGGTATTCAAAGAATTAACACACAAAGGAATTTCTTCATATATATTAAACATACGTTGGGTTACATTTGAAGTTAGGAAAATTTCGACCCCTCTAAGGGTCTCCGATACAGAAGTTAAAGAAAAGTAAGACATTTAGCCGAGTTCCTATTCTATAACAAAATTTTGGGATTTGGGCAAGTACTACTTGCGACGTAGGTTGCGCTTGGAGCTCGACTCCGTGTCTGATTGCTTTGCTTTCATAAGACGCCTATCGAAGGCGGCTTGCTGTTCCCTTATCTCAGAGAGGGATGCAATCAGTTGTGCTTGGAGTGCGTCGGTGCGGAGTTGGGCGTCATCCTGCAACCTGTCCAGTCGATGGATGTCGGAAGTGTGAACTTGTACTTCCACGTTGACTTCATGAAGCCGGTTAGCTTGAACCCCGGATTGATAGGACTGGTTGGCTAGTTTGCCCACCATGACTAGGAGTGCTCGGTCGGCTGAACCTCCATTCCTGACGTCGTAGAAGTCCCGACACATACCGTAGGGAGGACGTAATCCTTGCTGTTGGCTCCAATGGTGAAGGTGACTTCCCCAAACGGGAGTTGGTCCCTGAAAGTTTCTCCTAACTGCGGGAGGTTGAGCGACTGGTGGGTTGATTACTTCTGGTTCTGAGTCTGTCCCAGAGTCATCCCCTTCCTCCAGCTGTATAGGTTCCTCATCCTCTTCGGGGTCCTCCTCTATCCATCCTCCATTGCCCTGATTCGGGTAGTAGGGATCCCTTGGTGGATAGAATCCAGCTATTATGTCTATACGAGAATAGAGGTATGAGAATTGTCTAAAAATTTTAAGAACATGTGAATCTAAAAATGTAAGTTTAAACTTTTGTATTTACCAAATGCTCCTATAGTATTTAAGTTTGTATGTTTGATACTAGTGTCATTTTGGTAAGTTTTGACTTGTTGCTCACTACGACCATTCCTCGACATACATTAGTCCGATCTCGGATAAATATAGTTGATCAGGCTATATTCGTCCCAAATCCGATTACATATTCCGAGGCCTAGTCGTAGTGTCCAACTTGTCTTATTACTTCTTGTATAGTTCTACTATGAAAATGACTCTTTGTAAGCATGTATTTGTGCTTTTATGACCCAAGTAATTTAAGCTACATGAAACGCGGTTTAGGTGTAAAAACGTTTTGTCAGAGAGTTTTAGTCCCTATGCATTTATAGGTTGTATATCTTATGTGGTTTAATATACTTAGTTCACTATAAACAATGCTCTGATACCAATCTGTCACACCCCCAAACCAGAACGGCTGAATCGTTCGAGGGCGGATGACTTCATGTAGTATCGTAACAGTTGAATACATAGTAAAGAAAGTAAACACAACCATCATATATATAATTTAAAAGTTACATTGTTGAATGATACTTGTTTCAAAAACAAATTACAATATGATGACAAAAATGAGTTTTTAAAACTGACGCCTTAGCATCACTTCTCCAAAAGCTGAAGTTTACCTGTATTACTGAATCCCTGAGAAATACAAGTAGATTTGAAAGAGTAGATCAGCATTTAAGCTGGTGAGTTCATAAGTATTTAATGACAATGTTTGTATAAATTTGAATGAAATTGTTTGTAGATGTTTGAAAACTCATAGAAAATCCCATATTTCCTACTAGTATAAAAGTGGTCTTCTACCAAGACTCGACTGTTTTGAATGTTTGCTTTTAGAAATCTAATATTTTTCCATAAGTGTGTGGTAGTTTAAAAGTTCCAAAACTGAATTGCAATAGTGTTTTTCATGCCTAAAATGGTAGATTTGTGTATGTATAAAATCGCTAAGGCATTTGGTAACCCCGTAAATCAACGTGTTCTTAATACTCCATGTGAGTTTTATAACCATACTATTGACCCAGACTGCCTGTAACAACGTTCTTCAGGCGTTGGAATGTTATGACGTTTGTCACCCTAGACCTGCCGGTCTAACTGTAGCTAGCAGTTTAGGTGCGGGATTGTCAATCTCGTATAGATCTATACACAAGTATCACGCTCTCCCTACAAGAGATTATGGTATATAATACAGGACTTTAACTGCATACTTGAAAGTACGTGAAGTCGAATGTCTCACAAAACTTAGTATCAAATAGATTTACGTATGAAAAGTCCATTCGTTCTTGTATATGAAAGTATTTCCTTGATTTAGCACTTATAGTATATAAAATCTCATTATTTCCTTGTAAACTATACCTATTATAGTTTTGCCAAAAGTGTGATTCGTTTGTATGATAAACCCTAGTGTAATGTCGACTTTGTATGAAGGCATAACATTATTGAACATTTATTTTCAAAATACAAATAAAGTGTTTGATAGTTATATAACAACATATTTCATTCCAAAAAGACAAGTGTTATCATGATATGTTGTATGAGAATGTTTTCGTATGATAGTTATTAATCACATATGATTGATTATAACAAAAAGTATAGAAAAAGATTTATGTTATTCACACGAGGATAATCGTGTGTTTACTTGTATCCCCCCCCCCTTAAAAGTGTATAAAAGCATTTACAAAGCATTTGAAAACGTAATTATAGGGGTATGAACTCACCTGATAGATTGAAGAAAGTGAGACGAAAACCGAGCAGAACTTTGACAGGAGAAAGCGGATTTCTCGGGATTCTTGGGAATCTCGGGAGTGTAAAACCTTCCTTCGGGGCTTGGGTATGAAAACCGGGGCTTCGGGATATTTCTTGCACGCAAAACGGAGTAAAAACGCAAGAGAAAGAGAGGAAATGAGCACTTATGTCCGAAACCCTCGCATCCCTTTTATAGGGGCTGAAAACCCTCGGTACGCTGGGCATACGAGGTTACGCGGGGCGTACCGGACGTCATGCATGACCGCATCATCGACTGTAGGACTTCGGACTGGACAGGGGCGTAGAGGCGTAGAGGGGCGACGTGGACGATCCGGAGCCTAGCATCCGAGTACGCTGGGGGTACGAGGGTACGTTGGGCGTAAATCGTCTCGGCTTGTGCACCTCGAACTTGTAAAATCCGTAACTTTCGCATACGAGCTCCGATTTTGACGTTCTTTATATGCACGCGTAGGTGAAAATATACTCTACAACTCTCGTTTAGAATTCGTCGGCAAATTTTGATTTATTTTTAATTATATATTTTTAACAGGCCGGGACACGAAAAGTCCGTTAAAAATCCGTAACTTCTTCATCCGATGTCCGTTTTCGTCAGACTTTTTAACATTGCACCACTATTGTTGAGATCTTCGATTCTCATTTAGGTTGCTTTGGCCAAAAGGCTCTCGATTCCTATGTCGAGTTTTTAGCTGTCTACTGCTATATCCGAAACTCGGAAAAATCATAACTTCCTCATACGAAGTCAGATTTGGGCGTTCTTTTTATGTATGTTCACGGTTTAATGATATCTACGACTTTTATTTAGATACCTAAGGCTAATAAGTATTTTATTGAAATTTTCCGTTTTACGTTTAACCGTGTTGGCGGTTTTTGCTGTAAATCTTAGGTTGGTCATAACTTCTTCGTTATAACTCGGATTTTAGTGTTCTTTATATTTCTGAAAACCTTGACATGATAACTATCATTTTAGGCAACCCAATAGAGACTTTTGAAAATTTTATTTTTGACGTTAATTTCATTATATCAAAAGAGATTACAGTTCTTGACTTTTTAGGGCATTACATTGATTCGAAATATCGGGTTGTCACAAAGACCCCTTTCATGTGCACCAAGTTGGAAACTTTATGTGTGAAAAGGACATTAGGGGACCAGATCTATGGTTTTGATGAGTTAAGACCCATCTAAATCGACTGTATAGTAATGGTCATGGATGGGCTCGACAAGTCATTCTTGGGACTCGACGAGTCGGTGTGTATTGACCACCAAATCCTTTCTGTGGATGGACCAGTTGTTAGTGAAGGAAGTCCCTTAGTTGTTTGGACGCAAAAAGGGAGCCTATGAATCATGGGACTCGACGAGTGGATGAACAGACTCGACGAGTCTAAGGCAATCTCCCAATCTTTGAAGATGGACTCGACGAGTTGTTCATACAACTCGGCGAGTCATAGACTGGACACATTCTTATGAGGGAGATGAAATCGACGAGTTCAAGGATGAACTCGGCGAGTCGGATGAAGATGGTCCCGATGGTTTGAATGTAGGAGAACCCGTCGAGTTCTTGCTAGACTCGACGAGTTGGTAGAACAACTCGGCGAGTCAAGTCAATTGGGTGTTGACTTTGTCCAATATTGACTTTGACTGGACTTGAGTTGACCCTGGTTAGGGTCGTATGTTCTGTTTGATGACTTGAGGGTTGTCGTGTAGGGATTGAGGAGTCGAGGAGAGCCGACCTTCACGCCGAGGACAG
This sequence comes from Lactuca virosa, assembly GCF_052849685.1. Classification (NCBI taxonomy): domain Eukaryota; kingdom Viridiplantae; phylum Streptophyta; class Magnoliopsida; order Asterales; family Asteraceae; genus Lactuca; species Lactuca virosa. Next base: position 114,749,088 of record NC_136434.1, on the reverse strand, counting down.
TTCCGACACTACGCGACATCGAGGTGAGTTACCTTCAAGTAGAAGTGGGTCTAAGGCACCAAGGCCGGCCCACTAGTAGTTGTTTAGCTGAGATGATTGTCTTTGTGATAATTGTCTGGTCTGCTATTGCTTGATATGAGAGTATGCTAGTTTGCTTGATATGTGACTATGCTAGTTTGCTATGTTACGTGCGATAGTATCAGTAGAAGGGGACTAGTCCCCGAATCGGTCGTTAGGACCATCGGGTAGGTCGGACATCCCAGATATGTCTGACAGCATGATTCAGATATGATATTATATGTTAGCAGTAGGGGGTGAAATAGTCCCCGTGTTCGGTTGAAAGACCCGAGGGTAGGTCGGCACCCCAGAACAGCCTGACATGGGTGGGTCAACACCCCAGAATGGCTTGACATGGGTAGGTCAGCACCCCAGAATGGCTTGACATGGGTAGGTCAGCACCCCAGAATGGCTTGACATGGGTAGGACGGGCGCCCCAGAATTACCCGACAGTATGTATGCTATGTGATTGTATGGTATGTGGTATGATGGGGGAACTCACTAAGCTTTGTGCTTACAATTTTAGTTTTGGTTTCAGGTACCTCTTCGTCTAAAGGGAAGGAGTCGGCGGTATAACAGCGCATCACACACACACATGGTTTCCGCATGGAGTTTTCTGGGAATGTACTCTGATTTATTTTACTTTTGACGATATGATTTTAAGACACATTGTTAAGTTTCTTTTTACAAATGACAGGGCATGAGAAATGTTTTGGTAAACTATGTTGTGAATTACTTAATTAAAAATGAAATTTTTGGGCTTGAAATTTGGGATGTTACAAAAATCTTACCTCTTACCCACTTATATTAGGTTAGAAAGTTGATATGAAACACTAAAACCGAAAGTCAAATGGAAATTGGTTATGTTGCGTTTAGCTCTTGGTTATATATATATATATATATATATATATATATATATATTAAAAATTAGTTTCTTTGTTCATGTTTTTTCTAAAATCTTATGTAAAACCAAAATTAATTATATTTGGACAAATTTTGTTCAAACCTCACACATATCCTTAACCAATATAACCAAAGATTTCAAAGTGGATGTATAACGAAACACGTTAATACAAACAACTTTTTTGATGTTTCAAAACTCAAATTGAATCAAGTAAAGTTTCCCATGATTACTTCCTATGTGTTATACGAATGTACTACAAATTATCTCAAGAAACAATTGCACGGCTAAAGACTTATGGGTCAATATTAATGAGTTGTTTTTGAATAACAAGATATCACGAATCCTTCAACTTCAAAACCAGTTATGGAATACAAAAAAGTTGCATCATCGATTACAAAATATCATCATTTTCTCAAAAACCTTGTTGATGCTCTATCAATGAAGTCGAACTTGTGATGCAAATTCCAAGACAACTTCAACCCTCACATCATAGCATTGTGGATGTCATCACTAACACCAACCCCTTCCCTTCCTTCTTGGAGGCTAAAAACATGCTACTTCTTCATGAGTCTCACGAAGAGAATACTGATTCCATAAACAATGCTTCAAATTCAACCACCACGACTCTTTACTTGATATCCACACAACTTGGAAAACAAAATATAAATGGAATAAAAGTTATAATAATAGTTGAGATGCTTCCATGGTGGGTAATTATAATTTTGCTAATTGTACTAATTCTTTTGCAAGCACGCTAGCGGGACAAAAAGCATACTATACAGGTATCTTGGGTAATCATCAGGCTAATTACAACAATTATTCCACTCCACAACAACCTCCACATCCTCTAGGAAACAAGTATATGGGTGCACCTCAATTCTAGCCTTAATTCAAGCTTGGACCGATCCACTTCAGCCCACAACAACCATTGTCGCCCCAAGCTGATGCTGGCCCATTTTCGTCGTCCTTCCAGTCGTCGATGGAAGTACATTGGTATATCTTGCATTTATACCTAAGAAGTATGATGTTCGATATTTTTCTCACGTGCCTGATAATGAGTCAGAAGTTGTTTAATAAGTACAGACGCCCCAAGAAGTTTTCCATGGACGAAAATAACCCTCCAAGAGGCTCTCACAAACATAAATTTTTCTATAAACATGACCAAGCAGGACAAATGTAACGAAATCAAATATTTAAACTGGCAGAGAAAATGTACTTCTTTGAGGCATTTAATCAAACACCATATATGCATTTAAACATCAGCAAGGTTTCGAACATTAGAATAACATGATAATTCGACCAAAGCAGTGAAAAAGATAAGAGTAACACATAAATTGTGCACATAAACAATAATCAGATGATTTGCAAAAGAATTCATCACTAAATCAAAAAGTTTTGCTAACCTGATGTAGATGGTGGCGTATTGGACTTTGATGATGCATAGTATTCGAACGTGATGCTGGAAACAAACTCTTTCAAGAAAATGTGATAATAGATGAATGATATTATACTTATACATAATTTACAAAACGAAAGTGGAAAATATATCAATCTTTGATTTGAAATTCTACATATTAGTTGTGAATGAATTTCAAATATGTAACGTACCTTCATATTACGTGATTTTAAAAAGGAATGAAAAATCTTTCAAGAAAATGTGATAACAGATGAATGATATTATACATATACATAATTTACAAAAAACAAAATTAAAAAGGATATCAATCTTTGATTTGAAATTCTACATATTAGCTGTGAAAAAAATTTAAAATATGAAACGTACATCCATATTACATGATTTAAAAAATGAATGACAGAAAATTTTGTTTGAAAATTAGTAAACTTTTATTTGAATTAAATATATTTCATTTAAACGGATGTAAGTTAATTATAGTATCATACGACAATTATTGTAATATTGTTTCCATAATTAAAAATGTTTTTAATTACAGTATGCTATCAAAATAAATGGAGTGTGAAATTAATTAAGTGAAGATGGCGTAATTAAATTGATCTAAGGGTTTAAAACATATAAAAAAAACACAATCAAAGATCCTTTTGTGATTGTTTAGGATGATGTTAAATATATAACTTTGAAAACGGTACGGCTAAAAGGTCATTTAATTTTTTTTAAAGTTATCTGGGAGACTCTAAGCATCTAAATATAATTTAAGTCAGCTTCAACGTATTCAAAATGAAATTTAATTTAAACCAACTATTTTTTAAAGTTATGTTATATAGCTCCAATCCAAAAGATATTTTATTAATATTTAATAAGTTAGATTAATTAGTCAAAAAAATAACAAAAAAATTAAAGTTACAACATGACCACGAGGGATAAGATAAAACAATTATTAGGTAGATGAGATGAAATGTAATACCATAATTGATAATCAAATCGTTGAAGAATTTTAAGTGTTGATGAGTAGTAATAAGTTTTTTAGAACGGAATATATTATTGAACGAAATAAAAAAGAGATCAACAAGAAACTGACAACTATAAAGAAACGTCATGATATTTTTTTGTTAATGAGACCGAAATATAGATATTTTTTTAATGATTACCGGTTAAAAATCAATATTACCAACTAAAATCTCATTATCTCAAATGAGAAGGGATCCCTACACAACAAATTTTTCCATACATAACAATTTGTGCATTAAAGTGTTGTATTGTACAACTCCATAAAACATAAATTGTTATGTATGGAGAAAAATTGTTGTGTACAAATCACTTCCCATCTCAAACATGTAAATTATTGTTGATTTCATATCAATTTTATAAATAATTATCGTTTTTTTGTTTTATCATTTTATGTTCAAGAAATAAAAGACATATTTTATCGTTAATGTGTAGAATATAAGAATTTTGTTGGAGAGTTCTTTAGAAAAATTAGGCAAAAGACGTTATCAGTGATGCCAGAACACATGATCTCAGACTTTTGGCCAAAAGGCGTCAACGTTATCTTTTTGTAGTTACATACAAAGAGAAAGGATGGCCACGTTATATGTTTCAAGTCTCAAGGTACAATGCATGGTCCATACGTATCAAAATGGTGACATATACATACCACCCCCATGTGCATCATTATAATCAGGCTCATGTGCTCATATTTATGTGTATCAAAATATGTAAGTTATTAAACCATTATGAGAGAAGAATGTCCGAGTTAACTTGATTCACATTATACAAGGGAAATGAAGATGTATTTATTGGATTATAATTAGTTGCCTAGTTGGTTGATAAAAAGAAGACAAACACAATATAAATCATCATTAAAAATCATGAAAATGGATAAAAGACCAACATTGAGGTGGAAGTAATTATACAAAGTCATATATTACAAATTTATACCATGGCATTATACAAAAAACAAATTCAAAAGAGGGAAATCACTACATTATCAACCAAAGTCCAAAACTACCCTCAAATTGGCCACTTGCGTAGAAGACAAATGAGTGTACATGAGTAACAATCCCTGCCCCCAAATATTGATATATCCTACCGGATCGTATCGGATCGAACCGTCTCGCTCTTGATAACCTAATTTCCCTTATTAGTTTTGGACAATTAATTATATGTTGGAAATTATACTGGGACATGCGCTAGTTTCAAATTATCCCACATAGGTGGTGAAAGAAACATTTAGTGGGTTTCTAAGCTTTGTCTCTTGACAGACCTTCAAAGAGTTTAAGTGGAGCAAAAATTAGTCTAAGCCCACACACATATGTCTAGCCTAGCTGATGTTGTTAGAGCGTGAAATAATACTATTTAGATGCACTTGACACTTTTTTGACTTTGTGATTAAGCAGACAGAATATTCCAAAAGCCTCCAGAAAAACTAAATAAATACTGGTTCAAATTTGATGAGATTCAGATAACAATTATTTGAAATTCAAACGTTGTTGGATTCTGATTTTCGTATTCAGTATAAATAGGACCTGAACGACTCTCATTTTCGTATTCAGTATAAATAGGACCTCTCAGGTTCCATTTATTTTGCACCAGAATTCGTTTCTCCCTCTCTCTCTCTCTCTCTCTCTCTCTCTCTCTCTCTCTCTCTCCCCCTACTATCTGCTAATTTTGCACACTGCAAAATCCCAAGTTTCTTCTGTTTTCGAGCAATCACTTTGCGTTTATTCCTTCTTTCATAGATGTTGAAACGAAGAATATTCTACATCAAATCATAGGTGTTTACGTTGAAACATACAGCCTTAGAGAGGCCTAAAAACCTTTAAGGACATGAGCTTTTACTCTGATTTTTGGGATGTTACACAATATAATTGAATAAGTGCATAATAGAAGAAAATTGGACAACTTGAATGTCAAACCATTTAAAAACTCCATCCTAACTTCTAGCTATCACCTCACATTAAAGAAAAAGACGACGAAGCTGCTCAACTTCTAAATTACAAACTGGACAGAGCGTAGAAGGAACATCTACTCCCCTGAAACCAAGCTCCGTAAGAGTAGGAAGGAAGAATGCACTTATCAATCCATTTCCTTGAAACTGAGACAGAAAACTCACCTGATAAATCTAAGTTCCAAATCCACCTATCAAGCTGATCAGATCAAACAACATCATTAAGAACAGAAATCATCTCAAGAAATTGTGATTCTTCCTCACTTCCTCTTATATTTTGTAACATCCCAAAAATTCAAGGTTAAAACTTTCATTTTTATTATAATCAAAACACTATTGTAAAATTATCCAAACATTGAAAGAAAGCATTTCAAATACATAATTATCAGAGTCATTCCCAAAGATCACAAATTACGGAAAACACGGGTGTATGCGTTGCGATCGTCCCAAGCTCTCTCATTTGAAAACTGGAGTACCTGAAACATAAACTGAAAACCGTAAACACAAAGCTTAGTGATTTCCCCAAATACCACATACCATACATATCCAACGATCCATACATGTCATACATAACCGTGAGCCATACATATCATTCATATACCATTATCAATAAGAGTGTTACGTGCCAACCATAGTCTTGCCATTATGCCACGAGCCGCCTCGTAGTCTTTCTTGCCAAGTCGGGGGTCACAACCCTGGGTCTTACAAACAAGTGCCAAGAGCCACCTCCTGGTCTTCCATGCAAGCATCACAAAGAAAACTAGCATACAAACTACACTACTTAACTAATTACTTGCCAGAGTTCAGACTCTGGTCTTGCATACAGTGTGCCAGGAGTTACCTCCTGGTCTTTCATACATAATGCTAAGGGATAACCCCCGGGTCTTCCTACAATACATAAACCAAATGGGCCGGCATTGGTGCCTTCGACCCATACAACAGTGAGGAGACTCACCTCGAATGCAGAAACTCCTTGAAAGAAATACCTAGCTACTTCCCTGACGACGCATCCGAACTATCAGATCAAAATAACACCAAATAAACAATTGGATTCCATTCCAAGGCCTACTAACCATACTTGGGGTAAAATGACCATTTTACCCCTGACCCAAACAAGAACCAAAACTGAGGCCCAACCTCAATAACCAAAAAGGCCCAACACCAAAAGATCCACAAAGGCCCACTAATGGCCCAATTTTCCAAATTGGGCCCAATCCCATATGGGCCTTATCCTAAGCCCATACTTCCCTTAGTTACAATTTAGATTACCTCAATTGCCCCTTGGGACAAACTTGCTCAAAATCATAAATCAAAAGTCAAAGTCAACGGTCCAAGTTGACCCAAATCGCTGAGTTGTCCTTCAAATCGTCGAGTTTCTTCATTAGACTGAAGATCGGGCAAAACCCCATCAACTCGCCGAGTTCACTAATGAACTCGCTGAGTTACCCAGAAATCCAACAGCTTAATGCATTAAGCTGCCTTCATCGAATCTAAAAGCTCCAAAGCTCAGATTTCAACCAAAATGAGATCAAGAAGGGTAAAGTTTCCAACTTTACCCCTAGGATCCACCTAATTGGGTCCAAACCCAAACCATAGACTTAAAAGAGTGAGGGCTTAATCATTACGCACTTATTCTACAAGGACACAACCCCAAAATGCAAATCTGACCACATAAGGCTAGATGGCCAAGTAAAGTCTCAAACTTTACACTTATTCGCGACTAGAAGAAGCTCAAATGCTGAAAAGAGGCCAAAAGAAGGACTTAATGAATGCATGAAGCCCTTAGGACCATAAAGTTGGCACCTTTATGCCAAAAGAGCTCATGAAGATCATAGATCTGAAACAATAAACACTTGGGACTTCTACATCCCCAACAACCACCCATCCATGGCTAAAAGCATACATATAACCCAAGAAGAGATCTAAGCCAATACTAAGCAAGGTTAGAGACTTATACCCGAAATGTGCTGAACATGGAGCAGAAAACCAAGATCTGAAAGCTCCTACTTAAACCACCACCTTGCACCAAGCTTCTCTTCCTTCAAAGAGCTTCAAACACACCAAAACACACCCACAATGAGCTCACAACACTCAAGGAGGATCTAGGGTTTCGAGATTAGGGTTAGGGGCTATGGAGGTTGGGAATGAGGCCAACACCTGAGACTTAAGGTGTTTAAATAGGGTGCAAAACCCCAAAATTAGGGTTTCCTAAACAACGTCCAACTCGTCGAGTTGGCTCCTCCAACTCGCCGAGTTGTCATCTTAAACCTTGCGACTAAAACAACTTCTACTCGCCGAGTTGAGGCTCCTCAACTCTTCCAACCCAAAAAAAACATTCAAACCTTCAGCCCCTGCAACCCACTTCTACCTTTCTGAGACCTGAAATCTATGATGGTCTGATTCCCTGACAGACCGCTCACGCGGAGACAACTCCATACCAAGCTCTCAATGAATAACCGACCAAACATAACACTTCCAACTTTGATCATACAACGGCCTATCCAAATCTATTGAAACCATCTTTAGAATAGTTCTTCCAGCCCGATGAAGAACGAATCCTCAATCTCTTGAATAAAACCAATCCTACCTCGCTTGAATTCCGAAACCTAAAGTCTCATTGGTCTGACTCCCTGTTAGACCTCTCACACTGAACTGTTACCATGCCAACCTCATAGAGTTTCATTCCAACAAAATGCTTCCAATCCCTAATCACATCGGTGCTTCCAAGGGAACAATTCCACTGACCATATACCGCTACAGAACACCTATACTCGACAGAAGGCTGAGATAATCCTTCGAGTAGAAGATTTATCCCTACAACGGTTAGACTCAGACGAGAGTTGCGTAACATGATCAAATCCATTAATCTGAGATTATTTAATCCCACTGCGAGTGACTTAGCATTTCCCAATCAACTAGTTATTCTACTGTAACACCCGGTTTTGAAAGTGTTCGATTGTATCTTCGGGGGACCAGGGGCATAAGCGTAATCTATCGATTCAGTCTTTTATGGGTTTGGGGTTTTATTCAGAATGTTTTAAGGCTTGGGGTGTAGCTTGGAGCGTAGGGATTCATTCCACCTTTTCGTGGGTATAAAGTTCGTCGGAAACGGACTTAGAACGAAGGAATTATAGTACTTCGAAGTTGTTGGCAAAATTAATCCCTGAATGGTAGGGTTGTGCATGGGTCGGTTTGGGTCGATTTTGGACCCAAACCCATCCAAACCCATAAATGGTCGGTTTCTGTTTTCAGAACCCGATAGGATCGGTTTCTGGTCGGTTCGGTTTCTCGGGTTCTGAGGTGGGTTTGGGCGGTTTTTCGGTTTCTTGGGTTCAACCCATACATTCACGGGTTTTGGGTTTAAACCCATGGGTTTTGGGTTTTAACCCATTCTTCATAAATGAAGCATTAAAACATAAAATTTAAGTTAAAAACTTCAAAAAACATGAGTCTTACAACAAATAGTCTATTACAAGTTACAACCAAAGCCCGAAATATTCTATTATGTGACAACCGTCAATTTTTGGCCAAGTCAAAGTCAACTAAAGTCAACAAGTCAAACCGGTCAACTCATCTAACCCTTGTACATTAGGGTTTCCATTATGTTTCTTATTGTACAACTCGCAATCTTAATACAAAGTATCACTTAGAGTTTTCACGTGTTCGGAAACTCTAAACCCTAATCAGGACAAGTGATGAAACTACTCGATAAACATTAATCCTTAAACCTCGGGGGCATGTAACAATCATAACAAGACTTAACGAGGTTTACAAACCTTGAATTATGGAGCCAATCACTCAAAAAGGTCACAAAAGAAGTCTCTCCCAATCTCTTCCACTCTAACTCTCCCAAAACTCTCTAAGTAGGAGGAATCTCTCCAAGTATGTGAAATCTCTCCCAAATCTCTCCAAGTATGTGAAATCTCTCCCAAATCTCTCCAAGAATGTGAAATCTCTCCCAAATCTCTCTCTGTATGAGAAATCTCTCCAAGAATGTGAAATCTCTCCCAAATCTCTCTCTGTATGAGAAATCTCTCCAAGAATGTGAAATCTCTCCCAAATCTCTCAAAGTATGTGAAATCTCTCCAAGTATGTCAAATCTCTCCCAGTATGTGAAATCTCTCCAAGTATGTCAAATCTCTCTCAAAACTTCTTTTGATCTTTTTGTAATCATTTGGGGCATCCCGACACTTGACTTGGTGAAAAACCATTCGAAAAGGGGGTAATACCTTGGAAAATAGCCTCTTAGGGCCGAAGTCCCTCTATAGGGACCAAACCCTCCTTGAGCCGAAGCCCAAGAACCCAGACCGGAGCCTCCTTGAGTAGCCGCAACCATCCAGCCGCAGCCATCAAGCCGCAGCCATCGAGCCGCAGCCATCGGACCGCAACCATCGGACCGCAACACCTCCTAACGAGCCGCCTGCGGTACCTGCTCGAACCGCAGTCCGTTTCCCTTCGGATCCACTTCAGCGACCAAACCCCACTTCAGACCTAAGGCTGTTAAGACCGGAATCACCCTCCTGACTTCGGATTTGCCATTTTCCACCCGGTTTTCGACCACGACTCCGTTTTAAGTCCGTTTTTAATTATTTTAACGAGGGATTTTCACCCAAACTTATATTTTGACATATAAGACCCCATATATTCATAAATTCAGCATATTTTTAGGGAAATTATTATTTAAGAATAAAATCTATTAAGTAAGATCTTGAGGTGGAGTGTTGACTTTACTTTAGTTTATGACACAAGCAACCACCCACACCCACTCCATGACCAGCCCACACCCTTCCCCACCATACCGGGTCATTCAAGAGTACTTTCCCCACCATTTGACTAGCCATACTCTTGGTCAAGGGCTGAAAACTATTATCTCTCCTCATCTTTCTCTCATTTCTCTCATTTTTCCTCCAAAGAACAAACACTTTTTCTCTCACTTCTCTCTCTCATAAATTCGAGATTCAAGGGCTGATCATCAAGTTTTCTTTCACTTTTGGTAAGTGATATTACCCTCCTTATGATTATTTAACATCCTTCATCCAAATCATAGATTGCTTACACAAATATAGTCATAATTGTTGTTAGATCTTCAAATCTTCAAGCATCTCCCAAGTGTTCTTGAGTTGAACACTTCTTTTCTCCATCATCCATCTACTGAAATCACTCAAGGTGAGTTCATACCCCTATCTTTTCATGTTTTTCTTAAGTTTTAAGGGGGGGAATACAAGTTAAAACACCAAGAACACAACTAAACTCATTTAACAGCCTGCATCAGAAAAGTTCAACTCCATTCACGGACTGTTTTGGTCAACTTAAACATCTTAGTTTTCAAAACTGTATTTATTACAAATAGTTCAGGTTCATACCTTTAAAATGACTACTTGCACATCACCATACGATTTTTCTACGATTTATGGTGATTTTTACAAAACTGCCTATCATTTCAAAAACAAATTCGGACCAGTCTGTGAATATGAACATTTTAACACAAGTTAAAGACTTCCAAATATCATAATAAAAATTATGAACAAACTAGACACATTTTATGAACTCTCAGAATTTACGGATTCAGTTTTCGACTTCGTATGATTTTCTATGATTTTTCTAAAATAGTGCAGAACGGTTAAAAACTAGTTAACAGCTTATAACTTTCATAACACTTTGTATTATGTTGAGCAAAGTGTATAACAATAAGTTCTAAATATTGAATGTATTTCCTTGTTAGTTTATCATCATAAACTGAAATTTAGTCATTCATGATAAGGTTTACTCATTCATTTCGAATACATATAATAAACTTCAATAAACATAGTTTATGGATTTTTACTACATGAAAAAGGTTTTACTCTAAAAACAAATGGGTTTTTCATATCTTACGTAATAAACTATAATAGTAATAGTTTAAGGATTTCATATCACTAATTTATTCAGAAAAGGTGATTTTACTTCCTTCACGGAAGAGGTTTTAATATCAAACTATGTGTAAACTAGTTAACTTAGGTGATTTTACTTCCTTCATAGTATGGTTATAGCGACTCACATAGGTAGTTAACAATCTTTCAAGTTTACATGGAAACTTCTACTTTAAAAAGGGGTTTTACTTCTAAACTAAACGAGTTTATGCCGATTTAAAACCACTTTTATATCTTTAAGTATGGAAAATACTTGTTTATTTCCGGTCTTGGGATTTAGGACCACATAACTTTTATAAGGAAAATATAGGATTTTCTTTGGAATCATATCTCTGTTAAAACTATATTTTATCTAGAATTGTTAGACTTCAGCTATAATTACTAAGTGTATATGCTAGAGTTATATAAGAATCTAGTCATAGTCGACTTAGAATTGGTGGGCCCGCCTTATCTCATGTTCCTTGTTTGGTTGTGGACCTAGGGCAGACCCATTATATTCGACGGTTTATTTAACTTAAATTTTATATAACTTATATACACTGGGCGATTATAGAAGGAGTCTATGGGTCTTTCTAGGGTTCATTATCGCATAACATAGAAGTATTCATCTCACTTAATAAAGAAAATATTGGATTTTCTGGAAACATACTTTGTCGCTTTTACAAGGAAAACGGTCTCATTCTCAAACAAAACTCTTATGAACTCACCAACTTAATTGTTAACACTTTTTCAAAACTACTTGTATTCTTAGGAAATCAGTGAAACAGAAAAACCAATGGCATTTTGAGGATGGGACGATAAATCGTCAAATAGTTCATTTTGTCATCATAATGCAATTGATTTCGAAACATGTAAACCTATTCTATGGTGTAATCTTTTCAATTATATTTATGATGGTTGTATTTACTTTGAACACTATTATACTCGTTATTGTGATACTATACATGAAGTCCTCCACCGCCGGACGTTTCCACCATCCTTGGTTTGGGGTGTGACAGATTGGTATCAGAGTATTGTTTATAGTGAACTAAGTATATCGAACCACATAAGATATACAAACTATAAATGCATTGGGACTAAGGTCTCTGATTTAACATTTTCAAATAACTATACTTTTAGAAATAAATAGTTTCTTGTTAAAAGTATACATGCATGCATACATACTAAGGTCAGCATCATTCTAGAACAAAACAAAAGTTGTGATTGTTGAATGGCACAAGTAGGCTTGGGGATGTATGGTCAGGTCTGGGAATGACATAGCCTGATCAACTATGTCTAACCCATAAGTGATTAGCATATGCCCGGGAATGGTTGTGGCGTTGCAACAAGTCTAAAAACTTACCAATTCTATCTACAAACAAACGTTGAAAAACATAGGTCAAACATTAAAATACTATAGGAGTATTTTGTGATACTCTAACCAACTTATGTGAAAACTAAAGACCCCTATTAGTAGGCCTATAATGACTAAGTGCATACGCCAAGGTTATACATAATTAAAGATATTATAGACTCATAATCTATGACTATTGCTCTACTTCCTGTTCCTTGTTTGGTTGCGGACTTAGAGTAGAGTCATTTATTCGAAGGTCTATTCTATCTCAGATTATGTATAACTGGTATGCACTATGTGATTATAGACGTGACTAATAAGGATCACCCCCTATAAGTAATTATAGGATTAGACGTCTATTAACTATCCCTTCTACCCCTATTCTCGCGCGAGCAACGTGATGAGTAAATCTTAACGCCCGTACAAAACCTACTTCTACCCACTACCATAACTCCGTCTCAGGAACATTAGCAGAAACACTAAGAATAGTACAGCAATGTGCAAAATTTATATATGTGAATATAAATCGTAAGAATGCACTTGAGATAATTATCCCCACTCACGAAGTCGTTTTTCATCGTGAAACAGAGCTATGTCTTCACCAAGAGGCAACCAACCAACTAGCAAGGCGCCAACCCTGCAGATAGACTCTGCTACTTTTCAAGCTGCGGTCACGGCCGCCGTGACAGCATTCATGGCACAACTCAATGCTAACAACGCCAGCAGAGATGGAAGCGGTACCGACAATACAAATTGTTGTAACAATGAGGAACAACGGCGGGTGTCTGCCAATGAAGGCGCCTCAGGCCACAAACCTACGAACAAGAAACGAGAGTTTTGGAACGAAAAGGAGTGTAACCTACCTCAAAAATTTGCTAGAAGACAGAAGTCCGTGGCTACCCCTGCCATTGCAACAACAGTCGCGACACATGCCTTGACACTAGCCACCAGGTCTGTCACCCCAGCACCTCCCTTCAATCACCAACACCAAGGTAGGCCCAGTATGTTACCTATGCGGTGAAACGGGACACTTCAAGAGAGAATGTCCAACTGAGAAGAATGACGGGGGAGCAGGAGGAGTGTGATGAACAAACCAGCAGGAGCAACAAGGAAACCTTTTTAGGACTTTTTGTAATGTTTCCAACGAAAAAAACGTTTAAGTACCATATGTTTGTAATGAATTTGGTATGCTTGCTAAAATTACCGTCTTTCTAAAAGTAGTTAAAATACTCTCTCGTTCAAATCAAATCAAAGACATTCATATATGACCTTAGGATCATTACCTATAAGCCGTGATGACTTTGTACATACATCGGGGTTAATCATAATCAAAATACTAAAGACTTAAAGCGAATAATTCCGTCTTGACCCCTGTTCCATGTCTAGCAGTGGGATTAGGGTAGAGCCACCCACACGACGATTTCACCAATATCAAATTACATACGACGTACATATACCGCTCGATCATAGAGTGACCTGTCAGGGATCATGATATCAAGTATCATTGCTAGCTATCAGAACCCACTCACTACCAGTGCTAGTTGCTGTAGTATGAATCATCTGCGGTAATAATAACATCGAACAAAACAGAACACACTGAAAAGAAACACAAGATACTCTATCACTCTAATGAGCATTTTTTGCAAATACAGCTTAACACATGTTTTACCTAAAAAGATACTGCTGTCGTCATTCGATTTCAATTGATATAGTCCTCACTTTCCCGACTAAACGGCTACGAAAAGACCTTTCACCTAATCTCGAAAAACCTTCGTCTCGCATAAACACAAATCCAACACGGACCTCTGGGTCATCTCTCATTGTGAAACCCCAAAACACTCACCAGAGGATTATTATACCTTCCGAAACCTTATCACAAGTATTTCCAGAAGACCCTTCGGGAATGTCACGCATACAACAGATAAGGTTCAAGCACAGAAGCTTGGGACGAATACGGTTAGTCTACCCCTACTACGTGTATACGCGAGGATAATGTATAATTAAGATTCTACGGACATTGGATGTGTGCTTCCGCCCTATTTCCTGTTCCTTGTTTGGTTGTGGACTTGGGGCAGAGTCACCCATCCAACTGTCTCACCAACCTTAAGTACATACGACCTATATTCGCAAGTTAATGATATATGGACCAGGTACGAGTCCTGCCACGAACCTCGGGACAAGGATACCCAGGAGGGCGAGTGAACGTCCTATCATCCGAATAAGTCTAGTCGTGTAAATCGAACCCATATGTTCCCTACCGATCTAATCAAACGAGAAACACTAAAGCAAGCCCTATGCGGCGCTCCAAAGGGAAATTATCACTTAAGAGTTAGTACAAGTTCGAGAAAGGCTGAAAACATCTCGAGAACCCGACAAAACCCGAATAAGTCTTATTATCTATATAAAAACGCAGGGTTTTTACTGGTGAATCTACGATGGCTAGTGTAAACATGATGGTCATGTATCATTAAGATCCTATGGACTTAGAATGTGTGATTCCGCCTCATTTCCTATTCCTTGTTTGGGTGTGGGCTTAAGGCAGGGTCACCCATCCGAATGCCCTTGCAATCTTAATGATATACGACTAGTTTACACCAAGCGATTATAAAAGAACTAGTAGGACTTATAATGCAAATCTCGTCACAATTTGTTGAAATATTCGTAATACTAATACTCACAAATTACATTATAAAATATTCATAGTAGTAATACCAAGTATAAAGCGGAGACCATAAAGGCACACGTAGAATACACTATCATTCCAAAACAATGACTCCTTGAGATCGACTCAGCTCAAGTTACAATAAGAAATTCCAAGGTCGTCATTTAACATCAGACGGGTTGTTCCTCACCATAATCACTTTCTTATACTACGAAAAGTTCCCCTATATTTCCTCAAAATTCTTGAAGTCCCAGTCGAAACACTAATTTCGGGACGAAATTCTTTCTAACGGGGGGATGATGTGACAACCGTCAATTTTTGGCCAAGTCAAAGTCAACTAAAGTCAACAAGTCAAACCGGTCAACTCATCTAACCCTTGTATATTAGGGTTTCCATTATGTTTCTTATTGTACAACTCGCAATCTTAATACAAAGTATCACTTAGAGTTTTCACGTGTTCGGAAACTCTAAACCCTAATCAGGACAAGTGATGAAACTACTCGATAAACATTAATCCTTAAACCTCGGGGGCATGTAACAATCATAACAAGACTTAACGAGGTTTACAAACCTTGAATTATGGAGCCAATCACTCAAAAAGGTCACAAAAGAAGTCTCTCCCAATCTCTTCCACTCTAACTCTCCCAAAACTCTCTAAGTAGGAGGAATCTCTCCAAGTATGTGAAATCTCTCCCAAATCTCTCCAAGTATGTGAAATCTTTCCCAAATCTCTCCAAGAATGTGAAATCTCTCCCAAATCTCTCTCTATATGAGAAATCTCTCCAAGAATGTGAAATCTCTCCCAAATCTCTCTCTGTATGAGAAATCTCTCCAAGAATGTGAAATCTCTCCCAAATCTCTCCAAGTATGTGAAATCTCTCCAGGTATGTCAAATCTCTCCCAGTATGTGAAATCTCTCCAAGTATGTCAAATCTCTCCCAAATCTCTCTCAAAACTTCTTTTGATCTTTTTGTAATCATTTGGGGCATCCCGACACTTGACTTGGTGAAAAACCATTCGAAAAGGGGGTAATACCTTGGAAAATAGCCTCTTAGGGCCGAAGTCCCTCTATAGGGACCAAACCCTCCTTGAGCCGAAGCCCAAGAACCCAGACCGGAGCCTCCTTGAGTAGCCGCAGCCATCGAGCCGCAGCCATCGAGCCGCAGCCATCAAGCCGCAGCCATCGGACCGCAGCCATCGGACCGCAACACCTCCTAACGAGCCGCCTGCGGTACCTGCTCGGACCACAGTCTGTTTCCCTTCGGATCCACTTCAGCGACCAAACCCCACTTCGGACCTAAGGCTGTTAAGACCGGAATCACCCTCCTGACTTCGGGTTTGCCATTTTCCACCCGGTTTTCGACCACGACTCCGTTTTAAGTCCTTTTTTAATTATTTTAACGAGGGATTTTCACCCAAACTTATATTTTGACATATAAGACCCCATATATTCATAAATTCAGCATATTTTTAGGGAAATTATTATTTAAGAATAAAATCTATTAAGTAAGATCTTGAGGTGGAGTGTTGACTTTACTTTAGTTTATGACACAAGCAACCACCCACACCCACTCCATGACCAGCCCACACCCCTCCCCACCATACCGGGTCATTCAAGAGTACTTTCCCCACCATTTGACCAGCCATACTCTTGGTCAAGGGCTGAAAACTATTATCTCTCCTCATCTTTCTCTCATTTCTCTCATTTTTCCTCCAAAGAACGAACACTTTTTCTCTCACTTCTCTCTCTCATAAATTCGAGATTCAAGGGCTGATCATCAAGTTTTCTTTCACTTTTGGTAAGTGATATTACCCTCCTTATGATTATTTAACATCCTTCATCCAAATCATAGATTGCTTACACAAATATAGTCATAATTGTTGTTAGATCTTCAAATCTTCAAGCATCTCCCAAGTGTTCTTGAGTTGAACACTTCTTTTCTCCATCATCCATCTACTGAAATCACTCAAGGTGAGTTCATACCCCTATCTTTTCATGTTTTTCTTAAGTTTTAAGGGGGGGAATACAAGTTAAAACACCAAGAACACAACTAAACTCATTTAACAGCCTGCATCAGAAAAGTTCAACTCCATTCACGGACTGTTTTGGTCAACTTAAACATCTTAGTTTTCAAAACTGTATTTGTTACAAATAGTTCAGGTTCATACCTTTAAAATGACTACTTGCACATCACCATACGATTTTTCTACGATTTATGGTGATTTTTACAAAACTGCCTATCATTTCAAAAACAAATTCGGACCAGTCTGTGAATATGAACATTTTAACACAAGTTAAAGACTTCCAAATATCATAATAAAAATTATGAACAAACTAGACACATTTTATGAACTCTCAGAATTTACGGATTCAGTTTTCGACTTCGTATGATTTTCTATGATTTTTCTAAAATAGTGTAGAACGGTTAAAAACTAGTTAACAGCTTTTAACTTTCATAACACTTTGTATTATGTTGAGCAAAGTGTATAACAATAAGTTCTAAATATTGAATGTATTTCCTTGTTATTTTATCATCATAAACTGAAATTTAGTCATTCATGATAAGGTTTACTCATTGATTTCGAATACATATAATAAACTTCAATAAACATAGTTTATGGATTTTTACTACATGAAAAAGGTTTTACTCTAAAAATAAATGGGTTTTTCATATCTTACGTAATAAACTATAATAGTAATAGTTTAAGGATTTCATATCACTAATTTATTCAGAAAAAGTGATTTTACTTCCTTCACGGAAGAGGTTTTAATATCAAACTATGTGTAAACTAGTTAACTTAGGTTGTGAGGCAATTCTCTCCCCGTACGTTCGAGTACGGGATCCCAATTCCTGTAAGTTATAACCAGAGTCTCTTGTAGGGAGAGCGTGATAATTGTGTATAGATCTATATTGGGTTTGACACCCCACACCTTGCTGCTAGCTACAGTGGGACCTGCAGGTCTACGGGTGACAAAAGTCATAGTATCTTAACGTCTGAAAAACGTTGTGCAGATTATTTTTCGTCATAGTATGGTTATAGCGACTCACATAGGTAGTTAACAATCTTTCAAGTTTACATGGAAACTTCTACTTTAAAAAGGGGTTTTACTTCTAAACTAAACGAGTTTATGCCGATTTAAAACCACTTTTATATCTTTAAGTATGGAAAATACTTGTTTATTTCCGGTCTTGGGATTTAGGACCACATAACTTTTATAAGGAAAATATAAGATTTTCTTTGGAATCATATCTCTGTTAAAACTATATTTTATCTAGAATTGTTAGACTTCAGCTATAATTGCTAAGTGTATATGCTAGAGTTATATAAGAATCTAGTCATAGTCGACTTAGAATTGGTGGGCCCGCCTTATCTCCTGTTCCTTGTTTGGTTGTGGACCTAGGGCAGACCCATTATATTCGACGATTTATTTAACTTAAATTTTATATAACTTATATACACTAGGCAATTATAGAAGGAATCTATGGGTCTTTCTAGGGTTCATTATCGCATAACATAGAAGTATTCATCTCACTTAATAAAGAAAATATTGGATTTTATGGAAACATACTTTGTCGCTTTTACAAGGAAAACGGTTTCATTCTCAAACAAAACTCTTATGAACTCACCAACTTAATTGTTGACACTTTTTCAAAAGTACTTGTATTCTCAGGAAATCAGTGAAACAGGAAAACCAACGGCATTTTGAGGATGGGACGATAAATCGTCAAATAGTTCATTTTGTCATCATACTGTAATTGATTTCGAAACATGTAAACTTATTCTATGGTGTAATCTTTTCAATTATATTTATGATGGTTGTATTTACTTTGAACACTATTATACGCGTTGTTGTAATACTATACATGAAGTCCTCCACCGCCGGACGTTTCCGCCATCCTTGGTTTGGGGGTGTGACATATTACAACCAAAAAACAATCAAGTATGGGTCAGTTTCTCTGGTTGGATGGGTCGGTTTCTTAGGGCGGTTTGTCGGTTTTAAGTATGGGTCGGTTTCTCGGGTTGGATGGGTCGGTTTCTGGGTAAAAACCGAAACCGAACCCGATTTTTCAGTTTTTAAAAAATTCAAACCCTAACCGTCGGTTTTGCTTCAGTTTCGGTTTTTTTGGTTTCGGTTTCGTCGGTTTTAGTCGATTTCTCGGTTTCTTGGTTTGGGTTTGCTCACCCCTACTGAATGGAAAAGGTTGCTTTTCAACCCTTGCATGAAAGGTGGCAGCCTGGTGAGTACGCGCAACGTAAGCTGGGGTAAGCCCAACGTAGTATTGGATAAGGAATCGCGGGTGCTAAAGACGTACGCCCAGCGTACGAGGATTACGCCCAACATACTGTTGGATTAATGTCTAAGTCTATAACTATATTTGGTATGTACTTGACCCGACCCGACACGGTCCATTTGGGTTGCACTTCACCGACACAATTTATATGGATAGTCTTTTGAGAATAGTATATTTATGATTTATATTAATATATTATAAGTTCTAATATATTAATATGGAATCATATTATTTAATTAGTATTGATCAAAAATTAATTTAGAATTAATTAAGTGATAAAAAAGAACTAATTAAATATGGACTCTTATATATATGGAATGGGCCAAGTTCATTTAGGTTGGGCTAAGCTTTCATGGATGGTCCATGGAGCTTTTAACCCATGGATCCTATGTAAATGAAAGGTCATGGGTATTAGGGTTTACATGGATGTAACCCTAATCCTCCATAATATATAAAGGGGTCCTTGGCTCACAAAATTGGCACAAGTGTGTGAAAATAAGAGTGGGCCGATTTTAGTGTGCATACATATTCTCTCAAGTTCTTCCAAGGTGTTTTGGTGATTTGTAATTCCATTTGAGGCTTCCACACTATTGGGGCTAAGCTCTTAAAGCTTGAAGACATCAAGCTACATCAAAATGTATGTTATCTAACTAGAACTTTGTAGTATAGGTGCTTCATAATATGCTAGTTAGGATGAAACCTTGGAATAGTTAATATTTGCATGTATAATAGAGAAAACATAGATCCAAGGTTTATAGGGTTGCATGTACACCATAGGAGTGTTAGAATGCTCAAAACCCAACAGTGGTATCAGAGCCATAGGTTGTTTTCTGTTATATTGATGCAAATGTTTTTATTTTCAAGTTGAAAAAAAAAGGAAAAAAAACATGACGTTTGTCAAATTTTAAGATAATTACTTGTTTTGTGAAAAACGAATTATTTGTAGAATTTGAATCATTTGTTATATGAGTTGAATTAGGTCAAATTTAGTAAAAGAGAAAATGATATGATTATTTTATTAGTTTTAAAGGTTTGATCTAAATGTTTTAAGGAGTTACATATTTTGTCATAAAATTTTGGAGCTCAAAAGTTTTTTTTTTAAAGTTGTGATCTTAAGGGTTTTTGAAACTTCCATAAGTTATGGATATGAAAGTTTTTTTTAAAAAAAAAAAAAATTTGATTCAAAGTTTTTATGGAGTTACAAAATTTGGTGTTAATGTTTTAAAGAATTCCATAACTTGTTCTTAAGTTATGGAACATGGAAAGTTTCATCATAAAACACCATTAATTCCATAAGTTATGGAATCCAAAGGTTTTCAAGAATTACAAAACTTGCCCTCAAGTTTTGGAATTTAAGAAATGTTTTTTATGAAAAAAAGAATTGAATTATAAAACTCTTGGGTTCATAACTTAAACAATTAATTAAATGGTTTTAATTTTGAATTTAATAATTGGAATTATGATGTTTTTATTGAATAATTCAATTAACTCTTATGGATTTTATTAATAGATAATTAAAGTGTTTAATTAAAAGAGAATTAATAATTCCATAATGACATGGTTTAAATTTAATTAAATTAAGAGTATAGTTTAATTAATAGATTAAACCACCAAGTATTTTAAATGTCTAAAATACACCCTTATACTATTATAATATTAAAAGTTTAATATATTATATGTATAAGAGCAAGTCGTCTTACCATTAGTAGGCCTCATTCACGAAGCCGGTCTATAAGGGGGGTATAAGGTGACTGCCTATAAAATGGCAATTTAATGGGTGTCCACTCTCACCCACCGCTTCCTTGACCGGTGGAGGGTCGTTAGCCGAACGGGTAGGACAAGGACTATAATTCTCCCTTCATTAAAAGTATTAATGATAAATACTAAGTAACTAAACTCTTAATAATACCCAATCTTAGTTACTTAGGAAAATGTGAATTTGATGCTAACCCATGAAATTACACTTTGCACTTTGTTTAAACCGTTAGTGGAGCGTGTGTGGTTAACCGGCACACTAACCTGGACTTAACAAGGTAGGCAAAGGGTAACTTAATGTTTATCATAGTATCGTTGGAGCGTGTGTGGTTAACCGACACATCGATTGAGGGGTAAATATTAAGGGTACCAAGTATATTTGCATGGTTACTTCACACCTTGTTTTGTGATCCTCGGCATCCCAGTCACAAAACCTGAAGGGCACACTCGAGATTGAAACATGCCATTGAAAAGTTCAATGAATCTCAAAAGAATCTAGGAGTTTCAAAACCAATTAAAACCTAATAATACATTTCGTTTATCTTGGTGGAAATTGGTGAATCGTCATTCACCTACCTTCAAATATTTTATAGCTTGGATTACGGCATCCCTATTCCAAGTTATAAAATAGTTTGTTGGGTCCTAGCCTTGATATATCATATTGGGTGTTATATTAAGGACTTAAATCAACTTTACGTGAATTTCTCCCATTGTTGATGTCTGGTTTAGACAACAATGATCTTCCCAAACCAAGCTTTCCTAATGAATATGACTTCCCGAGTTTGGCTCATGGAAGTCATACTTCTCTTCCTCCACCTCCTCCAATTATTCTCCCTAACCCACAAGTTCAAGGTCACTCAAGCCCTAATGGCAAGCAAGGTCTATGTGTGATCACATCTTAGAGATGAAGTCACATATTGACAAACCGGGAGAGTTGTGTGTCAAAGTCTTGAGAAAGTTGGATGCTCAATCACTTTCTAAGTCACATAGTGAGTTCCTTTGGGACTACTATGAAACAAACTATGACATGAACCTTAATGATCATATCTATTTGCTTGGTGCTGCTGAATCAGCAATGATTTGGAACGATAGTAAAGAAAATTTGATTAGAAGATCAACTTCCCAAAAACTTTATGGACAGTGACAATGGTGACACTGGAAATCCATAAAAAGCATTCTCTTCCCAATGGAAAGGGATTGGCCATAGTCAACCCGGTTGACCAAATGGTAAAGAGAAAGGCTAAGTATGAGATAGTCCCATTACCAAAGGGTCCATATGTTTATTTTGCCAAAGGAAGGGGCGTTGATTGCAAAGCTGCCAAATTTACCTAAGGATGTTAAAGTCAATAAGTTTGACTCTACATCAGGTAGAGCCCATTATCTAACTCTGTTAAGTTCTATTCTGAGATCCTCATTACATGATGTGACTGGGTCACATGTTGATGTTTTAAGAATCAAAGAATAGATAGAAATCTTAAAGGAAGTATATGTTGATTCTGATCGCGAAGGTGGATTTTGATCGCATAAGAATTTTGAGCAGTTGCTTAAGAAGTTATGATATATTGCTAAGGAATAGATAACAACAATTTTCCATGTGGATTGTAAGGATAAGTTTTTCCGCAAAGTTTTAAAATAAAAGAAAATTGTTTAATTTTATTTATTTGAAGTATCCTTACAATGGCATTTGTGGAAAATTGTTGCTTATATGATTCCACTGACAGCAATATTGGAAAATGGATTTGATTCTTTCATTTGTGGTAGTGTCTAAATTTACCAAATCAGGAAAGTTCCTCATCACCCAAGTTTCAGTTGGACCGAAACTTGGAATCATGCAAGTTGAATAGTATGATGAATGACAACTTTCAAGCATTGGAAAATCAAGACTAATTACTTGTTCACATGGATGTGTGAGTCAAGTGAAGGACTAAATGGATCGAGTACACATTCTTGTGCACTGGTCATGTCCACCACAAAGCTCGTTAAGACTATTTGATTTACTAAAGTTTAGTAAATATGGTTATACTTACAAGTTTAAGTATAATTCTGAAACATTGGAAAAGTCTCAATATATGGCAGAACGAATGGGAAGAATCAAATTAGGCAGAAAGATAAAAGTTTCTCAAATCTGAAAAGATGGGAGAGTACTTTAGTATCATGTTTGTGATCATCTTAATGATTTAGAAATCATATCACAATTAGTCCTCTAAAGGTCATCTTAGTGCATTCTTATGACTAAGAAGAGGAGTCATGAATTGTTGAAATGGTTAGATCAGGAAGATGAGTTATACTTCGTTCCAAAACAATTCTTAGAGTCATACTCCAAGATTGTAACATGAGTGACATATCTTAAAGAAAGGTTTAAAACACTTGTCAAATGTAAGAGTAAAAGTGTCCTACTCTTGTACATTTGAAATTGGTAAGTTGTGATGTTTTGGATAAAACAAAGACCAACTAAGGCCAATTGTGTGAAGTGTTTGTCTTGATAAAGAATCTGCACTATCTCTTGAATATTTGGCAAGATAGTCTTATATGTCAAGAGGATAGTGGGAGTCTTAAAGATCCTAAAAAGAATTTCAAGAACTAATCAAGAATAAAACCTGAGGTTCTTCACTAGCACACGACTTGAGGTTTATAACCTATCGTGTTGACATATTCTGTGCCCATTCCAGTTAAAGTTGGCTTTGCATAGGAGTTCTGAAAGTTCTCAATTGGTTGCATAACAACTTGGAAGCAATGGCAGGCCCTGTACTGCCAGATGGCAAGAAGTTAAGATTGCATAAGTTCAGTCCATATGAGTTTGGATTTGTCATTATCCTTGTCTTGTGACTATGGTTTTGACGATTCACATGGATAAGAACACATACACCATAAAATCTAAGGGTCATAAGGTTTCTCTCCGATTCATGAAAATGATGGTGAGGAAACACTTCGACCAAGTAGATTTGAAGCAGATGGCAAAAGGTCTAAACAATTGAGACTATGATTACGACATCCCTTTTCATAGTTCTGAAATTGTTTAGACACACATGCATGCTATCTAAGGAAAGGTGTATGATTTTGATA